>NC_058392.1:2400000-3000000 GCF_019915245.1 Fusarium musae | reverse complement strand
CAAACTTGTACATCAAAACTAGACCGTTGATGATTGACATTCCTAATAAGCTGACACTTGACAAGGGGGAAGATTTCCATAAACAGAAACCCTCATATCCGTAAACCGTCAATCATGTCTAAATTGATCACAGGTTGCTCGCCCTGGATGAACGTTTGACTGCTGTGCTTCCCCCCTATCAAGCCTCACCTGTTACTTGCGTACGCATATTCAATGTTGTCTCCGCCTCACTTCTCTCTTCTCCTCTCCTTGTCTTGTCTTGTCTTGTCTTGTGGGTGTCAAAATATGCACGACGTGATCTGGTGTTACGCCAACGATTGAGATGCGATGCAGCGGCATGGCTATCGACATTATCATCGCCATCGTGGGGGCGTGTGCAACTGTTACACTGACTTAGATACTTGGCTGTGCTCTGTTATGTTGCCTACAGTACGGAGTACATACAAACGTTCTGAGACACGGCAAGGGGCGGGACAAGACCTCGCGAGAAATGGATCCTTTGCGGGCTGTCAAGTTTCTGTGGCGTACCGCGTGTCGTGTCCTGTCGTGTTCTGCTCAGTTGTGTTGGTGATCGTGGTGATGGCTGAGAGCTTGACTGAGATCGAGAGGAAGAGGGTCTCTGGGAAATCAGGGTCCAGTCAGTTTAGCCGATCAATGACATCACGACTTGATGGAGGCTTTTTCTAATACCCGTGAATCGGACTCAAATGTTTTAGCTGATGCGATTGCTCTGGATATTTGATCTGGTACTCGATGCACTGCAATGGTTGCAACTATCACGGGTCTGCAGCTATCAATCGCTGTCAAGTACGGCTATCGACATCATCACTGATTCCCGTTTCTCAGATCTGCATGTAGGGTGCTAGCACACGTCCATCGAGCCGAACAAGGGGGGTTCTAGATCCTGTCAAGTAAAGCCCAGACTCGAGAGTTCTCAAGACCCGTTTTCAGGCCCATGCCATGCCCGTGTCCAAATGGATCCATGACCAATCGATCCGAGCGTTGTGTTCCATCGAAATGGCCTGATGTTTTTTGCCTTTCGTTTCTTTTTCTTCTTCTACCGACATGGGAAACAGCCCTTTTTCCATCAAAGGTACCCCAGTCTCCGATATCCGTTGACAACGTGCGTTCCCGACGATCGGGCTCATGGCTCTCACACATCTTGTGCTGGGTGTTGGCTCTACCACCCTCACGCAAGCATCCATTTTGTTTGATATGAGTTTACGGTAGTTCAAACGGCATTTGTCAATAGATAGACTTTGTGTTTTCCCATTAACGTCCCCCACCCAAAGACCGGCCACCCCCATAGACTGGCCACCTCAGCTAAAACACTAAAAACCCGATATTATAATTAATTAATTAATTATTATAATACTATATTTTTTATATTAAATAAAACTTTAGTTAGTAAATATTTAAATAGAAATTAGTATAAAGATCCTTAAGTTTTAATTTCTTAACCTTATTAGCTATTCTTTTTAATTATAAAGTCTTTTATATCTATTTATAAGCTTTCTTTATTACTAGAATCTTTATAAACTCTATATTTAGGTTATAGATAACCTTTTTATACTATTTTAGTTGATTTTCTTTATTTTCTTACTATAGAATACTTATTTCTCTATTTTATTACTTAATATTAAAGTTATAATAGTCTAATTAACTGCTAATTTTCCTAAAAAGTAGCCTAATAGTTAGATCTTATGTTATAGAAGCTAGGACTTAGCCTAGAGCTTACTAAAGCTATATAGATAAATAAGGAGTCTTTAGGAGACTTAAATCCTGCTTTTTTAGCGGTAAATTTGCTATAATAGTAGGAGAAAGTGTTTCTATAATTATTAGGTTTATTAGGACCTTTGCTAGATTTATAGGCTATAGTCTAGTAGCTTTAAAGCTAGTAATTATATTAGACTTTATAATAGCTTCTTTTTAAGCTTTATTATAAGTATATAAAAATATAATCTTGCTAATATAACTATTATTAAAGATAAAAGTAAGATCTAAAAGAAGATAATAATATACCCTTTTTAGAGGACTAAAAACTATAATATTTAATAGCTAAAGGATATAGGAAGCGTAAGTAAAAAGAAATAATAAATATATATTATTATTATAATATTTTTAAAGGAACTTTTCTATTATATAACTTCTATAGCTATTAAGAATAAGAAGTTAGGGTTTATTTTTCTTCTTAAGCTATATTAATAAAATAAAGACTTTTTTTAATTAAACTAATATTAATTTATTACTTATCTATCCCTTATTACTATAGGTAAATTCTTAGTCTTTTAAGAAGTTTAAATCCTTAGGGAAATATTATTATTAAACTATTTTTCCCTTAAAAATAACTATAGGTTTTAGAACCTTTCTAGTTATTAAGATATATTTAAGAATTATAATCTAGATATAAGAACTAGGCTAATAAATAAGTACTGATTTTTTTAACTAATAATTAAAAAATATACTATTTATTCCTATTCCTTCTATTATTCTAATTTTATTAATATTATATCTATTCCCTTACTTAATTAGGTATATTACTAGTATTATAAAGAGTATAAAGAATACCTTTATTAGTTTAGAAAAAGCTTTATAATATTAATTAAAGTTAATTTTCTTACCTTTTAAAGTCTTAATATTAAGATATTATCCTAAAAAGCCCTATAACTAGTTCTTTCTAATACTTTCTAGGAAGCTATTATAAATAGTAATCTTACTAGTAAACTCTCTAACTTACTAATATAATATAAGGTATTTTAGATTAGCTTAAATAATAATTTAGTCTTAAAGATACTTTTCTTAAGTATTAAAGAGCTTTTAGTAAGGTTTTTAGGCTTCTTTTAGTATTATATTTCCTTTAATCTAACCTTAGAGTGTAAAATAGTTAATACTATAAGCTTTAGCTACTTTATTTATTAATATACTATCTATAACTATCTAAAGTGTAGTACTTATATCTTCTTTAGTAAAAGAAGGTATTCTAAATTAATTAGTATTAATTTAAAATTAATTAGAATTAAATTAATAGAGTTATAACTATTTAAAGTATATATAAATTAGGTAGCTAGGTTAAAAATGAGGTGGCCAGTCTGTGGGGGTGGCCGGTCTTTGGGTGGGGGACGTTAAATACTAACATGGATACTTCACAGTATCATCAGATGTAAGCCAAAATACATCCAATACCAATCAACCTAATATCTGCTGCCCAGCCTGGACCCAGCCTTCTGCCGTCTCAGTAACATGCTTGTCTCAAATTTGTCAACGTTGTATAAATAATTGACTGCATAAAGCCCATATGCAATGATTTCCAATCGGTGTTGCTCCGGCGGCCAATGGAGTTGAGTCCAGAGCAGATCACAGCCAAGCTTTTCACTATAGCCTCGACCGGGGTACGGTACTGTCGCAACCAGTTTGCGAGCTGCAAGACCGCCCGGAAATCATCTCATGAATCAATGCAACTGAATCACACGCGTCTTGAAACTGCGAATCTTGATGTAAGCCTGTATGGGCAGGGTAGCCAGCTATGATTCAGAGAAGTAACCAGCCTTTCGAATGTCTTCTTGAAACTCCAGCATAAACTGCACAATGATGACGACGATTAGGCAAGCCCATGCCTTGAATTTGCAGGTATCAAACCAGCCTGCCAGCTTATCTTCTGCCCGTCGCCCCGACTCTCGTTTGGAAGCCCCATCGCGATGATGCTGCTCTGCACTGAATTATTCGTGGGTTTCGATTAGGAACATGACATCGCTCATGACGACACTCTCTGGACTACTTTTGAGATCGCGTAGGATCGCCACTACTGACGCGCTTCCTTCAGCCCATGGTGAAGTCATCGCACGTTGCAACGAAGATCAGGGTTCATACACAATAACTCCACTGAGAGCTAACTTGGAGCTAATTTTGAAAGCGTTTCCTAATGATCCAGATGGGAGTTGAGCATGGGTAATCTTTAATCGTCGATTTTGTCACAACTCTGCCATAGATATTTATTCATGTTGAATTAAGTCCGGGCTACCCTAGACAATGATGTTTGGAATTGTCACGATGCTGTTCGATCCCCATTCTCTGCTTGCTCCGTGCGATCATGGAATCTACATTGGATCATGTTTTCCGACACGCCCTCTGACAGCCCAAGTCGAAATGATAACATGAAATGCAATACTACACGCCACGATGGTAAACCGGTCATCACCTGAAAACGCCTACCATGTCATGATGTCCACCCTCGCATAAACAGGCGCTTGAAGGCTTCGGCCTTGCTCGCGACATTGAGATAGTAGCGAGGTGCACCTTTTCTTTCTTTTGGGCTGTCACAGTGTCTCACTGAAGCGCGCGTTAAGAACTCCGAGAAGCAAAGGTTGGGATAGAAATCAGATGTCTGAGTTCACAAGATCGATGCAGACATTACAAGACACAGGCCACTACCAATGAATGAGCGGCTGAAGATCACTATATCCAAACGCCTGCATTGGCACCAGTATCGTCTCATAGGCTGTATCATTAAGACAAGGCTTCGGAAGGTCTTTATCCTTCCTGCAGTCAGATTCTCCTCGCAGCAATATGCAAATGTCTCTTATGCATAACGACCCAACTTGTAAGCGATGTTCGCCATATTTCTCTTCGATCGAGATCCCCAAAAGTTGCCTGCAACTGTGGTTCAGGCACAAAGCTGTATTGGTTCATACTCACAACCCATAGGGCCACCAATAGTAATCTCCAATTTATACCGCTGAGACCCTGTCGCAGATTGTTCAGCGCCGACTTCGTCATTGATGCTATACTGATATTTTGTAAACCTGCCGGGTAGGCTATTGACTGATACATGCATGATATGAACAGCCATGGCTGAACCGACTGAGTACTGCCAAAACCCTCGGTACCCATCAGTTACCGACCGTCGACGGATCAAGATGATTAACTTGTGAAGGGCAAAATATCCTCGGTCGGACTGAGTCGGTCACATCGTCGTATGTCCGCGAGTCTCGTCCGACGACGGAGCGTGGGGAACATGACCCCAGATTTTTGGCGAGGGGAAACTGGGGTAGAGATGGGGAATCACCAAAAGGTTCTAGGAAAGGAGCAGTAGGAGGCTTTATAGAAGACTTGATATTGACTGTGATATATATAATTCATGAAATTCATATCACCAAGGAAATTCTGAGTGCTCAAAACACTGACTTAGGAAGTGTGCGGATAGCGATTCAACGGCTTCATGAAGGTAATGCTTAGAGCTGAGGCTTGTGATAGTGAGCATCAATGCCCCGCGTTTCGCTATCTAACTAGCCCCTACATATCAGCACTGGGCTTCTGAAAACCATAGGTCAGAAAATCGATACTGTTTGGAGTTCCAGTATCAAAATCCAAACGATGAGAAACACCTCAGTGCAGTGGTATTGGTCTCCTTTGTGGCCACACAGGATAAGCAACAATCATCTTCAGCGACCCTTCAAGTGGATAGTTTTGGTCGGTGAGGATCAGACTGAAGCCAATTCAACAAAATGATAACGATTGAGTGCCATGATTGGCTAGTATATGGGGTTTGAGTTTCCCCTCACTAGAAAAGCCCCTGAAAGGCTTCATTTTTCTGATCATGATAATTGGAGATCTCAGGCTCTTCGCACAGTACAGCTATATGACGGACGCGCACAGATATACAGTGTGAAAATGACCAATCTCCACGAGTACGTCCAGCCGGCGGCTAGCCGAGGGTGTTTTGCGGTAAGCTACGGCAAACTGAGGCGCCTACAGCCGAGCGTAAAATATGAATACCTACCAAGTTTCTCCAAGACAAAAACCTCTAGGATATTAGGCCCTGCAGAAGGTTGTTGTTCTCTTTTTTCCTTCCTCCTTCTTTGCATTTTTGATACCCCTCATCATCATCCTCCACGCCAATTGACCTCGTCCTTCTTCTTCGCTGATACGCAGGAAGAAGACCGTAAGCCAATTATCCCCAAGAATGTCTGCCGTTAACCGGACCCTCCGAACGGCCTCCAAGCAGCTGCGCTTCCAGTCTCCCCGGGGTCTTCGTGTCGCCGCCCCTCTCGTGGCCCGCTCGGCGTTCGGCGCCGCTCGCTCTTCTCTTCCCGCTTCTCACGGCGCCGCCTTTTCAACTTCTGCTGCCAGACGATCAGGAGCTCCCAACATGTCTTCCGCCGACCGTGAATACGATCCTGAGATCAAGGACATTGCTGACTATGTCGCCAACAAGACCATTGACTCTGAGCTTGCTGTGAGTGCTGCCAATTCTGCCGAGGCCGATTTCGCACCCCGCAAAATACCCCGCCCTGAAGCTTCTCACCTCAACACCAACAAAATTATCACGAGAACTCAATGGCACTCTATCGTTGAAATTCATTGCTAATTCTTATTTAAACAGTTCGACACTGCTCGATGGATCCTTCTCGACACCCTCGGTTGCGGTCTCGAGGGTTTGAGGTTCAAGGAGTGCTCTAAGCTCCTTGGACCCATTGTCCCTGGCACTGTTGTCCCTAACGGCCCCAAGGTCCCTGGCACTCCCTTCCAGCTTGACCCCGTCAACGCCGCTTTCAACATTGGTGCCATGATCCGATGGCTCGACTTCAACGACTGCTGGCTCGCTGCTGAGTGGGGTCACCCCTCTGATAACTTGGGTGCTATCCTCGCTGTTGCTGACTGGATCAACCGTACCAACAAGGCTGGTGGTAACCTCGCTGGCGGCAAGACCTTTGTTGTCAAGGATGTCCTCGAGGCCATGATCAAGGCCCATGAGATCCAGGGTTGCTTGGCTCTCCTCAACTCCTACAACAAGGTCGGTCTCGACCACGTTGTTCTTGTCAAGGTCGCCTCTACCGCCGTTGTCTCCAAGATGCTCGGCCTCAACGAGAAGCAGATTGCCGATGCTGTCACCCAGGCTTGGGTTGATGGCCAGTCTCTGCGAACCTACCGCCACACCCCCAACACCATGTCCCGAAAGTCCTGGGCTGCCGGTGACGCTTGCCAGCGTGCCGTTAACCTGGCTCTCAAGGTTCTGAAGGGTGAGCAGGGCGTTCCTACTGTCCTGTCCGCTCCCGTCTGGGGTTTCTATGATGTCCTCTTCAAGGGCCAGAAGTTCGAGTTCCAGCGCCCCTATGGTAGCTATGTCATGGAGAACGTCCTCTTCAAGGTTTCTTACCCTGGTAAGTTCAATCACTGAAGTCAATCTGTAAAGACAAGTCTAACATGTAATAGCTGAGTTCCACTCTCAGACCGCCGTCGAGGCCTCTGAGAAGATCCACCACCTCCTCAAGTCTCAGGGCAAGTCTGCCGCCGACATCAAGTCTATCACTTGCCGAACCCACGAGGCTTGCATCCGCATCATTGACAAGCAGTTCAAGCCCATGGACAACTTTGCCGACCGTGACCACTGCATCCAGTACATGTGCGCCACCATGCTCGTCTTCGGCCGTCTTGAGGCCACTGACTACGTCGACGGTGGTGAGGCTGCCACCTCTCCTCTGGTCGAGTCTCTCCGCCAGAAGATCAAGTGTGTTGAGGATCCTCAGTACACCAAGGACTACCATGACCCCAAGCTCCGAACCATTTCCAACGCTCTCACTGTCGAGCTCAACGACGGCACTGTCCTTGATGAGGTCGCTGTTGAGGCTCCTCTTGGCCACCGTCTCCGCCGCGAGGAGGCCAAGCCCGTCATTCTCGAGAAGTACAAGCGCCACCTTGGCCCTCACTACCCCGAAGCCCGCGTTAAGGAGCTTGTGGAGCTCAACTTGGACGCCAAGAAGCTTGAGTCTACCCCTGTTGATGAGTATGTTGATCTATACACTGTTGAGAGCAGCAAGTTTGTGCAATAAAGGATTTATGAATGGGAGAAATGGAGGATGCATATTTAATCGCAAAGCCCAAAGAAGGCTATGGCTTGGATAGAATGAAAATACCACGCCTAAAATGAACCAATGAATACAAAAAATTCAACAAGACTCATTGTAAGAACCTATAAGTACCTTAGTTTGCTCCCATGTGTAAAAGGCGTCTGAGTTGCACCACAGCCAAATTCAACACCTTACGAACTACTCCGAATAAATCTCGTGATTGGGTCGGGTTGAGCGAGGGGCAGCACCGCCCCAAATGCCCGCTTTATTTGGTAGGGGTTCGTTTGGCTTGGTGTGCTTGGCCGAATTCCGAAGCCCAAGAACCGTTGGTAACAGGTCGAAACACTCTCCTCCTACATCTAACTTCAACCTGACATCCTGTCATTACTGTACCTTTGTCACGCTGTATCAGTGTCGCCAAAACCATCAGAATCCGAGTTGATTTATCAGTCTTAAACACATCTTTATACCCGCATCGCAAGTCCGGACCCTTTCGGCCGCACCATCCGTAATCATGGCCGCAGATCGCCAGACTATTATTGAAGTGAACCGTTCGCTTCGCAACATCAAAAATGTAAATGCCCTCGAACACCCGTCACCGGAACCCCACTTATGTTATCATACTCATCTGGGCATTATCACTGAACGTCAACTAACACCGTAAAGGAACTCGAGAACCTCCTTGAGCGAGGCGTAATTGACGACTCCGTCTACGATACCATCAGCACCGCTCTTCCCGGCGAGTCCTCCCTCTCGGGCCCCCTCAAGACTGCGACCGGCAACAAGAACACCAACACCGCTGCTCCTAAAGCCGCTACTCCCGCACCGGCTGCCCACGCGCCTCCTACCAAGGCCTTCGAGGATCTCAAAGTCAAGTCGCATTCGCCCGCGCCACCCGCCTACGATCAGACTCCTCCTCCTGGCCCTCCCCCACGCAACGTCAAGCCCACTGTTGCCAACGCCCGTGCCCTTTACCGCTATGCTGCCTCCGACGGTCGCGACCTGTCCTTCGAGAAAGATGATCGTATCGCTGTGTACGAGTACATGAACCAGGATTGGTGGATGGGCCGAAACGAGCGCACAGGACAGGAGGGTATCTTCCCCCGAAACTACGTCCTCGTCGACCAAGAGACCAAGAAACCCGTTGCACCTATCCCGCAGCCTCAGTATGGCTACCCTGCTTACTCGCAGGGTCCTCCTCCTCAACAGAACCCCTACAACTCGCATGTGCCACCCATGGCTGTCGCTGAGGGATCTGGACAGCCGCAGGGACAGGAGGGAGATGGCAAGGATAACAAGGTCAACGAGTACGGCAAGAAGTTTGGTAAGAAGCTGGGTAACGCTGCTATTTTCGGTGCTGGTGCCACCATCGGAGGAAACATCGTCAACAGCATTTTCTAGAGTCACACAATTGGGAAAGATACATCCGCTTGATTTTAAGTTACAGGGCGCATATATTGGGCGTTAGGGATTCGAAAGGTTCATAGACAAGTATCTCACGACGATACTGAGCCTGTGTTCAGTCTTTGTTTAGTATACTGGGTGTTTAATTGACCGTTGCGAAGATCAGAACTTGCTTACATATGGAGAAACTCAATCAATAATCGTGGAGCTGATATCTCCATTCAATAATGATATAATTTGAACACTCTTAGCCCATACCTACTGGTTCTCATGAGGCGTTCTTCATCATGGCAGGTGGATCTGGTAGACCATGTATACTGTGGTCAATACAGTGCCAATATCTCAACCGCCATACAAATTCTAGCCATGATCAATATCTACACTGTACGTCGCAAAATTTCTTGTTGACGCTCGAGAAATCTTAAACGAAAGAATTCAACAACACCATAATCAAGACACAGCCTTCATCATGTCGACAACTAAAAAACGTCAAGCGGAGGATACCCCTACCCAGCCAAAGCCAAAGAAAAGCAAAAAGAGAAAGGCGAATGCACCAGATGATGAACTTCTCGACACTGAGCTTGGTCTCAACACGCTCTTCACCAAGATGGACAACCAACTCTTGGCTGATCATCTTGCCCAGAAATTGGGACGCTTCGGCACTGACTTGAGCGCTGTTGAGATTTCTGATATGACTGTATCAGGTAAGAATTTCTGTTGCCAATTGCCATTCTTGGTGAAAATCTCACTCACAAATCCCCAGCCAACGCGATTCAAGATACCACCTCATGGCAAGAATCAAGAACATTGGATAAGTTTCCCGACTTCCTGGAGAAGGTGGCAGAGGACCCCGAGGGTTTGAAGAAGGCGCCTAAGAAGAAGGGATCGCCTCATACCCTCATTGTTGCAGGAGCAGGTTTGAGAGCTGCAGACATTGTCAGGTATGCTACTGCGACTCAGTTAGAGAGGTAAAAAGACTGACTCCGAGCAGGTCGGTGCGCAAGTTTCAAAGTAAAGAGAATTCAGTCGCGAAATTGGTACGTCTCTCTTGAAGATGAATGGGAATGATATCGCTAACATATACAAGTTCGCCAAGCATATGAAAGTTGAGGAGCAGGTCAAGTTCCTCCAGAACCACAGAACTGGCATCTGTGTCGGTACACCTGCCCGACTTATGGATCTCATCGACAACGGTAAGTTCGGTCTCGACCCTTCCCTCCTCTTTTCTGTCTCCTTCGAAATCGCAGGCAGGCGCTGACTTCAGTAGGCGCACTCTCCTTGGATAACCTGAAGCGGCTGGTCGTTGATGCTTCACATATCGACCAGAAGAAGCGAGGTGTGATGGACATGAAGGATACGATGATGCCTCTAGCTCGCTTCTTGTCAAGAAAAGAGTTCAAGGATCGATACGGTGACGAGAAGAAGCCGTTGGCTTTGTTATTCTATTAGATGGATGTGATACCCGGACACAAGAAAAGTTGAATGCAGCGAAGCTGTTTTTGTTTGAGAGTTACCCTCGATTGTTTACCTTATAGATCTTGCCTACCTACTAGACTGTTTATCTCCACAATACAGAAGATGCCTTCTCATTTTTCATTTCCTTCATTCTGCTTTAGGTGGTTTCCCGTACGGTGGAAGGGGCCGCTCCCAGTACAGCAACTTGGCACCTGCTCCTACCCTCACCATCACCAGGCACCACCTTCCTCAGATGCATCAGACCATCCGCCTCCTTCTTGATCTCTGGCGACCCTCCTGATCTTGGACTTTTCATCTTCATCTGTTGTCTTCAGCTTCAGCTCAAGCTCGTTTTTGGAACCCATCCCTCAATCACACACACTTTTTTGGTACTGTCGTTTAAACCAGCACCCAATTTCTACACGCTTCTCTCATAACAGCCACTTGCTTCCCTTACGGTCATGCGTCCTCATTTGTTCGCTGGCTTACTATCGAGCTTAGCTACTCGTACATACAGCCGCGATACATCTACACCAGGTATGAACTCTGAGCCCATTATCAATGAATGTTCTGACAAAACATTGTAGAATGTGCTACCATTTGCTCTCGCGAACTTATGCACTACCATGGTATTCCTACTGTTGAGGGTGTCTGTCATGACATGGTCGTTCAACGAGTAAGTTATGGCTTCTATTGCGTCGAGTGATGGATTGCTGACTACGCACAGGAACTGTTCTCATGCCTGGCCAGTTCTTGCACTGATCAATATGGTCAAGCTTTGACATATACGGTCTCCACTTGCTCTCTACATGGTGCTACCATCAGTGATCTCCTTCCCGTGGAAATACAACATACGAGCTTTACAACGAGGCACTTCATGCCTCTCGTTTCACGCTCTGATTCGGCCAGCTTTGGGTTCGAAAACCGTTTTAGCCTCTCTGTCGACTGTAAAGCCGGATCTGATGGTGTTCTTACATTGTCTCTCCCCGAATCCACCGTTTCAGCTCATCAATCTATTCCTGGTGGTGGTTTCCCAACCTCACCAGGAGCTGGGAATGGCAACTCCAATGCCGGACTAGGTCCACCAGGTGGTGCCCCAGGCCCGAGCAATGGTCCCTTACCAGGAAACACAGCAGGCTCAGGGAACGGTCAAGGCAGTCCTTCAGGAGGTACAGGTCCCGGAGGAGGTGGTGGCAATGGTGGAACTGAACCGTCAGACCCCAACGCGGATTGTGAAGAAAACAATTCCAATAACGGCCCTTCACAATCTGGCAACAATGATGGCCAATACACGCCTGACCCGGCTCCGGTTCCTGCCAGCCCTCCTGCCAACATCAATCCCCAGACAGATGGCCAGTCCAACGGCCCTCCTGCGCCAGAACCAGATGCTGCTATTGGTAACAGTTCGTCTGACGATCCCAATCAGGGCAACACAGGACAACCACAGGCACAGCCCGCTCCTGCTCCTTCAAACCCGGCTGGAGGTGACGGGGCGCCAAATAAAGATGGAACTGGCGGACCGGGAGAGGATTGCGATGAGAACGCTCCTGGAAACAATGCTGCTCCAGCCCCTCCAAATACTGGCGGTTCAGTTGGCTGCTCTATTGATATTAACAATCCAGCATGCGCCAACCAGAATCAACTTCCTCCTGGGCCTCCAGCACCACAACCTCCAGCACCCCAACCTCCTGCACCTCAAATACCAGCGCCAGCGCCGGGTTCTCCCGCTCCTCAAGGACCCCCTCCTGGCCCTGCTCCTGCTCCTGCTCCTGCTCCTTCTGGAGATAAACCTCCTTGTATTGCGGAAGACGGCATACCAGACTGCCCTGCCTCTCATCAGCCCCCAAATGGCGATGGGAGTGGTGGAAATGCGTGCTCGGACCCCAACTCAAACACTGGCTGTGGCTCTTTTGAGCCTTCCTCACCTCAGCCGCCCCCTCAGACAGCACCCCCTGCTGTTCCAAATAGTTGCACCGGGGACGAAAATTCACCTTGTCACGATGGAGGTGACAGCGGATCTGATACAGGATCTAGAAGTATACCTGCGAACCGTCCGTCGCCCAATAGCCCTGGCGCACCTCCTCCCCATGTAGTGCCTGCACCTGATGCCCCCCCTTTTCAACCAAACACAAATGGTAATCCTGACGACGAGGCCTCTTGTGCTGGAATGCCTGGCCCTTGTCCCGCAAACGGTGGCCCAGGAACCCCAGCGCCAGCCAATCCTCCATCTCCTGCATCTCCGCCTTCAACTCCTCCAGAAGGTCAGGTCCCTAACGGTTCCCAAGATAATGATGGTACTGGACAGGAGAGCCCCGGTAAAGGAAGTGGCAATGGTGATGGCGTCAAAGGGAGCAGTGATCTCGGACCCCAAGCACCAGAAATCACAGCACCACCTTCGCAACCCGCTCTGCCTGCACCAGCAGTTCCAGCCCAGCTTCCAGGACCTCCTGCCCAACCAGGACCCCCTCAACCTACTGGTCGCAACGGTGTTGGCGGCGCTCACGAGGGACCTCAAGTCATCACAGTAATTATACCAACGCAAGTAGAGAGCACAGCAACAAAGGTCATGACAGTCTAGCCGACAAATGGCCCTTCAATGTACTCATCACCATCTCAATTGAAGGAACGTGCCATGGCTGACATAGAGCGAAGGCAAGATAATGGCCAAGAACTTGACACTCCTGGCAACGACATCCCTGCCCAACCTGCCCCTGCTTCAGCGGCATCAGCGGTCCAAGCAGGTCTTCCGACAGAGTCGGGCATGCCCGAACCTTCGTTCGTTGTTTCAAACGACTCGACGAGAGCCCATGGCTACTCACAGACCTCGCTGGCTTTTGCTGTTCTGGTAGTGTCTGTGGCAATGTTTTCATGGCTATTGACATGATGCTATGGCTTACATTCTTTGTGTTCATAGGCCTTGGTGCCCAGTAATGTGGGAGTCAAAAAAGATTGCATTGTTTTAAAGAAATCTGTATTGATTGGTGGTTTAGATAGCAGATGATGGTGGATGAAGCACGTGAAATGGTATGATAATATTGTAGTTCCTATTATTATAGCAACATACCCAAATACAATGACTTGTTCCTGAACGATTTGTCTCGAAAAGACGTTGTAATGGCTTCAAAATTTAGTCAAATAACTACAAGAATCAATACACAGACTTGGTCAAGAACTCTCCTTAACGTTATCTGCCCCTGTGAGGTAGCTAGATGATCAGGGCAAGGCCACTCCCTCATCGCCATCTTTTGAGTTTAGGCCTATATTTTGGGCTCAGTAGGAAGTAGTACTCGGTTGAGATTCATCTCGTACTTTCGTAGTCGAATGTCTACTCTCACTTATTTGTACCAGGTCTTATCCGTGTCCTTTAGCAATGCTTTGAACTTCATGCCCATTGTCCTCATCGCTTCATCCTCACATGTTTCCCACTTCCACATCAACAGCCTGACATCCTCGACAATGTTTTCATCCTTTGGATCCTTTGCCTTAGTGAGCATATGACCAATGATCTCCCAACAGAGATAGTCGTCGAGCATTGGCTGTTCTGTGGAAGCAAGATCATATTCCTGCAATTCTGCCAAAATAAGTGCGAAACGGCCGAATGACTGTGTGAGGGGCCAGTAATCAAACTCCTCCTTGAGTTTTTGAAAGTCCATATGATACGGGTGATATGGCCGGCTTCCAAGGTCCCCGATGAGCTTGTAAAGCTCTTCTGTGAATGTCTTGTTTTCTTCGTATGTTTCATCAGATAAGGGCACAGGTATCGTTCTTAGTTTCATCTGAAACACACTTGGCAGCCTGCGAGGCTCTGCATCCTTACAGCGGACACTTTCTTCAACTTGCTCTGTCTTGGAGATTATCTTTTTGATGACAGGAACTGAGTTCTCCATCCAGTCGTTCCAGTTTTGTCGATCCTTGAACCGCCCGCCACTAAGCCTCATGACGAGCGTCATCACCATGTCGGCTTCCCCAATCTTGAGCAGCCTCTCGGTGTACTCGATCACGAAGGACTGAAGCATCTGCAAAGACACTCCATTTCCAGCCAGCTTGGACTCTCGGTCGGCAGGGCTTTGCTGTACCATGGCCGCAGACAGCATGATTCCAAACTTGAACGAATCACGCCCGGGGTTGGAAAACTGCGAAAGCCAATGCTTGCCTGCCTTTGAGTTAACGAGATCCCGGTCCTCCTGGATGGCCTTTGTGATGTGCTGTATGCCGGGGCTGGGATCGATATTGATGAGTGCCGCGGAGCGAACCATATTGAAGACCGATACAGGTGTGTAGGGTTGAAGTTGCCCATAAAGAGTAGATACTGTAGTGAGATGCACAGGGAGATGTGGGAGCTCTTCCTCAAGGGTGAAGTTGTTTTTACTCAAGAAGAGTTTCAACCAGCGGGTGTTGTTGGCAGCCGATTTCTCAACTGCTCCCATAACAAGCGATGCGAGCCTCCTTTTATCTTCTTCGTCCAAACTTTGTCCCCTGACCTTCAAGATCAAAAGCTGGAGAAGGGGAGTTTCATCGCCAATCTCAGGCAATGAGGCGCCCTGGGCTGAAGCAGCAACCCAATCAGCTTCGGTCAGTCCGCGTCTCTCATTGAGCTGTGCGGCTGCTGGAACGATACACTCCCCAAGGGCATCAAGGATGCGTTTCCGTAGACTGGGAGGGCAAGTAGGTTCCTCCAGGATTGCAAAGAGACTGTTGGTGATGGTGATTCGAATGTCGATGTGTCGTGCTTCCGCAAGGAGGCCAACAAGTATTTCACATGCTGAAGACGGTTCCATGAACAGGTTGTACTGTAAGATCTGGGCCAGCATCTTGACGGTAGTAACCTTGATGGATGGCCCCTGAGAGGGCTTGGGACCTGCTGATGCGTCCTCCTCAGTGGTCTCCTTGGATCTTTCTGCCTGTTCTTTAGCGTCTGTATTCTGATTTTGTTCTCGCATCTTCTCCTTTATCGCACTGGCCATTGTGTGCAACATTTCCTTGGCTGGCTTAGCCGGAAGCACAGAGAGGAAGCCAACGCTGAGAAGATGGCGGTGCCAAGAAGAGCTTTCTTTGGCGCCTTCACTGTCCAGAACCAAGTCACGAATGAAGGGACATGCTAGTGAAGGCTGATCGCTAGAAGCCAGACGCTCGATGACGAAGACGATATCCTGCATCTGCGCACGTATGGCTTCGGATCCCAGTCGTTCCCTCGTTCTATCGATAAGAAAGCGTGCCAGCTCTGCCAGCAAACCAGGCGATAGAGATGTCCTTGAAAGAAGACGGTAGACGTAACTACCCTTGACAGACTCGCGGTTCGAAGAAGTGGTGAGAGAATCGAAGAGCGAACCGCCATGTGCGGTCGCCAAAGCCGGGTTTCGAACTACAGCACCGGCTTCAATAAGCAGATCCGTTGTTGGCTTCCAGACTATCTCCATCATGTACCTTTCGCACCTTTCACGATCTTCCTTTGAGCATTTTGCAAGGTTCTTGAAGAACCTTTCCAATCTGCTCATACGTTGGCCTGTTACAGCCATAACCAGGTTGAACAGCCAGGTCCAATTCTGTGCCTTGAACCCGGGTTCTCCGACTGCGAGCGTTGCAGTCTCAGCAATATTGATGAGAACCTGGTTTGCAAAATCGATATCTTTCTTGCGCAGGGCTGATGTGAATGACACAATAGCTTCAGGTGAGCTGACACGTTCATCTGGCATGGCACCCAGAACTTCTTCAATCTCTTTTGTCTTGAAAACCTTCACACCGAACAGACTATGGCTTGTGAGAGAGTCTTTGATGAAACGCCGTGACCAAATAATAGTGTCGTTCAAAGCCTGTAGGTCCCCCACAGCGACGCAGAGGTTCAGAGCAGCTCTCGCCCAGTATGCCCGCTCCACAGCTTCACGAGCCCGTTGAGCATTGGCTTTCCGCTCGTTTATGAGGCCAATGGCGCGATCAAGCCATCCCTGGTGCTCGTCTTGTGTGTTCGATTTGCGGATCAGCAACGCCCTTACGATCTCGACGTCTCCAAAACCACTATGCTTGATATGTCCCTGCGACTGATTGAGTATTGTTCCACTCTGGTTCGCAACTTGGAGGAAGTTGTTTCTGGGAAACAGGCGTTCTAGCTTTTCAAAAAGTTGTAGTGACTTTTTGTAATTGATGGCGAAGAACAGATCTGAAGGCCAGGCTCTTTCAGGAAGATCCTTAAGTCTGGCCATATCTTGTTCCGAGTCACTCTCGATGTCGATTTGATAGTTTTTGTGATGCTGGATGAACAGGCGGAATAAGTCATATCTGCCATCGATATCTAGCTCCCAAGAAACCCACAACATTTGACGTATTCTCTCCAAGTCGATGGGTGGTTTCTCGCTCGGCAATAGCTGGATTGCCTGTACCAAACGAGCTTGATAATGTCTCTTGCTTTCACTGCCATCGGCAGCCTTGGCCCATCGATCGACAGTATACTGGAGCAAGCCACCTTGTCTGAGAACAAGCTGCTTGGAAATCTCTCCGTGCTTTTGGGTACATTCGAGTATGAGGCTGAGATATTTGATGCGCCTCTCATCGTCGTATCTGCTCTTGAGAAGACGCTTGAGAACAGGCATAGCCACTTCATCTATCAAATCATATGGGACATGTATCTTGCCGCCCTCTTTTGCGAGGAGGGTCGTCAATATCCTCTCGCAAAAGGTGATGTTGCCGCGAAAGAGTCTCCTATGCGGATAAAACCTGATATATTTGTCCTTGCAGAAGACCTCGCTGAGGAATTTATCCTCGTGTTGCTCTTGATGGCCTAGAAAGAGACGTTTGTTCTGTGGAGCCGTCCACTTAATCTGCCTATCCTTCTCAAACTTCTCTATCAGCTCAAGGTTGCATGCTGGAATTATGTCTTGATAGAAGCTGGTCAGAGGTCTGTCATCTTCTCGCCCTTCGTAGAGTATCGTGACCAACTCTCCAAGAGCAGCGCGCCTTTGGGGCTGTGCCTTCTCAGCTGAAGCGGTCGAGCCAAGACGCTTGCACATATCACGCACGTCTCGAATGCTGAACTCGGCCATGAGACGGGCCAGCCCTGAAGCTCCTCCTGCAGCATCCCATGCTTGCTGGAAGCGATCTTCACGTCGTAAGGCTTTTGTAAATTGGCGAATAGTGAGCTTTCTTTTGATAGCACTTTCAGTTTGGCGGAGATCGTCTATGATCTCTGATTCATCGCGGCGCGTCATTTTGGTCAAGATGAGATGTAATTGTCGTTGAGATGATGTTTGTTGTGAGATGAAGCACGAGAGCGGTGGCTTAAATAGTGTCAGCTCAGCTGTTGACTGCTATTAGATGCAGCAGCCTAAGACGGAAAAGCGTCCGGCGAGACCAAGAAGGAAATACCCGAAAGTCTTAGATCTTTTGGACAAGCCAATAGACATTTGCTTCCATTCCCACCTTAGAAGTAAGTGCCTCTCACTATTTTCGTCTCCATAGACCTCCGCAAGGCTCGACCTCGATGATCAGACCTCGGGGAAAGAAAACACCAAATCTTGATATAACTAAGGTAGGGTGTCAAAATAAACTGAGCAAAGAGTCCTCTGAGCTTGGGCTAAATTTGCCTAAATATTTTCATTACTTGGGGTCCAGGTCCTGCCTGGGTTTTCTTTCCTCCCCTAATCAGATTGGATCATAAGGCCAGGATGATCCTCGAACTAGTCTCAACTTGTGCTATTTCGAAAGATATAATTGGGTTTTCGCGGATTCTATGGGATCATCATGTTGTGATACTCCACTTGTTGGATCGGCGTATGACTGATAGATATAGCTGAAGTGGTGGGGTGGAGTGGCAACAGGTTATCTCGACTTGCAAACATCAAGGTCAAGCTTACATTAAAGGTATCTGTGTCTGAAAATTACCTGGAGTGATATAGGTAGCCTAATTAATGCTGGATTGTTGTACCAGATTCAAGGATAATCCCTTTTGTGGTATTTATAGGCAAGCAGATGCCACCTTGGCATTCAGGATGCGGTCCACCAATGGTGTAAGTCCAAGTCAGAGCAACTCATCCAAGATAGGTTGGCAGAACGCAAAGAGATCTTTGAGGCCAGATTTGATCTGCTTTAGTCTTCTTCCAAGCCAAGCGGCCTTGTTACACAAAATCATGCTGTTGAACTCTTGTCTTGCGGGTTGCTTCTTGTTTGATAGTTCCTCCGAGACCATTCTTACGATTTGAGCCACCAGTTGCCTATATCTCATGGATATCAGCAGATTGAAATTAATAAAACAGTTTTTCTTTATAATGAGTACCTATGCTCGATAAGACCAGAAAACAAGGACCGAGTGTTTGCGAAGGGCAATGAAAGATCTTATAGAATCGCTATTGCTTCATGTGCACAAACAATCCAGCGCCTTTATATGAAACATCTATAGTCTCGCTTCTCTATTGAATAATTGAAATTATTTATCTATCAGGCTTCAAAGCTGCATATGTTCGCCTGTTTCCTCCGTGTCCAGGTATGTTTGGTGAAGTTGACCTTTGCAATCATCACACTTGCAGGAAACATTCAGCCATTAGTATACTGAAGAGCTCGGGAAAAACCTTTGCTTGTTTATCTGTTAAAATTTCGGCCTAGTAAATGAAAAAGCCAAAGGAAGCTAATGTCCACAGTGATTCATAACCCAGATATACGCGAGCAACACTGCTCGTAACTGGCAGCAGTTCTAGGCTATAAAGCTCCCTATCTTCTCCTACTTTTTTCTTCTCTCTTGAACCCCAACTCCTTTCCAAATTCGATTCTTCATCGAGTGCTTGTAGACTCTACTTCAACATCCTCTCACCTGGTATCTTCCAACCACACACGATGAACTGGGACACTCCGCCTATCACGAACCCGGACTGGGACGGTGTCGGCGACTCTCAAATGAACGACGCTTGGGATGCCGTTCGATATAACTATGAAGATGGTAACATGTCTTTGTCGCTTCATTGACTGGAATGCTGGCTGACCAACATGTCTGTATCTAGTCGAGCAACCCGGGTTGATTCGTGAAGTCAAGGATGCCTTTGCCAAATTCGACAACCATGGCCGGTTCGTCAAATGGCTTGACGAGATGCCCTATGGTGAGGTGCTGAAGGATATTCGTGAAATAAAGCGAGTTCGGGGTAAATATGCTGTTGTCTGTGGCCGTTTCCCAACCAAGGACAGTACTTGGGAGGTCCGAACCATCTGGATCAACAACCCCGTCCTTCAAGCAATTCTCTTCGACGTCTTCAAAGGCCATCCTGATGTGACCGGCGGCAAAGACATCCTTGAATTCAAAGCGCCATTTGTTCCTCTCATTCATCGCTGGGAGCAGCTATGCAAGCTGGCACACGACAACGCCGGTTCTGAGAAGCAGGAGCTCATGAAACTCTTTGTCGATATGCTCAAGGAGGAGCTGCAAGACACTCTCAGTCGAGTCAAGAGAATCAAGGAGACTGGGTGCGCTTCTTGGGAAGACCTTGAGTTTGTCTTCAAGCCTGGCCAGCTCTTCTTCCGCTCAGAAGACCCGATAGCTGCAGGAATTTCCCACACATATAAGGAAGGTTTTCTTTCAGTGTACCAGATTGCTTGGACTGGTTCAGAATATTCTACGTGCAGTTCCATATTCGTGGTCCCTGTCTTCCACGGTACCCGGCCGCTCTCTGATCTCATCGTCAGGCCGATCTGGGCATGCCCCGAGAATGATGTCAATTCTCTAAAGGCTGCCCTCATCAGACGTGGACGTAAGTATGAAGACCTACGAGGCATACATTTCCGCTTTCATCAAAGCCCGACCCAGCCGGGTAAACCTCAGCCACGCGAAGAACCTCCTTCAGATTGCCATGAAGTAAGCAACGTCTGTCTGTTATTGATGCAAACTGTGAAGCTAGACTAACATTCTTGTCGGAAAATGGGTGGGAACCCCAGAATTTCAATCGTCCCAAAATAACCCGTCTTCCGATTCAAACGGTGAGGACTCATGGTACATCTTCACGTTTCGGGGAGCTGACAAGTACCACAGACAGAGGGGCGAGTTATCGTTGATACAGACGAGCATAATGATGGCTGGGGTCAGTGTGTAGGATCCCGGCACTACCTAAATATCCACGACGCCATGAAGGCGGATAGTGACGACTCCAAGCCCTCTACGCCTGATGATCACCAAGAATCTCAGGAAGCCAGCGATCCGAAGGGCGAAGAAAGAGATGGCTCTGGCCGCCTTACGGATGAGGAAGCCATGTTAACTGTCTCAACTGTAAACTGCTTCTCGATCGAACGAAAGGTGTGGTGTAAGTTCACAGGCTCAACCCTCTCGAACCTACCGATGCTAAGAATTTGCGATAGGCTATTCCGAGATCGACCATCTCACCGACATTGAATGGAACACTCAGGCCATCAACAACCTCGTCATCGATGAAGCAGAGAAGAGACTCTTGGTGGGGTTTGTTGGCGCAACAAAGAACGGACAGTTGCAGCATTTCGACGACTTTGTCCATGGAAAGGGTTCGTTTTTCTCCTCACCAGTGTTTAGATATGAACTGAAATTAGTCACAGGAAAGGGTCTTGTCATGCTCTTGTGTGGCCCCCCCGGTACGGGAAAGACATTCACTGCAGAATCTGGTATGTTTCTTCAATGTCTATGCTACAGTTCCTTACTGACGCCAACACAGTCTCCGAGAATCTGAAGCGTCCCCTCTACCGCATTGATAGTTCGGATCTTGGAATGGATACCTCCAAATTGGAGGGCAATCTCAAGACTGCTCTTGATCGCTGTTCCCGCTGGGATGCCATTCTCTTACTTGATGAGGCCGACGTATTCCTTGAAAAGCGCACCAGCAGTAACCTCAAGCAGAACGAGATGACCACCAGTAAGATACCCTGTTTGGCTGTGTTGAACCGTCTGACATTATCTTCCAGTTTTCCTTCGCCTCCTGGAATACTACAAGGGTCTCATGATTCTAACCACCAACCGCTACCCTGCCATCGACCCCGCGTTCGAGTCACGCATCGACCTTTCGTTCGTCTTCCAGGATCTTGAGCCTGCCTCACGAGGCAAGATCTGGTACAACTTCCTCGTCAGAGAGAACAAGGAGCTGGCTGAGGACAGTAACGCGATTGCGAAACTGGCCAGCATGCCTCTGAATGGCCGGCAGATCAAGAGTGCCGTCAAAACTGCTCGAATCCTGGCTGCCAGCGAGAACTTGCCTCTTGCAGTTGATCATTTGCAGACGGTTGTTTTCATGCGAATGAAGTCATTGAAGATGCTAGAGTAGGTCGTGCGATCAAAGGTCTAGCAAGGGTCTGGCATTCTAAGTATGAGGACAATCCTCTGACTCGGACATGGCCTCGTACCGACCGCTAAGCTACAGTGGCTGATGAGATTTTTTGGTGGCAATCTGCAATCTAGGCAGCAAATCAATTGAGGTGATGAGTGGAAGGCATGTCTCACTATGGTGAAAAGTTAAAGGCAACTTGACAAAGGAGATAGCTCAAAATAGCATTCACATCAACAAGTAAGGGATTGCCTCATTAGAACATAATAGGTTTCGTGATCATTTAGGTGCTGTCATCATCTAGTCATACATCGTTTGTTTTCGCCCATGCCTCTGAGCTCGCGTGGCCCTCGACACCATTTTAAGCTCCATATTTCTTGTCCTTGTCGGAGATGGGGAATTCGCTGCCTGTGGCGCTCTTGTACTGGTCGCGAATGGCATCGGAAATAGCCTCGTCCTTGGCCTGTTCAGCGGCGCTCTCGTTGCTCTGGTCACCTCCGCCGAGGAACTTTTCCTGCACAAAGTCGACGGCTGCAACGGTTGTTAGTACAGAGATACTTGGGAAGTTAGTTAGTGGCGATGATTACCCTTGTCAAGACCATCCTCGTCCTTCTCGCCCTGCGCGCCACCGCCAGCCATTCCGTTAACCTTGTCCATGAAGCTACCGCCGGCCTCGGGAGGAGCTTGCTGGCCTTCGGTGTTGTTGTTGGCGTTGTTGTTGCCACCAGCGAGGTTCTTGACGAAATCCATGATGATGGTTTGAGTTTGGAGTTTAAGGTTGTAATTTGTGATTTGGATATGTAGGATGATGAGTATGAAGATGGAAAGATCAAGAAGTGGACGAGATCTTCCCTTTTATACAACTAGTCACACTACACATCAGGCGGGGGAAGGAACAATTCTTGATTCACAGTATGGCAAGGGAAACCACTGACGCAACTAAAAACAAGGACATGTACGTGAGACCGGGGGATTTGTACTTTCACAGCTGAAAAATGATGTGCAGTGACGTTGACACCAAAATGTATTGGTGGACAGCTCGACAGGGATTGACAGACCAAGATAAGGTGCGGCGGTAGCATAAAGCTTAAGCTCGCGTGCCAAGTTCTAGGGTGGTAGACCGCCTGGAAGCCTGGAACGTTGAACTGGAGCGCTGATGTGCGGGTTAGTCTTTGCCAGGACTGGGCTCTCTACTCTACTCCGCAGCTGGGCCAACCTTGTGTTGGTGATGGTATGCATGATCGTTAGACATGCACAGCACGCATGTTTGAATAGAATGTGTAGCATTATTGAAACAAATGGGTATCATAAACATAAACTCAATCTCTGCCTCCCCTCCATCACCAATGTCGATTGATGCCCAGTTATGCCCGGAATCTCTCAACCATCGCCGTTTTGTTTTTTTGTCGTATCGTCGTAACTTTTCTCATGCGTCAGCGTAAATACATTTCTTTCATCTCATCGTAAGCTCGTAAGTTGTGGTTGTTATTTCTAGTCCCGGGTATACATCCCATTGGCGTTGATGACAGCCTGACATCGATGAGGCATGCTCTCGATGAGCGCTTTCATGTTCTCCTGAGGTATGCTATTCCAGGTGGCTCGGACAACTTGTCGGATGCGCCATTCGGCGACCTCGCCGTAAAGAGATCTGTCCTTGTCATTCTTGAGATTGGCCTTGATCCAGTTGAATATCTCGGTGATGGGGTTCAGGTCGGGTGAGGCGGAAGGGAAGTGCTCGGTGGGCATAGATCGTCCTCGCATCTCGTCCTTGACGGCAACAGCAGCGTGGGCACACATATCTGGACGCATAGCAAAGCGAGATCCAGAAGGCTGATCGTCAATCCACTTGGAGAACGCTGGAAAGATGACCTTGTAGTGATTCACAGGGTTGAGGGGCCCGAACTTGTTGTCCGCGTCGCGACTCCAAGCAATAAGAGGACCTTTGCCAGTGAGACCTGAGAAGTGGGCGAAGTACAGTTCACTATCATTGCAGGTTGCAGGCTCGGCAGGCACATCGTTGATGCAGTCAAGATGGTATTCCTCTTCGGACTGTCGAATGACCAACGGTTTGTGTGCGTTTGTAAAGGGAATACGGACTTCCGCAGTGAAGAGAACATTGTTCCATTGCTCGACAGTCCAGTTGACATGTTCGAGAGCGAATTCAAGTCGAAGCTTTCGGGTTTCTTCGCTAATGTAAGGACGGATGATGGCCGGGTACAACTTGTACCCGTAACGACCGAGAGCATTGCGAATGGCAATGTCAGAACTTTCCAATCCGAGGGCGGCAGCAATCTTGGAGAGGGGCATGCGACGGGTATGGGGAGAAGACTTGACGAACTTGACAAGCTCTCGGGCTTGAATGATGGTAGGTGCTGGAGGTCGGGCGTCGGTGCAGGAGGGCTTGTCAGATATTTGACGAGCTCTGACGCGAGTTGCAGCACGAGTTAGAGGCTGATTCCAGTTGACGCTTCGAGCGATAGCCTGCTTGGACAGTCCCTGGGCATGAAATTGGACAGCATGGGCTCTCTGATGGCTGCTGGGTAGGCAAGAAGCACGCAAGACTTGCTCAGTCTGCATGACAACTTTCAGATGTTCTGGGTCACTGCCAGCAAGTTGAGATTTGGAACTGGAGAAGTGCTTGATTGAACTCTTGACCGCATCAAGCTTGGATTTGTTGACAGCTGCAAGGGCGTCACGAGAAGCAAGCTCATGTTCAATCCTGGAGACAGTGCTGAGAATAGATTCCAGGGCTGAAGCCATTGTGAAGACAATGGAGAGAACAGCAAAGATTGTCGAAAGAATTGTGGGAAAACGTGAATGCAACTTGGTAGTTGGGTCTGATTGTCCTGAGAGCAAGGATCGAAGACAATGGTACTGCACAGCAAAATGGTTTGATGTGATTAAAGAAGAATTGGAAGAGGGAGCTTGGGGCTGGGGATCTATAGAGGAGGGGTGTCATTAGTGGAGGGTTTTATGAGTATGGGGAGCTCTAGTCCAATAAGATAGAGCATGTCAATAGAGCTCAAAGGAGAGGTCTCCACTTCTAACAGCGACCAC
The DNA here is from genome assembly GCF_019915245.1 of Fusarium musae. NCBI lineage: Eukaryota > Fungi > Ascomycota > Sordariomycetes > Hypocreales > Nectriaceae > Fusarium > Fusarium musae. The sequence continues at coordinate 2,974,988 of NC_058392.1, read as the reverse complement.
ACTGTGAGTGTTGAGGCGGTGCCTCCATTTCTGTGGCTTTGCGGGGTCCTTTTCTGGCCGGTTGACTCAAGCTTTGGTGGGGCGCAGAGTCTATCGCTATGACGCAGACGCTTGGCCACAGTTGGGCTGTTGAAAAGTTCAAATATCGCGACAGAGACGTCAGTTCAGTGCAACTCCAATTCGTCCGCTAGACTCTCTATACGCACGAAATCACATACGTCAGTCGCCATGGCTAAGATGAACGAGGATCTTCTTCGGCGGCCCTTGTACCGTATGTTTTCGTCCCAAACCCCTACCCCGCCATGGATCGGCGTGTCTCGAAGTCGCAAAGTACTGACTAGTTAACCAGTCTATGACCTGCCTGCCGAAGTTTTGGACACTTTGGTGCTCAAATCTGATACAGACGCCGAAGCCGAAGCTATCGCTGCCGCCGAATCCACGAAAACACCTTCCGAGAGCGCGTCGTCGCCAGATACAAATCTTGTCGGGACACAAGCGTGCTCTTTGTGTGGCCTCACATTCACAACAGTGATCGACCAGCGGGGACATCTCAAGTCTGATTTTCACCATTACAATCTCAAGCAAAAACTGCGAGGTCAAAAGCCCGTGTCAGAGACAGAATTCGAGAAGCTCGTTGGCAAACTAGACGAATCATTATCAGGTTCTGATTCAGACGAGTCAGAAGAAGACGAGGAAGATGGCCGACAAGATTCAACACTGACTGCGCTGCTGAAGAAGCAGGGCAGATTAGCTGATAAGGCGAATGATTCAACAGGAGATGATGACGATGAAACGGCAGGAAAGCCAGGTCGCGGTAAACCACCCCTGGTATGGTTTAGCTCTCCGCTGCTTCCAGAGAAGACCTACTTTGGCATGTACCGCGCAATCTTGACGGGCGAAGAACAAAGAAATCAGGATCTGGTGGAGGTGTTGAAGAAGAAACAGGTCGAGCCAATATCCATGCCCAAGATACCTAAGGAGGGCGCTTTACCAGAGGTCGCGTATAAGGGTCCTCATATCTTTCTCTGTATGATTGGAGGTGGCCACTTTGCGGCCATGGTTGTATCTCTCGCCCCACGGCCCAACAAGAACGGCACCAGCATGAATCGAGAAGCGACAGTGCTTGCTCACAAGACCTTCCATCGATACACAACCCGACGAAAGCAGGGTGGTTCTCAATCGGCCAACGATAACGCGAAAGGTGCTGCGCATTCGGCTGGTTCAAGTTTGCGACGATATAACGAACAGGCTTTGGTAGAGGATGTGAGAACCCTTCTTCAAGACTGGAAGGCTCTCATCGACACTTCAGAGTTACTGTTCATCCGAGCAACAGGTATGACAAACCGAAGAACGCTTTTTGGTCCCTACGAGGGGCAGGTGTTGAAGCATAATGATACTCGGCTGCGGGGCTTTCCATTCAGCACACGGCGAGCGACGCAGAATGAACTTATGCGATCCTTCATCGAGTTGACGCGACTAAAAGTCCGTGAGATCGAGCCTGTGCAGGAACAGAAGAAAGACTCTGGGTCAGCGACTCCGATAAAGACAAGTACAAAGCCTTCAAAACCGAAGTTGACAGAAGAGGAAGAGACTGCTTTACTCCACACCTCTCAACTTCAAGCGTTTGTACGAAGGTCAAAGGTCCCTGCGCTACTCTCATACCTCAAGAACAACAACATATCAGCCGACTTTGAGTTTCAGCCTGTGGAGCAAAACCATCACGCACCACGACCACTCCATCTCGCCGCTGCTCAAAACGCTGCACCATTAGTACTTGGCCTTCTCGTTCGCGGTGGAGCAGATCCTACAATAAAGAACAACGATGGAAAGACGCCCTTCGAATTGGCAGGTGAGCGCTCGACGCGTGATGCGTTCCGGGTCGCTCGCTCCGAGCTCGGAGAGTCCAAGTGGTCGTGGGATGATGCAAAGGTACCGCCAGCCATGACCAAGGCTGAAGCTGATAAGCGTGACGAGAGAGAAAAGAAGGAAGCCAGTGACAAGGAGGCTGAGCGTCGGCGCGCTGAGGAGGAGCGATTACAGGTTGAAGGGCCAAAGGTTTCAGAAGGACGAAAACAGAAGGGAAATGCTCTGGCGGCGGGGCTGAAGAAGACACCACAGGAGAGGAGAGAGGCGGAAGAGAGAGGGTTAACACCTGAGATGAGGATGAGATTGGAGCGTGAGAGGAGAGCACGAGCTGCGGAGGAGAGATTACGGAAGATGCAAGGAGGCGGATAAGCTTGAGTGCTACAATAGATCAATACTGAGAATATACTAATGCCACCGCATACTGCATCCTGGTTCTATTGCGTCGATGCATGTCAAAACTTCATTAATGTCATGAATTCTTGCCAATTTTGTGATCTCAATTACCCAGCATAGGTAGTCAAAGAAGACTCTGGTTCCCATGACATGTTCTCATCTTCAACTTTGTTATCTTGGGCTCACGAGTTATGACGACAACGAAAAGAACCATTTTCAGAAGCTGTTCAAACAAATAAATGGAAAATTTTGCAAATGAGGAATTTAATTGATGGTCCTCGCTTAGATCAGTAAAGCCTTTCTTTATATGTAACTGCATTCTAATTTAACTCGACTGTTGCGAATCCCAACTCCTTACATTATGGACGACTATCGCAACCTCTTCAGTCATCCTTGATACCCTTATCAAACCTTTCTACATGACCTTAATGAGCACCTCATTGCGCGCTTTCCATTTCCAAGTCAGATGCTACATTCGCTGCAACTCAAGCAATCCCAGCTTCTTGAGGTAAGATGCCAACAACTGTCCATGGATAGAGTCTTCAATCTGAACACACACCTTCATAACATTGTTCAAGGAAAGTTCCTCGTTCGGCACTTCGATCCATTGCACGGGAGGAAGTGAGGCTCTATCGAACAAATCTCTGGCCATGGAGAAAATTACCTGCACCCATCCTGCCTCATGGTGTATAATGACACGCACGGCGATATCATTCCTTGTATTGGGCAGAATAGGCTCGACAGAGCGGATGACGTAGATTCCTCCTGAACTCCAAGGACGATGCTCAATGAGATGGGTGTTGGGGGGGATCTCGAGTGGTTTGAGAAAGCGAGAGAGGGTTCCGGTGATGAAACGGCATACTTCATCCTTTTTCGTGAGAATGGTGGTGCCATTTGGTTTTCTCACCTTTGTCAAAGACGCCTTGCTCTTGGGTCGTTCATATTGATCCCTGAAACGGACCTGTTTGCGTGTCCTGATTGGAGCCATACTGAAGATTGCTATGTGGGTTAGTTTTCTCGTGCTGTCTCCAGTCTGGCCACTGTAGAGCAATTCTCAATGTCACACAATTTCTAGTCAAGGAGGAGGATCTAGGCTTTTTATACATATTCATTCTTATTTGTTCATATTTTAGGTCTTTATCCCGAACGACAGTAACCATGTTCGCTGCGCAGTACATATATGATGCTAGGTGCTGAGTATGAACAAAGACTTATCCTGACAAGACCGACTTTGGCTGTATAAGTGTCTGGTGCTAAACCGCACAGTCTTATGGCTGTTAGTTCTGTAAGAAATAGCCATAATTCAATATGATGTCTGTTCCGTGTTGATCGTTCGTTCTGAGCACCCAAATGCGTACTCAAGCCCTTTCCAGGCTTGCTAATTAGGTACAGTGCTGGAGGTCTAAGACAACATGTAAATTATATCAGACTTGAAGTTGCATGGTAAAATATTGATACCTTTTTCACGGATCCGAAGACATTCATAGTGTTGAATTTTACTTTTTTTTCGTTTCGCGTGTTGTAATCAACGTCAACACTCGGGAAAACTCTAGGTTAGCAGATTGACCTCTGCTCTGCCCTGATATTGGAATGATCGACTGACAACGTCCTATAGCTCGACCCAAGATCCGCCTAAAATTCCATTGATGCGGAATTCTGCAGAAATTCCATCGTATTTTGTCTTGTAGCTCCACGAGAAGCTCTTTCTGCATGTCTTTGAGACGATGTTGCTACCGATATTGCGGGTTTGGTCGAAAAGCATATCCACGCAGCCTGCAGAGGCACCAACCTATCGACTTTACAGAAGTGTTGAATATATCGACAGATACTGCCCTGGAGGATATCACTCCATTGAAGTCAACAAAAAACTAAACCAGCGATATCACATAGTTGATAAGCTAGGCCAAGGTGGTTATTCGACTGTTTGGCTTGCCCGAGATCAGTAGCTCAACAAGTATGTTGCCATCAAAGTCGGCACAGCTGATCAAGTCTCGAAAGAGAGTGTTATTCTGCTCAAAATGGCTGGCAGTCCCACCAACGAGTTCTCTGGTCATCTCATCACTCAAGTACCTGATCATTTCACACTTCATGGGCCCCACGGCACACACCCTTGCATTGTCACTGCACCCGCCAGATGTAGCGTTGCCGGGTCGATCAAAACTTCGAGATACAACGCACTCCGACTTGAAGTAGCCAGGGCTCTGGCTGCGCAGCTCATCTTGGCAACGGCATACGTCCACCGGGCCGGCTTTGTTCACGGTGGTAAGTCCCAAACCCGCGACTTTGGGTCGCTCAGACGACATCTGATACGCTCTAGACATTCATCTCAGAAATGTGTTGCTCCAATTGCCTGGCTCCGAGATCGACCAGCTCTCCATCCAACAGATTTATGAGAAATACTATAAACCAGAGCCTTACCCTATGGCTAGAACCGAGGGTCAGCCAGTCACCTCAACATCCGTGCCAAAGAACATCTACACGCCAAACTGGCTCGGCAAACCGAGCGACGAAGTCCTACTACCCTCAACCAAACTATGGCTCGCCGACTTTGGAACAACCTTCAACCCTTCGCAGGAAACCAGATTGATGTCTTATACCTACTTACAAAACCGGCCACCAGAAGCTAAGTTTGATCCCACAAAGCCTCTTACGTTCTCCTCCGACATATGGAGTCTGGGGCTTATGGTCTGGGAGGTCATGGGTGATGGGCCATTCATGAGTAGCTTTCTGTTCAATTGGGACGAGGTAATTGCTAACCAGGTCGATGCACTTGGCCCGCTACCACGGGAATGGTGGGAGAAGTGGGAGGCAAGGTTGAATTATTTTGAGGACGACGGGCAACCAAAAGGGGGGCGGGAATATTGGTCGCTTGAGAAACGCTTTCACATGAATATCCAGGATCCGAGAGTGGAAGAGGGCACTGAACAGATGGATAATGATGAGGCTCACGCCTTTTTAGATATGAGCAAAGGGATGCTGCGCTCCAGACCAGAAGAGCGTCTGACAGTTGACCAGGTTCTGCGATCGGAGTGGATGAGTAAGTGGGCTCTACCTCTTGCGGAGGAAGCTTGGGAGCGTAAACTTTCGGACTGAAGGGGATCTGACAAGGGAAACTCATTATTTGAAAATGAGTTCGATAGTTCCGATGTTGATTAAGATCTCATCGTTAGTGATAGACAAACCAAGGCACCCGTGCTTTACTAGACACCATAAGGAGAAATCAGGAAAGTTGAATCAGTTTGATACCCAGTATCTAGGGCGCGTCTCTTGACAGATACCTCTCCGAGGCAAGTGAAAGGTCAAGTGAAAGTTCTTTGACTTCTTCTTACATCCCCTCCAAGCCAACAAGCCAGTGTTTGACTTTTTTCAGCTTCAATATCGCCGTTTCGAATATGAAATGGCCAATGCGTGTTCTCAATGCTCAACTCATTGAGAAAGTTTATAATATGGAATCTTGTGCTCAAGTGGCTCCTATGGTGAAACTGGCCCCCGTCAACTCTTAGAATAGTTACTGGCTGTCACATGGAAGTCTGTTTGCTTTTGTGAAGCATTTGCTTTCACTCTCGACAGATTTTGATCACTTTACCTATCACAATTGTCTAGTGACTTGGCGATACGCGGATTCAGTCGGAACCTCGTAGTTCGCGGTTAAAACTTTCGGCCTGTGATTGCTTAATCCCGTTGTTGACATGAAGAACGGCCAGGTTGAATGAGCCCGGTAAGAATTCCACCACTCAGCTCGGAAGAAACGCAGGGAAATGGAAACTTCCCAAACTTCACAGCCACCTCCTGGCTCCCCGAAGGGGAAACGGAATCAGCCAGGTTCAGGTTTGCACAACCCGATGCAGCATCACTCCGATCCCCAAATGGACGGAACTCGGAAGTTAAATGCAGGTACTCTCGCAGGTCTGAACCGTTGTTGGGTCTTGTGAGCTCAATCGGGGTTAGTGGATGTGAATTATCATAGAAACCTTTGGTTCCCCTGAGAGGTTGTAAAGCTACCGACATACCCATGCAAGTGCTTGCAAGGAAACTGACAAGTGAGCCAACTGAAATGTAACAGCAAACACACATGCCAGCTAGGCCAAGGCAGGACTCTGCTCGATACTAATGTGATGGATGGTCTTTTTCTCTCGGCCGGACCGAGCTGCTGTAAGGCAAGCCAGCTCTGATCCGTGGAAGCTGAAGACAGTCTATGAAACGCCCGGAGGCCAAAGAATACGTAACGCTTGGATATGACGATCAGTGGAGTCATTTGGTGCAAGGTGATCGGTCTGGACAATGAATTCATTGTCTAATCGATCGAAGATGAGGTGACTGACGATCAGCATGTTGCTGCAAACCTAGCCTGAGCATAATTTTACTTTATTTGCTCCGGGATACAATAGAAACACACTATCGTAAAAACGTACGACCGGTCTGATCACCCAAAATTGGGTGCCTCGATCGAGAGTCGCTCTCAAGGTCGTTTCTGGTCATTGGTGACAATTGTGACAATTGTGATAATCAATTGACGTTACGAAAAAAAAGAAAAGAACCATGTCACCTCAACGTTCAAAAGCGGGATACAACTACCGTTTGTGTGGTGCCTGGCAGATGGCAAGTTTCATCCAAAGCCACCACGGCCGTAACTCGAAACACGGAACGACAAGAAGAGAAAACGCTAAGTCGAACCTGGCAGGACAATCGAATTAGTCTCGGCCGGGATCTCCCCTGTCCGTCCCAAGAACACGCGTTGTAACGCTGCATCGTTCTGTCCTCAGGGGTCTTCAGGGCATCGTTACATTCTATGGTGGTTCGACCTTATTCCGCGAGCCTGGGCCTTAGGCGACTGAACGTGGCCTCCAGAACAAGCTAGACAGTGGAGGTTATCAACAATATGACAGCCCCGGGTTAAAGTCGAAATGACAACGGCGATGATACATCGTCAAGATTACCGGCAGTCTTCGCGATTTTGTCAGGAGTACCAGCACAGCGACTACATCGAGATTTCGAGTTGCTTATTGGCTTGGCGATTCTTCGGAATATCGTATTTCGCTTTTGTGAACGTGAGACGTCGTTTTTTTTTTTGGCGGGAATACCACCACGGAGAAACATTTAAGCTAAATAATAGGCGTTGGACGTGCCCCATCAGTGTGGATTGATACCTAGCGCATGGAGGCTAATTGATCCATGACGTGAGCACGCCACCGGGAGCTTTCATCAATAGTGCCGTTGATCAGTGATGATCTCAAGTGCGCAGAAGTTGGTGGAGTGTGCGGTCGAAATTCTATAAGCGATTGCTGCTAGTCATTTGAACAAGTCTGTATCGGTAAATGAATGCTTACAAGCCATGACTGGCTCGCAATTCCGACGACGTACTGTAGACAGCCATCAACCTGTGTAGCCCAGGGAGACTAAATTTGTCGTTATAGACTAAGGTTGGGTACAGACTGGTGATTCAGGTGAAGGACAGGGCTGCCACATATGTTGCGACTGGCTGCTCAAGCTGCCCTTTTCGTCATTCTATCCTTTGAATGAAACAACCAGTGCACTTCCCGATTCGTCGTTAGCCAAGTAAGCATAGTTTCAAGGTTGGTAACTCAAACCTTGAGACTGTAAGAGCAAACAGCAATTACTCTCATTAGAGCTCTATTTGGCAAAGAATATTGCAACGTAACTGATAGAAGATTCAGTTGGCTGTTGAAAACATCCCGATGAAACACTGACTTAATAATTGATTCCATAGTGAATCGCATCGTGTCTGGATGTTGTTTGGCTTCGACTTCAGCCACAGGCGATTACTTTTCTGTTTTACCAAAAGCTACCCGGGACTTCATGATTGCTAAAACAAACAAGCATTTGCCGATCGTTCCGGACTTGGGAAACACCGGAAGGGTAGGCTCGCAAGATTTTGACCCGAGAGTCCTGGTTAGTCGCTTTCCCCTTGCGAGCTCTCTTTTGGGATGCTATCAGGTCCAGAATAGGAACTGGTAAGGTTGTGAAGGGAAGGAAACTTCGGAGGGTAGTAGGGCTGGAAGGCATCGACGTCGTCTCAGATCTGTAGCTCAGTAGCTGATGATTGGCTGCCCTGATGTTGAAACAGACTAGGGCGGCCTGTTCCTGAGACTCCTTGGCGTCAAACACATGCGCCCAGGGGATGTCTCGCCATGCTACTGGACGGGTGGTGGCGCTCGGTGCTAAAAATGAACGCCCGTACTAAAGATAGAGATGGAAGCTGGGTAGCCACGAGACCATTCGGCGTTGACAACTCTGGCTAATCTGGTTATCTTCGGCATGATGAAAGGAATCGCGGAGAGCCAATGCTGTCCATGACCTATTTTCTTAACCTATTGTGATTCTTATGCATAGATTTTGAGTGGTACGCAAGCGCCATGTTTCGTAGTCCATCACAAGCACTCAGTAATAAAGTACCTAGAAGACTTGGGGGTAGTCTAGCCTCAAGGAGGACCAGTGATACAGTCAGAACACTACAGGTGGTGAATTGAGGTCTTTCATCCTGTTCAGAGCTATCACAGCAAATGAGGCCCAGAGATGATGCACAAGCAAGGCGATTCAACCTTTCAGTCAGGCCATCAGTCACGCCAAGCCTGCGTTTGGCCGTGTTAGCCAGATCCATGATCACTTATTCCACGAACCTTGTCCGTTATAGGTGGCCTGCTTCCGTGATTTGCATCCCCGTCAAGTCCGGTGGAAACGGTGGATTTGTGGACAGGCTCTACAATATCTCCGTTCTCCTATCAATTGGCGAAATGCTGCCAAAGGGGATGTGGACCAAGTCCCTTGGTGTTGTAATCCCCTTTGACGTAGCAACCCGTGCCTGAACCATACAAGTAACTGTTGACATACTCACGGTGTAAGGTTTACGGATACTCAATCGTGGTTTCTTCGGAAGCCTGCTGTAGATCCATGGAGAGGAGCAAGTGCGAGGGTTAATCACTTGGCGATGTTATTTTTAGGATGAGTCAAGAAACAATCTCCATCCTTGTTAATGGGATCGTGATGCATAGTAATTACCAGCATCGGCATCGCTTTGCTGTTGTTAACATAGAAGTGATCCTTCTTAGGTAGATCAGAGGACGAGCACGTTATTTTCTCAGTAGCGAGGTCGGTAACGGTCTGATTGCAAGCGACGATGCCTTGGCACCTTCCATCTGTCACGACCAACCGTCAGTGGCTTGCGGTGGCGGTCTGGGGAAGCAGCGCCGGACCACGATGCTCCCATCAAGAGAAAAATCCGAACAAAAACAAAAGCAAGTGCCTTCCATACCCTGACCCAGCATCTTTAGTGGCTGGCCCAAAAATGTCCAAACGGCCAATTGGCAACCTCCAGGGCACCAAGCAAGCGCTGCTGCGTGATTGGCGGATATGGTGCCTGTACCTGCAGAAGCCTGTGCGCCGTGTGCGGGACGTTAACGGGTCCGGGCCATCGATGCCCCTGATCCTTCTTAACATGTTCTAATATGGTGGCGCAGCGTTTCATTCATCAGTTGCACTTGCCCATTCGTAGAGATGGATGATACCCAAGAAAAAGACGGCAGACGCGGAAGGAGCAATTTGTCCTGGGGAAAAGGAAAGAAACATCTCAGGCAGGAAAAGAGAGCGAACCCCTTTTTGCGTTGTAAATTACGACAAGTATTATGCGTCAATGATAATGCACTTTCAGTAGGGGATATCAATGACTGCAACCTGAGTCCGCATCCACTACCTGAATTGTCTCTGTTCCTCATTGTCTTAGTCTAACCGCTATTTCAGCGTCCAAGTGCAAGCCTCACAACGGGGTGTGAATTTTCCCGCTGTCGATGCTCCGCAAAGTGCTCTAAACGCCCACCTCAGTAACCGGCTAGGTAGAGGCTCTGTCTCGCTTTTGATCAACTGAGAGGCGCTCTGCTAGTGGCCATCAGCACATGCAGTAGCGCCTCGGAGCTTTAATCAGAGTATGCATAACCGCCTTTCGATTTGTATTGGCTCACATTCAGCACTGTTTTCTCATGGCAAGCGCCTGAAGATCGGAATATGCAGTGCGGCCTCTTGAAGCGCAGCCCAGCAGCGGGAGATGGGCCAGCTGAAGCAAGCCCTGTCAAGCATAAACAAAAAGTTATGTTGACCTTTCTAAGAATGGCATTTCGGCAAGGCAAGCAAAGACAAGGTTGGTTCTCATCCATGGCCAGGCACAGGCATCACATTGGCTACCGTTGGGCATTGCGCTTCGCATGGTGCGAACTCGCTCGCTCATCAGTCCATCCACAGCCAAGACCTGAGAGAGATACACACCCTGGATAATTCTGCCACAGATCATTGGGCTTGCACCGAGCCGCTGTTAAAGGTCCCTGTCAATGGAGAAACTTCTAACGACATGGGTCCCTGTCACGGATACTCATCCTTGTCATTATCCCTGAGGCGCCCTGGACCACAAACCGTCGTGTCAAACCTCACCGGACGGACCTGAATTCTTGAGAGACCTTTTCGAACCTTCAGCCGACCGTCGATGCTCAATCTGACTTAGAGGACTATCAGGGGTTCCCATCACCAGTGGTATCTCCACCAGGCATGGGCCATAGAGGGGACAACCCATGTTTGGTACCAGATGCCGGGCTTGCTCTTTGCCTCCGCAGGCCAGCACTCCTCCAGGTCTTATGATAGACACAGAGACTCGTGGGTATATAGATGCTTCTCATTCCCATCTCTTTCGACCTTTTCTTTTGGATTATCACTCACCTTTTTCTTTTCCTCTTTTCTTTACATCAAAATTTCTCTTTTTTTCTGGTGTCAAAGTCATTCGTTTCCTTTGACTCCATTTCTTAATATTCTGTTCTACATACAACACACTCGCTACACACACAACTACTTATTACCACCCCCCGACAATTCTTTTACCATGAAGGCCAACTTTGCCCTTCTGGCTCTCACTGCCAGCCTTGGCGAGGTCTCCGCTTGGGGTAACTGGAAGGAGGCTCCCAAGTACACTCCTCCCCGTGCCATCGACAACAAGTGTCAGGAGAACCAGAAGAAAGGCTGGTACTGGGATGATCTCCAGGTCGGTCAGTTCGAGAAGTACAACGACTTTGATTTCAAGGGCTGGACCTGTGGAACCGATAAGTCGAAGCGCGATCTCACTGGCCGAACCTTTGGCAAGTCTATCTCTGCTGAGTGTGGCCCTGCCAAGGAGGCCGCTCCCTCTTTCGGATGTGGTGCTGGCAGCAAGGAGAAGTCTTTCTCTCTGAAGAAGTTCCACGTCCGACCCGAGTTCGACTGCCGTCTTGAGTTCCACTATGACATGCCTGACGGCTCTACTTGCAAGCACCAGGCCGACTGCTCTAAGGACGGTACCGATGTTTACAACAGCCAGTGTGGTGGCGCTAAGAAAGTCCGCTTCGTCTACCCCCCTCAGCCCAACAAGCCCAAGGACAAGTGCCGTATCGAGGTTCCCCAGATCGACTTCGACTGTGACAAGCCTCAGCCTCCCAGCAACACCTACACCGTCCCCTCTGGCGGCAACACCTACACCGTCCCCTCTGGCGAGAACACCAAGACCGTTCCTGCTGGTGAGGAGACTACTACTGCTCCTGCCGGTGGCAACACCGAGACTGTCCCCTCTGGCGAGAACACTGAGACTGTTCCCGCTGGTGAGCAAACTACCTCTGGATCCTCTCCCGCTGAGACCACCTCCGCTCCTGTAGGTGAGAACACCGAGACTGTCCCTGCTGGTGAGAACACTGAGACCGTCCCCGCCAGCGAGCAAACCACTTCTGGTTCTACTCCTGCTGAGACCACCTCCGCTCCCGTTGGCGAGAACACCTACACCGTCCCCTCTGGCGAGAACACCAAGACTGTTCCTGCTGGTGAGCAGACCACCTCTGGCTCATCTGGTTCTGAGACTACCTCTGCTCCTTCTGGCGACAACACCGAGACTGTCCCTGCTGGTGAGAACTCCAAGACCGTTCCCGCTGGTGAGAACACTGAGACTGTCCCTGCCGGTGAGGAAACCAAGACTGTTCCTTCTGGCGAAGAGACCAAGACTGTCCCTGCTGGCGGCAAGACCACTTCTGGATCTTCTGGCTCTGAGACCACCTCTGCTCCTTCTGGCGAGACCACCGAGACTGTCCCTGCCGGCGAGAACACCAAGACTGTGCCCGCTGGTGAGGAGACCAAGACCGTCCCTGCTGGTGAGAACACCTCCGTTATCACCACCGTCTACGACAGCACCTCCACCGTCTACACCACTGAGGTCAAGACCATCACTTCTTGTGGTCCTGAGGTTACCAACTGCCCTGCCACTGCTGGTACCCCCGCCATTGTCACTGAGACTGTCGCCATCTCCACCACTATCTGCCCTGTGACTGAGACTCTTACCGGCGACAAGCCTGGCCAGACGAAGCCTACTGAGGGTGGTGACAAGCCTGGTAACACTCAACCTGCTGGCGAGAAGCCTACCGGCGACAAGCCCACTGGTGACAAGCCTGTCAAGACCACCGACGGCTCTTCCCCCAACGCCACCACTGATGTCCCCGAGGAGCACACCACCATTGTCACCAGCTACGACAGCACCTCCACCGTCTACACCACTGAGGTCAAGACCATCACTTCTTGTGGTCCTGAGGTCACCAACTGCCCTGCCACCGCCGGTACTCCTGCTGTTGTCACCGAGACTGTTGCCGTTTCCACTACCATCTACCCCGTCACCGAGACCATTACTCACAAGGCTCCCAAGCCTGACAAGACTGGCTCTGACGAGAAGCCAGAGACCACTGAGGCTCCTAAGGATGGCTACAACGTTCCCGATGTTGTCCCCAGCTGCTTGAACACCTGGATTGAATACGTCGCCGACTGCAAGGATAACACCGACGCTGCCTGCTACTGTCCCTCTAAGGACTTCGTTGCCAACGTCTTCGAGTGCCTCTACGCCCATGCTGAGAACGACGACACTGTTGCCCAGGCCGTCTCCTTCTTCCAAGGTATTTGCGCTCCTTACGCCGGTGAGAACCCTGCTATTGCCACTGGTGCCGACGCCGTCACTGAGCACATCACTGTCACTGGCACCACCATCATCACCTCTGCTCACTACACCACCGTCGTTGTTGCTACCACCATCACTGAGCCCGTTGTCGCCAGCGGCACTCCTGTTGAGGGATCATCCACTGTCAAGACCATTGAGACTGAGATCGTTGTCCCCGAGGTTGGCTTCACCTCCGGCCCTGCTGGTAACGGTCCCATCCCTGCTCAGACAGCCCCCGCTACCGCTCCCGCTGCCGGTACTGAGGCCCCTGCTCCTGGCTACGAGGCTCCCGGCGCTGGTGAGACTCTCATCACTGGCAAGCCCGCTGTCGGCACCGGTGGTCTCCCCGCTCCCACCGCTACTGGCGTTCCCGTGACTGCTGGTGCCGCTCGCAACGGCATGGGCATCGCCGCCGCCATCCTGGCTGTTGCCATTGCCCTGTAAGGGTCATGATGCGCTTCGCACATCATCTCTGTTTTTCCTTGTTGTTTATAGATTAGGTCTTGGTACCTGAGGCGGGACCTGTATGTATGCTATGTACGCCCGCACCCCGAGACCGCTTGAGCTTCCAGGGAAGTTAGACAGCGGGCTCATCAAACATGTATCATTCTTACGATCCTTACGAACTATGCATTAGTGTGGAAACTTGGTACTGACCGGATCCTCATGTGACATCAAGTCTGGATGTCGAAGAAAAAAAATAAAGTAGAAAAGAAAAAGAGCAAGGGAAGTTACCAGTTGAGCCGAGATGCACAGAAGCATATATACCCGCTGGCTGGTTGTTTAATGTTAATATTGACTTATTTTTGTTTGAATCAATCCCCAATGCTCGCCTATGTCTGTTTCCCATGTGAAGTAGTTGTTTGTCTCTTGTGAAGCTGTAACCTCTCGGACATTTGGTGACTCTGAAACGACTATCGATTGGCACTAGCCTTACGTGACTAAGGTACACTTACACTTCTATCGACTGGTAGTTAGGTAGCATTGTTTTCTTTCCGAAGAGAAATCAAGGGCGAGAACTACTGACCTAGCACCTATGTAAACAGAAAGACTTAGGGACACCACCTTCTCAACCAAATTCTTCTGAGCACTCTCTCAACAGTGGCAATACGATGATATTCTTTGGTACCATATTCAGTTCCCTTTGTATATGTCTTGTGGTCACTTGTCACGCTCGAAAGACCACCAATCGCCCAGACAGTGGAAGCCAAAACACTCGACTCGGCAGTATTTCGATATCTTGGACATTGGTCTCTCTCAAGTAAAATATACGATTGAGGCTGGCGAATCACCATCATTGCTATTGAGTGCAGATATAGGCCAGTGATTGTCAATTTTCGCCCAAGGGAAGGCTTTATTTTATGATCGATGGTTCGCAAGTTTACATGGAAAATGAGGCACGACCACAGCATCAAAGCACTCGCATTCCGCGGTAGATACCGATATATGCTTCAAGAATGAGGTCAAGCACAGCGATTGGTACTCCAGGTGGTCTGTCAACGTTAGGGATGGCACCCTTGCTCAATCAAGAAAAATGTATAGTGTAAAGTGTAAGCAGTAAGTCGGCACCTTGGAACTAGCCCACGAAGACCTGGGTGCCCTTGCTAAGAGTCTCCGGCCTTTGAAACTCGATGATACCGACTTGCGATATCTGCATGGTTGTCCATTTACGTGCGGATGTAGTCAGCTCTACCTTGTCATTTGAGGACAACAGAGCTTACAGCCTTATTGCAGCATACTAAAATCCGACCAAAGTTTTCTGACTTCAAGGTCAGACTGCCCAGGCTTTCCTACAGTTGCCCAAGTACGTCTTTCACTAGGAACACTGACCTCCAGTTTTCTCACCAACCCTGACATGGCCAGGCGTTCCTCTCAATCTTTCGGTTCCAAGGATTTATGTCTGATCCAAATGTCGCAATTCGACCGGTAGCTTGTCCGGTCATGTGCACACAAAAGTTCAGGATCAACGACGTCGAAGGATTTGCGGCGCCACCAGGAGGGTCCAATGCCAAGACATGCTGGCAATTTAAGCATTTCCAGATAATCTAATCTTATCAAATCAATCAGTTGCAGTTGGAGTTGGTGGCAAACATCAGATCGGCGATGCAACACAACCCAGCCTGCCTCGATATTGACGAATCTGAATATCTTCATCCCGTGGAGTGCTATCATTAGGATAGGATACCCTTTGAGTTATTGCTTCTATTCAAGGTGCATTCCATGCTCTGCCTCTGGAAGAACGCTCTAGCGGATGAAATCGGGAGGTTCAAAAGACTCCATCATCTTGTCAAGCTTTAGATCGGCCGTTGTTCTCGGTCTCTTAACAACAATCTTTTGGTCCCAGGAAAGACAAAGCTCTTTTCTGTTTACAGAAAAGACCACAGTAGCTCGGATATATTGCGATGCTATTGGGAGACTATTCACTGCTCCCCGGCGCCAAGACTCCTTAACTCTACAACAAGGACTTCTCTGGCCCACCTCATGTAAAATGTCACCCGGACGGTCGGTTCTTGCGATGCTACGGAGTAAACAGGTCTAGTATGCATTCATATTGTCTGGGACATCAAACAAGACCCTTCCTCGGGTATGATCCTGCAGAATCAGCCTGTCAATCACCAGACCCCCACATGAGTACGACAAGGCAAGTCAAGAGAAAGGAAGATATTGACCAGGCAGCAGTCAATTAGATGGTTGACATCCACAGTGGGTTCAATCCAGCATCGTTGGCACCGAGTCGCGTTACATACAAGCTCTGGATGGAAGGCTTGTTTCCAGACTGGACCAATAGCTTGCCAAGACGATGAACCGAACACTAAAGGCCCCAGTGAGGTAGAGAATTTGACTCAATTCTAATGGTTGGACCACTTGACAATCGACTTTCTTCTGACCGGATCGCCAACAGCTCTACCAGTAAATCCTAGATCAGTTAGACATGCTTCGGTCTGTGGAGCTCCATGCCACTGGGGCAAGGCTTGATTTTCGCAGCGTTATATTACGGTCAGATTGATAAAGACAAACAGACATAGAAGGGAGCTTCAGTCCCGCAGAGCCTCGAGAACGGGCCCACGGCCAAACATCATGCTCCGGAATCCCGTTCTAGTGGCTTGCCCATTTCTCTCCGATTGCCTGATGCTAATACCATGGCTCACGACCTTATTTACGCCAAAAAGCGCCTCCGTTGCCCTTCCTGGTTAGAAGTGACCCGGAAACTCATCACGGCCAAACCGGAGTACGACTTTTCTCACTATCAACCAGCGCCCACTTACCGAGAAATAATATTGTACGGCCCCACGGCTCGTTATGAAGTGCTGCATTTCTTTAGACGCTATAGACGCGCTGTTGGCTGCTGGTTGTTGGCTTTACGATCGATCTAATCTGTCTCGCTCGCAATACAAAATGACAGGCGACAGGCAAGAGAACCCTGGACGAACTCTTTGGCTCTCTCTGAGACAAAAATGTTAATGAGCTTTCCTTCGCAGGCTTATACTCGGAGAAGGACGGATGAGATTGACGTATCAATGCTACGCCGCACGCTGAAAAGTGAAGGGCGAAGTGCGATCTTCGGTGCTGATTCTGCTTATCAGATTATAAGATTATCAGATGATCAGATATGTGACTAGCGCTGAAAAACTTGCGTTGGTGTTCTTGGGGGTCAACACCAAACGGCGCCATACCGTACCAAGCAGTTGGAGCGACGCCACTCTCGGCCAACTCACCCCGGTCGGTGGGCGGATAGCTTCTGGGAATAAGCTTTGTCCAATAGATGATGCTCTCGACACTGCAAGATCTCCAATTGGCACATCTACGGTGCCATTCCCAAGCGTTAGGCTCGTAGGGCCAAGCAAATAGAGCGTGGACGATTGGTGTTAGTGCGTCTTTTTCTCGCCATCCCAGAACCAGGGACGTCTCTGCAGCGAGAGGGTTCGTCTCGAACAGGGGCTTGTTGCTGTTGATTGCCCAGGGTCGCAATGAGCTTAATCCTTAACGGCCAGTTATACGTGGGCTAAGGAAGCTCACCCATCGGAAACCAGTTACCATTTTAGCCTTCCGAAGGATTCTCTCTATGAAATCTAGCCATGGATGATCATCGCCTATCCCGTTCTCAATTCCCGCTCTAGTGAGAGCTTCCCATGCAGCCAGAGTTGCAATGAGCTACGATCTTGGCCTGGCAGGGCAAGGTACTTAATGGGTGCTCTCCCCCCTTCAATGCGACCTTGTGGTGCCCTCATAGATTGAGCAATCGTCAAGCTTACTTCTCTCTTTCTTCCCTCGATCCATTGAGCTGATTTGAGCTGATTTGAGCACTTCTTCCCTTTGGAACGATTCTGATACCTTTCGTTCCAATGGCGACTCATACCATGAACGGGCCTGAGCCCGTCAATGAGGTGTCGGTACCAGACATCGAGAAGGCTCCCGCCAACAACAACATGATGGTCGATGAGGATCTCAAGGACTTCCCCGACGATGAGTTCAAGCAGCAGGGTGTCAAGAAAGCCGAGGCCATCACCAGCGTCTGGACCAAGAAGATGCTGATTGCCACCTTTGTCTTGTAAGTAGTTAGCTTACGTTGCCAGGACTATACTGACTGTGTATCCTCCAGTTTGTTTCTCGTCTCCTTCGTCGATAGTCTGCTCCAGAATGTGCAGAGTAACCTCATTCCTTACGTCACCTCGGCCTTCGCTTCACACGGTCTTCTCGCCTCAACTGGTATCGTAGCCTCGATTCTGGGTGCCGTCTGGAACTTGACTCTTGCCAAGATCATTGACATCTGGGGTCGGGTCTGGGGCTTCGGCGCCATGGTTCTCCTGATTGTTGTCGGTATGATCATGAAGGCTACATGTAACAGCGTCGAGATGTATGCTGCTGCGCATACATTCTACTGGGTTGGCCATCTCGGTCTCATCTATGTCATTGACGTTGTCGTCGCTGACACCACTACTCTCCGTAACCGACTGATCATCATGGGTATCAACTACACGCCTACCATCAGCTCCACTTTCGCCGGTCCCAAGATTGCTGAGCTCTTCTTGAAGAACGTCAACTTCCGATGGGCATTTGGTTCGTTCTGTATCATCCTATTGGCATTCTGCATTCCCGTCATGGTTATCTTCATCATGAATGAGATGAAGGCCAAGAAGTTTGGCCTTGCTCCTGAGAAGGTACACAACCGCACCATTTGGGAGTCCTTCAAATATTACTTTGTGCAGTTCGATGGTGAGTTTAATCTTTTTCAGCTTTGGACACACGGTCTTTTAACATTATTCTAGTTATTGGTCTTTTCCTGACCAGTGCCGGTTGGGCTCTACTCCTACTCCCTTTCAGCATCGCTGCTACTGCTCCCAACGGATGGGCCACTGGTTATATCATTGCCATGCCAGTCCTTGGTGTCGTTCTTATTGCCAGCTTCGTCGCCTGGGAGAAGTTCTTCGCCCCTGTGCCGTACTTCCCCTTCCATCTGCTTGCTGATCGCACCATCTTGGGAGCCTGTCTCATCTATGGTATTATGTTTGCCTCTATCTTCTGCTGGGATACCTATTACGGCTCTTACTTGCAGGTTGTTCACTTTGAAAGTGTCACCACCTCTGGTTATATCCTCAACTCGTTCTCTCTGATGGCTGCTTTCGTTGGACCCTTCGTTGGCATTGCCATCCGATACTTGGGACGATTCAAGTGGCCTTCTTTCGTCGGTGTACCTTTCTTGGTCCTCGGTACTGCCCTTCTCATCCACTTCCGTCACCCTGAGACTGCTGTCAACTGGCTCGTTATGTGTCAGCTTTTCAATGGTATCTACAGTGGTATCTGGTCCTTGACTGCACGTATCGCAGTCATGTCTTCCGTCAAGCATCAGGATGTCGCCGTCGCTCTGGCCATCTGGGGTATGTTTGGTGGTATCGGATCCTCCATCGGTGTGGCCATTGCTGGAGGCATCTGGACAAACATGCTACCCACTGAGCTTGCCAAACAACTTCCCGAGTCTGCCAAGAACATGACTGCTACTATCTATGGCGACATCAACGTCCAGCTGTCTTACCCTGCTGGTAGCCCTGAGCGAGACGCTATCATTGCTGCTTATGACTATGTGCAGCAAAAGATGATCTACGCTGGTTGCGCGTTCATCCCTCTCTGCGTTGTCTGCCTCTTCATGTGGAAGAACATTGACATCAAGGAGAAGGATGCCCAAAGCAAGCAGGCCAAGGGCATGGTCTTCTGAGAAGTCTATGAGACAGATTCACGAAAACATCTCACGATAATAAGGGCAGGGGATCTTATGAATCTCTGGGTAAAGAATAATGAATCGATATAATACAAAAGTTCCATTCGCTTTATAGACATCTCAGCTAGACTTCATTCAATAAAACGTAGTCATCTCAGTGCTTTCAAATGAATGTTCTTGCATCAATGCGATATCATGAATGCCTGTGGGAACTGCATTAATGCTGATCTTTAGTCTCTTCAGGGAGTTCCTATATTTGGCGATGGTGTAAGTCTGATGTACAAGGGCACGTAAGATGAGTTCTATGACTTTCAGGAGCAATCAATCGTCAATTGAACGCGTCTCCGTTTCCTCTCACGATTGGTATGGTACTGATACCATGAAGCAGGTGTTGAAAGGCATTGGCTTAGCACAAGATCAAAGGTATACGACAAGTTTGCTAAGTGATCCAAAAGTCATTAATTGCTCTACTTCCTCATAGGAAGCGCCTGAATTTCCCTCTCATTCTTACACTCTCTAAGCACCACATCATTACAGCTTGGCTCCCTTGTCCTTGCGGGCCTGCTTCTCCTTGTCCCTCAACAAGCGTCGAAGGATCTTGCCACTAGGGCTCTTGGGAATGATTTCGATAAACTCGATGCCGCCCTTGAGCCACTTGTGACGCGCCTTGTGCTCTTCGACGTGCTTGTTGATGCTTTTAGTGACCTCTTCATCGGACTTGCCCTTGGCCTCAGCTGCTTTGACGACGAAGGCCTTGGGAACTTCGCCAGCTCGTTCATCGGGGACTTGAATAACGGCACAGTCGTCGACGAGAGGATGGGTGAGAAGATGAGCTTCGAGCTCAGCTGGTGCGACTTGGTGGCCCTAGTAGAGTATGTCAGTGGGTGTGAAAAGGCCTGGGGACAGTGAAATTTACCTTGACTTTAATGAGTTCCTTGATTCGGTCCACGATGACAAGGTGTTCAATGCCCTTAGGTGACTTGCGAACGATAACCTCGTCGCCTGTTCGCATCCATCGTCCATCACTGTGGTTTACAAAGGTCTCAGCTGTGGCCTTTGCATTGTTGAGATATCCCAGAACAACACTGGGGCCTTGGACGTAGAGTTCGCCGGGGGTGTTGTACTCGGTAACCTCTTTGCCTTCAGCATCGATGACCTTGGCCTTGATGCCAGGAAGAAGAGATCCAGAGGAGCCAGGATCGATATCGAGTTCGGTAGTTGATGAGACCACGGGTGATGTTTCAGTGAGACCTGCAAAGTTAGCGACGAGACACGACGCGCGATTGAAGGGGACGTACCGTAACCTTGGCAGATATTCCAACTGGGCCAGATTTCGTTCAAGCGAGAGATTGTTTCCTTTCCGAGGGGAGCAGCACCGCTAAAAATGAAGCGGACAGAGCTGAGGTCATACTTTTGACATTCAGCTTTGTGGCTCAGCATTTGGACCATGATGGGAGGGACGAGGGCCATTTGCTCGATCTTGAAGCGTTGAACGGTAGCGAGGAACATCTTGAGCTCGAACTTGGGCAGAATGACTGTCTCGTCGCCATTGTAGATACCTTGATACAAGTTAGTTCAGTGAGACGTGGAAACAGGGGTGAGATGACATTACCCCAATGAGCGACTGGGACGAGGCCGTAAATGTGACTGAGTGGTAAGAGACCAAGCTGAACCTGGGTATCGACTCCCGCTGCTTTTCGACCCTCTGCGTTTTGGACTGTCATTTGCATAACGTTGGCGATTACATTGACGTGAGTGATCTCAACCGCTTTCTACAATTTGTGAGCCGCGTATTCATTTCATCCAAATCTGGCGAGACTTACGGGGAGACCTGATGTTCCACTGGAGTAGCATAGATACGCAACCTGCCTCAAACCTTGACCCTTGATCCAATTCAGAGGCTGAAGTTCAGGTGCATCCTTGCCCTCTGCAATCAAATCATCGATTGACTTGAAAGGTGGCTTAGACTCGAAGCCAGGCACGGGTAGAAGAAAGATACGATCCTCAGGGATACCGACAGCCTTCGCGGCAGTGAGAGCAGTCTCAAGGAGAGGGACACAAGTGAAAAGGGCGTTTGCGCCGGATGAGCGGAGCTGATGCTCGAGTTCTGGGGCAGAATATGCGGCACTGGCGGGTGTGACGATTCCGTTCAAACGGTGAACAGCATGGGTCATGGTAATGTAGTCGATCTTATACGTTAGTTGGATTTTTGTGTGACTGAACTCAAACGTACAGTGTTGACTGAGAATAGCGCCACTACTCTGTCCCACTCGGTTCCATCGTGGACATCATAGCCAAGGCGCTTTACAAGAGCGCGCGCGAGAAGCTTCTCACGCTGTATCACCTCCTCTGTGGTGTACGTCTTACCAGAAATACCGCATGTGAAGGGATTTCTGGACTGAGCAATAGGCTTGCGAGCGTGCTTATCGCTGAAGATGAAGTCCGGGATGGTGATTGACTCGGGAGGTTCTAAGGAATGTGAGCAGAGGAGCTTGAAATTGGCGACGGGGGCAGTTTACCGAAGGGCAGGCTAACCGAGGGAGGAGGATAGAAGACCATCTTGAATAGGGATTAGAGGGAGGGTATTCAGAGATTAGAGGGAAGAGGAGAGAATGATGAGAATAGAGGAAAGGAAGGGGAAAAAAAGATGAGGAGCTGAATATGTACTACGTCGTTGGTTCCCTGCTTCTCTCTTCTCCTTGTCGCTTCGGGGGGTTCCTCCAAATCTGGGGAAGACCCAATTTAGCGCGGTTTGATTCCCACTATCTCCGCATTACACCAACCTTGGCCCTATTAGCTACGATTCAAATCTCAAGACCTCGGTGTGCCAGCCGAGGTAGAGATAATAGGGTCGTTGCCATAGGGTTACGTAGGTAGATCATGCTTAGGGGTCAAAGCTGAAGGCAAGGTGCATGTGACTAAAAACAATTAAGGTTGAGAGTATTTCTTGGTATTGAGTATTTTGAGCTTAGTAGCTTCTGTATGTCTTCTATTGTTGGATTTGTTGCAGGAATTGGGGTAGAGGATGTGGACCGTATCCTTGATGCCTCGGTATGTGGCTTGCATTGAATTCCGCCCTAATTCCGCCATGTCCAACGTCTTCCGTCTCGATAAGGAGCCTTGTCCCTCCATGAGAATTCCTGTCTAAGTAACCATAGATTGCGATTTCGTTCACGGTGCTATGGAGAGGGAAGAAGCTGTACTGTACTATGTGAGCGACTTCTATCGCTAATGCTCCCAGCGAAAGTCGATTTAAGCTCAAGTAAGCTTACCGTTGCACGTTTCTTACCCGCGCTGACGTCCACCAGTCAGAATGAACTCAGATTGCCTAAAAAGGCAGATAGAATGTTGCCAGATACCGAAATTACTCATCAAGAGCAACTACACACTTGTTCATGGCTACCGATCACAGACTATCATATGCTGCTTTTTGTGTGTTGATGAGATTGACTCCTACAACCTAGTTCTGTTGCTTCCCGCCATAACGACTTCGCCTACTGGAACCGACAACTCTCTCAGCTTGAATCCGATCAGAGTTCGATTTGTCGTCTTTTACTCACCGCTAAGAGCCATCACCCATTAGAATTGCGAAACAGGGGTACGATGTTACTCTCTGACTCAGAAATCTGGCACCTCCCTGGAGATGCACGACTGCCTTTGTGAGAGCTTCAAGAGAGATGCCATTCATCGACCTTCGCGATTCTGCATTGGACAGCAGGGCGCCGATGTTTCTCAAGGAAGAAGACTTAATAAACTACCGCGATTACGATTACACAGACATGAGCGACCAATTCTTCATGGATACAGAGTGTCTCCCGAGATATCCGAAGTCTTCCTCCCGCGTTGCGCAAGATGTGGCTGTCAGCTGTTGCGGCACCACGAGTAAAGCACGTTGATCCTACACGACGGGTGCACAAAAAGTCTACATCGAGGGAAGAAATTCTCCGAAAGTATCTCCCGATCGTGAAGCCATGATATGCTGTGCTCCCCTTCACTGAACACAGCATACACGCGATGAGGCCCAGTACAGCTGAGGCAATTTCCAAGTCACGCAATTCATGAGTACAAGGTGAGAATGCAAAGATCAAACGCCGCCGTATGCTGTATGCCGCGCATACCCTAAATGCGGTCTATTCAATTACAGTCGTCATGTCCAAGAGATGTCATTAAAATATGTACAACCATATCTCCCACTATAGCAAGTTGACTCCGAGAGCAAAACCGCCAATGACAGCAAACACCCAGCTGAGGGGTGCAGGCTGCCATGCGGCATTGTCATCGTCGTCACCGCCACTACCGGCTCCAGCAGTGATTGTGACGGTTGGTCGACCGCTGAAAGTCTGTGTCGTCACGACGCCTGTGGCACAGTCGCGTTCGAAGTCGGGACATGAAGTGATGGTGTAAGTGGTGGTGTACGCAGAGGTAGGGAACGAGCCGCCTGTGCCAGTAGCAGTAGCCGCCTATCAAGGTTGTCAGTTTAATCACGCAGGTGTACGCGAGGTGTCATGACTTACACGTCCAGTGGCTGTGATATCAGAACTCTTACACTTGCCAGTCTCACTGGGCACAGCGTCAGAGCCAGATCCGACAGCAACAATGTCCTCATCACCACAATTAGCAGCCTGAGCAAGATGGACCTCCTTGTTATCCCAGTCGAAGACGAAGTATCCGGCTCGTAGAACAGAGTCACCAAGAATCTGCTGGTCGCTGGTAGGTACAAGACCAATGTAGCACGTTCCAGGTCCAAGCTCGAGAATAAAGTCGCTGAAGGCAACTTTGATGATCTTGTCACCGAACCCAAAATCAACCGTGCCATCGAGGTCGCGGTTTTCACAGTCGGTCATGTAAAAGCCCTCACCATCGTTCTGAGCATCGAGAGCCTCCAGAATTGGTCGCGCGACCGACATGTGCATGCGGGTGAGAGTCGTTCCAGAGTCGAGCATGACGTTGGAATCAGAGCTCGAGACACGAATGTTCTCTGTATCACCGCTAATAGTGACACCGAGGCTATCCAACTCAACGGCGAGACGGTACTCACCACCCTCACCACGGATGATAGGCCGTGTCTCCAGGTTGCCGATATACTTGCTGCGATCAATACCGCCATAGATCAAAGCACCCTCGGTATCATCCGAGTGTCGCAGATCAAGCGCGAACACCCGGCTGTTGATAAGTCCCTGGTCAGCCATGGAAGTGAGCAATAAGCTATAAGGCTCATCGCCGTCAAAGCCAGCCCGCAGATCAGGCGCAAGACCTAGGATACCCTGTGAGATACCATTGCTCTCGACCAAAACACCAAAAGTCTGATTTCTCAACTTTGAGTCTCCAAATGTCATGAGATCTGTATAGTATCGAATCGTCGCAGATGTATGCGTTGATGAGTCGGACGCGTCGCCATAGTTGAGTGTCTCGCCACCAAAAGGACCGATGGGCGGCGTCTTTGACTTTCGGGGGTCGTATTGTCCAAAGTCAAGACATTGGTTGTATTGAGTAGCGGATTGAGCTTCTTCGCAGTCGGGGTTCACCCAGAGTTCGTTGGAGCCGGTATCAAGAAGGACTGTGACTTTTTGAGGAGGGGTACCGATTTCAACTATAGCATATTAACAACTGTAGTTAGTTATGAAGAACAAAGTGACATACTGTCTGTCGCGTAAAAGAAATCTTTGTTCTCGAGTCGAACGGCGATAGCGTCACCATCTTGACGCTTGTCGTGCTGCTTATTCTTGTTTCGCTCCACCGTACCAACGTGCATCGACAGATAACCTTTACCGGCTTTCGATCTCGGGAAGCTAATGGCGTCAACGCCGCCGAGCAGGGCTGCGGCTGTAGTTATCGTGGTCCACCTCATGATGACTTCTGTGATGTTGTTTGCAAAAGGCTACAACGGTTTCTGACAACGTCCCCAGGGAAGAAGAGAGGCTGCCTCGTCTTTAAACTAACAACTCCAAGGCTCCCCAGTGGCGTTTTCCCTGCCTACCTCACCCCCGGGCTGTGCCTTGGTTGGTGGATGTGCTAGGATCTAAAGGGACGGAATTAGCGGGATGTGCTTGGCTGGTGGTCTCGGCGTTTGCTTAGACGTTGGGTAATACGGTACGGCTGAAGAGTCCTTGACGTAGGGGTTTTGGACCTGCATAATTGGGCTTTGGGGCGTTGTTTTGCGCATAAGAAGGCTCTGTTGTGTAACTTGTTTCTATTCAGAGCATGTCTTATGCTGGTGAGTCTCTTCTCCCTAGCTCACAAGAGACATCTATTATTTGTCTCTGTCTAACAATGGCTTTCTCTACGTTGAATCAGAGTGCCAATTCAAGGCTCGCTAGCCCCCCCCCCCCCATGTCTCACGTTACAGACGTGATCGATTCAGCTTGGCTCATTTATCATGACTCCGCCTCTCTTCCTAGCAACCAGGCTAACCCCAACCAAGCAGATCTTCGGTCATTTCCCAATGAGACTCGCCGTCCTAGCCGTCTTCCTGATCACAAGAAGCACAGCAATCACTGTAGTGTCTTGGCCAGTTGAAGGATGCAGTGTGGCAATAGGGCTAGGCTCTAGCCTTCAGCTTAAAAATCAGAAGAGTAGGCGGCTTGCGCGGCCTTTTGTAGTGGATGATGTCCTTGAAGCTCAATTGGGATTAGGGATCTCTGCCCTTGGCGATTTTGTTCCTTGGCTCTGCGCCTTGTGCCACAGTTGAAAGAACGGCAGCAACGGACATTTGGTAGAATGAGAGAGAGAGGCTTGGGGGAAATACGACATGTTATGTACATGCTTATTCTTTGGTCGCATAAAAGTGAAACGTTAGATGCAAACCAGTGAAGCGATTGGGCACACAATCAAGCATGACCCTGTTGTTTGTGGAAATTAAGCTCACGGATGCTGATTCTTGTGGTTGCAAGAATTAAACGATCGGAAGTTTATCTACAGTAACGTTCGGTTGATCTCCCACCTCATTTCTCAAGCATATCCTAGCCTGCCACTCGATGATCAGAGTTTTTAC
Source organism: Fusarium musae (assembly GCF_019915245.1). Taxonomy (NCBI): domain Eukaryota; kingdom Fungi; phylum Ascomycota; class Sordariomycetes; order Hypocreales; family Nectriaceae; genus Fusarium; species Fusarium musae. The sequence goes on along the minus strand of NC_058392.1, from coordinate 2,948,528 downwards.
CCGAATGCACTGGCGCGTGTCTGTTTTACTACTTTATTTGGGCAGATGGCTCTCAGCCCTGGCGTGGAATCCTTGTTCGCGATGCCCATGTAGGGTAGGACATCATGACTTTTCAAGATTACATTGACGATGAGCAAGCCATGTACAACGACGTTTACGCTTAATGGCACGCAAGCCACTTTGCTACGAGTCCCAACGGGCGGCCTCATTGAAACTCAATGTTGCAGCGCGTTCTTGGAACGCAGAAAGGGGCTATGAACAGGCGTGCTGAGGATATTAGCTAACGACTTGATGAAAGTTGGAGACAGAGACATAAGGATGAGAACCCAAGAAAGGTAATCCTCAATGTGTTTAATTTTGATCTATCTAGTCAATCTCAGGGGTTCCAAAACCTTTTTATCTAGCTGGTAATTTACAGGTCGTTATATTTTACAAGTCATGCCATCTATCCAGTCTCATTTTATTTACGCCTTCAAACCTGTGCCAGACACCAACAGTGCAACGCTGCCTAGCTGTCTTCTCACATCCTCCTTGTTAACATCATGGGTATCCTCGACCTCTCCCCACTGTCCAGTCTGCCAGTCAACTTCAAGGCTGGTAGCGACAGCGGCTTCTTCGACACCAAACTTCTTGCCAGGGTTCAAATGACCCCTTGCAACTGACCCCTCGGTCCACTCAACAACGAATCGTGCAGCAGCAATGAGACTCTTGCCAGCCAATGTGGCACGCTCGAGTCCAGCAATCTCGAAAGCATCGAGACCAGTGATCCAGCCTTGAACGATCTCGCGAACTCCAGGTGCCTGTGACTGAGGCAAGATGGAGTGACCGTCTAGGACTGGGTTGATGGTGATGCCTGGCCAAACATGTGTTGTCAGGAAAGACACAATCTCCTCGGCTGTGCGCTTCTGTACATCTCGTAGCGACTCTCCAGCTTCATTCTTGAGATCGTGCGCTCCTGCAGGAGGGTTCCAGCAGAGAATGGAATCGGTATCGAGGTATCGTAATAATGTTGTAGCAATGGCATCTCGGACCTCTGAGATTTCGCCCCCAGGCGTGTTATCAGCCTCGGCGATATCGAGAGCTCGGCATGCAAGACTTGTAAGAGGGATCAAATGATGTCTTGTAGCATCTTGTGCAGAAGTCAAAAGATCCCATTCGAGGGCGAGAGCGGAAGCAAGATCGGGCTTGGTGATGGGAATTCGAACGATCTCCTTTGACACAGGGTGTCTCAACGGTCGAGTATCGAGGAAGACTTGAAGAGCACCTGTATCTCATCAGCATACGCTTTGATGGTGGGGTAAAAGTATTTGTCTTACCGTCAACTTCCTTCACAGAAACATCTTTCCAGAATCGCTTCTTCAAACCACCGCCTCCCTTTCCAGAACTGGCATTTCGAAGCTCTTTAGCATTCTTGAGCATCTCAGCCTGCTTTCTCCGCCTCGCAACTCGCTGATGGACATTTTCGGCGGGTTGGATCGGTGGCTCAGGTGGCGGGCCAGTGCCAACCACTGGAGCGACATTGGCGGCCTTGAGAACGGTCGAGTGAATTGGGCGGACAAAGGCCGGACGCTGGACGAGCCGAGGCGCAATGCGAAGTGGTACTCGTGTCACAGACTTCATCCTGGGCGACAAGTTGGTTCGTGGATTGAGGTTGAGAGAATGAAGCTGGGGATTTAATGCGACCCGGAAAATTGGGTCCGGCTGGAAGTTTAGAGTGGGCGGATGGATTCAGGGTCGACATGATGTCACCTTTTGAAGATGAGAGCTATGGAAAAGGCCTCAGGAACTCTTTTTTGACATATAAATATGATAATCATAATGTATTACACAATTTCTAGTAGTTATTCAAGCTATTAGGAGACGTTAGAGCATCAATATAAGTTTAATTGAGCATCTGAAACGCTGCGGGTACCTGAAGCTGTCGTGCTCCATTCTCCAGCAGCAACCTTGCCTTAGGACGGTGGCCATACCAGTGGGACAATAGGATATGAAAATGCCAAATACATGAGAGATGCAAAGATGAAAGACACGAGAGAAAGCTTAATCACTATAAAAGACCGAAGATTTGGCAATTGACCTTCTACCGTCGACCTCCAAGCTGAAGCCAATGCCAAAGTTGACACGAATCCCGTCCGATAAGGGGCTGATAAGATCACGTGATGCGGCACCACTCATCCCTGAAGCGTAACTGCGACGTGGTGATTCTACCTTAGGAGCGCCTCGACCGCAACCTCAAGTCTCCCTCGACCAAACCTTTTACCTCAACCCAGTTGCCCAGCATGAGTTACGGCAAGAAGGACGAAGACGCCGACCTCGGGCTGGTCAAGGTTGACCGAACTCAAGTCTTCCAAGAAGGTCCGTCTCCCACAATCGCCTTATTCCTATTCTCCCCCCCCACAGTGAAGCTAAATAGTTCAACAGCACGACTCTTCAACAGCTCCCCTATTCAGCCTCGACGATGTCGCATTTTGCTTACCAAGATCGCTCTCCTTCTCTACACAGGAGAGAAGTTCCCCACCAACGAAGCTACAACCCTCTTCTTCGGTATCTCGAAGCTCTTCCAGAACAAGGATGCCAGTCTCCGACAGATGGTCCACCTTGTTATCAAGGAGCTCGCCAACTCAGCTGAGGATATTATTATGGTTACCAGCACGATTATGAAAGATACTGGCGGCAGCACCGACGCTATCTACCGACCCAATGCCATCCGCGCCCTCTGCCGTATTATTGATGTAGGTTGCTTTGCCATAAGATACACCGACACCCCTGGAAGCTGACACTGTAAAGGCCACGACCGTGCAATCGATCGAACGAGTTATGAAGACCGCAATTGTCGATAAGAACCCCTCCGTATCATCTGCCGCCCTCGTTTCCTCATACCACCTCCTTCCCATTGCCAAGGATGTCGTCCGACGATGGCAGAGCGAGACCCAGGAGGCCGCTGCTTCCAGCAAGTCCTCTGGTGGCTTCTCCCTGGGATTCTCCACCTCAAGCAGCCAAGTTCCTATGAACCACTCGACCATGTCGCAATACCACGCTGTCGGACTCCTATATCAGATGCGCATGCACGACCGAATGGCCCTTGTCAAGATGGTTCAGCAATTCGGCGCTCCTGGTGCTCTCAAGAACCCCGCTGCTATCATCATGCTGGTTCGACTTGCTGCACAGCTCGCTGAGGAGGACGCTTCGTTGAGGAAACCCATGATGCAGCTTCTCGATGGCTGGCTGCGACACAAGAGCGAAATGGTCAACTTTGAGGCTGCCAAAGCTATCTGCGACATGCGAGATGTTACTGATGTTGAGGTAGCGCAAGCTGTCCACGTTCTTCAGCTTTTCCTCACCTCTCCCCGCGCTGTTACCAAGTTCGCCGCTCTCCGAATCCTCCACAACTTTGCCAGCTTCAAGCCTACCGCCGTCAACGCCTGCAATCCCGATATCGAGCTTCTCATCTCCAACAGCAACCGATCCATTGCCACTTTCGCCATCACCACGCTCCTTAAGACCGGTAACGAGGCCAGTGTCGACAGGTTAATGAAGCAGATTTCCACCTTCATGTCCGAGATTACCGACGAGTTCAAGATCACAATTGTGGAGGCTATCCGAACCTTGTGCCTCAAGTTTCCCAGCAAGCAAGCTGGTATGCTTACCTTCCTCAGTGGTATACTGCGCGATGAGGGCGGATACGAGTTTAAGAGGGCTGTTGTGGAGAGCATGTTCGATTTGATCAAGTTTGTCCCTGATTCCAAGGAGGATGCGCTCGCCCACCTCTGCGAATTTATTGAGGATTGCGAGTTCACTAAGCTGGCAGTCCGCATTCTTCACCTTATCGGTCTCGAGGGTCCCAAGACCGCTCAGCCTACCAAGTATATCCGATATATTTACAACCGAGTTGTTCTTGAGAACGCCATTGTGCGAGCTGCTGCTGTCACTGCCCTCGCCAAGTTCGGTGTTGGCCAGAAGGACCCTGAGGTTAAGAGCAGTGTCCGTGTCCTCCTCACACGATGCTTGGATGATGTCGATGATGAGGTCCGTGATCGTGCTGCCCTCAACCTGAAGCTCATGAATGAGGAGGATGATGAGATGGCTGCTCGATTTGTCAAGAATGGTGAGCATGAATTAACAGATGACTGTGGATTACTGCTAATGCGCAAACAGAGAACATGTTCTCTCTTCCATACTTCGAGCAGCAGCTTGTCCTCTACGTCACATCAGACGACAAGTCCGCTTTCGATAGTCCTTTCGATATTGCCAAGATTCCTGTGGTTACTCGGGAGCAGGCCGACGCTGAGGACCGATCCAAGAAGCTGATTGCCACTGCCCCTACACTCAAGGCTCCCAAGGTTGGCCCCACCAAGCCTACCGGAGCCGAGGCTGTTGCTTCTGCCTCTGCTCAGGCTCAACGGTATGCCCAGGAGCTGCTCGAGATCCCCGAGATGAAGGAGTTTGGCAGTGTCCTCAAGTCTTCACCTGTTATCGAGCTCACTGAGGCCGAGACTGAGTACGTTGTCAGCCTGGTCAAGCACATCTTCAAGGAGCACATTGTCCTCCAATATGAGATTAAGAACACCTTGCCCGACACTGTCCTTGAGAACGTCTCCGTTGTCGCTACTCCCGCAGACGAGGAGGAGCTCGAGGAGGTCTTCATCATACAGGCTGAGAAACTTGCAACTGATGAGCCCGGCAAGGTCTATGTCGCTTTTAAGAAGGTTGGCGGCGAGGCTTCCCTGCCCATCTCTACCTTCTCCAACGTCCTCAAGTTCACCAGCAAGGAGATCGACCCCTCAACAGGTGAGCCCGAGGATTCCGGCTACGATGATGAGTACGAGGTGGCCGAATTCGACCTTGCTGGCAGTGACTACGTCATTCCCACATTCGCTGGCAACTTCAGCCACATCTGGGAACAGGTTGGTGCTTCTGGAGAGGAGGTCACAGAAACCCTCCAATTGAGCGGTATGGAGAGCATTGCGGGTAAGTCGATTGCTGAGTTCATAGAAGACATGGCATTAACAATTTCACAGACGCTACAGAGCAGCTTACAAAGGCTTTGTCGCTCCAGCCTCTCGAGGGTACTGATGTGCCCGTTAACCAGACCACCCACACTCTCAAGCTTCTCGGCAAGACAGTTGGTGGAGGTCGGGTGGTTGCCAACGTACGGATGGCTTACTCATCAAAAACTGGTGTCACGACAAAGATCACGGTGCGAAGCGAAGAGGAGAATGTGGCTGCGCTAGTCATCGCGTCGGTCGCTTAGAGATGAACAACAGAAGCAAAGCGGGCGTTGAAAGGATCATGATGTATCGAAAGCTTTGTCTCGGTTTTAGACATACCGTACAAGTGTGGCAGTAATGTGATTATTTACGATTCGTTTCCTTGTTCTGGAATCATGATTGTCACTTGGGAGGGTTAGAGGCTCGTAAAAGTGATGGAGATATTTATTGGGTGGTTAGAGGGAAGCGAAGAAGGTATAAGAGCATGTTTTTATCAGAGCATGGTTGTTGGGGCCATGTTTTTTGTTGCAAAAAGACGGAATTTACCTAGTTAAGCCTGAGGCTGTGATATGTGACTTGACTTGAAGTGAGGTACAACAATTACCTACAAGCACAATACGGGACATGCGGCTTGTGTTTAATACCAGATGCTTCCGCATTTTTGGTATGTTGGTGTAGCCTAGGGTGTCTAAGTCTATGTTTGCACATGGTGGTATGGTCTTGATGCTTGTGGTCTTTGTTGGTGACACAGTTTGCTGAGCGAGTGCGTGTTCAAGTCACAGCATTAGACTATATGTCTAGCATATGATTGCGCACTTATGGCAAAGGTACCCGGGTTAGTATACAGGCTCATGTATCTCTTGCTATGTGTTTGTGTAACCTTTTCCATTTTTGGCCGAGTGACGTTGGCAAGGGAAAACGCTGTTGGTACGCTGTTACCCACGTTATGCCAAGTTTTACTTAGGCAACGTCACAGATAGGAAAAGTGATTGGGGACAACGGGCGATTAGTGAGTGTGGTATACTGCGGCTACTGACGTTGATATCGTTGAGATGCCAGTGTTGGCAGAGCAAATGATCAATTGTATGGGTTCGTGCAACATATGGAAGAGGCGAAGAAAGAAGCCTTTTGCCGTTTGGGACATATTTTACATTTGCCAAAATAGTAACAAGCATTTCAGTTTCGTGACGAGTTGGCACCCCTTTCGGAAGAAAACCAGACTCCCACTGACCCCTCTATATGCGGTCCTGAGGTATGTATATCTCATTGCTTCCCACTTCTTCCTTTTCCTTGAGCTGTCATTGCCCCCTGACTTATATACAACATATACGCTTACAATCGGGCAATTCAACCTTCCGTGTTAGTCTATATTTATAACATTGGCACTGTGTATCGCATCTGGCGTTGTGCTGGCGCAGTAGGATCGTTGATTTCGTTACGTATGTCTTAGGAACTGACAATGTCTGCAGGAAACTGCAGACGAGGTTCTCATGTATCACCTGGATATGAGAAGGAAGCGCCTAAATCTATTATAATTGAACACTATGTCTCTTGTCCCTATGCTGAAGCGCCCTGAAGTGTCTTTCGTCTTCGCCGGAGACAATAGGCAATTCAGGTCTCTCACGACTTGGCTCGCGAGGGCTAGCAGTCGGTATGATGCCGTTGAGACAGCTGTGATGATACCAATGATGGAGAGGCATGGAAATGATGTAGTATAGATCTAGTGGGTGAAGAGCGAGCCTCGGGCTGAGTCTACCACCCAGGATACGCACGTGCTTCCCGACCTGGCTGGATCACGTTGACTGGAATATCTTCACTGGAAAGTGAGGCAAGACCTGAGCTTCCATCTCACTGTTTCCTTCTTGTGTCTCTGGGATCCTGCAAGTATATATAAGAAGGGTAAGCTTCCAGCATCCAGCAATCCTACAAAGCAAGTTTGCGCCGGCTAATGTATCAATATACATACACAGGGAGCGCTTGACCAAAGATCCTGCCTGGAGATAAGAGATGTATAGCTATATCGTTTCGTGGTGATGATATCTTCAGTCAGACTCTTTCAAATCGCCTTGAGGTTCAGGAAAACACGCAAGAGACAAAGAAAGCAACATGTTGTTGGCCCATGGACTCAGTTTGGAACCGTCCTGAAGACCAAATTTCCCTTCGAGCCCCTTGCAGCTTTCCAATTAACAAGATATGGCATGCGTCTCCTGGAAGATGCTGGCCACCAGGCGCTGAGTCTTAGGAAGTAAGCCCTGGGAGGAACATACGACAGCCACGACAAAGGACTTTCCCAGTATGTATTGACTTGCCCCCCAAGAAGCATTCCAACCGTGGGGTTGAAGCATGCTGTATCCTTTCCAGAGATGCCGACACGCCGACCTAAAAACTTGATTTGAAGCATTGAACCTGGGACAAGATACTTTCGAGGGATATATAGGCGAGGGGAGTATCAATCTTGACTTGAAAGATCCTCCCACACTATTTGTAGGGAACGAGGAGGGGCATATATAAACCGCGAACTAGAAGACGTTTGCTTAGACTCGAAGTACATGGTATAAGCCCATCATATCTGGTGATCTTACTCACGCAATGTTCTTATAGGAAAATGTACTCGATAACATCACAACCCTCGTCAGAGCAGGAATGCCTCACTTACGACCTTTGCATTCTGCTCCATACGTGGGTCAAACCGTCGATGATATAAGGAAGGCCGACAATAACAAGGTATTCGAGCAGGGAAACCGAATTGGAGATGGCGGCAAGGGTATTCTGGCCAGGGAGAAGCAAAAGGTACGACATAAGTTCGGGTTGTCTGCTCTGCTTTGGGGTTAACATTTGTTCCTCTACTGGATTCAGCAGACAGCCTGACAGTTCCCCGTACACCGCTGGTAGAAGGGAATCCCATACTGTCAAGAGGCAGAAATTCATTAGGAGCAAATGCTTCCACCAAAGAGGCAGGGATGAATCAGATCTGGCCCGCCAAGGAGAAGCAAGGACTCACCTAGCTGGTAGTGTACATCCTGTCACGGTAAAGGGCACTCAGGAAAAGACTCCCCATAGCTTGCCGTGACCTCTCAGTATTAGGAAGATTGGAAGCTCGCATGCGTGTTGATTCAGAAGCCAATAAGTATACGGCTAGCGGAAAGTCTTCAGCTCTCGGTTCAGAACAGACTCTATTCGCTTGTTCGTCCAGGGCCGCTATGGCGGCAGTGGAGTGCTTCATCGCTGGCCGACATGACGCTTAGAGCAACTGGTGTGATGTTACCAAGAACATGTCGGGGAACCTTTCGAATACCGGCAGCAAGCTTGTCTAATCATAGCCAAAGCTAAGGTCTGCCTGCCCGAGTCTCCGTTGGTCTGGCACAAATTTTGGTACTTGAGAGAAACCTTGTCAACACATCCCCCAATCTTCCAGATTGCCTGGGTATAAGAATGTGATCGACAAGAAGATGTTTTCAAGATCCCCGTGCCGCAATAAGATGGTGGGTGTAGTCCAATGGAAGCAAGTTCACATGGCTTTCGAGACTCAGGGGTAAGGGGAGCTCGTAGTGAATCCGTCAAAAAGAACGGGACAAACCGCCGATCTACATTCGAACCAAATTGGTGATGCCACAGCAGTTAATTGAGATGAAATTGGAGTTGAAATATGCTGGGCTCTCGGTGGTGGGTTTGGAAGGACGCAAACGAAGTTAAGAAGGGACGGTCTTCCGATGGCATTCTTCTCTTGGATCCATGGAGCGGTTCGGCCGTATGGGGCAAAGGTTGGGAGTAACTATGTCTTCTGTCTTGAACTTGGGGTGAGCTTCTAAGGGTGGTTTCTTGGAAGTCTGCGAAGACATATTAGTGGCGGGGACTTCGAGGGACATCGGGGATCGTCGACCTTGATCATAGGGAGGAGTATGCCAATGATGGCTACTTAAACAGCGCGGGTCAGCGGTATTGCAACTGAAATAGTAGAATGATAGGAACTTAATGGTATCCTGGCCTCCTATTGGGATGAGGAGAGTACATCTCAAGCCTGCTGGCTTCTTCAACCACCTAGTACTCCCGACAATGAGAAAGGTATTCACTTGGGTAGTTTTACTGTTTTGAGAGTGCCTGCAAGAGTAAGACTGAATAGTGAAAGCCCCTGATGGAGTAGTTACGTCTATACAGGAGAGTGCATGTCTCGGATTAAGAGTGCCCAACCCCTGAGCCTCTTTAACTTCGAGGCTATCTGCTGTTGTCGTTAAACTGTCAAAACAATAGGTTTGTTCCAATAGCGGTAGTCCTGTGGGAATGCAACAGTCTCCAGCGGCGGCCGAGCGTACCGAACTAGGCCAGCCCCTGAGAGTGTCATGACAGAGCTGGAGCGCCGCTGCGGTTCTAAAAAAGCTCACATGATGGGCTTCTCTTCCACTGGGAGCGGTAAGGAGGCAATTTATTGACCTCCAAGGTCCAAGTGATTGTCTGGCTAACTCAGGGGCCCTCCGCGGCAACACGGTGCTTCGAACTCGTCTCCTGGGGCGCACTCCTCAACCTTACAACCAATTGCTTCCCGAGGAGGGTGCTTCAAGGTCCATAAGAGTTGGGATAGCTGATGGTGAGGAAGGTACACTTCTTTGCGGTTGTCGTATTAGTCAAGAAGCCATCCCGGCGAGTTGCATACTTGTTGAAGCAGGGCTGCTGAAGGGTCCTGTAGCGCGCTCTTGTCAGCAAGGTAGGTTACCAAAGGAACAAATAACGTGTCAAGCAAAGGCCCCTGAGAGACCCAAGTATATGGGAAGGTGGTGACGATGCTCATCTTGCAAAGTATGCTAGGTTGGTCTGGAATACAGCGGTTTTCGAGAAAGCGCCTCTAGACTTTGAAGCACCTTGAGGCCTTCCGGAGCCATAAAGGGCACTGCGAAAGGAATGGGAGTTACGGCGAGCTGCAGCATCCGAACTGCCGTCTTGGTAAGGTCTGATGTCTCCCGGTGGCTCAAGACTAGCAAAGAGCTCCAGGGGGCCAAGTGTCGAACCGTTACTAAGGAGTTCTACTGCTATGATGTTGCGTTTGGGGAAACAGTGTGATCGATACTCGACCTAGAAGCGCGCTACGCACCGAAAACACGTCGAGGACTTGCGGTGGTCAGTTACTGCGTACAAGTTGTAGATACCAGAGTGAAAAGTCAGTCAGGGGTTGGAGTATAAATGCATACGAGGTGTTCATGGTCATGACCCTGGTGAGGAGAGTGATAATAAGCATAATTAGAAGGGCGAGACGCGTGTAACGCTTGTCGGATGTCAGAGTTGTCAGCGTCACTCGAAGGCAACGATGCACAGCCGAGTCATGGATAGGCCTGCTTTATCCCCCTCCAACGCAGATGCGAAGGGATGATAATGAAAGGTCAAGACGAGCATCAAGAAGCGACGACAAGCTGTGGAAGAAGATTGGGAGATAGGGTGGTAAGATATGCTGGACTGTCTGGAGAGGGATAATAGCAGGGAGCGCACATACATATTCCTGTGAGGGCATGGGGCCTGTAGACAAGCACTCAGTGCTCATGCAGGATGATTTTAGAGGACCAGATACCTGAATTGCAGGAGAGTAGCGTATGAGCGTCTGGTTTAGGAGGCCAATGACGTTTTGTTAGTGTGGTGTGCCTTGTAAAATAGGTCACCAGGGCACCGATGCCTTTTTCGTCACACGTCAAACCGCACTACCTACTGTATATCAAAACATTTCTCTCGCGTTCGAGCTTCTTCTCCTCTCTCCTCTTTTCACCTTCAAAACATTCCTCGACTTCCGCTCGAAGTCAACCTCTTCACGTTACTGCAACAACAAACAAAAGCGTGAGTGGCCTTTTCACTTCTTCTTATTCTTTGTTTCTTTTCGCGTGTGCTGAAGTTAACTTAGGTCACTGCCTCCACCCCAAGGCATAGCAACCATGCAGGAACCTGGACCTGCGGAGCGACTGACTGGCGAGGGGTAAGTTGACACTTCTACCAACTTACGCCAACAAGTACTGACGAGAGATATCCATAGCGCCAAGGTTGCCATCTACTTTGGTGCCATGCAGGGGGGCGAGATGGGCCCTACTGTCGAGTACGTCCACGCCGAGGCGATTCTTCACACGTGCCCTGAATTCGTCCAGAGAGTCACTAAATGGGGTATCATTTCTCTCCCATTCGCTCCCAATGAGACCATCGACGCCATGATCCGTTTCTTCTACACTGGTAAAGTCCCTTTCCATGAGGTACACAAGTTCACTCTCCGCCCGGACCTCGAAAGTGCCTATGATCTTGCCATCCACATCTATTCACAGGCGGTATACAGCGAAATCACCAAGATGAAGGACCAGGCAACTGAATACATGAAAAGCCTGTTTCAATACATCGAGCCCGCCTACATGCTGGCCTACACCCACAGCGTTCTTGAACCGCTGTACCCCGAGCTCAACTTTAAGTGGGTTGCAGTCCAAGCGGGTCTCGCCAGCAACTACGAAGTCAATGGCAAACTCATGGAGACCGTTGATGCTGAGCGTGATGAGGATATCAAGCGTTTCAAGGAATCTGTCGCCCGACGTGAGCGTGCTTGGACCAAGATCAACAAAGAGGGCGAGGAGGAGGGGGAGTCCGTTGGAGACACCGAGGCCAACGAAGCAACCGAAGTTGGAAACGAAGTTGCTGTCGAAAGCGAAAGTGAAGGCACCGACGCTGGAGAGGCTGAGAGTGAGGCCGACGCTGGGACAGACGATGAGTCCTATGACAGCAACGGAAAGCTCAAGATCATTGGAGCTGACGGTCTGATCAACCTCGACCTGGCCAACTACCCGCCCGGTGTTCACCGCTGGTAAGCCGCAATGGTCTCTAACGACGGATACTTTTTGGAACGATGGATTACGGAAATGTAACGACGAACATGATGAGCCGATGGACATCTAATGATGGTTGCAACAGAACTGACTGACATATGGGGATGAAGTTTGTCAGTATATGAATGATCACGAGGGGTTTTGGGAAGGAGTCTTACCCATGTAATATTAGCTGAGAGTATCCCCCAGAATACAGTCCATCTATGACCTTATATGCCTTGACCACGTTAATGTTTTGTTCGTGAGAATGCCGAAAGAAGGTGAAGTAGCGGATGGTCCTAGGCTCCAACTGCCGGGATTTCTTCCCATCGCGACCATGCACCAGAGCTACTATAGGGCCGCTGAAAGCTTTGATCTTTGCTTTGTTTTACATTCACAGAAGACTACGGAGATCTTGCAACCATCTAAGGAGATTCACTAGTCACAACATATTGATCCACTGTGGCACTTCTTTCCCAGGATGATTGTAACACACAAAGGGAGTTCAGACATCGTGAGGATGAAGTGACTTGTAACTCCTCGATTCCGAGAGGATGATACATTTGAAGGCAAATATGCCTACTGTAAATATGTCTCTATCGACTGGAGGCTTTCTTTAACGTTCTTGCGAGATGAAAGCTTCGGTCCCGCTCCTTGTCGAGTGCATGACTGGAGCCTCAGGTACCAACCAACACTGAAACCATGGATGCCGGAGGAAAGACTCCAGCCACAACAACCGGTCTAAACTGATCTACTGATTGAAAGAACACAAGAACGAAACAGTATTGTAACATAATTGTGCATTCTACGGCGTCAGCTACATAATAGCACGGCAGCAAACCTCTCACTTCACACGGCTATTCACCAAGGTTAGATGTTTGTGAATCCATGACCCGGTCCTCGAGTAAACTTACTACCCTAGGTAGTCACCTCAACAACTACAAGCCGGAGCAAATGAAGTGATTGCTTGGGAATGCTGCACGTGATTGCCGTTTTCTTGGATTTGAACGATAAGTCAGGGGCAATCACAGGGTACAAGGGTTTGCCCAAACAGCCAGCGATGACAGTTACTACAGATCTCTTGGAGCTACGGCTATTGTTTCACTGACTCCACGACATGAACGGTGCGCCCATAAATCAAGCTCAGTAACTAGATAAGGCTGCGTGCTACGGTGGTTGGTTGTCACTTGGTTGACACTGTATGATGCAGTCTGGGGCGTGAGGCGCTGGAATTGAGTGCCCGATCAAACGGCTCAAACGCGCTGAAGATATGTTATAAGAGCAATTGGTAACTTGCAAAACAATATAAGACAAGAGTCTCCGATACGCATGAAGAATGGTTGAGTACCTAGTCAAAGCGTTGTTTAGAGGAGTGTTCAACTTCTCATCTGCCGAATAGAGCGAACCAGGTCTCACCAGCAACTACCACATGTTTTGTGACCGAAACCTCTGATGTTCCATCCCATATGTTCCACATGATCATAAACGTGTAATTGGTTTGAATTCTGTTTGTTTGCTTGCCGTTTGTTTAGGACCCACGTCATGTTTTCCAGACAATGACTCCCTGTTACTTATAATCTTCTCTCTCACTTTCTTTCTTCATCTATTTTTTCTTCTCAAACAAAAGCATTTCCTCCTTTTATTGACAAGTCTACCCAGTCCCTTCTATCGTATACTGAAGCCAGAGACTAAGTCTCTTCTGAGTTCCTCCTTATATACCTATCCCACGGATCCTGCACATCGCAACTGTTCGCTCTGCAGTAATGTCCTTATGAACAAGCAAAGCAGAGCTCCTCTGACCGCTGCTTTCACTAGTATAATATCTTCCGAAATGCGAACATGAGTTCGTGGCTCAACAGATCGTGCCCGCCGCTCGAAGGTGATCGGCAAGAGGAACGACCCAGCACCTCGTAAGTAATGTTCCTTGGATATACCAAATTCCCATAGACCTCTCTGACCTTTTCTCAAGACCATGGCTGGTACCGTCTCGTACCATCAACTTCAATAACAAGAACTGGGTTTCCGTGCCTGAAGAAATTCTCAAGAACCACCCGGCATTCCTCGCCTGTTGGAAGGGACAACAAACACTCGTCTTCTCGGATGCTCCCTACCATGTGGCTCATGTGCTTCTTCACAACATACACAAAGGGGAGTACAGCAACTTAAAGGTACATGGCACATACCAAGAAAATTGTGCCATTGATTTCCGCACGGCCATCTATGTCTACAAGATTGGCACCAAGTACCAGCTACCAGAGTTGGGCCGATTGGCTGCAGAAAGGACCCGGATCTACGGAGATCAGATCGCATTTCCTGAGATGATCAAGCGCTTTTCGAGCCCTCCCTTTAACAATATGGAGCTACAAGGCGTGCTACGGTCTTACCTCTGCAGTAGAATAACTCGAGAAGACACCATCATGAGTACTGAAACAAGAGCTGAGTTCGAGAAGTTTATGGGGAGCACTATGATGTCAATCCTGTACCAGTGCATCGCTCGACTTGAGAGAGAGAAGAAGACGCTGAGAGAGACCGTCAATAATCTGCCGTAGAAGCAGACAACGGATTGACTCCAAAATAAGTTGACCACAGATGATGGGGTTTGACGTATGAACTTTCAATAAGAATATCGTGTGTCAAATGTACAGAGTCAGGATATTGCACAGGCGCTCATCAAGGCACGGTTAGTATCGACTTCGAGTCAAAAACGGACGTTATCTAGGCCAAATAATTAGGCGCATGGTAGATAGCTGTAAGTATATCTCAAGCTGATATCACAACATGCATCCATTACCGACTCAACTTTGAAATCCAAGTGAAATGTTTTTAGTAGTTACGAAAAAGTCTGTCGAGATAAATCAACAATAGTACGATCAAACCAAAGATAAGCAATATCAAGGCCAAAGATCTAATTGTATTAAACAAAAATGGTGGCAAGCTAAAAGAGAGTTGCACTGAGGTTGGAGATGACAGTCGTTGACAGGGGTACCCTGGCCAAGCCAACGAGGATTGGGCTTAGCGACTGTTGACTTAGACCCCTGTGCTAACTTAGTCTTAGTCTTCGGCCGTGGAGTTCGTACGAGGTCAAGTTCGTGCGAGGTTCCATATTAATGAAGGCCGAGATAAATCATATTGGCCAACATAGTAAGTTCTATGTTTTGAGTCTCTAAACTCGGCCTAACATTGCTTAGATCTCGTACGAAGCCAATCCGAATAACCTTTCGAATTGAAATAAAAGACAAACCTTCTCACCATGAATCTCTTTCTCTGTCTTCTGCTTATCCCGATTGTTCTCCTAGCATTCCAAGTCAAAAGAATCGTCTCGACCTTTTCTTCTCCTTACTTCCGCGCCAAGTTTGTTCTCAACGACTTCTGTGAAAAGATGCACTCCTCCGCCGTGTCCGACTCCCCTGAGCTCGAAAGCAACAAGCCAACCGAGAAAAATGACCGAACCCCCCCTGATGGAGGTGCGAGAGCATGGGCTTGTGTCGCTGGGTCGTTCTTGTTGCAGTTCTGCTCCGTAGGCTATGTTAACGCGTGAGTCCGACCTCACTTGATCGCTAGAACCGTCCACTAACCTTTGGTATTAGATGCGGCATGTTTCAGCTGTACTACTCGGAAGTCATGTTCAAGGACCAGTCGTCATCGGCCTTGGCTTGGATCACCACTCTTCAGATCTTTATGCTCTTCATGTTAGGTCCCGCTGTTGGCAAAATGATCGATGTCTATGGCTGCCGCAAGACACTACTCCCCTTCAGTATCATGGCTGTTTTCTCCGTCTGTATGCTGAGCCTCTGCACAAAGTACTGGCAAGTTATGCTTGCTCAGGGTGTCGCTTTTGGGTTCGCCGCCGCTGGTCTGTCTCTCCCCGCCATGGCAACGGCCACTCAATGGTTCTCTACAAAGAAGGGTTTGGCTGTCGGTATTGTTTCTGCTGGGAGCAGTTTGGGTAAGATGAGCAACGAGTATCCTCGGCAGAAATGGCTGACACGAACTCAGGAGGTGTGATCTACCCCTGCATGATCCCTCGACTCATCGAAGAAGTCGGCTTCGCAACTGCTGTTCGTTGGACTGCACTCTTACAAGGAGTCCTCTTAGTCATCGCAAATGCTCTCTGCACTTCCCCATTCCCACCTCTTGGCAAAGTCTCGCAACCAGCAAAGAAAGAAAACGTTCCTAGCAGTGAAATCAACGGATCCAAGAAAGGACCATGGGTGTTTTTCGTCCTAGGCTGCTTCTTCACCATGTGGGGTCTCTTCGCACCCTTGAACTACCTCCCAGAGATGGCCTCGCTTCATGGATACAAAGACTTCGCTGTGTATACCTTGGCCATTGCCAACGCCGGTTCCTTGTTTGGCCGTATCGTACCTGGCTGGGTAAGCGATAGGATCGGCTCCTTCAATACCATGATCATCGTGACTGGTTTCTCTGGAGCTCTTGTTCTGGCCTTTTGGCTTCCCCTCGAGTTTCACACCTCTAAAGGTGGTATCATCGTCTTCGCCCTGCTCTTTGGGTTTGCCAGTGGCGGTTTCGTCAGTCTGGGTCCTCCGTGTGTTGTATTCCTCACGGATGACCAGGTTGATGAGATCGGGTTCAAGTTGGGAGGCTTTTGCCTGGCCATCGCCCTGGGTGCTCTGACTGGACTTCCCATCGAAGGGGCTATTAAAGACCGGGAAGGGGATAGGTTTACTGGGTTGATGTGCTTTGCGGGCGCGTCTATGCTACTCGGAAGCTTCTGTATGGCTGCCGCTCGAGTGTCCAAGGATGGCACTCAACTCTGCAAGAAGATCTAGCTGGGATGCAGAAGGTTATGCCACAGTGAGAGTCATGATTTTCGAGTAGAAAGAGGCTAAAAGGATTCAAGCCTAGCAGATAGCCTATTCGTAAAATCAATTTCTACCTAGAAGAGTTCAGGATGATCGCCCATAAGAACCTCGTATAGTTATTGGGATAGTCATCGTGACTGAGTATCAACTCTCTGAAATCAGATTCTATTCCCCACTATGAGATCCCAGACCTCTCATTAACAAGAAGCACATGATAAAAGATCAAGCTCCTAATGGAATTCATCTCCTATATCCTCCCACTATATCTTAGGTTGAATTCAAGAATACCATAGGGCACGCGAGGCTGCAGTCAACACTACTTTAAGCACTTATTAAATTGGTCGAGTCACACCAGGGCGCACATAACCCGGAATTAACATATTCTAGACACACTTAACCCTAATACCCTATGAGATATGCCTGGGATAACCAAAAACTTTCCTTAAGTTTATTGATCTATTTTTCAAAAGACAACCAGATTTATATAATCATAATGATAGTCACTTGGAGTTACAGCTTTAGTTGCGTTTTGCAATGGACCCCACTTAGATCAAAATAATAGACCATTGAGTGATAAATGTAATCCAGGGTGTCTATTGAGGAAGTCTATCTATCCTATTGTGCTATGGCACAAGAACCAGACCATATATTAGACCCCATGTCGCTTTCAGGCAACCCTAGAAGTTCGCGATGTCGAGGCCACCATCCTTTGGCGGCGGTATAAAGATATATATAACAATCAGCCCGGTATAAAGCTGAACATAGCCTAATGCAGCTCTGGCAGCGTCATGGTTTGTGAGGGGAGCGTTAGACTCTGTTTTGATCTGAAAGAAGCAGCCATTAGTTCCATCCTGGATCAAGATTAAGTGCATGTGCGAAGTCCACTTGTCTCGAGATGGCCTTTTCTGACCTTGAACGAGATTAGAATCTAGAGTTGCTTCATTGACAGTTCCAGTAGTCTTACATTAGACCCCAATCTCCTCAAAGGTTGGACCTAGTAGTAGTGACGAGGGCCAGGTGCAAAGCGCAAGTCAGGGAAGCGGAGGTTGTTGATTGCACCAAGAAGGCCGTCGATCAGGGCATCGCCAGTTTGGAGGACGAACCATCTGCGGTCAGAATCCATAGCCATTCGGCAGGTAGAAGTCAAACGACGAGTGATGTAGTGTTGAACATAGGCCCGGTTTCGCTGGTACCATTCGCCATTCGCCATGAGGTTGACTGTGATCCTGGTAAGGGGAATCATCTCCCCATACTCCTCCATATGGGCCAGAGCCAGACGGGCAAGTCCAGGAAGATTGAAAGAAGTTGCCTGACCATTGATTGCCAGAGCATCGGTGAACTCTTGCTCCAGTCTATCCTCATGGGACAGAGCCTCGAAATAAACCATCTTGTACTTAGGGTTAGGGTCCCGTAGGTAGTGAGTGATGATATGAGCTTGACGTCGAGAAGCACCAGGCCAATGGAGAATACCGCTGTCAAACATTTCAGCGAACATGGGGTAGCGGCCAACAACAAACAAGGGCAAGTGGACGTCGCCGTGGGGGAAGCGGATGATGACGGTGATATGAGTAGCGGGGCTAGGTTTGATAGTAAGTAATGATCAGTGAAGCGGGATGGTGCAGGTACATACAGACGCGGGCCTCCGTAGACCATGGAAGCATTATTGGAACATCCGAGACCAGGACTAAAGCTGACTGTCAGTAAGAGAACACGACAAGAGGTAAGATTGATACATACAGAGGTTGACCGACGGGAGCGAGGGAAGCATTCTTGGAAGAGCTGCCGGCTTCGACGAGCTGCTCCATGGTTGTACCCTTGATCTCAGGACCACCAGACTTGGCGAGATTTATAGCCCACTTGTCCTGAGATTTCTCTCTAGCAGGCTGCTTGCCCTTGTCAGACTTGTCAGACATGGTGGTTGCTTTAGATCTTTGATTTTCTTGTAGCAAGAAAAGTAGGTTGCCGAGTTTGTGGAGGGGTGTTGTGAGAAGGGAGGAAAAGAAGAAAAAGTTGTGGGTGGGAATGAAAGGATATGAGCTTCTGGTGTAACACAAACGCACAGTCTTGCTTCTTGGCCCTCTTCTTATTGTGAGACTGAGCTCTGTGGTGGGCCGGACGACTGCAGCTCCACTAAGGGATGCGACTACCTGCCTACTGGACCTCCCCCTAAAGTAGTCAGTGGTGAGTCTCCCTTATGGCCTGTAGCCTTGCTGACTTAAGTCAATGTTGTAGTGATCTGGCTGAGAATAGCCCTGTTTGCGACTAAACAGTCTCCTTTCTGTCAGTGCCCCAAATGCAAGCCACCAAGCAATCTCAAAGACAAGTCAATGTCAGGCAATTTACAGAGACCGTTGAATGATATGAAACAAAGGAACGACAAAACAAGGCAATGGTTGCTCTGCCATACCTGATTCTCTGCTACCTGCGGTCTGTCACGTATTAACCAACCCCTGAATCCAAGAAACTAACTTAGGACGGCCATGCATCCAGATATGCTCCCTAGATAATGGCGTCAGCAATTTCGAAGTCACTAGTTCTGTGTTATCTGTAGGTATGCCTAGGCGACAGCTGCTGGATTCAGAGGTGAGTACCAGATGAGCCAGTGCAAGGCCGAGACCGGTGGAGCGTTCAGAAGTCCTTGAATATCAGGAAGCTGACAGAACCAAAATACAGTTTTTTTTATCCTCGAGCTTAACTGAAAACCTGCTCACAGACACACAGAAATCTATAGCGTTCTTTCTTCGTACGAAATACCGAGAAATACTCAGCATAAGGACTCGCCTTCTGTATACCGTGAGGCTATCTAGGACCTCTAGCGGTGTCTTAGACAGCATGGTATTTAAGTTTCTCGTAAATTACCCCTAGGATTCTCGTTGGATTACTGACATATTCGCATAGAAGTTCTCCTTTAGTATATGCCGAAGTTCCCTAGCCACGAAGTTCCATGAACAAGTTTACAATCACAAGTAAACTACACAGAATCTATTCTCAGTGTTGCCAATATTTGTTTCAGGCAGGCAGAAGAGCGTTCGTATTCAAAACGGACTAGGAGCTGCTGAATCAATGTTCCAAAATCCCTGGTCGATTTTGTCAGTGGCAGTACTTCTTTCAGTGGTATGCATTCACGTACCCAGTCAAACATAATGTCAGGTCCCAGCATTTCTATGCTCCCCAATGCTGTAGGGTCAGGCAACGAGGCTGATGATGTAAAGTCTCCGAAAGTTGGCATGTCTGGCAGCAGCGCTGGGCTTGGTTCAGTGGCAGAAGAACCTAGTCCCTGCGTCGTTGCGTTGATGGGCAAGTCAGTCCGTACAGCCGGGAATGGCGTTACTGGGAAGGTCGTCGACGTAGATTTGGCGAGGCAGTTTGAGATGATACGATTCATGGCATTCCACATTGGTGTTGCTTCTCGTCCCCTCGCGAGCATAGTCTTTTTAAGTGCGTCCAAGGCTCGTGATCGTAGTGCTTGTCGGTTGGGAGTATCGAAGTTGGGCATGTCAAGCTCTGAGACAATATGCATGATAGGTTGGAAACATGCATGACTGCCAATATGCCATCCAAACCGCTGGGCGTCCTTATCACCGTGCATAGTATTCAAGCTCTCGATTAGGTTCACCGATTTCTCTAGTATTCTTAAAGTATATGTCAGCCTCTGTTCCTGTCGAAGAAACGTTGTAGTATTGGTTACATACATTTGTCGAACTTCAGGGGTAATCACCAACTCCCGGTATTGCTTTGGTGTTCGCAGCCAGAATATAGACCAGCACCGCCATTCGACCACCGTTGCAAGACCAATCGCCATTCGTTGCTCTGGAACATGTGGACTGCAGTATTGTAGATAGTGTGTTTGGAAGTGATTGACCATCTCATCTACCATGCCCTTGACTTCCTCAAATAAGGACCGAAACTTGGCAACTGGGCTAATGTTGTCATCATTCTTGACTTCTTGTGATTTCGTCGTTCTTTCAAGCTTATAAGTTCCTCGAACAATTCGTCTAAAGCAATGATGTCCATACAGACGGATCAAGTGAACCGTCATGTCGGTAAACCAGGCCTAGCAGACGGCTCGTCTAAGCTTCCATCAACGAGGGCTTCATCCGATATGTTTCGTGGAAGAAAGGTGGTAAAGTCCTCGTCTGATATCGTCGGCTCTTGACCCCTGCTTTCTGCAGAGCGATAGTCGAGGTGGCATATCTGATGCCATAGCCTGCGGCGAATTTCAACTTGGACGACATCCATGCCTGTTGACGTGAATAGCGAGGGTTCTCTGTGCAGACCTTGTGAAAGCGCCATCTTGTGAGCAAGACCTAAAAGGGTCCAGGTTTTTGCCATGTCGTCTTCTCGCGACTGACAGGTCTAAGGACAAGTTAGCCAGGCAGAAGCTCTGAGATGGGAGATGTGTACACTCACTAGAAGGAGTACAAATGCTTGAAGTACTTCAATGCTTGACGTAGTCAAGAAGTTCTCTCTCCCCAGACCGACTTGCACACCATGTTGAAATTGGGAAAGGAGTGTCTCTTTTTCTATGGAAAATTGCAACAATACATCTTCAGCCGAAAGACTATTGATAGCTGAATAGAAGACAGCCAACGCCAATGGTTCGAAAGGGTGAGTATCCTCACCAGAGTGAGCGGCCAAACACTCTTCGCGGTCAGAGCTTGGAGCGTTCATGCCGTACGTGTAATCGATATACTGGATCAGTCGTCGTTTGAGGGTAGGCTTATGAACTATTCTAGTCATTGGGTCAACGTTAGAGTAGAATGTATCCAGTAGAATCAAGCATGTGTCTGCTGAAGGCGGCGCCCAAGTTCTGAGGTCATTCGTGGAAAGTCCTGAAAATGGAAAGGGGGATTCTGACGGTACTGTCGGCAAGCTTTCTCTCGGTGTATCATCAGACTGGCCTCCAAGGAGCATCTTGACATCACGGATCTGGGGTCATCTGTAAGAAGGAGAAGCTTCAGCGAGGAAGTGAACTTACCTCATCAGCCAGGAGAGAGTAGTGAAGAGATGATACCCAGCGTGATTGACCCCCTTGGCCTTCGAGGAGCAAAGCACCATCGTAACCATCGGTTGATAAGGTTTCCGACTGAGGATTCTGTGAAGAACACGGTCCCTGATGATTTGAAAGCGGAGGCTCCGGGTTGAAAGCTGTATCAGCCGGATGTTGTGGGACGGCAGGGCGGCCGTTGAGGGCACGTTCAAGAAGTTGCTCCAGCCGTTCGAGGCGGTTCTTGATATCGTCTTGACCAATTTGTCGGTTGCTTCTTGACACTCTATTCCCACTTGCAAGTCGAGAAGACTGTGAAATTGGTTGTGGGCTGGTATAAGTGCAAACACGGTTTCCTTTCTTACACGGTGAGCAAACTGGCTGTGCATGATCACACTTTACTTTTCGATGGCGGCATGTCAGACAAGCTGTGATGACACGCTTTCTGTTGGATTGATTGACCTCGGAAGTGCCGGGCTGAGTTTCCATTGCCGAGACCGAGGTATTTGGGGTTGGAAGAAGAATTAATATGACATGAAGCCAATGGTGAGATGGATAGTGAGTGAAAAGAGGTGAGTGGTGGGGAATAAGACGCGCTTAGTTTATGGCCTGAGCGTTAGAGGGCGTATGTCGATTCGAGCTGACAAGCAACGGTTTCTATTGGCCACACTGACGAGCATGTCTGCTACCTCCACTAAGGTATCTTGCAGCTTGTATCAGCTGCCAAACAAGGTTTGCCTCGTCGTCAACTACTATAGTTCTTGATTATAGAACTTATCATATGAATGAAGATGTCGAGTCGATATGTCAACAGCTAAATATACTATATCGGAGCTGTGACGGGGAATCGGTATGATGCGCGTCTTGGTGGCTGGCTTAAGGAAGTGTGCAAGTCACAACAAAATATAAAGGAATGTTCTACTCGGTAGTCAGGGAAGAAATGAGTTCAAACTAAGAATTAGTCATATGATTCTGCAATCTAAGCATATATCTGTTTATCAAGCCTTGCACCATCAGCAACATCTTTCTGTGATATTGGTCTCATCAATAGTTTAGTAGCCCCTAGAATACTAGCCCATCCTTGGTTTACTTATCTACTAAACCAAGAATGACTGTTTACTGTTGTTGAGGACCCACATTTACATTTCGTCCCTGTATCATTGCTCTCCCCGGAATTTCCTCTTTCTTCAAACGATTCCACATCTCAACAGTGAACGCATCTGCAAAAGTTGATACGACCTTGCACTGACTTTGAATTCGCCAGACAACGAACGATCTACTCAAGTCTTGAACGAGACTAAGAGGCTGAAAATAAAATCAAAAGAATCCTTGATCATGGAAGGCCAAGATACCTTGCCGCCCGGCAGCAACCTGAGCGAGTCCGAGTCGTAAGTCTTTCGTAGCAAGAGCTACATGCTTGCATCATTCCGTAGCATCTTTACTGACTGGAAATTAGTCCCTATCTCTTCAGCACCACCAAGATCATCTTTGGTGATAACTCAATGTACTGGGTTTCAACCCATCTGTTGGAGAAATATCCCAAGTTCAGACTCTCCTACTACAGGGACGGAGATTTCGTGAAGCTCAACTGGCTCAACAGCACCCAAACGGCTGGCTTCATGAGATATTTACGCAAAGGAAAATGGGAGAGCCGAAAGCCAGAGGACTTGAACAGACCACTGGACTACTACAACAGGATGCAACAGTGTCTGTCGGTCCACTGCCTCGCTGTGAACTACGGAATGTTCGAACTCTCTAGACTCACCATTGGAGAATTCTCCAGTATGGCTAATCGACTCTCAATCTTCAAACTCGTGGAGATGCTTCAAGAAGTCAGCTCGACACTTCAGAGCAACCAGACTGTTTCGACCGACTACTCCGACCAGCGAGCTACAATGAGCGAGGAGGCCAGGATGGCCGACCACATCGCCAGCTTTCAAAGGCTATCACTGGTCGAACATCTGGAGAACGTCATTTCTGCGGACGTGAGCGAGATGAAGCGCGAGCTTCAACGGTACAAAGAGAGGTACGGACCTCTGTGAACTTTGGAAACGCCGCCAAAGCAGAGGTCGCGTCCTCGGAGCAAATCAAAAATCAAAAGAAGTTATTTGTGCTTCCCAAAGCGCTAAGGAGATAGTTCGTGAATCTTTTTCAAGAGGATGGTGCCAGGAGGTGCCACGGTTTTAATCGAAGGAAGCAAGTTTGAAAGGAAAAAGTCCTTGAGAGGTTACGAGTTAGGATGATGCTGCATTTGCTCCAGGGAGTGGTTGGTTGTCGAAGGGGCTAAGCCCAGCTTTTTGTACTTCGGATAGCAGAATGAAAGCCCGCATCTGCGGCTTTAACGTTTGAGAATTCACCAGTAGCCTTTAATTTCCAAGTAATAAATCTGTGAAGACTTAGACCCGCTGGGCAGATTGTAGGATTGTTTTCGAATGATCCACCGATTCGGGAAGTCTGTAATGGCTATCCTGACGGTTTACAGTTGACAAAAATGGGCTACGAGCTGTTTTCTTATCCAATTTTCTGGAGTGAAAACCCTAGCTAAGATCTGTCTTCTTTTCCGCCGGGTAAGCCGAAGTCTCCCTATCATCCTGTGATTCTTGCTGAGAATTGGCCTCGGAGTCTTCTGATATCACTTCCCGAGCCTTGGCCTGCCGCTTCCTATCCCAGGCCAGAAGTAGTTGAACAACGGCAGTCCAGACGACTGGGGAGTCAGTTAGCATTCTGTAAACTAGTCGATGGATCAGGATCTCCTGCGACTTACTCAGTAGAGCGTTGAGCACGGTGGACCATGTATAACCCTTTGCAGCCCTGGGGAAATCGGTAGTCTTCCAGACAAAGTTGGGAGCCACGGCTTGGACCACATAAGCGAAATCGTTAGCCGCAGCTACTAACAAGGCTCGCTTTTCGGTATCGGCGGAACAGATCTCGTTGATCCAGCTGAGAATGAGGGGACCGGCGCCGTTCTAGGGGAGCTGTGAGCACTTCTATCGATCTCTGCAAGGTCTAGTATTCAAGACTTACACCAATATTGGCAAACCAGTAAACAAGAGTCCGGTCTCTGTTGTTTCCGTAAAGGGGCATCTTGAGAAGAGCGATATTGAAAGCCATCTGTTAAGGGTTAGTCGTTGTCTGTCTTGTATACCGAGATCATAGTCAACTTACAGCGATAATGGCACCGGCATAGATGAAAGGCCATCGCAGACCCTTTAGAGGTCCATCGGAAAGCCACCCCCAGAATAGAGCCATGACAATGAAGATTGCGGTCGACGGTAGAGGCAAGTTGTTGATCTGAGCAACGGAATACGAGGTGCCAGGCACGGGGGGAGGATCAGCGTTGAAGCTCTTGAGCCAGTATCCCATAGCGGGCTGAGGGTAAGCGTTGTTCCAGAGGACGTAGATCATAGCTATTCTACAGGTTAGTAAAGGAAACGACGCTTGGAGCAGCTGGTATCCTACGGAGGAAGTATGTGTGCCAACTTAGGAGAATGGACTTGAGCTTGGCCTTTGTCCACTTCTCCTTTCCAGCTCGGCCGATGGCGTTCATTCGTTCAACCGAGATCTCGTGCTCCCTTTGCGTAGTCCACCAAGTCTTCACTCCATCTTGAGGAAGGTTAGGGAAGAAGAAGTAGCCCGCAACTGCGAGGGGAAGAGTGATTATGCCGTCGATGATGAAGAGCCAGCGCCCTATGGTTTGATCAGCACCAGGTATTAGAAGACGAGGAGAGGTGAGAACTTACAGCCTGCATGGCCATGAACTCCATTCAAGTTCGTGTAAGCAGCTGCTTGAAGGAAGCCACTGAACATGTTACCAATGCTACCGGCCAGCCAAAAGATCATGGCGCGCTTTCCGATTTCGCGAGGGGTGTACCAAGAGCCGAGCATATAATGAATACCAGGGTAGAAGCCGGACCTGAAGCCATATAAGCCAAAAGAGTCACGTAGACGGTGGAAATTGGATGTGCTTACTCGAACAGACCAACGAGGAATCTCAGAGCGTACAAAGCCTTGTATGAGTGGACAGCTGAAGTGCAGATAGTCGCAATGCCCCAACCGACTTCAAGGGACGGGATAACCCAGCGCGGCGACACTCGAGTAAGAAGCAAATTCGAAGGGATCTGGCCGACGACATAACCCACGGTCCAAATGGATGTGCCTGTCGAGTGTCAGTTGAGCTCGGCGTAACTCTGGAACAGGTGACTTACTAGTAACGAGTTCATTGCCATACATGTTGAGCTCTTCCTTCATTCCACTCAGAAACGCATTGTTGACGTTTGTTTGATCGATATTCTTGAGGAAGTACCCAATGGAAGCAAAGGTCAAGACAAAAGCGTCAACCTTGAAAAGAAGCCATCGCTGCTCCTTGGGCAACTCCCAAGTATCCCAGACATAGCTCTTCCAGGACTTGCCGCTCTTTTCGCTCTCTTCGTACTCAGTCGCTGAGTTATCAGTATCGCGATCGTAGCGACGATCATTGACCGCAACAGCAGTCGTCTGTTTGACTTCAGCCATTTCTGATGGCGCTTGCTTGGCGCAGCGTGGCTCGGGATCAAGACAGACACAAGAAAGCTAATGTGTGTAGACCTTAAACTTGGCGAGATCTGCACTTCTCTTTTATACGTCGCGTCTTGCATGGTGGGTATGCAGTCATTGTTGCTAGCGATCGCGTCAATTGAGACGGGGTCCACGGGCGTTATCGCTGCTACCCAACTTGGCCGAAGTGAATAAAGCTATGGGCCGATTTAATCGATAGACTGTTGTAACGATTATCCTGGTCTTGTTTTCTGGTAGGAATGGTTGGCCGAGGTCGGGACGTGCTATATGGCGGGTGTTGCGTGATTCTGGGGTTGATGACACCTTTGGCTTTAGACGGTAATAACGGTCTGGGTCCCTTATCTCTGCCCATGGCGCAAAAGAAACTCGGGCCCGAAGTGGGATATGCTAATAGTACTCTCATCTCTGATATTTAAGCTCTTTGCGGATTTGCTTGTCGGCTGTGTTTGAGTGTCAACTGGTCAGGGTGGGATATCGATAGGGGCTGCGAGATCTATAACTTGGACGACAAAAACAATATTTGCATTGCTAGCCCATAAGCAAGAGATTGGATAGATGAAAAAGACATGAAGCTTTCGAGATGGAATTAGTAAGATACTTTTGCAGAGTCTCACTCATCTTGATCATATTCAACGCCAGCAACAAATGGTTCCGCCGTGGATGGTCTAGACCTATTTCCCGTTCCATATATCCGATGTCTAGCTGCATAATGTCTAGTACTGGTAGGATAGTGGCGTTCAAGATGGCAGCACCACCTCCTCTGCGTTGTATTCGTGGGGGTCGGCGAAGAGACGGGCAAAGTTGAGGACAATGCTAACCGAGAGCTGGTGCTTTGATATCAGTAATTCTCAGACGCAGAAAGGTAAGTTAGGGTTCTTTTCCCCCTTCTGGACAAGCCCCACTAATAGAATGGGCGACCACGAACTGCTGCGAGCTCGACTTGATGTTGATAGAATCTGAGAGTGAATCCACTTTTTCTATTTCCCATCTTCCTCCTCAAGCTCGATTCTCTCAAAACAACGAAACGCGTCACGCAGCCAAATTGAAATTCTTCAGGCCTTCTGAGCAACATTCAATCTGATATTAATCGTCCTTATAAAAGTTATAGTACATCTGCCAGGCAAAGCGGAACCATTACCAAGCCTAGTTCAACTCGACAGGGGTTTGAGCACGCAAGTCCCATAGCTTATTCGCACATCGCTCCGGGGCCGGGAGGCTATACCCGCAGCATGGCGGACCTGATCAACGTTCCGTAAGTACATATCAAGGCTCCTACCTGGTGGCTAAACCATGTTATGATTGGTTGCTGACTGGTTCCAAGCTCTCGTCGTTACAAGATCTTCGACAGCAAGAAAGAGGCGATCGAAATACCCGCTCCACATGTCCTGAAGCA
Organism: Fusarium musae; assembly: GCF_019915245.1. Taxonomy (NCBI): domain Eukaryota; kingdom Fungi; phylum Ascomycota; class Sordariomycetes; order Hypocreales; family Nectriaceae; genus Fusarium; species Fusarium musae. The sequence continues at coordinate 2,920,968 of NC_058392.1, read as the reverse complement.
CCAAACCTTTGCGGAGCACTTCACCAGAACCAGTCGTTCCAGGACCCGACGTCTTGAAACCGGTCGTTGCTCATGCATCATCGACATCGTCACCGTATTCCTGCGTGATGGCAAGTTCTACAACCTGCACACCGGCCAGTGTCGTTGCATTTGTAAGTCAACCAACTTCTTGACCCGCGCTGTCGCTATTTACGACTTTGCGATCGAGTTCGAACTTCATGCGCTCGCGGAACTGGTCGCAGGCGAAATTCCCAATTTTGCCGAGCGCATGCAACCTACAGACGTCCTCTGCCTCAAGCTTATGTATGGTACGCCCGTGACACAAGAGGCCGCTGAGGCTTCTAGCGACTCTCAGCTCTCGAATCACGAGAGTCTCCGTCAGGATTTGGCTCGATTGGTGATGTGTGGCTGATGAGCCTAGACTCAATGAGAGAGGGGTCTGCGAGGATATTTCATCCCTGTTACTATCCGTATAGAAAATGGTGTCACCTACACCTTGGTAGCAAATCCAGGAAACTTGGCTAGGGCTTGTTGATCCTTTTATCAAAACTGAGCAGTATTTCAACCATAATTGAAAAGTACAAGACATATGGTACCAAAGATGGTCTGACATAAATGCCCCACGTGATGCGAAGTGTAAAGGGTGTATTTGACCAATAAGCTTCGGAAACATGGCGTCTAAGGTTCCCACTGTCGTCCTATCTGTGACGTCTTGATCTATAATTCTCAGAATACTCCGCACCATACCAAACATTCCTTCAGCATATCAAAGCTGGCACCGCAAACATGTCGATCACTCACACCGTACTCTTTCAGTTCAAAGACAATGTCGACCAAAAGGATATAACAAAGGCATGGCACAAGCAAACGTTTTTTGGCCACTTGACTGACAAACCGACTGTGCTTAGACATGCGATGATTTCCTTCAACTGAAAGATCTGTGTATCCATCCTACAAGCAAAAAGCCGTACATTATATCACTACTAGGCGGAAAGGATAATTCGCCAGAGGGAATGCAGGTAACTCTCCCAGACCATCATTGTGTGCATTTGACGTTGACAGATAGTAGAATGGGATAACCCATGGATTCGTTGCAACCTTCGAGTCAGCAGAAGACCGTGACTACTACGTCAAGACTGACCCAGCTCACCAGGCCTTCATAGCTAAGGTCGGCGGTGTTGTCGAGAAAGCCATTGTGGTTGATTTTATGAATGGCGTCTACTAGAGTCAAACGGCGTACCCACTGCTGAAACAGAACCCTTTTTCACCATCAAGTTCCAAATAAAAGTCAATTGGATGCAGTCTATTTTCTACCGAATAACAACAAAAAACAGAATCGAGGTATTCCAGCCAAAAACAGTTTGCAACAAAGGAAACAACGAAACAGCGTGAGCCCATCAACAATAACAACATATGTCCATAACATATGCGTAGCTTCCACAGGCATCATCCAGGTGAACTCGCTACATGCTTCCTGTCCAAACTTAGGACGATGCCAGCCCGCCACTCACTTTTCGTGAAATATTTTACCTGTGTGACGATATCATTTATTGTCTGTTGTAAGGATCGTATGATCCGCTAGATCCGCTAGAAGGCGGATAATAAGGCTGAGCGTGAGTAGGATAGTTTCGGTTCGAGCTACTCTGGGAATAGGGAGGATAAGGCGGCACACGGTTCGAAGTCTGAGTGGGATAATACTGGACAGGAGCCGTCTGTACCGAATATTGTTCACAGTTGACGGGAAGTCTTTGGTAGGCTATGCTAGCACTCGAATGGCCGGGGGCTGGAGAAGCGGTTGGAGGTGCATTGCGTTGCCTTCTTCTTGAGCGAAGGTTGGACGTTTCTAGTGATTGAGCGCGCTTGAGCCTGGAACGAGTCAAGGTATCCGCAGGGTTTGAGACTCTGATCGGAAAAGAAAACACTAAATGAACGAAGGTCAAACCGTTAGTTGACCTCAAACAAACCAGGTTGCCACTCATGGGTTTTGGGCTACTCACCCCCATTGATGAAGCTTTCAATATAAGTTGAAGAAATTGTCCACCCATTTGAATTTGGGTGTCCTGTCTCAAACAGATAAGGAGTCCCTGATTGTCGCACTCCCGTAATATCACTCTTGTTGGTCCAGCACTCGACGGTAACACCGAGAAGAATCCCCTCCCAGTATCGACCGGCTTCACCAGTATCTTGGTAGAGAGCCTTACGAGGCCATGGATATTCAAGGTAGGTGATACATCATCCCCGCTTTTTAGTAGAGGTAACGCTGGGCACTTAAGTCACGCAAGCTTCTAAATTAAGTGTCTATCGTAAGCGCCTCAAACCCCCATCGAAAACTGTTGCTCTCACATCACCAAACTTAACCTTCTTATTCAATTTACCCATAACGAAAGGGCCTTTTGGCAATCCAGATGTCGTCTCAGCAATTTGAAGAATTCACAGCTCAAAGTGACTCCACGAGCAACCAGACCGATCCCGAATTCAGACAACTCGCGATAGACGTTCTTGATGAAAACCATCGAGATATTGTTACAAGAGCAGTTGTACGAATTCTTGATACTGGAATAGCAGAAACAACATATGCTCAAATTATCGATGGACTACCCCTGGGCGAGGTCGCGTTTCAATCAAGAGGAGGAATGCCTCACCAAGATCATCCTATCAATCATTGCCACGACGAGCTTTGCGCAGGGATTTTAGACAAGGCACGCGAGTTCCGCGATAAATTTGACCCCCTTTTACTGAAATTCGACTCCAAAGTCAGTGTTGATTCTCATATAGTCTTTCGTCTATATCAATAACTAAATGCCGTGTTAGCTTCTGTTCGCATATCAAGCTGCTTCTCCAGGATCACGATCCTTCAATACACGTCTCATCGAGATAATTGCGATAGCAGTCCATCAGATTGCTGTAACCCTCTTCAGTCTTGACGAGGGTTTGCACAAGAACAATGGTGTCATTGAATGGGCACCACCAAAGTCAGACAAGATCTGGTGGACACATTGCCCAAATGGGCCTGAACCTACAATGTTCTTCCATTGTGTTAAACCCGAAGTGTATTTTCTGTGAGTCCACGATTGTTCGTCAAGGCTTTTGTTTGATACTGACTCTTGATGCTAGAACCTTATAACTGACTTATAAACTCAATACCGCTACCACCTTTTAATTACCCTAAACCTTCTTCTAACCTTTATCCCTAGTAGTACTAATATATATATTATTATAAAACTTTCTTTAAATTAAGCTTTTTTTATATATTAGCATTTCTTAATAAATCTAATTACTATATACTATACTTATAAGAAATCCCTTTTAGTAAATTACTATTTATATATTAAATATAGATATAATCTAGATATAGTTTTTTTAAAGTAGCTTTCTAGCTATTTTAATTCTCTTTTTATTTTTTAAGTTATTTAAGGAAAATAGTATTACTTTTTTTTATTAAGTAACTAAAATAACCTTTATAAGGAATCTACTATAAGCTATTATATAAGTAATAGTTCTATAATTAAAAAAAGTAAATTAAATAAGGAATTTACTATTTAGCTAATTAAAGTCTTATATAAAGATATACCTTATAGTAGCCCTATAATTAAATCTATTATAGCTATAGTTATATTATAAAGTTACTTTATATATTACTATTAAGGCTTAAATAAAATAGCTAATAAATTCATTATAAGTAGTAGGATATACTATAGTAATTAATAAAAAGGTTAAAGAGGAATTAGGTAGATAAAAGGTTATAATTGCTAAATAATAAAGCATAGGGTAGGATTTATAGGATAAAAGTGGGCCTGTTAAATAGAGCGAATTTTTCTGAATTTAATAATATATATTATATAATAGAAAAGTTAATTAATATCTAAGGAAGAAGGAGTTCTAAAAGTAGGAAATCTAGAGTCTTATATAGACTTTATAAAAGAGCGGGTATTATAATTCCTAAAGAGGGATAGCCTTAATAATAATAAAAAGATTATTATAAAAACCGCTGAAATTTAAAGAAAAATATAATATATTTTTTTCCTAATTTAGAAAGCGCTAGGCTTAGCTAGGCTTATAAAGCTAAAATAGGAAAGTAAGGTTTCTTATAGTATATTATAAATTATCTAACTAAAGGGTAAAAATCTAATATATATAATCCTTATTATATAATTATTATATAATCTAAGTTATATAACTTTCTAACTTATATTTCTTTAGTAAGAAATATTTAAAGTTTATAAAAAACTTTAATATATAGAACTTATTTAATTCTCTATATTTTACTTAAGTAAGTACACTAATTAAAAGCCTTAAATTTTCTTATTATTTTAGTATATAATATACCCTGATTAGTTATCAGGATTATAATATATTCCTTAATTATATAATAAGACCTTTATATAAAGTCAGGTCTTAATAATTACTATAGTAAAAGGTATAATAATAGCCTTATAAGTATAGTTATTAATATAAGTTTAATTAAGATATTTTTAATAAAAGATTAGTCTTATTAAAGCTACTATTTTAAAAAACTAGATTATTTATAATATTAAGCTAACCTTTCTTAGCTAAGGGATTTAAGCCTTTTATATACCTCTAAAGCTAGCTAAAGAGTTATTATTTAAGTTCTTATTATATTAGCTTTATATTATAGCTATTAGTTAGTTATTATAATATTAATATCTAAGTTATAGGCTAAAAGTGTTATTTATAGTTAAGGCTTGTGGCTATAAGCTTATTCTAGTAGAGAGAACCTATAATGTTCTTCCACCCTTGGTATTTAAGTCACGATAGGTATCCCAACGGGGTAGCAGACATGGCTGGGTATTGGGCTGAATCCCGAATTCTCGGTGGCGTCGTTTTATTCGACCGTCGCCAGCCAGTACCAGGCTCTAGCGTGGATCAGGATGCTATATACATCCACCCTGACAGAGACGACGTAACTTATAGAATCTGTCGTTTGACATCCGAGCAAAAGCTGCAGCTACTCAAGTTTCTCACTGCCGATGAGCCAGGCCAGAATCCTCTGCCGATTCTGCCTAGCGAGAAGAACGATTACCGCATTGACCCGGAAGAGTCTCCTGAGGACACTGGGATATACAGGGATATATGGGATCGCTCAGAACTTCGTGAAGATGCTTATGACCGAAGGCTAAGGGACGTTTGGAATAAAGTGGATTATCTCACTCACAGTGACAAAGGCAACGCTGGAGACCGAGCACTGGAGAGAAGAAATAGGATATTCTACGCATATTCTGATGACGAGGCCTGATAAGCGTTTACAGACAAACTCATAACATAGTTGAAACATCCAAAGTACAACAGGCTATATAATTCACCCGTATTATAAATAGTATTGTCAGGATAAGGGGCACGTTGCTTGCCTCACTACTTAGCTGGGAGCCCAAGGGTTACCTAGGGACAATGACCAGGCACTCCTGAAATTCACCGAGTTGCTCAGTAATGAGTGCCCCCTATTACAGCCTGATGATCACCAGTAGGTGGCCTGGAACGCCATCAACTCTCCAGATGTGGTTAGTAAGCCTCTGAATCAACAACCAACAGAAATGATACTCCCCTGGGCTTTGCCTTGTGGGCGAGCAATAGCCTTGTAATGGAGCCCACTACGAATAAGAAAGTCATGGGGCTCGTCGTCCCACCTATTTCAAATGCGTTTCTGGCCCTCCCCATCTTCTTTCTTTCACCATCCCCTCGTCCACATCACCATCACCATAGACAACGACAACACCATGAAAGACTTTAATTCCAACCCCAGCTCAAGCAGCAGTGTTCATACTTCCTCCGCTGACCTTGAGGAAAAGAAAGAGGCCCATCATCCCGTCGCCAAGGGCGAGTACCAGCAAGAGGGTAAGTCTATAGTCGGTGGTGTGCTCATTCTAACAAAGCTTACTATTGCACAGTCCTCAAGATTGCTGAACGCACCTATCCAAAGGAGCTTCCCGTTGCCGAGAACACGATGCTAATCCACCACATCCGTGTCTCTGGTGCATACGCCGATGCCCGCGATCAGTTCGTCGCCATATCTCAGCCGACTGCTCTTGGTTGGTCTGAAGTCCACTGCCTGTACAAGTACCTTCTGTCTTTCCAGCTCAGCCACCCTGATACCAAGACAGGGGGTCACCTCACCAAGTACTGGGATCTTCACTACTTCTTAATGCCCCTGGGCCTGACGAAAGCAGCCATTATTACTATTGGCTTCCAAGCAGACCACGGCTCGTTGCACGGATAAACTTCGAAGTTGAGTAGAAGAACATCGAGAGGGTGGAATACGCCCACAGAAAGGCTCTAGGAACTGTTTGGCAGACATCCTATTGCCGGCCTTTGGAATGACCTAACGGGGCCTTTACGCCGCAGCATTATCAAAGCACTTACAGACATCGACTGGTCTGCCATCAATATCCTACGGGTCAAATCTGAAGCCGACAAGCTAAAGACATGCCCCATTATGCTTTTCATATCTATCCACCCAGATTCAACATCCTTTACTACAGGCTATATGATTGCTAGCAGATGCCTCGAGATTCTTCGAGGCCACTCTATTCACGATATACACGTCAAGATGAAAGAATCTGACGTACAACAGAGCGCTTCAATTCCACGAAAGGCGCCTATCAACTCTCCAAAGCTATCCAGCGGTCCTGTCGGCGGGTATCCTCGCACTGAGGCACTCTGGTCCGAGTTTCTGGGCGTCTCGATTACCAACTTCATGGACCCCGACCGTAATGGCACCAAATGTTTATATTTACGTCAAAAGAATACAGAAAATGTACTCGCTCTAACCTGTCGGCACGCTGTTTTGCCTCTGCAAGGGGCCGAGTACAGATTTGACGACAACGACAGTAACTCTCAGTTTGAGCCTATTATCCAACCCTGTCCTTCCTGAGCAAGTCTTCGACGACTATGCTAAAGACGTTGGCCTGCTTATCCGTGACCTCGACCCCGTCGTCAACAAGGGTGGATCCCTTGATGCCTCCGGACGCTGCATGTGGGACCAAGGCTATTTGGCTTTCAAGGTCAACCAGGAAACCCTGGAGTGGCATGTCTCTTGGATGGATTGTAATGGCAACTCTTTGAAGCGGGAGGACGTTCAACTCTACGACAAGTACAACAACAACCACAAAGAGGCATTCAATGCCGTCATTGAGAATTTCGACCGAAAGCAGAACCAGCGAATCATGGCTTACAACTAGAAGCTTGCCATCCACGCTGCTCGAAAGACGGTCATGGAGTTCCACGAGAATGGTTTCAAGATGTACATGAAGCTCCCCAGCCACGAAGACATCGACATCAAGAATTGCTGGCTCGTCAGACACTACATGCCCAACTTGGGCGAGTCCGTGGATCACGAGCTCGACTACTGAGTATTGACAGTTTGTAACTAGGTATTACTGCCTATGGATGATACTTTCATAAGATGATGTATCGGTTGGTGGCGGAAAGGTCGGAAAGATAGCAAATCAGAGAGCTATGAAGCATAAATTGCCACAACGTGATACCGCCCTGCATGCTTGCTGTCATCATTCCACTGTGAAGAACCACATCGACATAAACATGTGCTTCTTTCTGACTTGAAAACTTCATATAATTTGTTATGTCGTATTACATATTGTGCAAGATCTGTTCAAAGCCCTCTACCTCGATCGTTGGGGGTCGAGACCACCTCTCCTTGAGGCTCGCCACATCGCCCTGTCGTCCCTCGCCAACATCGGACGAAACAGCAAAGATCGAGGTCTTCAACCAAAGTTCCTGACTAGGCTCTAGTCTTCTTGTGATGCCTACGGATGAAACGGGGATCAATGTTCGCTGGCACACGATGTTCGTGTTGGAGTCCGGCTTCAGTGCGTAGCTCTCCACATCAACTATTTTTCTGTCGAAAAGAGCTTCGGTCAGAATTCCACTGGAGCCAGCTTCAGAGGATATGATTGTAGATCTCTCATCAGAGAAGTTTCCCTCGAAACTGCCAGGGACGACTCTGTCGGGGACTGGGAGCGTTGGCAAGTTCATCCCATCAGCATGCTTACGGCCATTTATAGCGAAACCTCCTTCAACAACGTGAAGCGACTCAATAGGCTTCTGGCATCGTATGCGGTGCATTCGAATATGCCAATCAGGCCATTGCTCGGTCGGCGGGATCAAGATCGTATCGACAGCCACGGCTCGATCGCCCCAAGGATACCATCTTACGCTCACAATGGAAGCATTCGACACACTCTGGTTATCCGTCTTTGTCATCAGAGTCCCAAATTTAACTTCATCGCACTTCCACTTGACGGCCCAAGTCTCTCCGCCATCTCGGCTCAGCGCCAGTTGGTTGTCTGGTGCAATTTGTTGGATTAGGGGGCCTGTTGGAACGGAGAACCCAAAGGCCGAAGAATACGCAAACTTGCAGTACTTGGCTTGATTGGCTTTCATCGGCCAGGCAACGAATTGTCCAGGAGTTAGCATGAAGTGATGATTGCCTTGCAGTTGGTTGCACAGTATTTGCTGAGAAGCGCGGACGACTTGTGTAGGGGCTTCCAAGTGCGGATACGGAAGTGGCTCAGAGTTCCAGAATTCGTCGTCGGCACTCAGGCCAACCGCTATAAGTGTTTTGAGGCACCAGTATACGGACTGGGGAGAGTTGTAGTCTTCGGCCATGTACATATTTCTGCTGATGTTAGTGGCACTTCTGCTTAGTACTACGGCTCAACTTACGGGTACAACCATCCAATCGTAAGGGTGCCATCGGCCGAGAAGATGTCCCCGGAATGTTGTGCCCACCACCTCAGATGTCGGGTCAGGAACCCCTTGATTGCTGCTGGTGAATCAAGAGGTTTAGGCATATTAGGCACCTTGGCAAACGCCAGCGCGCCGAAGAAGCCTCCGCAGGCAAACCGGTACGTGAGGGATCTACCGAATGGAATCGAAGATCCTGTCTGTTGTTAGCTTAACGTGAACATTGTTTATGTTCGTGGCATGAGGTACCCTGAGAGTCGAAGTATCTCCAGAAATGGGTTCCAAAATCCCTGGCTCGTTGTTGATATATCTCACAACGCGACTGATCTAGATCAGCGGCGAACTTTGAGTAAAGGACCTGCGAGAACTGAATGGCGAAACTACCAGAATAGTAGTCTGCTTGCCGTCCTGTTCCCACGGCATCTCGACGTCCGGTCTTCTCAGCGAGCTCCTGTTCCTGTCTCGCTTGCTCAACTGTTTGCCAGGGACCATCCGCTGACCATCCATCTCCGATGTAGAAGCTATCCAATAGCTCAAGATCTGAATCCATCTCTTGCTTGACTTCCGAGAAAGGGAGGCCGCAAGTCTTCACTAAAGCAAGGTTGCAGAAGACGCGAAACCAGCGCCAATTTGTCGGGGGCATTTTCTTGCCGCGAATTGATTTCAACCAGTTCTTCAAGTTCTTCTTTTGGTCTTCGTTCAATGGTTCATAGAAACGCTTTGGTGCTGCTATGAGAGCAAACGCTAGCATCTCTGCCTCCACCATTCTTTGGTCCATATCGTTCATGGCCCCCCAATACTCTGGATGATGGGGGTCGGTTCCTGCGATGAAGCCGTCGACCCATGGCTGAACGAGTTCATCTACCCGAGCTGCTAGGTCCTTGTTGGTGATAGAGTCATACCCGAAAAGCAATGGCGCGATCGCCCATAGCGGCCTTGCAAAGCCTTCTAATTGTGCCGCCGACTCATCGAAATGCGCACCTGTCGCAATTGGAATACGAACGCGAGATTTCCCAGGTGAGAAATATTGTTTTAGAGGATCGATCAACGCAATTATGGCTTCAATAAAGTCATCTCGGGTTTGGAAGGGGTTGTCGGAGAATCCTGGTAGTGGCGGCATTTTTAGTGTAACTCGGAGTGAGATTGGAGAACGAGAACTTCAAGTTACACAAAGTGAGAGATTAAACAGCTCAACGAGGAGAAGCAAATTTACAGAATCTTCAACTTAAACATCATCGACATCACAACACTTTTTGGCTCACGACACGATAGAAACGAGCTCTCGACAATTGAACAGCTCCAGCCTCGGGCGTCGGCCTATTCGCATCCGAAGCTATCATCAGCTGATGGTGATCCCCCTCCATTGGCTCGCTTGCAACACTATCCCCATGGGGTAATTGTTCCAGAGCTTGTTTTTGGCCAAGGATCGACATACGAACGCCTCCTCTTCTCTGAACTCTCTCGTTATTACATAAACTATACGATCCCTCGGGCAGCGGGCGAACTCTATAATCACACAATCACAAGCAAAATGGACCATCAGAGCGTGCCTTTAGGTGGAGCTGGCAATGGGTCTGCCGCTGGGGATACCGAAGTCCCTTCGTGTCAGGGATGTCGGCGGCGAAAGCTCCGCTGCTCCAGAGACAAGCCAATGTGTAATCACTGTCAAAGATTGGGTACGTCGAGGCGTCCAGGGATGAGATACAGTGACTGACTATTGTAGACTCGCCTTGTGTATACGACACCAAAAAGAACAAACCGGGGATCAAAACTGGGGTCATAGAAGGCTTGAACCGTCGAGTCGGTACGTAAAACGGTGATAATTCCACTCATAACTGACCAAGATCAGAGGCTCTGGAGAACACAGTATTCGACAACGCGCAGCCCCCCAATCAAGCTACTTCATCTGAGTCTTCACAAATTATTGGGGCCTTCTCAAGTCTCATTCAGGAACTTCGAGGCTTGGTTCACAACACGGCGGGCTCGTTGTCATTGCCGCCCGCTCACTCTTCAATAGCCCAAGCACAACACGCGACACCGGGATCTGTAGCTCTATCATCCCCGAACGATGTCCAACATCAATCGCGAAAGAGACGAAGGGTGGACAGCTGCGGCAACCCGAACATAGAGCTAGCCAGTCAGCTCAATGAGTTGGGAAGCACTTCAACCCAATTGCCCCCTCCCGAACTCCTAGAAGAAGTCATCAACGCATATTTCATTTTGGTTCAGCCATGGATACCCATTCTACACGAGACCCGTTTCAGGAGCCGCTTCTACAGTCAAGAGCAACTGCCCTGTCTCACTGTGCTACTGCATGCAATAGTTGTCGCTGCCGTCCGCTTTGTCGATACTGAGAATGGAAAGGTATCTGAGAAAGAGCTGGAGACATGGACCTCGAGATCCAGAAGCATAGTGCTTTTATCAGCTATGGACGGCATGTCGGTCGAGAATTTACAAGCCCTCAGCATCATAGCCTTCACAGATGTAAGCACGCTGTATCTATTGGGAAGCACGTCTAATTGGGGTATTCACAGATGGGTAATGGAGACATGTCCAGAGCTTGGCCTATCATAGGCTCACTCACAAGGACAGTCGAGTATCTCCAGCTCAGTGTTGAAACGGACGACCGACAGCAGGGACCCCTACTAAAGCCCCTAACCTCTTTGTCACCGTCGCAGAACTGGACTCAAGAGGAGGAGCGGAGGAGAGTATTCTGGAGCATCTTCAATCTCGACAGGTAGGCTTACACCGTCTGATGGTTACAGACACCGGCTGACCGCTTAGGCTTTGCTCTGTGATGACTGGGTAAGGTTGAACAAGCCAGGATGTAACTAGTCGGTTCATACTTACAATCTCAGATGGAACACCAGCTTGACATCCGATGATGTTCGCAGACGATTACCAGCAGATGGAGGCCTATGGCATAAAGAAGAAACAGTGTTGACTCCCTACTTCGGTATCTGGGATCGCTCGGCCGCAAAGATGGGGAATTCTATTGTCTTCCTTCCAGCACACTACCCAAGTCCTGACCAAGTCGCCGAAGCACCACCCGAGACACCATCAACAAACACGACAGCACCCAAGGGCAACGACACAGTGGACATGACAACTGTCGGGGCGTTCGCTTACTGCATCGAGGCGACAGAGTCCTTGAGTCGAGTTACCACTTACTTTCTCCAACAGAGAATCAACTTCAGGGATCGTCAAGAAGTCGGGAATTGGCTTACCAGATTTAAGGAGCTGGACCTACGCCTCGTCCAGTATGTCTCAACTTTTCGCCTTGAAAGCACTCATTAACAGGTATTGCAGCTGGAAGATGTTCCTCCCTCAAAAGTGGAAAGACTCCAACATCTCGCGAAGACCAACCATTATCAACATGGATCCAAACCTGACGTTGGCTCATATCACTCACAATACCTCTATGATCTTACTACATCAGCAGATCGCGTATCCATCACCTCAGTGGACCAGCATCGTACGGATGCCTAGTGCCCATAGCGCAGAGACATGCCAGATCGCTGCGGCGGAAACGGCAACAATTACACGCAAGTATCTCAAGTACACACCAGAAAATAGCCCGGTTAATAGCCAGTTCGCTTTCTGTGTGTTCGTCAGTGCTCGCGCATTGCTTGGTAAGATTTCTTCTTCACTAATGCTCATGATCTTCGACTGATGATTCCGTAGTACACTGGAGATTCTACAAGACTGATCTAGCCCCCGAGTTCTGGGTTCTGGTTGAAAGCCTCGATGACTTCTCTAAGAGATGGGCAGGCCCTTTGTCTCGATTGAAATCTGGTCTCTCCTTACCCGGGAAGTACAGCGCTCAACTACGCTCCCTTCATAAGAAATGCACGGAAGATCCGGATTATTCTCCAGATGTCGTTGGATACTCGACCGATAGCTTTGCAACGCAAACATCTAATCACCTCAGCCAAGGGCAACCCGACAATCAGCACAGCAGCCGAGCTCGGGCTGGAGCATCCAGCGCTTTGCAGAACTCATTTGATAGTGGGACCCAAAGATCTATTCTCAATCCTGGTCCTCCAGGCGGTCATCTCAGCTTCCTTCCCCAAATATCACCTACCAATCCGGGGGTGGAGCACAATTCACCAGATGAGTTATCAGCTATCTCCACCGTTCTCATGGATCAGGACTTCATGCAGTTGGATCGAGTCATCAGCTTCGATGACATGATGTTTACAGCTCAAACGATTGACGATCAAGGGGGGCCTTTCTCTATGAATAACTGGACGTTAGGATAACCAAGGTTATATCACAAGTATATTATAGGAAGTAGATGCATCTCTTGACTAATTCTTCATATGAAATTCCAGGAGATGTTATCTATACCAATCCCATCTTCAACAACCTGTTCCCAAACTCAATCAAGTAGTAATCCGCATAAACCAGTCCATGATCCCAATACCTCTTGTAGTCTTTGGCGTTGTGATTCGCAGTGGCGTTCTTCAGAATAGCCTCAAAGTGAGCTTCGGGCTTCAAGTCTTGAACCTTGAATTTTCCGTCTGATCCTAATGTGACTTTCGACTTTTCCTGTGCAAGGGAGAAGTCGAGCGTATCCTTGACGATTCGAATCGCCATTGATCGATATCTCTCACTCAAGTCGGGTGATCCACTTCCAGCTAGAGCTTGCGAGAGAACAAGCATACCATTTGCAGCAATTATGCCTGCTGATGAGTCTCTCAATGGTGCAGAAGTATCAACCGGGGCGTCAAAGTCCCAAAGAGGAACGTATCGACCCTTAGTGCGGTTCTCTCCAGGGACGGGGACTTCGACGCAATCTGGGGACCTGAGTAGTCTAAAGATGAAAAATTCAGCTAGTCCAATAGCCGCATCCAGAAAGTCGGGGTCCTTAGTCCAGTTGTACGTCTGCGAGTATCCGAGGATACCCCAAGCTTGTCCACGAGCCCAAGTTGAGTTGGCCGCGTAGCCTTGACCGGTTCTCTTCTCCTTGACGGATCCGTTTTTGGGGTCGAAGTTGACAACATGGAACGTGCTGTACATGGTTCTTCCAACAGAGTCGTCGGTCTCCTTTCGTAGCAGGGCCTTGATCAAAGCCTTGGCGTGGGCTGTTGCTGCTTCGGCCATTTCAGTCTGGCCAGTCTGTGCAGCTGCGTAATACAGCAGGTCGAGATTGCACATCGAGTCGATAATCACCAGAAAGTCATCTGTCATACTAGAAATATCGACACCGTTTTGTGATAGGACATCCCACGATCGGATAGCGCCAACGTTGACGTTGTATCTTGTGTAGAGTGAGCGTGCGGCAGTGATGATAGACTCAAGGGCTGTCGTCTCGTGCAGAGTCTCCCAACGGACTCTCATAGATGGCTGGATCATGAATGACATATCGTGGGTATCTGTTCTCTGGGAATACTCATGGAGTGGATCAGACCAAGCTCGTCCGACGTCGAGCAGTTGCTTGAGCAGTTGTTGCTTATGGGCATCTCCAGCTGAAGCTTGGGGATACTTGATGAGACGCTCGATCAGCGAGTATATGGAACCTGGGAAGAAGCCACACGTCCAGAAGAGCTTCTCACGAAGGATGTATTTTCCAGCATCTGACCCAGTCTGGGGGACATATTCAGGGTATGCCAATGGAGGGTTCTATTAGTGTCAGTGAGGTATTCACATTGGTATGAGGAGCGCTTACGTTGTTGACAAGGCCTGACTCTGCAGCGTGGAGGATCTTTGCTGTGATGTTATCCTCAAAAAGCTCTGAAACGACAGATGATATGGACGCTTTGTGAGGCTTTGCAAATAAGGTACCATTTTTTGTAGCCTCATTGCCATTTGTGTGGCCGTTCATATGGCCATTAGTGTGACCGTTGATACCGTTGGAAATTGTCATGATTTCTGGTAGTGAAGGGCGATTACGAGTAAATGTGTAAGTTTGATTGAATGGTTTAGTGTTGGTTCCTTTAAATGCTGGTCACAATTGATCTGCAGTTGTTCTCTTGTCTTAGACCTCAGCCTGAATGTGAGATGCCCGAAGCTCCGAAGGAATTAGCCCGAGACTTGGCCCGATGCCCGCTGCATTTACCGTAGTGGGCCATTGGGCAGTGGGTCTCTAGGTTACGGGACGTTCTCCACGGCGGCTTTTTATCTTCCACGAGCTACTCCAGAACTTATGAACATCACATGTCATAAGATGCTCGTAATGACACAGAGAATCTGTTATTTTCATCATACCCCTACTTTATATGATATATAAGCAACATCTGAAAACCAAATCCCGTTCAAATCTCGCGTTTTGTTCTGTTTTGCCCAACAAACCGCGTTCTAACTTCAGGGTAGCCGGCTTACTACAATTACCCTGTTTACTAAAACCCTCAACACCACCAACATTGTCTTATAAGCCACTATGAGATCCACGCCCACCCAAGGGATCTCTATTTGAACTTGAAACCATACCCACATATCGAGTTTAATCTTGGGAAGTCTCAAAAGGTCAAATAGTGGTTTCAACGAAGGGAAAAGAGACGGCTGCAAGGACCATCGGAGTGCAGAGAGACGTGACTAAGATCTCTCGGGAAACTGAATATCACTGAATGGCACTTGTATCCATGGTAAGAACGATCTATTATTATGAGTGCTATGTTTATAGTCTAATTGTGCAGTCTAAGGTTGCCAGGTACAGTCTATGATGATATCCGAATGAAAAGAGAACTAATTTTGAGACCTGGATGATTCAGGTCGCCATGTAACCCCTACTCCGCCTTCTTAGAAGTCTTGGTTCGAAGCTTCATGAGAATGTAAACCATAGCATACGAACTGAAGACAAACGCAGCTGTGATGCCCGCGTCCCTCCAGGCGTATGAGTACGACTTGAGGCTGAGAGTCTTGAGGTAGTCATTAGCCTTGCTGTAAGTACACACCTTACACTCGTCGGTCGCATCAGGGTTGATCAGATTGCTGGGCACGTGTGTAAGCCACTCCTTGAGGTATTCACCACATGTAGTGCCGTTGGGAGGACTGAACCGAGCAAACTCGCTTTCCTTGCACTTGACAGGAGACCCCCACAGGTCAAACGTCAGCATACTACCCATGAGGTAGTTGAAAGGGTTGATGTAGTAGATCCAGTATTTCCAGAAGTCCTGGATGCTGGAGTAGGGTACCAAAACACCGCAGAAAGACACCAGGACAGTGAGGAGAAGTGGATTGACCAGTGATGCGAACACCTCGTTTGGCGCGTACGCAGCGATGAACTGACCAATGCCAGTGTAGATGAACTCATACATAAGCATGACAAAGAACGTGCCGCCAGCACGAGTAGAATCACTTGGGAAACCGACGGTGTAATACCAGGCGACGTAGTAGATGACGGCACAAATGATCAGATAAGGGACTTCCGAGACAATCAGGCCAGTCACGAAAGCGACCCAAGAGTACATCTTTGACTTCTTCTCACGGGTCTCGAAGATGTCTCGACGATGGATGAACAACGGTTGAAGCTGAGCCATGACACCGGGAGCGACAAAAATGAAGTTGAAGACCGTGAACAACTTCAATTGAAGTTCAGCGACAGACGATCCAACCTGCCAAAAACTGAAGCCGTTGAAGAGGGCAGAGGACAAGTGGAGAGCGAACTTGTTGTTGATGTAGTCTGTGTTGCGATACAAGGCGATGTTCATGCGATGGGTGACGAGCTTGGTCTGCTCCCACAGAGAGGTAGCAAATTCGTGTCCATCGTCGGTAGTGGCCGGGGGCTTGGAAGCAGCTTCGCTGATGATGCCGTCGAGCTCTTTCTCAACAGCATCGTGCTCAGGGGAAGATAACCAGACCTGGTTCCAGTCCTTGCCTTGCGAGAGATGTCCAGAGACGACGTCAATCATGTGCTCGGCAGGGTTGACATGTTCTGGGCAAGGAGCTCCATAGCGGCCAAAGTAGCCAGTAACCGTGCTACCATGCTCGCCAATGTCGCCAAAGTACACTGTCTTACCACCTTTAGCGAGAAGAAGAAGGGTGTCAAACTGAGAGAAGAGCTGGGCAGAAGGCTGGTGAATGGTGACGAGGATGGCTTGACCGTGGGCAGCCAGCTTGCGCAAGAAACGAACGGTGTTGTATGCAGATTGTCCATCAAGACCAGAAGTAGGCTCGTCGAGGAAGATCAAGATGCTAGGCTTCGAGACCAGTTCGACACCAATAGTAACACGCTTGCGCTGTTCGACACTCAGACCGGCGCCGACTTGGCCGATGAGGGTATCCGCAAGATCATGAAGTTCCAGAAGGTCAATGATGGTGTCAACATACTTGAGCTTCTCCTCGCGAGGAGTGTCACGGCTTTGTCGCAGAAGGGCAGAAAACTCCAGAGCCTCACGGACGGTAGCATAGGGTTCGTGGACATCGAGCTGTTCACAGTAACCTGCAGAACGTTGGAAAGAAACCGGAAGGGGACGGCCATCAACCATGATAGAGCCCCGAATGGTACCCTCAGTCTTGCGTTGAGCCAGAACATCGAGCAGTGTAGTCTTTCCAGCACCTGAAGAACCCATAAGAGCACCCAGCATGCCCGGCTTGACCCAGCCTTGAACATTATCAAGAAGAACGCGATCACCTTGAGGAGTCTTGACAGTATAGCTGAGGTTCTTCCAGGTAAACACAGAGGTGTTGCGGACCAGACCCATCTCACCACTGGTGTCAGAGTCATCGCCAGATACAACACCACCATCACTGCTGCCCATGATCTTCTTCTCACCCTTTGTCTGTCCCTCTTCATCAGACTGGCGAAGAACAGCGGTGATGTGAGCGTTCTCGCGAGGAATGACCAGACTGGGTCCATCCTCGGAGGAGGCGTGCCACTTGGTGGTGAAGTAGATGGTGATGGCAACGAAGAGCGCCCACCAGGCCCAAATAATACCGAAGTTTCTCCAAAGGTGGTCATGGCTGTACGAAAGAGATGCCAGGTAGTCGTCACCAGTAACGAAGTTCACTCCTGCCTTGGCTCCACCGACTCCAGAACAAGCCTGGTGATCGCCATTGGTGAAGCCAGGACCACTGGGTACGAGACTGTGCCCAACACAAGGAATGATCTTGTCATGGAACTCGTTTGACAGAAGAGCGTCGAAGCCGTAAGCCAAGGGGTTGATCCAAAAGAGCCAGACAAACCAATCATGCATCAAAGGCTTGCTAATGAGATAGCCAGAGTACATGATCGTGGCGCTGATGAGAAAACCCGAAACCTTGGAAGCAGCATCAAAGGTGCTGAAAGCCGCTCCGACAGCTCTGAAAAGGGCCGTGATACACTAATGAAGTGTGTTAGCACTGGAGTGTTAGTGAGTAGGAGTACTACACTTACGATTGTGATTGAGATGAGAAGAACCCAGAAGGTGAAGAAGTGTCCGGCTGTGGCGGTAAGGCCAACCATGAAATACTCAACCACTGAAAAGGTGCTGACCTGCAACAGAATCACAGGTATATCAGCAGCAATCTGAGCGATACAGAAAGCAGCAGGGTGGTACATGGCAAAGGATTTGTGCTTGAGAAGAACAGGACGTCCAGTGAAAGAGTCAGTGACCTCGGACATTGAGACCAGGGAGTTGCATAGAAGAGCGATGAAGACAGCGCCTGATTTGGTGAAAAGACCGCTTGAGTCATCAGAGGCATTGTAGAACAGAGAGCCAGCGATCAAAGCCTGCACGATCATGGCAAGCTGCTTGATCAAGAAGGTAGGCTTGTCTCCGAGGACAATCTGGTACTGACGCTTCACACAAGCTTTGGCCTGTGAGATGAACCCAACTGTCATGGGACTACTATCGGGGAGCTTCTGATCCTTCTGCTGGCGGACACCCAGTTTGAACTGCTTCGTCCTTTCGTCGGCGATCGCAGAGGTAGGATAGTCGTACTCAGACTTCATACGCTCGTAGATGGGCGACTTCTCGTACTCTGCTCGGAGAGCGTCTGCAGTGCGTGGGAAGCGGTTCTGGTGATCGGGGTGGATCTGTCGCTCGGTTGGGACTGTGACACCGGTGAGGTAGTCTGCGACGTTGGCGCCGTGTTGGCAGATGAACCCCATGCTCTCCATGAAGGGCTTGGCTTCCTTGAGAGGACCGTAGTAGACTTCCTTGCCTTCGTCAAGCACGAGGACCTTGTCGAAAAGATCGTATATACCGTTGCCTGCTTGGTAGAGGGTGACGATGGAGGCGAGACCCATCACATCGGTCATGGCACGGATGGCTTTGGTGTACTCGAGAGCACTATATCGAGTTAGATAGGTACTCAAAGGGTTTGAGTATCAGAACTTACGTGCTGGCATCGAGGCCACGGGTTGAGTTGTCCCAGCAAAAGACTGAGCCTTGAGTTGCCAGAGTCTCGATGATGGAGACTCGCTTTCTCTCTCCTCCAGAGACTCCACGAATGAATGCATCACCAACCTTGGTGTCGATAGTATGCTCGATACTCATAGACTTGAGCAGGAAATCTCTTGTCTGGACTCTCAGCTCCTCGTGCGAGTTGACACCATTGGGGAGTTGGAAAGGCACCTTGAGTCGAGATGCAAAGTCCATGGTCTGACCAACAGTCAAAGCAGGGTAGAAGACCTCCTCCTCAGTGTTCATGACGATCTGACCTCGATAGGTCTTGGCCTCTTCGGCAGTCATGGATCCATAGTGGACATCACCCTTGATGTTGGCATATCCTCGTCGCTTGTTGGCAATCATGTTGAGAAGTGTGGTGCAGCCTGAGCCAGGACGGCCGAGAACAAGGAGCATCTCACCAGGCTTGACGCAGCCATGGCTGTTGTCGAGGATGGTCTTGAGAGGAGACTTTTGGCGAGACTCTTTGATGAGCTTGGGGATGTTGTACTGTGACAGGACATTCTCGTGGATAGCGGCATCAGCAGCAATGACATCGACAGTGAGATTGGTCCAAGTAACACCAAGCTCTCTGTCAGGGAAGCCAGATGCCTTGTCTCTCTCTTTGTACTCCACCACTTCAGACTTCATAGACCATTCGACGTCATCATGGGAGACTTTCTCCATGGGCGTCGGTTCATAGACCGTTTGCGAGTCGTTGTCGTTGGCGTCGGAGTCCATTTTGATGGCGTTATTGTTTTAGTGGTGGACAGTATGTTCGCCCTGGCTAAAAGAGGATAGCCTTTACCGCCGAGTTGCGCACCGAGATTTTGTCTCTGATATCGAACAAAACTCTAAAGAATAAAAAAATAATAGATTGATGTCTGTTACTGCATGTTTTTACAGGGAAAGTGGTTGCATGCTTCTTATAAACAACAACACATTTGACAGGCATCGGCTTTACGGACTGACGGGCTTTTTCGGCGTCCGACAGCAGGGCAGAGCAGGCAGCTCAACCAATGAAATAATTGGATCTGATCCCTCTTCTTGACAAGCATTTTAGTACGAGCGGGTTCTTCGCTCCACTTGGATCTGACGGAAGTTGTTGATCTATGGACCCTGATAAGAGTGTTGTACGTCAGGTCAAATTTACCGCTTAGTCAATTCGGCCTGTTTGGTGATGTTGGGCCGTTTGTGGCGGTACTGTAGCGTGCATAGTGCATTGAAGATAAGGTATGGATAGTGGTGACTCAACCGCTAGCCCCAGTACATACAGAAGAGAGATGGCTTTTCTTACAGGGGCTACCTACTCGAGCCGCATTCAACGCTCCAGCTGGTTCCACATGCTTGTCAAACGCGATCTTCAGCAAACGTCACAACAGAAATGAAAACAACGACTGCAATTACAAATCTCAGCTTGGGAATATAAAATTAACTGTCGCAATAGCGGACAAATAAACGAGTGCGAAAAGGCCGACTAAGTTACGAGAGAACGGGTCTCCACAGCCAGGCTCGCTCGCATTCGTTATCATCCAATATTATGAGACGTGACGGACTGTAAAAAACTGCGACGAGCTCCGACAGAGTAAAAAGAAAAAACCACGACGCAAAAGATAACGAGCCGCATCCGAGTCGGTCATTTTATAACCGTCTTTCCGCCTTTGGCCCACTACAACATCAGCTGCAATCTTCAAGGGGTAATCGAAGACGCAGCTGTCTATAAATTGAAAAGTATCTGCCGTTGGAAAAAATGGGCCGGAAGAAAAGGAACTCTTGATTCTTCCGCTTAGTCAACGTCTTGGGCAGAGCAATCCGTGTCTAGTGCGTGACTAGACCGTGATCTTCACGTGGGATCCCGGTTCAAGGTTTGACACTTTGTCCGAAGTCGTTTAGCGCTGAGCTCGTCCTCGTTTCTGCTTTAAGCTTCCTCCGCTTATTCAGCGGTCGTGTCGCATTCTTCTTGGGCGCCATCCTCCGAACCCTCCTCGGAGAGCCTCATGTTCCGCGTTTACGAATCTTTCGGTCGTGGACTTTTCTGCGAAAAGACCGCGAGTTTGACACATCAGCCTCGTTTTGCCTCATATCTTGGCTTTTCAGCCCGAGGCTTGCTTACACCATATTCTCATTTACTGTTATTTCGTCCAAAACTTCCGGCCGTTTGTTGGTCCAGTTCAGTTCAGTTGTGGAACTGATGAGCCCAACATCCAGTCCAGACTATCAAACTCGATTTCGGCCAATTAATCCGCCTCCCTTCTTCCTCCAATCTAGTCTCACTTGTATCCGTATATCAGAGCTGAATAAGTAATCATGATGCAGAAACGGGCCTGTGATGCCTGCCATAAGAGAAAGGTACGTACACGAGGCCCCATCTCCGTTCATTCCCGGGACCTCCGCTTCCCCTTGAGCGATCAGTTCCATCCATCCATCTCTTGGCGAGATTGACGCCGTCTATCCCATCATGCATGCTTGTCTTTGTAAAGGTGTATCACATTCTTACCCAGTTGGCTAACAGATTGCCCTCATCCTTCTAGATCCAATGCGATTCAACAAGCCCAGATACACCCTGCAACTGGTGTGAGCACCATGGCTTGGATTGTACCTTTAACCGAGTGAGAGGGCGGAAGAAGACAGCCAAGGCTAGGTAGGTTCTGACCGTGGCGTTCGGCCCCTGTGGAGTAGTTCATTTTAACTCGTCTATTAGGTCTCGTCAAACATCAGAGCAGAGTCTGGCAGAGCGCCTCAAGCGCATTGAGGATGCTCTCTCTCACACACTTTCTAATCAGAAGAACTCAGAAAACAGTGCAGCCAAGCCATTGACTCCAACTTCACAAGCCACTGACCCCCACAAGAGTTCAGACCCTGGTACTGGAGACTCAACCAACGATGCCCCTCAAAGCTTGTCATTCAACCGGCCATCTTCTTCCTTTTTGAGAGCTACAGATTCGAGATCTGCAAGCGTATCTCAAGGATCTCCCTTTATATCTCAAGCCCCATCTCCTGCTGGCGGCTTCACCAGCTCTGTTTCCTATGGGCAACTCCATTATGGTGGTTGTCACTTTGGCCACATCAGTCAACATAATGGACTCCCTCTGCTTTCAGAAGAGGGAAGACAATGGATAACTTCAAAGACTGGCCACGATGTTATTCTTAATCCTGGCGCCACAGACCACTCCAACCCCTCCCAATCGCCTGCACCCCACGTTTACCATGACCAACGCGACTTATACGAACTTCCTGATAGAAGTATCACTGAGAAGGCTTTCGACGCCTTTACTCATTCCTCTTTCAGTTTGGTGTTTCCCGTCGTGGAACGGGTTCTGTTCAAGGATACCATTGAATTAGCATATCAGCCTTACACAGGCAAAGTTCCTTCTTTGGAGCATCTTAGTGCCAAAGTTGGCGTTTTGGCCTTCCTCTCAACAATAGTACTCTTCCAAGACACATTTGAAGACACACCAAGTATCGACACAGACTTGTGTGCCACAAAGGCACGTTATCTGCTCACTGATGTTCTGGAAATAGCTAGTATCAACAACCTCCAAATAGTCTTCATGCTGGTAAGGACTTGACCTGAGGATTGGATCCCAATAGAACTGACAGATGACTAGAACATGCATGAGATGTTCTCTGGGCGCCTTCGATCCGGTGCCATGTTCCATGCCATTGCGTGCCGCATGGTATTCACGCTTGGAGGCCATACTTACATATCATGTAAGTTGCGAAGCTCGCAGGTTACACGTTCAGAGAGGGAACGGCGCCAACTTCGCATGCTATTCTGGCTATGCTATATCTTCGATAAAGATATCGCTCTACGGACAGGTCAACCACCGCTCATGTCAGATGAATACTGCGATCTCACCCTTCCGGAGACCTACTTCGACTGCTATGAATACCTCCCCAAGCTCGATAGAAGCATCCCCAAAGTTTCCTACGAAGAAGAGAGTCTAATGCCTCATCTCCCGTGTGACCCTCGCCTGAGCCAGCTCAAAGACAAAACTAGTCGTCTGCTGTATTCGGCCCAGGCTGCTAAGAAATCACATGCTCAGCTCCTTTGCGACATCCGAGAACTTGACGAAGAGCTCGAAGCATGGAGGCAATCCGTACCCCCTTCATTCCGCCCTGCGCTCTCGATCACCAATGAGTCTCAAGTCGCTCTTCAAGGGATGCATCTTCCTCGCAGTATGAGACATATCACCCTTCATTTGGACTATCATCATCTCATGATCGCAATCCATCGAGCGAGTGGTAGGTGCATGGAGCGTGATCCTGGAAACTCCAACGACCAGCCCGAATGGGTCCCTGGAGTCGAATCGAGCAATGCTCTTGCGCTGGAGGCTAGTCGGTCGACACTTTGTTATTTGCGTGCAGCGATGTGTGGAGTCGCTGGCGAAGCATTCTGGTAACAACAGCTCGCGCACACCGAATCCAGCTCAGTGACTAACTCTTGTGTAGGGTTATTGTCTTCTATCCCACAGCAGCCATGATCACTCTCTTCTTCAACATCTTGCTGTACCCACTCCATGAGCGGGCTGAGCAAGACCTTGAGCTTCTCAAAGCAGCCGCTGATCTGATCAACAATCTCCCAGTGCGGCGATTGACCACTTCAGAAGTCTCGCATATGAAACTTATCAATGACTTTGTTGTTGAGCTAGTCCGCCTTGGAAGGAGTGCGATCTGCAAAGCTACCATGGAAAGGGATCATGAGCTCGACAGACAGTTGATGATTATAGCCTAGAAACCATAATTTGTCTGTATCTATATCCTTTTGTAAATTGGTTTGGGGGCGCGTGTCGGTTATACCATAGTGGATTCAATAGAGGGGATATAGAATGATTCAAGGACTTTTGATTATATTCATGATACAGGAAGGAAAGGGGACAGAAATCGGAGTAATTTGCGATAATTCAAATTATATCTCTTCTACTGATGAACGGCGAGAAACTCTGACTGGATAGTGTCCGAAATACAGATACGAGCTTATACAGACCCTATCTCTGGCGAGATGCCCTCACATGCCCACGAATATGGACACGCAATGATCTACAGAGAAACATACAGATATCCGCTGGGACAATCCTAAATGCCGAATAATGTTATCCTGCAGCCCCAATAAGCAGATCTGAAGTCCAGGTAATGTTAAGGCTGTACATGCGTTACTCAACGTCTTACCCTGTATAGCGGTGTATAGCCTTGGTCGATGAAATAGGGACTTGAGCTTGCAGTCCGTGTTATAGACTTAAGTGAAAGACATTCATTTGAACGAATGGAGAAACTATGTAGTAATTGATTGTACCATAATCTTTCCAGTACAGATACTATGTGAAAGTCTGATGCCCGAAGGCTAATTGATCGACGATAGACACTCACTCAGGTGCAGTAACTGGAGCCACTCAATGACTCGGCTGTTGTAAACTATACAATGGCAAGCTGTTGATTGTGAGACCTGAAAGAACTCAATTGAGCTTGTAGTACTCAAAAGTTCCCACGAGTCTCGTTGCCTTGGACAAAAAAGGAAGTTCGGGGCGAGATGTCCAACTCCGATGCTTGTCATTTAGCGACCAAATCGCACCAATTGTCTCGGACAAACTCGTATTCCGCGCCCTCCAATGACTCATTACCGTGCATGACAAATAATTCATTGAAGCCTTAATAACTATCTCTATATTTTTGAGATTCTCTTCTAAACTCTAATTATCACATACTTGATGCTATCGAACTTTGAGTTTTAGATGCAACATCAGCTATGCCGTCAGCAACTCGTCAAGATCAGCTCGTGTTAGTCCCTTGGGACCCCAACTCCCCAGAGCATGTCAACCGTATTTATTCACAGCGAGTTCAATGCGGTTGGGATAACCATTTAGTTGAAGGATGGAAAGAGAGGCAAGTCTCGGGCCGGAAGTCCATTTTCTGGATCGTTAGTTTCCTCAAGGATCGATTCATAATTGTAGAGGTGTAACTTTGACTAGACGCTGCGACCAGATGACCCCGAAACTCGCGAAACACTCCAATTACACTTAGATGCGTACCCTGAAGTAAGTCTCTGATACTAATAAATAATTACTTGTATTGATATCTCTCAGGACAAGGCACCATTGCTTGATACAGCCGAAAGCCTCAGAGCCAAACCCCGAAAGCCTACACATACAAAGTTTTATCCTGTGGGCCATATCTCACTTGATGACAGAAACGAGAAAACAGGAAACTTTGTCCTTGATCTTCCCACAGAAGGCGTCTACTGGATCAAGACCTTCTACGTCTCAAAAGCACTTCGAAGCAAAGGCATCGGGCGAGCAGCCATGGACATCATCGAGTCAATGGCAATTGAGGAGCCCCTATGTGCCAAAACCCTCGCACTTGATACCGCCGAGAAGGAGATACAGAAGAGGTTGTACCGAGAAAAGAACGGAAAGGAGCTGGGTGTAAGTCTGGATCGTTGTGAATGTTTGCCGTCAACAAAACTGACACGTTTTAGTCAACTAACCAGGATTGGTATGAACGGCGAGGATATAGGCTGATTCACATGCAGCCTGGCCACTACTTGGATGACGAAGATCCTCCTGTCGATGCTGTGTTTCTACGACGAGATATCACATAGTTTTTAGTCAGGCTTGGTGGTTGAGATGATCTATTGTGAGCGGAGACCAAGCAGCAAGATTGAGTTGATAAACAGGGATAGATGTAGGTGTCTAGACGAGGAAAGAGATATGATAGATCTTGGCTCAAACTACTACTAATTAAGATCGCACATAAATATACAATAAATCATGCCCAGTCACACTTAATTCCTAGCATGTACTTCCCACCATCGCAATAAGACATGTCCCTCCATTCAGGGTCCTCCCAGCATCGAATGTTCGAAGGACCTTCCTCACAAGTCAAACTACCTACAATGCTAGAAGTTCCAGAATAAACGCACCCTTTGGCTCCATGGGCCTCGAATGCAGGAAGCTCGGTTGGAAACTCCAGGTTGTTTTTATCTCCTTTTGCGGGAACCTTTGATAGAATTTCCGCAAGACAAAAGTCCTTGATCGGGTCTTCAGGCGTGTCGTCGACAACTATCCATTGAGGACCCGCCGCTGTTTGCATCAGCACGATGCCAACACGGTTGTGGCGTGGGTTGGCGTCGGCCAACCAGCCCCTCACTCGACGGTTATAGTCCTCGGGTTAGTAGCTCTCGTCCATGAACCACGTGCTAGAATCAAAAGGGACGACGTTTTCCTTATCCCCTGGGCCATCTTCGTCGTCGGGGGCCTGGCATTCACCTTGATCATTGGGGCCGACTATGGTTGTCCGTCCCTCTCGATCGATGATGATGTTGCCCTTATGAAAATATCGGGATTGTCCTGTACTCCCTGGAGTGTCACTGCCAGTGGAAGATGGGGGTAGTTGCCAGTAGCCTTTTGTACAGTCTTGGCTATAGCATACATGGCAAAGTTATCTGCATTTCTCTTCAGCCACCAAGTTGCACCAAGTTTGAACTTGGCCAGGCTTTTAGTCAGCTGCGGACCATAAATGGGCAGGTTAAAAGGTTCACCATCTTGATCAGTTAGCATACAGATAAGATCAGTGATATGGTAAGGCGAGTCCACTCCAGAGGCCCAGTCGATATGTAATAACTCGTGGAACCAAATGCGACCTAGAGATACTGTTGGCAAAACCATCACAGGAATTGATGACTTTCAAACTGACCTTTGTTCTTGTAATAGTTGTTGGGATTCGCACGATGCTCAATAGGCAACTCTTTATTACTGTTGTCCTCCACAACCTGGTAGAGATGAGTACCGCTGCCTGGGTTAAAAGGGCATTTGCCGTCAGGATCGTCGCATCGAACGTGAAGCCACCACTTAAGTGGGTTGAGATTGCTACCGCCTCTGATGGTTACAACGGTGTCGATGATGTCTGACTCGGATTAGCACTGCGAAAATAAGTCAAACAACCAATGATAATCATACTCTGAATAGAGGTTCGCTCTCCTTAGTTTATGAAGGGGGGAGCAAGATATTCAACGGCAGTCGCTTCATTCCAGTTGAGACTCTTCCCCTGAACAGCATCCATAATTTTCCAGGACTGCCCCCAGCCAGAGTAGATGGCCTTTCTCTTAGAAGAGCCCCAGCCACCACAGCCTTGCCAGCCGAAGAGCCTAGTGGCCAATTCACCAACATCTCCGTCTGCAACCGTCAGATTATACTCAATATCTGCCAGTGCATCGCTAAGGGTATCAATAGCTGCCTGGCGGTCGCTAGTCTTTGAATAGACTGGCGCCACGAAAGGCAGAAGCTGGTAGGTCAACGAAAAGATAAAAGTGAAAAGGACTTTGATAGTTAAGGAAATCTTGTTATGATGCATCAATCTGCTTAAGGATTGTAGTCTGGAGGCCATTGTCTCTTCATCTATATATAATGCCGTGCTTGAGCAGTCCCCAAAGTTATGCCAGCCGTCAAGAGAGTATCATACATGGATAATGGATTTAGGCTTTGGCCTCTTACTATGCATGGTGATAAATGCAGTTGGTTGACATACAATTTCATGTAAATCTTCTGAGTTGCCAACAGACATACCAACAGACGATGATCAGAGTCAGGGCGCAAGCAGAGGAGCACAGGAAATGTAACTCGTAAGGATGAATTAAAGCCTCACCAGATCCAGGGTGAGTTCACAACCGAACACCGTCAGTCTTGCTTTATCAAATCTTGTAGACTTGCGTCGGCCATGGAGTAATAAAAACCGATTAACACCTCCTGTATATGATACACAGAGTTTTACGGTGACATTAGACCTATAGCCTGCTTTCAACTTAGCAGGTCGAACACGATCCGCTGGAACAAGCATCCTGGATTTGTGGGAAACCACGATTGATCTTTTCAATCTCAGCAGATATGCTACAGTTCGGACATACACAACTCGGGATATCCATGTTGACCGGGTTTAAGCTTGTCTATTTCAACTGTCTGAAGTGTATTTTGGGCTTTGCTATGACTCAGAATCCTTTGAATCCTCAAACAGCTACGAATGACGACCAACGTACAAGATTTGAAACTTGTGATTTGATAGGAGCCCCTGATAGGAACCGAATGATCTTTAAGGTTGGTAAATCAAGCGTTATAGTGTTATAATCTTGGACCATCCAATATGGTACGCAAGACCACCTCGTGCTTTACGCACAGACATGAGCCAACAACAACCAACAGCATCTGGTTGACGGGAGCTCGTTCAATGAAAATAATTCGCTGGAATAGCCGAGAGAGTGTGGTCGACAGAGATCTCTGAAACAATCCTATTCCGGCAATGACCGGAGGGCTTGGATGATACCACTTCTGATGCTTCGTATTGCAAGAGTGATAAGCAGAAGACGAGCTTGTTGGGGGCGCAACATCGCTCAGCCTCTTCGTATTACTCATATTAAGGAGTGCATGATGCAAGGCAAAGTTTCATCAATCAGAGAGTAATACGTCAGTCGTATACGCTTTGATATTCCTCCTTTGCGGACGATAACTGGTGGTGTTGTGA
Organism: Fusarium musae; assembly: GCF_019915245.1. Classification (NCBI taxonomy): domain Eukaryota; kingdom Fungi; phylum Ascomycota; class Sordariomycetes; order Hypocreales; family Nectriaceae; genus Fusarium; species Fusarium musae. The sequence goes on along the minus strand of NC_058392.1, from coordinate 2,892,433 downwards.
TGAAGAAATCCCTCATGAAATTCGTAGTAATGCCTGGCGGCAACGGGATCCGGGGATCGGAACATCCACTATTCCACAAGTGCATTATACCTGCTAGGTACCATAAAACACCCCTCTCTAGGCACCAACATGCAGAACCCGAACTGTACATCAATCCGCTTGTGTCTCTGCGTATCGAGAAACTGCCTGTTGTTCACATACACGACTCTCATTTCCTTCTTGGCTTGTCTCCTTCTTGGTATTCCTTACCCCTCCTATCAATCTGATCAAAATATATTCCCGGAAACTGAAAGATTCAATCTTCAAATATCAAACAACCTGTCAGAAGGTGGTTTTCATGGATCATCGGAGTCACATGGTTTCCCCGGTGCCGATTCGGGGGTAGATTCGGCGGTGTAGCGATAGGTTGGCCTGCAAAGGGCGGCTACTATCACCATTTGTGCTCAGTAGCAGAATTGGAGTTCCTTGGCATCGATCGATTCGAGACCGCCAACAAGTCAGACGAGCCTGACAAGGAGGAGGCTCACTGTGCCAAAATGCGTCAGCTTGGAGCCAAATGGTATCGCGACCCCTTCCACCAACTTTCGGACCAGGACAAGAACGAAGATCCCGATGCTCCCCGCTTGTTCGTGGGCTGGCCGGCCGACGGTGGTGTCTGGGCTATACATACTACCTTGTTTGACTTTGAGATGAGAGGTCTGGGAAGGATCGGAAACGCTTTTACTATGTCAGAGCGTTGTGAAGTAATAAAACAGCTTGGCGGTTCATTCTATAAGGATCCTAAGGAGTGTTCTTTTCTGGATCTCGATGGCTCTAAAGATGAAGAGAAGCAATAAAATAGAAGTAGGGTTATGTCTGGCGACGACATCTTCTGGTACGAGAACGAACATGGCTGGGAGTGACGATGGAGATGGAACTGATAGACTTAGAATGGATGAATGAACTTCGGAATGTAGAGCCTTGTGCTGAACGGATTGGCATGACATGGCTGTAGTTATAACATCCTGAATCTGAGTCTAAGCTATTCTGTCATGGAGTAGGCTTTGGTCTCCCATGTCTAAGAATTTCAATTCAAAGTCTCCCCACATCTCGCCTTGCGACTCTATCACCCCTCTGTCATTGCTGGGGTTAATGACCCTGGGGAAGCTCATAAGCCCATTCGGATTTACCAGCCCACAAAGGGAAGGAGTTTGGATTATGCTGATAATGATCGTCAGGTAGAAATCGGTCAACCTTGGACTGAACACAGCCTTCCTTTTGGACCTTGCGTCTCTCAAACCTCTCCTTAATCCATTCCATCCAAATCGACCGAGTTGCATACATACCAGGGAAATGGCCAACTCCAGGGACACCCAAGAACTCCAGATCACCAGGATACTTCTCACAAGTAGCCTCTGAAGTAGCCAATGATGCGTTAAAATGCACTGCTGGGTCCTTGTCACCTTGGATGATAAGCATAGGTCCCTTCCAAGGCCTCTCACCGGGGTTGACGATTTGTTTGAGAGCAGCCACAGACCATGTGTTCATCCAATCAGGCTGAACAATATCCTTTTCAGAGGTGAAGAGAAAGCTACTGACGCTTTGAGATCCCTCAACCTGATTGAAGAGAGTGACTCGGTCGATACCCAAGGGAGTAAGCCAGTCACTAAGCTTGAACTCAGGATAGACTTGGTTCAAATACTTACCAACCCAGGTAGTTATCGAAGTTGCTGGCAATGAGAATGCATCTGTAGGTGGAGCAAAAAGGAGGGTTCCTAGATGACCCTTAACTAGATCCTTGAATATTCCCTTCTTTTCTGCAAGAAGCTCAGAGACGCCCCATCCAACGGCACCTCCCTGACTATGACCAACATTTACATAATCAGTTGTCAAACGCTCCGGGAACGCAGTAAAAGCAGCTCTCAAGGCATTGAGAGCATCCGCTCCACCAGCCCGATAGATACCATACTCGTGAGGAATGCCAGTCCCATCCCATGAGGTACCAACGCCGAGACCGGCGTAGTCAGGGGCCACAACAGCATACCCTGCCAGAGCCAAGGTATATGGTACAAAGTCCTGATAGAAGAGACTGCGATGGGTAGATGGTGCAGCGGTGGGATACCATCCAGATGTGCCGTGAGTCCAAAGCACAGTCGGGGCCTTTCCGTGGGGAACGGCTTTCATTTTCTTGGTGGTATATGGCCAAAGGATGTAGGCAGATGCGGGGATGAGGGTGCCATTGACGTTTGTCGTTGAGTAGAGGAAACGAGACATCGCAGTCGAGGCAGGGATTGTGTAGGGCTTCGGATCCGTGATTTCTTGGAGCTTGATAAGCTCACCCGGACTCTTTGGGATCTTTAGACCAAGGGGGAGCGTGTAAAAGTCATCTTGGTGAGGACCACCATAGGCGAGTAGAGTCCGGTCAAATTTGATGATATTGTTGATCTGCGCGCCTTCTTCACTGGTCAAGTTGGCAAGACTAAGTTGCTCAGGCGAGAGTTTGAATGTTGAGTTCCATGATGTTGTATGCAGAGTGGCCTGTAGGTTTTGGCTAGCGGTGAGAGCTACAAGGGCCACAAAGGCAAGGCAAGTAGGTTTAGGGACCATTGAGATGAGAAGCTTCAGTGTTGCTGACATTTTGCTTTGAAAGGGGGAGTTTGAATCAGTTTATATGCATTCCTGAAACTATTATGTTTCACATGTCTCAAGAGCTACATCCTTCAGTTGGCCTTTGAATACGCCCTAATCACCACCACCTCAAATAAGATAATAGTGACTGTGAGCTTGGAATGAGATGTCTGCTTATAGATGAAAACTTGATTTGTCTGTCAGCATGTAGACGTGTCTGCACGGCTAAGGCAATAGCTGCGTATTCTTGCGTATGATAATACGACAGTAGAATGACTTTTGCCGATTCGGCACCGAGACAATTCAGTTATTCGCTAAATCTAGTGATAAGTAACGAAAGGGGCTATAGAAACTATTTAGATTTGAATATGAATGTAACAACAAATCCAAACTTAAGCCTGATAAGTCCTATCAACTGGATGCCGATGCGGTTAGTGGCAAGTTCTAGACGACTCTTGAGACGGGGTTATCAAGAGTCAGATATACATCCAGAAAGCCTCTTACAAGCCAAAAGCTACGGGCCAAAGTCAATAGAAAATGACTGAGCCTATGCTTAGTGGGCTATCATATCTCATCAAAAACCATAACTCATGTACAGAAACATACGTTTCATTATTCTGGCCACTGTATTTTCGCGTATTTGAGAAGCTCATTCGGTGAATTGAAAATTTAACACGTAGTACTGACTTTCAGGCAGAATTGTATGATACAATTCAAGATCTGTACAGTATTTTGAAATCTGATGGCTATTCTAGCGATTGTACTCCGAATCTCAGGAGGCTATTATCTTTGGATCCAAGACATCTGGGCCGGCTATCATATTGGTTCGCGTTAGATAGATAGATTCTGAGACAGTTCTAGTCAAGAATCCCGACATTCCCAGCATATCAACGCCTCCCCGCGCACGCACCATTTTCATAACGCCAGCACCATGGCTCCAATACGCACACATGTCTCCTTCAAGGAACTACAATGATCCAGTTAGCCTTTTTCTTAGAATAAAGAGTGAAACCAAAGAGTGGGAAGGAATGCTCACTGCTTCAGAGGCCATCAGCATTGCCAATGCGATAGTTGTATCTGTAGCGACAGCCTCCGATTCGATGGCGTCCTTGGCCATTTGGATGCATGTCAGTCGATATTGGAGTTTTTTGACCGCAAATTTGCTTGATAGATCATTATTTGTGGCGGCGGCATAGTTCCGGCACGCCACGTGAAAGACGGCAGCCATAAGACTGAGTTTAGACATTGCATTGGGCACCCAGATATGTCTCATGAGGTAGCTAAAGTTCCGCTCATCATCCTGGGCATAGCATGCTGTGTATCCGTAAGAAATAACATAGTTTAGATCTATGATACAACATGTTAGTTGCTCCAGCTGGCTGATAGTCGAGAAGGGTAGACCTACAGAAATCAAAGAGATAGTGCTCATCATCTGAAAGTGGCCTCGCAAATCCTGTGTATGCGACACTGCGAGCACCGCCAATCAACTGGAGAGGACTTGGTGGTCGATTTCCAGTCAGTTCATGTACTTTTGATTTAGGCATGATCTTTCGGTATCGTGTATCGCTTTCTTGGTGAACCAGCGATCTCAACTCTGCCTCAGCTGAGCTTTCAGGGTCATATTCTTCGAGAGCTTGGCCTTGCTTCTTGTCCTTCTGTAGAGCACGAGAAAGCTTTGCTGCGTGGGATCTTATCAATCTGATACTATTTGCATTTGTGATCTCATCTGGATGAGCAGAGTTGATGAATTGCAGTGTTCCAGGTTGAAACTTTGTCGGTTCTTCAACTGATTGGCTTTTTGGTACTCTGCCGCGGCCTCTTCTTCTGACTAGCGTCATTTGTCTGTGAATAACTGATTGACATTCCGTGTCTCTAACACAATTCTCCATTTTTGATGAGCTAATACAAGGATGACAAAGATAAAAGAAGGGAATGGGATGCCAGACTGGTCTTCGTTTTTTCAACATGAATCTGAGTCAGCGGGGACCAAAGCCAATCATCAGCTGATGGTATATCATTATTAGGCTAATTAATAAGCTCACAGATAAGCCATGAAAACCATTTATGAGAGTGTCTGCAATGAAACCTAGATACCTACTTGTTATCCAGCCTCTTGGCCTTGAACAAGTAATTCACCACTTCTGTAACACTCGACTCCAAACTGATCCAACCACGCCCGGCCCATTTCTGTAGGAGATCAAGAGCAATGTCCCTCTCAATGTTGTATATCAATTTCGGGTCGCCAGAAATAAAGTTATCTAAGAAGCTGCGGTTGGGATAAGCGCTTCGTAGGATATCTAGACAGTCGTTCCATGTAAAAGATGATGCGAGAACTTGAATGCGTTGACCTTGTACGCCGGGGTCGATTGCAGCGGCGGCATGGATAATTGCGACATCAGTGACGTGGCTGTAATACACTACTCATAATTAGTCACGAGTATCTATTATAGAGATGTTACTTACTAGCTGGAGTTTGCAGCTTTTCAGTATTGCCCAAATAAAGCTGTTCAATGAGCTGGGGCGGTACGGACCGCAGATGCTTATCATCTCGGAGGTCTCCCAGGATAACACAAGGGCTGACTGAGTTGACTACCCAGGGGAGTGTCTCATCTTTTACAAACTTCCAGACTGCCTTTTCTGCCTCAACCTTGGCTGCGAAATACACCGGCAGAATTCGATCCGATTCATATGGAGGAGGGGCCCAAGCAGCTTGAATCGCAGCATCGTTCCAAGTGTCAAGGTTTGTAATGGTATCACTGGCACCAGGGACTGGAAAGGTAGCAGCCCAAAAGGTTGAAGTGAAGACAAATCGCTTCACGGATGGTTCCTTTGCTGCTGACCGACAAACAGACAAGGCTGACTCTATAGTAGCTGGAATGGCAACATTGGGATCAGGAACCAAATCCCCAATGACTGCAACATGTATGACAGCCACAACGCCCTGTACGGCTCTATCAAAGTCATGGGGTTTGGTCGTATCAGCAACTACAAGCTCGATATGACCGCGTTCTGCGTACTTGGAAACAAAGTCGTCCTCAAGTAACCACTGGCTGGATTTCAAGTCTCGAACAGTGCCGCGGACCTTGAAGTCTCTCTTCAATAGCTCGAAGACAATATGACTCCCAGTGTGACCGTTTGCGGCTGTCACAAGAACCCAGGAGCCTTTGGGAATTGCAGTTGGATGATCGGACATTGTGGTAGGAATATGAGTGTTGAAAAAAGGGGATAGCTTGTGAATTAGTGAACGATAAACCAGACTGGATTGCAGCAGCTAAAGACTGCTTTATATGCTCATCTCATATTGATTCACCGGCACATGAACTGGCAGAGCCAACCTGCGAGGTCAACACACGATAGCAAGTAGCATGAAGTCTGTGCCAAGCAGAAATGAGTTCGATACAGTGACAAATCCTTATTCTGATGATGTATTATCATAGTCTGGATGATAACTCAAATAACAAACTAAGTTACGGCCATGGCGTTCGGAGGCCAATCAGACGACCTTAACACTCCCGAGAGTCCCGAGCATATTCCTTTTCAGAACTAGTCAGAATATTAGTGACTAGCTGCGAGGCCATCTATGCGTAAGCGGTGAATACAGCTAGGTTTCATCACTAACGAGACTCGGTTTATCTCATCCCCGACTCTTTGGTCGGTTTCTTCCTCTCTCAAACATTAGCGTGGCATACACAAGTTTGATTTCCTTTGGTAGGCCAATTTAATTCCCGAAAGATGATGCTCAGTTCATGTTTTCTCGGAGTTTACGATAATCGCCGGTGTTTCTGTGCCTTGCCTGCCTACGCCGGAAGTGACGGAGAAGGGGTTAACTTTATTATATTTCATTAAAAAAAATCTTTATCCATACATATAGCAAAACCTACATAGCCACGATGAACCCAGAATTTAAATCTCGGCTGGGGTAACGAAGACCAAATTCTTCAGCTCTGGAGAGATCCAAGCAGCGAGGTCGAAGCTCGTGTCGGTACAGAGATATGACATCATGGTGCAAAGTCATCAAGTACTTCATGTTTCTGTCATGATGGCTAGCATGATTGAGGTTTCTCTAAGTCGAATTGGGAACGGTATGGTGAGCACAAGAGTGGAAAATATTATTAGATAACTATATGGCGCACAATACCTGTCGTGTGCCAGGAATCCGTGCGTAAGAAAGAAAGTAGAAATGCCTCTGCTTATAATTTGCGGGAGGTAGTGGTCTGCGACTTGTGTATCGCGAATCAGGCCCATGCATTAAAAAACCGAACAGCTTGATAGAACGCTTCGTCTTTAGCAAAGACCTGCTGTGGGTTTGACGCATTCGCGCGAACAGCAAAGCCATGAGTGGTTCCACTGTACAGAACCGAAGTGAAAGGCTTGCCTATTTTAGTGAGGATGGCTTCAGTCTCCGCTTGTCTGGTCTGGGGGAAGATCTGGTCCTCGGCTATATCCATGTCAGCTTTTGGTTTTTCGTTTATTGTTATCAGAGGCTGAAACTGACCTGCACCAGCGACGGATACGGGCTTTCTGACAGCCTCAATCTCATCAGTAGCCAAGAGACTGGGATGAGCAGTGAAGCCAACTTCGATTTTGCCGTTCTGGCCTAGTGAACGAAAGACGTAACGTCCACCGTAGCAATAACCTGTTGCAGCGACGGAGTTCACTTTGAGCTCATTGCGTAGGTAGTTGATTGCCTTTGCAACAATTGGGTCAGTGACACTGGGAGGATGCTTGGCAAGGAACTCGGTGGTGTTGAAGCCTGGAGTTTCTTTTGCCGGATCACCCCCGAACAGGTCTGGAGCAACAGTAAAGAAACCTTGTTTGGCAAATTCATCGACCAATCTGCATTGGTTAGTGAGGAAAAGTCAGAGTGGGTGGGCAATCCTACTCTCGGTTCTCCTTCAACTGGATGCCGTAGATATCGGTGAGAAGAAGAACACCTGTTCTTTTTCCAGGCTTTTTGTGGCCAAGGTTAAACCTCCCGGGCTTGGACACATATAGATTCACTAGAGATGATCAATTGAGCACTCAGCCAATAATATGTGTGGAGGAATACTGACATCCTTGGTATCTCACAGTCTCGCCCTTCTGATGCTGAGTAGCTGCCGATTCTTCCGCCGCCATGACCCCGCTCGGGGCAATAGAGGTGAGGAGAGACAGAAAGACGGCAATGGGCTGGAAAAACTTCATTGTGATCACTTGCGAGGCGGAAAGATATTGAAGTGGAGCGGTAACAAGGAGGAGGGGAATATATACAACGATTTAGGATAGGGGTTGCTTACGAATAGTGCAGTAATTATCAGGCTAAAAAGAGGTTGGCTGTCGTCATTATGCTTGTAATGATGTTGACGTTCCTGGATTGGACGGCATTATTTCATGCTTGAAAGTCCGTGACGACGTTGGAGCGGGGGTGACAGGGGAATATGCTTATTCGATACAACCTTATTTCAAGGTAAATGCCGCGCTTTGTGTGGTCAATACTGCCAACCTATTCGCTACCCTACGAAGGTTACCTCAGTGTCCATCTCATGATTCACTATTCCTACTATTATTTTGACTTCTGGTGGCGTCAAGATACTCTAACTTTGGCTTATATATAGTTTAATAGTTTCAAAAAGTCTATGGTAGACCAATTCAGATATATCAACATTATAGGACTGGTCATAATGCAAACATGTCAAGGCTCTAACATCAGTGCTCATTATGAAGGCCTGGCGCAAAGTAGGCCAATATGACATCTATTTGCAACACTCTTCTCCAACAGTGGGGCGCTGGCGCAACGGTAGCGCGTCAGATTCCAGCTATCAAGCACGGAGATTCCTGAAGGTTATCGGTTCAAATCCGGTGTGCCTCATTTGTTTTTCTTTTTCGTTGTTTACATCAGCCTACTTTTTGCATCGCCAGTTTCATCAGTAATATTATTTGAGCTGAATCTGCACCATCAAGACAGCAAAATTAAGCTTAGATAGACTGAGCCAATTTACATCAACGATTTGGTGCCCGTGATCCACTCACTGCTCAATTAGGCAACTGACCGTCGTCACTTAAATCTTGAGGCAACCATCTCACTTGCAGATATTGAAACTAGGTAGAGAGTATGGGTTTATCATTCAATCGCTCAAACTCGATATCCTTTTCTGTCTTATCACTGAGCTACAATACGTTACTTCTAGAACTATATACAGCCTTCACTACATCTTTAAGGCAGGGGAATAGACTGCTTGTGACCAGTGAACAGACCCTCAGGATCAATCTTGGCCTTGATCTTCTTGAGTCTCTCATAGTTTGCACCATAGAGACGCGAACTCCACTCCTTTTCAGTAAGCTCGGTATCAGCATAGTTGACAAAGCCACGGAGCTTAGAGCCGCCCTTGACGAGAGCATCCTCGAATGGCTTCATAAGACCTCTAAGGTAGGGAATAGCGTCGGCAGGGAAGACAAAGGGGTTGACAGAGTTGGCATCCCAGCGAATCAACCACAGGTTTCTGCCATGAGCATAACCTGTGTCGCTATCCTTGATGTTGCGGGAGACACCGCCCCAGAGATCAAGGTAGGCAAACTTTGTCAGGTCAGTTCGGTTAAAGGCCAGTGTTGTGCTCTCGAAAAGAATTTGAGCTTGTTCAAGAGTGAGAGGGTGGTCAGTCGTGGTGGTGAGAGATTGAGTATAGAATGCTCGGCCACCGAGAAATCCACCGTCGGGCTGGTTCATGCCAGCACCAGCAACAGCGACTTCAAGATCCCACCAGGGAAGGACAGTCTTCTTGACCTCAACAGCGGACTTGATGTTCTTGAGCTTGTTAACGAGAGGACGAATAACATCGTCAAAGCTGTCGGGATTGCCGTAGAAGTATCCAGTGCCATCATAAGGAGGAGCCATCAAGCTCCATCGGAAGGCAAAGGTATCAGGGCAGTCCTTGCTAGTAGCGTAGTCCTGGATAGCTACGAGAGCCCTGGCACCGTCTCTGGCGCTGAGATCGCCCATAGAGAGGGTGAAGTTGATAGCCTTGTCGAACTCAGGCTTGAAGGTCTTGGTAGTCATGGAGAGAATGATACCATAGGAAGCTCCAGCACCTTTAGCAGCCCAAAGGAGCTCGGAACCCTTTCCAGCCTTGACGACGGTGCCGTTGTACAGCATGTACTCAACCTCGACAATGTTATCCATGGGAGTGCCAAGATAACGTGAGGTGGTACCAAAGCCGCCCCCGATGCTGGATCCAGTGACACCAACATGGGCACCACGGACGTGAGGAACATGACGTCCAGCAGTGTCCCAAAGGTACTTGGCAACAGGTCCAACATGAGTGCCGCCACCGAAGGTCATGAGTGTGGTCTTTGAGTCATACTTGACGTCGTCGAACGCAGCCATGTTGATGACCAAGTTCCCAGGCTTTCCGAAGCCATTTCCTTGGAACGAGTGGGCAGGACCAAGGGCATTTGCATAGACATCAGCCTCTCGCGCACATTCTAGCGCAAGGGCGACTTGATCGCGGGATTCTGGGAAGGCAATTGCAGCAGGCTGGGGACGAATACGCTTCTGGAACTGAGTTGTCTCTGCGGCCCATTGACTGTCAGACTCGATGACGTTTCTCACGCCAGCCTTGTCGAGACATTTAGTCAGTTCCTCAGCCTTGTTCTGGGCAAAAGCTAGGGAAAAGAGAGAGGCGAAGACAAAACGGCGCAGAGAGCGTGGAGATGCCATGATTGCGGAGCCGATAAAGATCAACGCTTGAGAGACCAAGTCAACCCAGATGAGTGGTTTCATTGTATTTATGTCTTAATGCCCCTGTTTGACTTTGAGCAGTCTGAGGTAATACTCGGGATTAAGCTTCGGCCCTTTGTAATGGTTGGCTGCAGGGGAAAACCTAAACCCTGTCATAAGTCACCTTGGCATTTAACAGGCTAAAATGCAACGTTCCTACAGCACGGTTATCACTGTGATATAATCCTTCCAGCACAACTTCCATCCTATTATGGAAAGGTCGCAATCACTAAACTTCGGACAGCGGCATTATACAAACGTCCCTATCTAAAAGGGGAATATCCCTCAAGGGGGTATGATCTTCTAAGCCACACTTTATCTGACTCAACTACCGGTATCCCACTCCCTCTGAACCTTCGGCATCATATGGAGACTTACCAGCATTACGATCCACTATTGCCAGGTTCGGCGAGCCAGGTTCCGACACTTCTGGATTTCACTACCTTCTTTATCCAGGCCATGTTCCGTTTTCTACGGATAAGAATCTTGTTACTACACTTTCCTGGCATTATGTTGCAACAAATGTGGGCTTTTCCGTCTGAAGTAACTCAGCCTGTTGGATAAAATGGAAATCCATTTCAGATGGGTTGGCTTAATGGAGAATAAAAGGATTGTCATCGCTGCAAGGTCTCATGTGCCTGTAGCAAACAATCTTACGGAGTAGTGAGGGATGCTTAACAATAGGCTTAATTGCACGTTTCAGAAACTTTTCCGCGCTCACTAAGGTAGTGTACCGACCGCTCCGACGGGGCGAAGCGAGTAGGGCAAACTATATGCAGGGGTTGAATGTCACCGCTCTCAGGTCAGACCAAACCTAACCTACAGTAACTGTACATCGTATGTCAGCGAGGAAAGAAAGTTAGAATAAAAACTGTAATATTAAGGAAGAGTAACAGAGAGAATGTAAAGCAAAGGAGCTATATTAGCTCCCCATGATGAGTACAAAAATCTGAATCTAAATGCAGAGAAAAACAAAGAGTCTATCCCTAGGCCTCTCTGTCTAGAGACTGAGCCTGACACATATCCGCATATACACCTCCCTTAGCCTGAAGTTCCTCATGAGTTCCCACCTCAACAACCTTTCCACCAACAAGCACAAAGATGACATCAGCGTTTCGAATGGTCGAAAGTCGATGAGCAACCGCAATCACACTGCATCCGCTTTCCCTTCTCGTCTGTTCCAGTGCCTCCTGGACGAGTTGCTCCGAGTGTGTATCGAGCGCCGAAGTTGCCTCATCGAGAAGAAGGAGCTTCGGTTTGCGGATAAGAGAACGGGCAATGGCGATTCGTTGACGTTGACCGCCTGAGAATGCTGTGCCTCGTGTACCACATGGAGTGTTGAATCCTTCTGGGAGGGATGAGACAAACTCAAGGATGTTGGCCTGTCGAGCAGCCTCGTTGAGTCGCTCATCAGATGTATCGCCAATATCACCATCAAGTCCCATCAAGATGTTCTCTCGTACACTTCCTTCGTAGAGGACAGGCTCCTGTTGAACCATGGACATCTCGTTACGGTAGAGGCGAGGCGAAACATCCTTGATGTCCTGCCCACCAACGCAGATCTTGCCAGATGTAGGATCGTAGTATCGCTCGAGGAGAGAGACCAGGGTTGATTTGCCGCAGCCACTGGGACCGCAAATCGCAACAAACTGAGATGGTTTGATCTGGGAATATTAGTGGATGTTCTTGAGATGGGTAAAGAGCAGACTTACATCCATTGAAAGCCCATGAAGGACCTTGGTGCTTCGACTCTTATACTTGAAGTGAACGTTATCAACCCTGATGGGCTCGTCAAGGTCAGGGCCTAGATCTTTGTTCTCATCGGTCTCTCGAACGACTGATAGCTCTTCTCGCAGGTTGAATATATAGTTTGCCGCACCCTTTGCCCTTGTGAGACTACCTAAGTTTGCAAACAACTGGGCGCCAGCTTGGCCCGCAAACAAAACACCCATGAAGATGAGAAAGAACTGTTCTGATGTGTACTCTCCAGAGGAGATGAGTCGTGAGCCATACCAGAATCCGAGTGCCATAACTAGAAACTCGATGGATTGTGAGAAGGCGTATGCAAACATTGAGATCGAGAGAGACTTGACCGATTGGGCAACTATGCTTGACAGAGCCTCAGAGTATGCCTGAATAAAGTCCGACTCGGCGGTCAAAGAGGTAACAGTCCTCAGAGCTGAGACGGCCTCGCTGGCAAGACTGGCACTTTCTCGGAATCTTGCCTCGTTGCTCTCATGAAGTCTAGACTCAAGGCGGATCTTGATGTAGCCAGAACCCATGAGAAGAGGCAACCCTGCAAACACCATAACAAGAGCCAGTTTCCAACCATAGGCCAGGGCAAGGATGGAGCTAGCGGTGATGTTGACAGCCATGACGAGAACAACATAGATGTTCAGCCCAAGAAGCTCTGTCAAGCTCGTGGGGACTGAGGACAAGGTTGAAGCCAATGCACCGGATGAGTTCTCTGGTCGATCAAAGAAGTCAATGTCCATGACGACCATACGACTGAACAGCTCGAGGCGGTACTGATGAGAGATGGATTGAGCCACGTGGTTGGAGATGTATCCGATGGTGAAGTAGGCGACTAGATTGCCAAGTGCAATGACGAAGAACATGAGGGCATAGAAGTTGGCATCTGATGCAGAGGGTTCACCGGAAGAGAAGGCAGTGATGAGTCGGGAGAACAGGACCGCTTGACCTGGCCAGGTAGCTGCGGCGATACTACAGGCAAGCGCTGCGACGATGATGTGAGGGAGAAGGGCCTTTTGTTCCTTAAGGATAATGAAGATGCTCGTCATAATAGACCGGTCCTTTGGCTTGACCTCTCCATCCTTAAGCACCATGGACTTCTCGGTCTGAGCTGTCATGACGCACGCTACCTCCTCGTCTGTCTCGACTTCGACCATATCCTGCTTCGCACTCATGTCCTTCTGAATGTCATTCGAGGAGACTGCAAGGTTCTGTGCGCGAATGAGTCTGGCATAGTGAGCATTGAGTGCAAGAAGTTCCTCGTGGGCACCCTGCTCAACGACCTGTCCAGCTGAAACAACGACGATGTTGTCAGCGTCCTTGATGGTTGATAGGCGATGTGCGATGACCACCGTGGTTCGCTCTTGAGAAACTCGAGATAGGGCCTTTTGAACGATTCGTTCGGCATTGGGATCGAGGGCACTTGTGGCTTCGTCAAGGAGAAGAATCTTGGGGTTGGAGACAACGCTACGTGCAATGGCAACTCGTTGCTTCTGGCCACCGCTAAGTGTGCCGCCTCTCTCGCCGAGATACGTATCATAGCCCTAGGAAATGTTAGACAAACTTGGTTATAGTTGAGGTGTGTGCTTACTTGTTCAAGCTTTTGAATGAATTCGTGAGCGTAGCTGGCTTCGCAGGCGTCCTGCACTAGCTTCTTCTGGTCATCAAGGCTCAGGACCTTCTGTGCTTCTGTGAACCCCTTTGCCACGTTCTCAAACACGGTTCCCCTAAATAGAACTGGCTCCTAAAACATGCGTTAGCTGAAACGTCTACGAGGACCAACAGCAACTGTCTTACCTGCTGGACAAGAGCCATCTGAGACCTCAGCCACTTAACATTCAGCATTGATACATCCATACCATCAAGAAGGAAGCGGCCAGAGGTTGGTAGGTACCATCTCTCTAACAAACCGATTATAGTACTCTTTCCAGAGCCACTGGCTCCGACAATAGCGGTGGTTTTGCCAGCTGGGATGCTCAGACTGATGTTGTTGAGCACGTTTGTGTCGGGTCGAGAGGGGTATGAGAAGGAAACGTTCTCAACCTCGAGATGGCCGTGGCAGTTTTCGGGGACTTTGCCTTCATCACTGAGAGGATCCAGTGAGGATGGCTTATCGAAAACTTTGAAGACCTCGGAAGCTGCTGCCGCACCGTTGGCCAACGCCGGGACCTGTGGGTAGAGAAGACCGATCGATGATGATGCAAGCAAGACAGACAGTACAACGCTATGAAAGATCAGTCATCTGCAGTTATTCGTGGAGTATGAGAGCCTTACGTGAATACAGTACCGACAGAGTCAATTTCACCATTTTGATACATACGGAAACCCTGCCAGAAGGCCAAAGCATTTCCAGCATACATGCAGAAGTAAGTGGATGAGCTCATGACACCGTACATGAAAGACTTCTTCTTTCCGTGGACGTGAGCCTCTTTAAGATAGTCATCATATCGCACTGTCATTCTGCCCTGTGCCCAGAAGGCATGGACAGTCCGGATGGAAGCCATGACCTCTTGGGCGAAGACGTTGGCTTGGGAGTAACTGCCCTGGACTTTTGCTTCGATAGGCGCATCAAGGGTCATTCCAAAGCCAATGATGAAAAAGAAGAGTGGCACGACCGTCAAAGTGATGAGTGCCAGCTTCCACTGGACTGCTATCGCGACGACAAATGATGAGACAAACATGGCCAGTCCTTGGATAAGGAGTGACAGTTTCTCAGCAATACCCTGGTTGATACGAGTAACATTGGTAGTCATCTGGGTCGCGGGTGATCCAACACTAGCCGTATCAAAGTACCATATCTCGGTTCGAAGGAGATGCTCCAAGAAACGCTGCCGAAGTACTCGCGTCGTTCGGATTCCGGAAACGGTAACAGTTAAAGTGGCCAAATAGCTGAGGACGAATTTGCCCACAAAGAGGTAGACAAACCATAGAACGAATGTGTTGACCTCGTCTTGAAAGCCCTGGGGGTCTATCTTGCCGCTCGCATAGTCGCTAAATCGGCCGGTAAATTGCCCAAAGACAATAGTCATCAGTGGGAGTGTTGCTCCAGAAGCAATGGAGCAGATAAGGGATGTGAAGTTGAGGATCCAGTCGAGACGGTCGGCGAAACGAAAGACACGCTGCAATGTGTAAGTCATGAGTTCACCTACTCCAGTAGAATAGCAATTCATACCCAGAGATCTCCAAGTTCAGCCTGCTTTTCCGGCTCATCCTTTTGTGTTGTCGTAATTGAGTCCTCAACAAGGATCTTCTTCTCGTTGTTGGCGTCCATGTTGGAAGTTAGGGGAGAATCTATTTTGAGAGTGGTAAAAGAGAGGAAGCGAAGTTGAAACGAAGGCTAGAAGCCTAAAAGAACGCTCAAGAGAAAGAAGTGAAAAAACTATCTAGTTGAGATTGTTTAATGTCAAACTAAACAAGAGTGGCGTTGTTGGATACTTATTTCCTTCTGTCTTGGACATGTCTAAGCTCACATTCTTACTTGGGTACGCAAGCGGGTCATACAGAATGGCTCATGCTGACTGCATTCTCATATTTTCGCTGCCAAGACAATCGCTGAATACGCTGCAGCTTCAGCAAGATTCCAAAATTAATTATACTAAATCTCTCCTAAATATGGCTCATTTTTTTGTCGTCTAGACTACCTGTAGGCTCCCTCGTTTGGACGGATCCGCGGGAGACACGGACAGCCAATCGACATGATCTGCACTAACAGAATTAGGGGCATTTGTAGGGCTCGGGACCACGGGCCCGCGCCTCCGAGGTAGCGAGGGCGTCAGCATTCCCTCTCCTCCGCGAGCCCGTTCTCCCGCAACGCAATCTTTGGCCTCACATTGCATTGAAGATTCGTCTAGTGGGTGAAATTTGGTTCGTTAGGGTCATGTCAGGAGAGGAGACTATTCTGGCTAGGCGGGCTAGGCTCTCTCAGGTCCCAAGGGCGGTACGTACTGTTCAGACAGAACCCTCTTATTCCATTATGGCTCAAGACACTGACAATGCAAAAGTGTGAAGCGTGTAAGGTCCGCAAGGTGAATACTATACCCAAACAGGTCTCTTCACTTCTGACTGTCTTAGATTCGCTGTGATAGGTCCCACCCTTGCGGAAACTGTAAAGCTGCAGGTATAGCTTGCCAACAAGCTCATTCTGTTCAGTCAGATGCACGTTCAAAGCCAGACAACCGAATTAATCAACTGTAAGCCCTTTTACTCTCTATACATTTATAATTACTCATTTCTTCCACAAAGGGAAGAATATGTGGCAACTCTTGAAGCTAGGCTGGCCAAGGTTGAGCTACGTCTAGACAAACAGTCTGAACAGCCATTGACTTCCACGCCTGCTTCAACATCTGCACCCACGCGCCCGAAAGAGACATTTTCCGTTTCTCCAGCTGTTTCTTCTGAGCCCAGTGTATATGATGTAGCACCATCTCCTGGTGGTGCATTGTACGAGGGAACATCATCATTTCTTCAGCAATCTGTCCAGGCTAGCCAAGAGGTCCAACGCTCTGCAGCTGCAGAGAGTCCTGAAGCAGCACAGACAATCAGCGAATCATTCAACCAACTGAACTCTATCTTCAGGAGCCATAATGATAGGAAGTTACCCTTCGCTGCCTCGACTCATTCCATGCCAGAAATTACACCTCTACCGGCTTCAGTTGTCCTTACTATTCTACGTAAGATCAAGGGTAGTAACCAACACACATTTAAAGACTCCAGTGATCCAATAGCTAACCAAATCTATAGCCAATCCTACCAGATTCTTTCCTGGCCAGGCCCTCACTGATGTGCGTCTCATTGAGCACCTGTGCCAAAAGGTCTACTTCCCAACGGAACCAGTAACTCTGGGACATATCACAAGCGTCAATGGTATCATGCGACTACTCCTCCGCGAGTTCATCATCACAAAGGATAGCCTAGGTGAAGAGCATAACCTGGAGGAACTAAAAGCGCAGGCTGAGCGAAACTTTGATCAAGGTCTTCAAACCTTTGAGCTTATGACGGTGCCTAGTTTTGAGAACATTCTGGCTATCACAGCCGCGGTTAGTTTCTCTCATATCACATTTGAGGCCAGACTTTTAATCAATCTTTTTGTTCATTGTAGGTTCTCAAGATTCAGAACGAAGCCGCTCCTGTCCTGGCCCGTTCATTAGTCAACGCAGGCCTCAGTCACTGCCAGATGATGGGCTACCACCGAGAAGTAACCTATCAGAAAGACCAAAGTGGCTTCGCTGACAATAAGCGTCGGCTTTTCTGGACTCTTTATGTCTTTGACAAGACAAACTCTCTCCATTTCGGCAACGCCTCGAGGATCCAGGACTTTGAAGTTGACGCACATTATCCCACTATACAGGATGACCCGGCTGAGAAGCCCTGGACTGAACTGTTTATACTAGCCGTTAGGCTAGCCAAGATCCAGGGTTTGATATTTGATAAGCTTTATTCTGTTGCTGGCCTACAGTCCCCTGCTGTAGATCGCAGACAATGGATTGATGCACTGGTCACTGACATGCATCAATGGCGATACGAATTGGATCATGTAGGCCTCCTCTCTGATATTTTGAGTCTTCGCTGGTCGCTGAACTAACACATGTGTAGATGGATGGAAGTACAGTGCGCTTTGCGGAGATTCTCAAGCTTTCAAAGACCCATTGGGACATCATGTACTACTCAACTCTAACCATTCTGTTACGAGCTCCGGCAATGCCAGGAGTAGGTACAGACATGACATCCCAGTGTTTCCAAGCAGCGAGACTCTCTCTACAGAGTCATCTTCTCGCATTTTCGGGCTACGGTGGCGACAAGATGCTCTCGAAAGCAGACTACATTGACTGGTAAGTCAGCCCTAGCCTATTCAGACCTGTCAGCTCACACTAGCAGGGCTCTTCACAACTCGTCATTCACACCTTTTGTCGTCATATTCTTGCATTCTATAGCAGCATCTAGTCTTGAAGACGTAGAGATTCTCGAGCAAGTAGTCACCACGTTCCGGAGCGCCAGAGATATCAACATTGGAGCTGAGAAGCTCTATCAAATCTGTTCTACCTTTGCACGACTTGCCCGTCGAATGGTCGAATCTCGAAACACGTTAGTGGGTATGTATGATCAGAATAATGATACACTACAGGTGGCTGGTGTGTCCGAGAATGATCCCCTAACTTGGACGGATATGGCTGCTCAGCCTTCAGAACAACAGGCTGGGACTGATGATTTTGCGGACTTTCTTACTGATGACATGACCAACATATTGGCTGATTGGATCAACGGACAACCCCCAGCATCTGATATGTTTGCTATGGACTTTGGGGAATGAATCATCCCTGCAGACAACTTGATTAGAGGAGATCGAAGTCTAAAAGAAACTAGATGCTTCGTCTTAACGCGTAACCGGTGGATAATTTCCATAAAATAAAACTAGGCAGCTAATGAATATGCGAAACTTCTCCAAGGCAACTATATTTGTGGAGACATTTGCTGTTTTCATCTGAATAATATTGTTGCCTTGTATTCGTGCGTGGCAAATCTTTCATCTTGGTCCCTAGCCACAAGGCTATTGTGATAATAATGGATGAGATCCACTCTCTGAGGTGTAGTCGATTATCTGGATGCCTGACTAGGCAGAGAGAAGACCAGAGAATTGAACATTTTCCCTGGATACCAACCTTTGGTATTTGGTCATAGTCAAAAGTCTCTTTTTACTATTTAATGAATGTGATCTTCCTTGATATGTGTTTGCTGTTGGAAATTCAATCTACTTCACACCTCGCAGCTCTCCAGTTCTCTTGAATCTTGATTATCTTGTTTTCTTTCTCTATCGGCGGCAAATCTCGCAAACCATTAAAAATGGCGGTAAGTTTGTTCTTATTCTGCAGCCCGTGTGTCTGACTAACTTATTCTGTGTGTGAAGTCTGCTTCTGGGTAAGTACTGTCATTGAAATCATCCCGCAATCTACGACTGATCTTGATACACAGTGTTTTGATTGACCAAGGCTGCATCACCGCAGCCAATGATCTTCGATTTGCAAAGGGGTCGAGTAAGATCAAGTTCGTCATCTTCAAGATTACCGATGACGAGCAGTGCGTAGTAGTTGAAGAGGCGTGTCCTGATACTGAGTATGAGACTTTCCGTCAGAAGCTTCTCTCGGCGGTCGACAAGTCTGGAAAATCGGCTCCGCGCTATGCACTCTACGACGTTGATTACGACCTTGGTGAAGATGGGAAAAGGTGAGCTTAGCGGTCCTGGTACTGGTACTGGAACTTACTGACAACGGGTAGGACCAAGACGATCTTTATATCTTGGGTTCCACAGACGTCGCCTATCAAGGTATGGCTGTCACATGCTGACGCGACTGAAATTACTGACTGGGGAATAGCTTCGCATGCTCTACGCTAGTACGACGGAATATTTGAAAAGGGCAGTCAATATGAGTGTGTTTATTCATGCTGATGATCAAGAGGATATTGAGTGGGAGGAATTGGTCAAGACTGCAAGTGGTGGCAAAGCCAAGTAAGGCCAGCATTCAGGCCGGCCTCCAAGGGATGGTTGTTGGTGTTTGTTTGATTAAAATGCCTCTAAAATTCATCTTTTTCCTGGGCAAGGATCTGAAACAATCAAGCTTTTTTCTTTGCAGGGCCAATCTTGATCTTGGATCTTGATCTTCTGATTGCGCTAGCAGCCAAAACGTGGCTAATGACCGATGCTAGTGCTGCACGATGCCATAAAATGACGTTATCACCAACAAAACGTCAACGCCTTTCATCCCCTCACAACAGGATTGGATTGGCTCCTTTGTGATACACACTCGCCACGCGTACTTTGGATCGAGTGTGGCTGGAAAACCTGGAACTCCATCGTCTTTGTCCTTACAACCAACAACGTCATTATTTGGTGCAGGTGCCGTAAACTTTATTTATTTGTTTGTATTATTACTCCGAACCCCAGGGTTTCTGCTTCTGAGACGGAATCATCAGCAACCTATCTACCTATATCGATATTCAAGATGCCGCGCACTCTATTGCTTTGTTTCATCCACGGATTCAAGGTGCGATAGCCTCATGTCTCTCACTGTTAGTTATTGACATCCTTAGGGTACCGATAATACCTTTCATGAATTTCCCTATGTGAGTGGTGACCCACGCTAAATGCGACAAGCCTCCATAGCTTAAACTTACACCATCAAAGGACCTCAAAAAAGCGGTCGCCAGAGAACTCCCAGATGACAAGATTGAATCCATCGTATATCCCAAGTATGAAACTACTGGTGAATTGGCTCAGGCCGCAGAGGGCTTTCTAGAGTGGTAGGTTAATTCAACTAAATCAAAGACGTTCGGATTGCTAACACTCAAAACAGGCTCAAGGAGCAGGTAATGACCATCCGAAAGAAGAAATCGGAAAAGCCATGGCCTCCTCATGACAGAGATGTAGGAGTTGTTCTCGTTGCTCACTCGATGGGGTAAGTTGGTCAGGCCAAGTTTGGCTTTATACATCGGCTAACACTCTACCAGAGGCTTCGTTGCGGCGGATACTCTGTTCCTAGCCATCAACGACAGAGCTAACAATGGAGACGAGAATGACCCCTTGTTTCCACTCATTCAAGGTATCCTCACATTCGACACTCCTTACAATGGTCTGGCCCGGTCCATGTTCGTCTATGGCGCTTTCTCCAATTATCAAAAAGTCAACAGCGTCTTCAACGTAATGACAGCGATCTCTGCAGCTGCGCCTGCTAGTCTTGCACGACTTAGCGCTCGACGTGCTGCAACCACTGCTGTTACCAGCAGCACACGGGGACCACAGTGGAAAACATGGCAGCTTGTAGCTGTCAAAACAGGTACTGTAGGCGCCATCGCAGCTGGCGGTGTAGCTGCCTACATGAACCGAGAGGCCATCATTCAAGGGATGAAGAGCATGAAGAACATAAACAAAGAGTCTGTGGCCGAAAGCTACCGTCAGGGAATGGATGCTCTCGGACAAGGTCTGGCCTATATCAACCGCGGAAATGTCGGAAAGTCTTTCGCCTGGCTCTCAGATCATGTCACGTTTGTCGGTGCACTCCTCCGACAAAAAGAGCTAAACCGCCGCATCGAACGCATTGGCTCACTCAAGGGCGTTGGCATGCACGACTTTTACTGTTCTCTTGGTGAGAATGGCTACTGGAGTGGGGGATACTTTGTCCCTGAGCGGACATTCTGTGCTGTTCCTGAGGAAAGCCACTCAGCTTACCCAATTTTTGAAAGATGCGTCATGCCCAAGGCTGAAGATGAGATTGAAGCGCACGTCAACATGTTCAGGCCTGAGAGACATCGAGGTTACGAGGAGATGACAGATAGGTCGGCCGAGCTCATCAAAGAATGGTTCCAGAGCGAAGAGAATGTTTTTGATGATCCTAAATTCCGCGAGACGCCTCCCGAAGAAACAGAAGAGACTGAGGCTACCAAGGAGATTCTTGAAAAGGATCCTGGCCAAATTGAAGGAGACGAGAAGGTTGAGGGCGCAAATGACAAAGATGGTGACAGTGATACGGGACTCCCAGACGAATCACCTCTGGACATCGCCAACGCTGCCTCCCTCGTTCCCCTCCCCGATGACAAGGGTGAAGGCATCGTAGGCGATGCAGATATTGAGGGCGCTGACACAGTTGAGAAGCGAACCTACCTCAACTATCTCTTCGGCGTGGCTCAGCAAACCGGCGCCGACGCCAAAGGTTGGCTGCCAAACAAGATCCCGCAGATGCCAAACCTTCCTAGCATGCCCAATATGCCAAGTATGCCCAAGGTGCCTAGCTCCGTGTCATCACTAGGCAATGTTTCCATGCCCAGCGTGAGAATCTGGGGAAAGAAAGATGGTGAAACTCAGGAAGAAAGTAAAGAGACTCAAGGGAATGAGAACCAGGCTGTCGAGGATAAAGGTGACCAGGGTAGTAAGGACGGTGCCACAGAGGAAAATGCCACTGTACCTCAGGAGGGGAGTAAGGATGGTCCCCAGGAAAGCATTGGAGACAACGTTGAGGCTGTTCAAAAGGTCAATGAGGATGGTGAGAAGAAATCGGGTTAGGTTGGAGGGAATTCTATGGGTTTGTTAGGTGTATGGTTTTGTTCGCGTGCTTGCTGCCCACTGTTTCAAGATTAATAATCCTTGCTGTCGTAGAGTTTACAGAGATATCAGCTTTGCCGCCTTTGAATGATAGTCCTGACTTAGCCTATATATGTTAAGAGTCTAATTCGGTTGAACTTATATACTTCCCAGCAGCACGAGATGAACTATATAAACCTACACGCACTACGTATCCAACTAATACATACCCATCAAGCGAACAGCTGAACATCGAGACGAAAGTCATGATGTCATTGTGCTTTCGAGGCTTGCGGCTGATCGTAAAGCCGAGTTCCGTGACGTGCGACGTGTCTTGCAGCCTTATTGTTACCCAGACATCTTCGCCTTCACCTCAACCCGCTTTAACCGTCTGTGGCATAACGTCGACTCAGTTTAACCCTCGGCTAGAGCCCCAATATTCTGGACGATCTAACTCTAAACTGCCTACTTCGCTATGTCTAGTCTGGTTCCCCTTTTACCTGGCCCTGTTAAGCCAGTGGAGAACCAGCCCACGACAAGTATGACCAAGACTGACATCGTCTTGCGGAAGCGACTCCGGCCTGTGTCTGCAGCTTGTGAAGAATGTCGCAAGCGGAAGTCAAAAGTATCCATGCCTCTGTTAATGTGAGAGCTCAGCTGATAGGTGTAGTGCAATGTTCCGCGGCCGTGTGAACCATGTGTTCTTCGCCGCTCGGAATGTCGCTTCGGTCCAAAAGCCGACATACATACGCTTTATAGGGCACTGCAGCGTAAGTACACCGAGATGAGTGGTGACAAGGGTCGCGTTGATTCCCTCCTTGCGATAATGCGCGAGAAGCCTGAGGATGTAGCACAAGCTGTCTTCAGGCGGGTTCGAACAGGATCTGATCCAGAGGCTATCTTGAGCTCAATTGAGGGCGGGGACATACTGATGCAGCTGCACCTGGCCCCTGCATCTCAAGTCCGCTATCCATTCCCGTACCGGAATGCGTTGCCTGGTATCTTCGCCAAAACAAAGAGTGCATACATAGACTCCTTGGCCCTCGAGACGCCATATTTTGGCTCGGACTCTCCACAAACGTTTGATGCACGATTGATCTCGTATCTGGACGCCCCAAAGTACATGCCATACCACTCTGCAAAACTAGTCGAGCCATTGCTAGACTACGCTACCATCTCTCGCTGGACGAATGTGTGCACCGATGAGCCTTTGCTACACAGTCTCATGGAAGCATACTTCCTGCATATCTACTCGGCCTTCTCCTTCTTTCACAAAGAATGTTTCCTGCGAGGTCTTGGTTCTGGATCTAGTCGCTTCTGCTCCAACCTCCTTGTCAATGCTGTCTTGGCTCATGCTTGTCACGCAACCCCCTGGATTGCGCACCGCAACGAGCATTGGAATCCCCATACTCTCGGCTATACATTCCTCGCCGAGGCCCGGCGTTTATTGGAACTTGAAACATTTCGACCAAAGATCACAACTATCCAAGCCCTGCTCGTGATGAACATTACCGTGAACGATCATGGCGTTGACGGCGCCTCACATCAGTATTTACTCAACGCTGTATCTCAAGCAAGGATCATGGGTTTGTTCAACTCTCCTAGTGAACCTATTGAACAGAATGCGGATCAAGATGTCGAGGTTGTCCGTGAAGTGACAGCCTGGGCTCTTTTCGCTTGGCAAGGGTAGTCTTCCTACGCTCCCTCTTTGAATACGAAGCTGAGATCGAAAAACAGAATCATATCTTCCATGGCCCAAGAGATACCTCTGCTCAAGGATCCTCCTCAGACATCCTACCCGGACCCCGCCCAATGCCCATTCTGGTATGGCGATATCTGGGTCCGATACCCCTCAAGCCGAGAGCCCATCGCAACCAAGTATTACCAGACGTTCAAGGCATACTTGGAGTTCTGGACCATATTCAATGACATCGCCATCTTTTTGTTCCGTCCTGTCCAAATCCGGTCACTTTACCTCGGTCAGGCTGTCGAGTTCTATTCTCGATTGCGATCCTGGTTCGATGGTCTCCCAGATGACCTACATCCAGGAAAAATAGCCCTACCTTTCCAGCTAAGGCTACAGTATGTAACTAAAGTTTATTTCTACTGCTTACTAATCGCTATAGTATCCAATATTGGGCTCTTTTGATGGATCTCTTCAGACCCTTTGCAGGCTGGGACGATCCCACAAAAGTACTTGACCAGACGCCCTCTGAGATACTTGCAGATGCTCGGAGAAACCAAGAGCTTGTGCTTCGCATTTATTACCTGCGTCACGGGACCGAGACTCACGACTCCTGGCTCTCTATGTTCCTTCTCAGACTTGGTTTCCTTGCCCTTCAAGAAGTGGCCATTTCGTCAGACAACGACGACTCGCTTGCAACATTGATCCTGGCTCTCACAAGCCTCGACAACCAAGGTAAGTGTTATTTCAAGGCAGAATTCACTCTACGAACCATCTGTGCACAGATGCGTTCCCGAGACCTTGAGACCTTCAAGCAGTTTGCAACCTTTCAGGATCTCGATGTTCCTCAGGCTATAGAAAGTCGCATTGGTTTTATCAAATCATACTGGCCTGTAAACATGGATTTTACCAGGCAAGAGCGGAAGACCATCCGCGAAGTAGCTGCCGAGGCTATTGGAATGAACTTGATGGATAATGAGTAGCCCTGTACCAGCAGGAGAGTAAACTTGGACAGGAAAAGAAAAGGTAAATCTATCAGGATTAGCACACCATATTTCTGCACCAATTCCTAGATTCGGCATATTGGTCAGGCAGTGTACAGCTAGCGACCTAAAGGTCCCTTGCTGAGAGGTCTTTGTAAGAAACCCAACTTATGATAATGACGATACTGAGGGGGAAACACGGAAAAGGTTCACTCAAATTGAGGATGCTTGGTGCGCAGGACGGCTTTCTGGTATTATTTCGCTATGAGGAACTAGATTGAAATAGGAAAAAAAAGTGTGTTTGTATATCTCTTGTCGACTCGTGAACTCTACGACTTCATACTGCTGCTAGTGCTCTAAAATTCGCATCACCCAAGACATTCATATGATGTCGAGTGATCCTTGGAAACTAGCCTATGAAGAGCCATTAAGTAGAACCCACACTATCTGCGAGCAATAATCCACAAAATTCAAACTTGAAAGTTCCCAGAACCCCTCGATAAGACTGATGCCACCTCCTAAACTATTATCATATAACAATCTTCCCCTTCCCGCGACTAACGCAGCTTAACATAGATCCCTTCTTCTGCTCCTCGTCTAGAGCCACGCCTTTATGATCAACCTCTCCCTTGTAATAGTCCACCATGCATGTACCGCAATTTCCAACCAGGCACGATGACTCGATCTCAAACCCAGCATCAGAAAGTACCTGAAGAAGGGACTTCTCGCGGGGTACCTGGACCGTTTGGCCAGTTGACTTGATTTCTACCTCGAATGGCACCCCAGTTCCTATAGTGGCATCGCCAAACTCTTCAAAATGGACGTTGGCCTTTGGATACCCAAGATCGGTGGTCAAGTTACGGCAGGCGTTCATGAGTGATGTTGGACCGCAACAATAAACACATGGTCTGCGACCTTTATCATCCGTAGGCTTGGGGATAACTTGGCTGAGAACAAGTCGCTGGCCTTCGTCTTTTGCATAGATGGTGGTCTTGTTGACTGGTAGACGGCTCAAGTAGGCCGCATCCTTGCGGCTCCGCACAGCGTAATGAACTTCAACTTCGAGCGCCTCTTGAGACAGCTTTTCGATCTCACCAAGAAAGGCTGTTACTCCAATACCACCGATGATGAATATATGCTTGGACACATTGTTCTCCACCTTTTCGTTCTTTATTGCAGTAGCGTTGTGCCCTGGAGCGACTTTGATGATATCTCCAACATTCAGATTATCATGGAGATAGATTGATCCACCCCTTGAATTATCATCCCTAGCGATACCAAGTTCAAACCGATTCGTGGTTCCGGATACGACAGAGTAGGCACGAGAGATGTTTCCATCTGGACCAAATTGAACCCGTACAAATGGAAATGGGCCGAACTCTGAGTCCCCATTGTGTTCCTGAGCTTCAAGAATAAAGGATTTGATCCTTGGAGTCAGCTCCGTTTTGTTCGCCAGCTTATAAGGTCTCCAAACGACAGGGACTCGGTCACCTTCAAGACGGCCGCTCATGTCCTCAGTACCGTGATCTAGTCGTTTTTGAAATATCCCAACCATCTCTTCAGACAAGGCAGGAAGTGATAACAATTCCTGGAAGATTTCAATGTCATCCTTTTCGTGGTAAAGGTACTTCTGGACTCGTGAAAGGGGCCAGGTTGGGTTGATGCGTTCAACGAGTTCAATGGCATCGCCTTGCTCGATGAATCCAGTTTGGAGAACACGATAGTACCATCCCGTTCGGCCACTTGACTGCGTCATGGCCGAGATCTTCTTGTGCTGAAAGCGATGGTTGAGCTTGTAGCACGGCTGTCTCGGCCCAGAAACCTGGATGATCACATCCGGTCCTACACGAAATACGTCTCCAATGCAGACGTTCGTCTCAGACATGTCCATTGCAGATAGATTCTCTCCAAAGCCACCGATTTTGAAGAGATCCTCTCGACCAGGCAGTTCAGCGTTCCAGACATCGTAGTGACCGGCACAGTACTGATGAAGAGCCTTTTCAGGACCACCATGATGAATGAACTGCTGCTCGTCGCCGACGAGTCCAACACGGGTCAGTTCCCATTTTCCTTGTCGCGCTCGCTTGTTAATGGCGGTGCGGATGTTTACACCGCCGAGCGGGCGGATTTTGCCTGTTCGCAAGCTGAGAATGGTATCTGTAGGAGGGAGAGGGGCTAGACCTACAGCAGAGCTTTCAGTGGTGAGAGACATGATGATGGTGTTTGTTTCAGTTCTTTCCCAAGTATGATGATTGCTTGAGGATGCTAGAATTGAGTCAACCTGGTTGAGCTGAGGTATTTGAGAAAATGTTGTGTCAAGGATCAGCAGGCAGCCATCCACTTAACCTGATCCAGCAAGGTCACTCAAAAGTTCCCATATCTTATCGCTAAGAGTAAACGACTACCATCCCAATTGCGAGTCAGCAATACCATCATATCGTTCGCTATTGATGTAGCATTTTGATTGAAATGTGCCCAGTCCTGGATGCAGAGCGATGAACACATCCTGTTTGTTTGTGTCTTTCTTGACCATCCATAAGACTCTCAAGCGTTTCAAATATCTCTTCGGTCTCCACTAAACTCATCATCAATCATGTTATTGAGTACGAAGCTTGGGATCTTGTGGAGTAGATAGCTAAATCATAATGGGCCTTATTCAATCACAATCCTTTCGGATTCTCTCCCAATGCCAAAGATTCTTGACATTTCCCGTCTGCCCTCCAATGCTCGTCTAGCTTCTCCACGAAGTTCCGCAGACTCGGCGAGTACTGAAAACAGGCTCGTACAGTTCATCCACCTCTGCTCCATGATCCTAACCGCTTCTTCCTCATCTCGATAACCTCCCTACCATTCCTCCGATAACTGAGAAATTTCGCCAAAATTCATCGGCATCAAAAACATTGTCTCTTTCTTAGCGCCTGTGGGGAATAGCTGACTTAAAGTGTTGAAGAGGAACTCGTGCGCTTTCTTCAAGGTTCGAAGCTTCGCCTCTTTCAACGACCGTTGGGTATCGGCATCGCCCTTCCATCCTCGGCCACAAAAGGAAGCTGAAAAGCGTCCAAGAGTCCTATGCCAGTGCTGTATCTCCCGAGTGCTTTTTGCAATATCCAGTTCTTTCGCCAGTTTCTCAACAGCGTCAAACGCTTCCGGGTTCCAAAAGTTCATGAGCTCTGCGAACTCTGACAGTAAGTTGTCCACTAATGCCGATTGTCTATTTGTCTTCCAGCCAGGGCTTGCTTCGAATTCAAGCCTCCACTCTTGTCTTTCCCCTGCAAAGCCCGATACCTGGGTGCCAGTGAGAACTGAGTATCTGACAAAGAAGTTTCAGGCGTGGCCTTCTTCGTCTTTTAGGGAAGAGGAATCAAATACGTTGGCACCAGGCGGTTGGCTTCTCAGCTTAATCATACGCCTCCAGTGCTAAAGAAATTTGATAATCTCCAGCGTTAGTGGATATGAGACTTCCAAGGCACAGATTCTGTCAAAATCAGAATGGTTGCTGTAAATATGGTCCTTATCTATCGGATAGATAATAGCCGAGGCACATGGATAAAGGAGTTCGTACGTGGCGCTATCTCCATCCCGCACATGCTTGCTAGCGAGAAAGGGCATTCTGCAGCCAGATATCTTGACCAAAGAAAGGAGATCACTCAACCCCAGCATGCGTTCTGGTTTATTTCGGAACCTTGACACGGGCCCACTGGTGGCAAGGAAAGCGGAGTTGTTGAGCATATGATAATTAGTCTCACGATACTGGCCATCGACTGTGCTGTTTTCATCCCCAGACATGAAGCTGGTGTAATACAGAACAGCGATCTCATAACCGGCTGTGATAAGGCAGCCTGTCTCGGCATCTACTGCTTTGAAGCTTTGCGTCGGGCCCAAATTTTCTGCCGTTTCATGGCTGGTTGAGAATGGGATAGTTCTGAATTGCTGAGAGGCAGGGACCAGAGGGTTCCCTGTCGTGGATGAGAGAATAGGATCCTGATTTAAACGCGCTTTCCAGCCAAGCTCTATGTCGCCCAATCGTTCTGACAAGTCGACTGAGTTGTTGGCGGTCTCTTGTAAGTTCCACAAGGGAACCCAACTGGGAATTCCGTACTTGGAACGAAGTCTGAGGTTTGTCATAGGCTCCGCAAGTTCAATGACATTGTGCCAATATCTTTTCTGGATGAGGTATAGGGCAGTCCCAATGTGTACTTCTCGTACTGTCAGCTTGTAATTTGCCTTCAGTACATTGACTTCATTGCCATCGTCCAACCCAAGTAGGCCGAATATCTTGTCTCGCATGTCGCTCATCTTGCAAAGTGCGGTTGCAGACAGGAGCTCCAGCATATCGCCCTTTGATTGTGCTCCAATCCAACCGATCTTTGTCAGCCACCAAGGGACCTCGGCGTTGTGCAACTTTGCCTTAATAAACACGTCCCTAGAAATAGGCGTGGCTGAATCGCCGCAGTGAATGGTGATGGACCGGGCGAGAAGGGCTTCTTGTACGACCCATAACCGAGAAAGGAACGGTCTTCTCAAGAGTCTGCCCAGGGCCTCCTCGGCGTTGTCTTTAAAGTGTCTCGAGGCCAGTTTGGAGGACTGGAGCTCATCTTTGAGGAGGGTTATTGCTCCAAACTCTCCACCTTCGACGTTATCAGGGTCTTAACCCAAGTATCCGTGCACTTCCGCTGCCTGCGAGAATATTTTACCCATCATGGCAACTTGGTCGGACTGATTGATGCAAATGGCATCCACCCATATCAGCAAAGACTCGGTCTTGCAGCGTAGACGACTCAGTGCTTGATGACAATTACGCGCGATGGGTAGAGCTCTGTTATCGAGGCCGATAAAAATGCGCTGACAGAGAGAAGCATCATTATTGTCATCTGCCCAAGTATACGACAAGGCTTCATAGGCTGGCGTTTGCTCTACGTCGACTATCTGGAAGCGGGCTTCAAGGGCCTTTTCTCGAGGCGCCGGTCAGAGCTACAGAAGCCGGCTACGGGAGGGCTCTGTCAACTTGGGATAAATGACAGGGAGAATCTGATTTAACCGGTGAGGTTTCAGTACTTGCTACAGGTGTCATAGCTCACCTCTCGCCCGTAAGCATCGCTCACTTCTCCAACTTGATAAGTAATTCCGGTGGCCACTTTTGGATAATTGGCTTTGACGAGGCACAAAGTCTTTTCTACATCTTGACCGAATGGTTCTTGAGAGTATTCGACACATTCTGGCCACGATAAGCGCTGTATGGACTCTTTGTGCGCGTCTTTGTTACTCGCAGGCTCTGGGGTTGCACATTCGCCAAGCGAGTCAGCGAAGAACCTGAGAGGACCAACTGTTCCGCAGGCTTGGCACGCCCAGAGGTCGTTTACAAATGGAACAGGGTCCATTCGACGACAATCGGGGTCATGCCACTCCATTTTGATAGCTCTCGATAAGGATGTACCGGTTTTCAAGGATCATGATATGTTTGTTTTCAAGCGGGGTTCAGAGGCTTTATGGTGGAATGAGGCTGTGTCACAAGGCAGACAGACAAGACATGATGGATGCCTCTATACAGGTCAAGCATTGACTTCATCTCGCTGCTGTGTTTCGTTTCAATGGTCTGAGCCATTTTCCTCAAAGTGCCTTCATTTGTGTATTTCTTGAAGTGCTACATAATTAATTCAAGATGCTAATGCAGTCCTCCACTATCCTATCCCAGTGGCCAGCAAGTCCGTACATACGTATTACAATGATGCCATCGACGTGTCATCCTCCAATCCCAATATAAAATACAAAAGTCTGCTCGTTCACGTACAATTCCGTCACTTCTCAAAGACATGAACGGCCTTCTTGTTGTTCCGTCTGATGTTGTCCCGCTCCTCCTTTGCAATGCAAGTCTGGCAAATAACAGCATGGACATATGAGGTGAAGCACACTCCATAGCATGTTCCTATGTAGCAGTTGGCCTTTGGGTCGCGGTACGATCCCGGAGTTCTCAAACCGCAGCTCTCGATTGGTTCTAGAACGGCAGTTGTGTAGCCACATCGACTGCACTCTTCCACATTTTCTGTCTGGGTGCACATGTTGAATATTGCAGTGATGGCTGGGTTTGATTTGATGAGGATTTGGGAGTGTGCAATTGCGTTGCGTGGTAGAGAGATTTCTTGAGAGAGAGGCAGATAGACAATTGAAAGGTGGCCGGATCAAGTCAAAGCATGGGGGGGAGGCACTGTTGGACCCGGCCCCCCGATATATAACTCCTCGTCAGCTGGTTCGCAACATGATCAGTGTGAGCGGGATCGGGATTCCTGCCTAGACGAGGCAGACGCAGACGCAGACACGGACGGAGATTGAAAGTGAGGCGGTGTGATTTGCCCGTTTTGATTGCACTGTTACACAGTCAGTTTTTTGTTTCCTCTTCTCACAAATTCATGCACCTGCAGATATTTCACAACAAGTCCGAATGTTGTTGCATCACAGGGACGTTGGACGTGACATTTGTGTCAATAATTGATAGGCTTATTGGCAAAATGACCATTGGTGCGGGTTTTATTGATCACCTTCAAGGTTGTATTGCCACGCCGCATCAATATATGTCGGTTCTCGTTATCATTTCCAAACAAGGCTGATCTCTGCAAATCCTCCCTGTGACATTGCA
This sequence comes from Fusarium musae, assembly GCF_019915245.1. NCBI lineage: Eukaryota > Fungi > Ascomycota > Sordariomycetes > Hypocreales > Nectriaceae > Fusarium > Fusarium musae. The sequence goes on along the minus strand of NC_058392.1, from coordinate 2,860,957 downwards.
ATTCTCACGCAACGTCTCACAAACTTCCCCTCCTAATTTCCATGCATGCAATGCAATGCAATGCACGCACAACAATCCATGCCTCCTTGTTTTCGCGTATTTCCAAAAGCGTTGCTTTACAGATACGACACTCCACAATGGAAGCAACAAGCCGTTCTTCAAGATATCGTGATCTGCCGATAAACAATGTCTGTCCCACACACGGAACCTACGGGTGGTAAGTAAATCGCCAGGGGTTTCAGCTGCAACCCTTCCGGTCTGGAACCTGGTTATCGGGCGTCGTGGCTGGCCTCGGTTAGAAGCACGAACCTCAGCGCCTGATGCCATAGGACTTATCTCTGCTCCGAGTTGCATGCTTCATGTAGCTGGCCATCATTGTCGAATGACAAACTTGCTGCGAGCAGCTATATGAGGGTGATGTGCTACCGCATTCACGACTGAATAGGAAATCCTGTTTAGCGAGGATACATTCGTGCTTCACACCAAAACAGCGCCCTTGATGTTCACGGTGAGTTATCCTCGGGCCTCAATGTATTAACAGAGTAGGAATGAAGGTCTGAGAGGTACCTCACGAGAACCATTTTGGCGTCTTATCGTGTAAGTACCACTTGAAACGACGCAGAAAGCAACCAACAGGCTTTCCCCGGCGGTTCACTTCATCACATGTGGAAGAGGATGGGAGGCTTACGGGTAGTTTAACCCACCGGAGTGCCCATCTTTTATCCTTGAGAGTTCTTTTCAAAATTGCAACGGCAAACATTGCACACGCTGGCTCAAGTAAGTACATAAGGCATAAGACGAGGCAAATCTCTTCAAGTCGTTAACTGTGTGAGTCTGTGTCACATCATTTTCTTCTGCCTCAGGCATATGGGACTCAGTTGTATCTGCAGCCCCCAAATGCTGCATGTTTTCTCTCACTCGCAAACCCTTGGATAACCCGCGCAATGTCTAATTCCACCGCTTTCTCCATTGCGTATACCAAAGCCCAGCAAAGATTGAACCATCTTGCACGTGCAGTGGATGGAGAATCTTGGGAGAAATCAGAATGGCGACTTTCTATCCAAAGGACCTCTCATGAGGTTGTGTCTCTAGTCGAGGTTGTTTGCAATCAGACTGCACACTTGGTCCCTCCAGTCACCTTGGGCAGGCACAATGTTATCTATCGAATTCACTGCGATGGGGATCCTTACGACATTGTTGTTCGGCAACCACGCCCCGATTTGGTACAGTTCTGGGAGGAAAAGGCTGGCTATGAATCTGCAACCATGTCTTACCTCGCCAAAAACAGTGCTTTACATGTTCCGGACCTCTTCTTTCACATTCCGTCATCACATATTGGACCGGCTAAGATCTTACTATTCGTAGAAAGTCATCGGAGCATGTCAGGCGCCCTCGCGGGCTCTGACGAGGATCCGGAGGAGATAGCGGTTCTGGACCCAGAGATACCCGAAGAGGATCTAAGAATGCTTTACGGGAAGATGGCTGCGCTTCTGATCAAGCTCTTCGAGCCAACCCGGCATAAGATTGGGTCATTGGTCGAAGTTGGCAGCGAGCATTCAGTGGCGCGTCGACCACTCACCCAAAATATGTACGACATGGTATGCAAGGCGTTTATCCCAAAATCAGTTCTTCCGTCATCAGAAAAGGTATATCACAGTGCCGATGAATGGTACGCCGCTTCGGCAGCTATGCACATGGCTCAGTTGCTTTTCGAGCATAACCATATTGTTGAGTCGGAGGACGAATGCCGAAATAAGTATGTTGCACGATATTTGTTTCATTCACTCGCAAAGGAAGGTCATCTGTCTTCTTTTGGATTTCTTGAGGATAATTGGTCAGCCCAGTCTCAGTCTTTGAACTTGTCGTGCTCTATGCCATATGGGACTGACTCTTTTCGACTTTGGTGCGACGATCTGAGGCCCCATAATGTTCTTTTGGACAGAAACGACAATATCGCGGCAGCTCTTGACTGGGAATTCTCATACTTCGCTCCTACGCAATTCAGCCTCGATCCGCCCTGGTGGCTGTTGCTGCAGCCTCCGGAGCTGTGGCCTTCTGGAATCGATGATTGGTCCCAGGTCTACGAAGCCAGGCTTGAGACCTGGCTATTTGCAATGTAATATCAGGAACGGGGTGAGGAGATCAACTTTCCGGACAACCTTTCAGCTTATATGCGTGAGAGCTGGGAGGGTGGTCGCTTCTGGCTTACCTACGCTACGAGAAAGAGTTGGGCCTTCGATACAATATTCTGGAAGTACTTGGATGAGAAGTTCTTTGGGCCAAGAGACAAAGATACACAAGAATCTCAGTTTTGGAAGGCGAGGGTTCATCTTATAGGGGAAGAGGCACAAAGGTCTATGGAAATGGTCGTGGAAAGAAAGATGAATGGTGCAGAAGAGAGAGTCCTAGTAGATTGGGATCCGGACACGGCGAACCAACTTCTGCAAGAGGCATTGGGATATTATTCAGATTCACAGTTGTAAAAGCAAAATCCTTTTCCAAAGGAACGATACGTACATGTTTGATGAAGCGGCTCATTCCGCGGCTGTTCGCATCCCACATTGGCATCACTACTGAAGTCGTAAGATACGTTGGAAATCACCGCTTGAATTATCTACTATTAATCAGCAGATCCAATTGTTTAACGAAGTGGACCACTGATGGAAGGCCTAGAGTCCTCCGATTGCGGGTTTAATCAATTGCCAATCCGTCCAACTGATTGCGCCATAGATCTGAAATGGCCTCATCACTATCAGTACTTGATAGAATACTACCATAGCAACTTCTTATTTTCTCTTATAAAACGCAAGAAAGCTCCGTGTCTGTTTTCAATCGTTGAACTCATCTTGGTCGTTAACTTAAACTGATTGCTCGCCTGTATATATCCACTTGCCACCATGACTGTTAAGAACACTACAAATGGCAATGGCAATATCAGAGCTGCGATTATTGGTGGAGGTCCAGGTGGCTTAGGTGCCGCAATTGCTCTCTCCAAGCTATCTTTCGTTGATTGGACTTTGTATGAGAAGAAGCCGGAGATCAGCGAGACAGGTGGCGGTATCAGCCTTCAACTACATACATGGAAGATGCTTGAATGGAACGGGTCAGCCAAGAACATTAAGCCCAATGACCTATTCAGGTCTCCTGACGGTATCAGTGGACAACAGCGGTAAGTCGTTTTGTTAGTGGTCAGGGGACTTCAACGCTGACTGTATCAGCAACGGGCGAACTGGTGAGCTTATTGAGCAAAGCTATCATCCCGAAGATACACCCATTCACCAACGCAGTGGCCGTCAGCGAAGATCAAAGCTGCAAGCAGCTCTTCTCAAAGAGGTCGATGCGTCTAAAATCGAGCTCTCCAAGAAGCTCGTGGGCATTGAAAAACTGTCAAGTGGCAGAGTCATCATTCGATTTGAGGATGGCTTTACGGATGAGGTTGACCTCCTGATTGCTGCAGATGGCATAAGATCGGTAATTAGAGCAATCAAGTAATCAAAATTCAAAAGTCTGACGCAATCTAGGTCGTCCGGTCGTTTACTTTTCCCTCGCACAAAATCAAATACAATGGGCAGTCCGCATATCGCACCATCATCAGCAAGTCTGAAGTTAATGCTCTTGGCACGATCCCCCAAGCATCAACATTCTGGCAGAATCTAGGCGGCAGATATGTATTTACGAGTCCGCTTGGGAACGACGATTTTGAAGTTACAGCACGTATCTCCCGACCGTCAGAAGGGCAAGATCACGTCAGTTGGGGTCGGCCCTTTGACTTCAGCACACTCGTCCACGAGTACGATGAATTCTGCGAGCCCGTTCGCCAAATTGTTCGACTGGCAGCAAAGGGGGATACTCAAGAATTTGCTCTGTTCTCTGGGCCGCGACTTGATCGAGTAGTTGCTCTTGATTCGATAGCCCTGACCGGAGATGCTTCTCATCCCTTGTCAGGAGCATTTGGAGCGGGAGCCGGATTTGCCCTCGAGGATGTGTATACACTCTCCAAAACCCTTGAGTGGGCTTGGACTCGAGGCGGGGGTATCAAGGCTGCACTGGAGTTATACGACCGTATCAGGTCACCGCATTATCATGACCTATATAATGTCCTGGACTGGTATGCAGGCATTGGCAAGGAGATTGCGGCAGAGGGGCTATCCGTGGACCAGGAAATTGAGGCAAAGGTCAGAAGAACAAAGGGCAATAAATCGAACTGGATGTATTCCTACGACATCCAGACTGTCGTCGATAATGTCCTTGAGGGCTTGAATAGCAAGGACAACTGAGCGTCAAAGTAGGGGCGTTCAGTTCCCCAACATATCTTTGCATACAAAGATCACGCTGCGTATTATCGATATCTTACACGTATAATATCTTCAAATGTTGCAAAGAACAAAAATTGTTGAGGCTCGTCTTTTCTGTGTCACAAGAACGGTCGCTGTCACGCCCGCAAGTCACAAGGGCTCTGTGGCCGGCTGCACCGGACACGACAGAAAGGCATTCAATTGCCACGATGCAAGGCTGACGGCATTCAATTGCCGGGGATCCTTTAAAGGCATGGGACATTATTATCCAAGTCCAGCCGGTTTTGAATGCGGATCATCCGGCCCCGAAAAGTGTCATGCAGTTGATGGCCGACACGTCTAATGTGGAGTCAACCACTTAAGTGGAATCGGCCGAGATAGACAGATTAGACCGCGGGTTTAGATGGAAATCGGCAGACATTGCAAGTCAAACAGCGTGAAGATGTTGGGGTAAGGGAGACAACGTGGCATAGGAGGTGAGCAAAAGAATGCGGCGGTGAGGAAAAGGACTGTACGAGACTTGCATGAATAATGCGAGCAAGTGGACTTGGAGCTGACCATAGCATTATGCGCTTCTTTGCGCGAATATCGTGTCAAGATCAAGAGAACAGCTAAAATAGGTACATGCAAATGATCAACATATTGACGATCTCTAGCTACGACGTTTGATACTGTAGATCTTCCAGAATGGGGAAACGGACGATAGTTACTATGACGTTTCGAGACGTGGCTGGTCAGAGGAGCATCTCGACAGCCAAGTACTCACCCTGTACCACTCAGTTGGAAGCGGTGATCTTAGCAGGGTCTCAGCGACACTCTTGCATCCGGTTGCTGTTGGGGGTTGGATGGAACATCCATTCACGATGTTTGCTGGGTTGTTGAATGACGGTGAACAAGTAAGCGCATGATGAAGGGAACAGTTCTGTCGGGTCTGTCAGTCTAATGCATTCACAAATACATCAATGAATCCTTCTGACTGTGAGAATAAGCCACGCCACTTCAGAGGCTCAGTAATTTACGACGTTCTGATATTAAAAACTAGGCACGTTGAATGAGGAGCGTTTTGGGACAACCTGAGTTGGGGTTTGGTTGTCCTCAAGGGGGCAAGAAAATACCGAACCTTGATATAGGGTGTTAAAATAAACTTGGCAAAGAGAACCCTAAACTTAGGCTAAGTTGACCTAAGTATTTTCATCACTTATGGTTAAGGTCTTGAGTTTTCTTTCCTCCCCTAGGTTGTGCTGTCGTTACACTTCGGTGAAGAATGGTGATGACGATGATGTCGATCTTGTCATGATGGTGGGTGTGATGGCGACAGTGCGTCACAGCTGTCAGTGGCCTAACAGGTGATTAATACTGAGGATATTCCTAGAACTTTCCTTGCAGTGAAGTCACTTATTCTCAGTGAGTACCTACCTATGTAAACAAGAAACATTGATTGAGCTGGAACTTGAGATTAATACAAGACGACGCACGCATAATAAGACAATGCCAATAACCAAGACATACATGAAAGTTTCCGTGGACTCCATCTCGTCAGTCCAGGCAGTATCCGACAGGGGAGTTGTGGTCTAGACTCTAGTGAGGTACTTTGATGATACTTGGCTCGCAAACTAAGACAAAATTCGGAGTCAGAAGCCATCCGCTGAACCCGATACCAAACGGAAACCCCTGGACAGCCTAACCAGAGAGGCACAGCACGGACGTGGAGGGCAACGTACGTGTACTTGGCTGTGAAGAAACAGGCATGTATGTCACCAAGAGATCAGTGCAGTATCAAGTCTGATCTTTTGTACGAATATTCATGCGACGGAGTGTCAAGTATCAGCTATTCACTCACTACCTAACCAATGTTACAGATTACGATGAACAACTAATTTCCCCTTGTTCCTATTTATAATCCCTGCTGCTGATTTTCTTACTCCTTTTCCCGCTTTCTGCCCAAAGGGAACTTGGAATTCCACTGCCCTGGGATGGCTGAGATTTTTAGTTCGGGTGCAAGTGGGGTACCTAACTTGTACCTTGGACCCCCGTAACTCCCGTCCCGAAGTCTGGGCTGGTCCCCTTCCCTTCCACCTAAAACTTGACCTTTCCCTTCCCCGACTTACCACCTCACCTCAACCAAAAGGTTGTCAACTCAGGGCGACTTCCCTCGGCTGTGTCGCTTCTGGTTTCTCTATATTGCTCTGCTTGTCTCATTGCTTCAAATCAACTCCTATACCTCTCGTCTGCGTCCTCTCGACTTGACCGGATCTTCCCTTCGACCTGACGGGACTGGGCTGAGCTCAGCAGAAACGCGAGCGCGATGAACGCAATTCAGCAAAAGTGTCGGCCGAAACACCAGGTCCTCGTCCTAAAATGCTATCCGCGGACTACTAAAGGCGCTGTAGATGTCAAGCCGAATAGTAGCGAGCTTAGCTATCTTCTCTACTATGCTACGAGTCGTCGCTCCAAGATCCAGAAGATTGGCGCTTTTTTGGAGAAGAAGACAGCTAGTGATGTCTGGCGTCTGCGTATTGGGTACGTCGCATTTCATTGACTTCCAAAACGTCAATGTGTCAGATCCTCCCTCTTCGAGTCCCCGCTCGTGATGCGATCTTGCGTTTGGGACTTGTCATGATCAGCCGGAATCCATGATTGCTAATGTGACCCTCCGCAGGAATGTTCAAGTAACTCTACAAATTCTGTCAGCCTTGATGGAAAAGCTTCACAAGGACTCGGTCCTGATTGCTCCATTCGTACTCAAAATCCTCGACGCCGTCCTCCGCTCCGACGACATCACCATGATCGAGTCCTCCCTTCCAACATTTGCGGCCTTTTGCGATTATCACGATGCCGCATTCCTCATGGCTGATCAGACTTACCTTCGGCAATACGAGGAAATTGTTCGGTTGTACGTTCAACTTGCTTCAACAAAGCCTGCGCCCGGCAAGGAATCTCTCACCACCCCAGTTAAGGTTCGATGGAGGAATGCGGGCCTCGAAGCTATTCGTAGCATCTCTACGGCGGACGCACTATCTTCCATAACGGGCAGTCAAATGGATGTCATCATGCCTCGCATCCTCGAGAACTTATGGTCCGAAACCCCCGACCTCCTCGAAACGCTACACCAACGGCTCGAATCGGAAGAAAAGGTCGACACCGAAAAGCAGCTTAGACGGAGAACTAGTATCGCGACAGTTGGGACTGACGGAGCAAACGACCCGAATCCTGTCGCTCTCTCCGGCACTGCCGGTGATGTTGATAAGCTTGCGGAAGAAGAGGTTGGCGTATTGGCTCTCCAATGTTTGAAGAGCATCTTCATCGTCCCTACCCGTTCTCAGATCCACGGCGCAACCGTCTCTCTCCTAAGATTTATTCAAGAAAAGGTTGCACAAGGCAACGCTGTGGTGGAACTTCATGATGACCGAGAACGAGACAGCGGCTGGGCTATCAGTATTTATGGCATTATCTCGCGATGGGCCCCCGTGCAAGACAGGTACACAATTCTTGTTGCCGCTCTCGAAACCCTACTACGGATTCCCGTGCAGGATTCTACGCTCGACGAACAACTCGCATTGGTAACAATCATGAGCTCCCTCCTACGGTCCGACGTCAACCTTATTGGATTGAGTATGATGGATGTCCTCCTTGGTCTGATCAAGCAGATTAGGAAGCTTTTTAGGATGCGAACACCGACCAGCCAGAGCGACGACGGCAGCCCCTCTGCCGTGGACCCTGAATCAGTCGTGTGCCAGAAGACTAAGCATCTTGTTGGCAGACTTGAACTGTGCATTGGCGACTTGGCAACCCACGTATACTACGCAGATCAGATCTCGGATATGATTTCCGCTATTATCTTGCGCCTCAAACCGTCTCGATCTGCGAGCGTCAACTCTTCCCCTGGCGGCGAAAAGAACGGAAACAATGAAGCTGGACCGGGTGCCTCCACCATCGAGTTGAGCGATAGCCAGCAGCTTGACCATTACTTCTCCCTCAGCACGGGCAGAGTATCTGGCCTCCGAGCTATTAAGGAGATTCTTTTAGTCGCAAACCCTCAGAAGAAGCTCACCGGCAACATGGGGTTGTCCCGCAACCCTGTGCCGATTTATGTTTGGGAGGGAACCCACTGGCTTCTGCGTGATCCCGATGGTCACGTTCGCAAGGCATATATGGACGCTCTCATTACATGGCTTGACCGAGAAACTTCATTTGCAAATGAGATTGCCGTCGAGGAAAAGCTTCCTCGTTCTCGTTCTTCTCTCAAGATCAACAAGGAGACCCGTAGAGCCGTTTCAAACGCCTCCCATCGAGAGCGAGGATCCAAGCCACGACACTCGCAATTTCTGGCGTTGCTGCATCTGGTCATCTACGATAACGCCCTCCAGTATGTCGAGTACGAGAATGATCTCGTCATGCTCCATATCCTTCTTACAAGGTTGGTCTTGCAGTTGGGCGTCAATGCCGCTCGATATGGCCTACCAATGATTTACCGACTACAAGAGGACGTACAAGAGATCGATACGCCTCTGTACAAGGTCCGGACTGCAGCCCTCTGTCATGGATACTTTTGGGCACTTACCGAGAAGTTCGACTTCAAGGACTCTGATATTGGTATAGCGATTGAGCAAGAGGTGGCGCGCCGCAGAAGAAAGGGTTTCTGGGTTCAGGGCATTACCATGCCACCACCAGAAGTCGATACGGTTGGACTTCCAGGTGAGGCGCGCCCACAGCCAGATTGGGACTCTGCATCGCTCGAAAGAGAAGAACTACTTCCCTTCGACGACAGAGAGGCGCTCGTAGAGTACATTGTGTCGCACTACCACGACAGCCTTCAGGCACCTCCTGGCAGCCCGGTTCCTTCCCCAGGCAGGGTTCTCTCAGGGCCAATCCTTGGCTCAACTCTAACTGGACAGGATCAACCCGATTCGGAGCTGCCAGCTGTATTCCGCGATCAGATGCTGGCAGACTGGACCAGAGATGCTGCGGGCGCCATGCTTGCCGCTGCTGGAAAGTCGGAATCTTTGTCAGGATCCAAGACAGAAACCTCTGGGACACACCGAGGCCACCTCACGGTGAAGACGAACGGAAACGGATTCGCTAATGGGAATGGACCGACATCACCTTATGGAAGCCAATACAATCTAATGAGGCCTCACTCGTCGCATGGCCATCGCGAGAAAGATCGCGAAGGAACAATTCCCAAGCACCGGAAGAGCAGCTTGCGGAGTTCTGCCTCCCCCGCCCATTCAGCAGGCAACCGAGGTACCGTTGCGTCGGTGGATCAGCTGAAGCTTGTGCTATCAGGCAACCCTCCGCCTAAAACAGCCATCATCGGGGACGATGACAGCGGAGACAGCATGGTTAGCTACGATTATAGTCCTTCAGAGATGAGCTTTAACCCTGCTACGCAGAATGAGGAGCCAAGTAGCCCAACAAGCACCAAGCGCCCTGGCACGGCTTCTAAGCGAGGACCTCTGAGCGCTCATCCTCCTCTTGGAGCGGCGCCAAATTTACACGACGATAACGATGAGGAGGACGAGTCAGTTCCTCCTGTGCCACCACTGCCAGACGTTAACTTGCTCGGGGGTAAGAGGAGTCCCATCCAGTCGATTGAGACGTCGTTCCAGGATAAATCGGCGCGGCGCAGTCTGACCAGCCGAGGAGGGGATGGAACTCGGCCCAAGTCAGTACGATCACAGAACACCAAGACCATGGATCTGCAGGATCTCCTTCGAGGAATTGATAGCCGGCCGAGCGAGGGAAGTTTGGGCAATGTGACAAAACCTCCATACTAGGGTATATGGATATAATAGGAGTTACGGAGTGAGTAAAGGAAGGGAGGATAATAGCGACGTTTGATTTGATTTGTAGAATAGCGATATTAGTGTAATTTGTAACAGCTTTGAGCATAAATGAGAAATAGTATTGTCATCGCATTGTTGGTCTTGATGGTTGTTACCATGAATTGAATAAACCACTCGGGTTGATCAACAGATTATGAGTCTAATCGAGGTGACGGATGAGGGTGATCCTGGTGATCCTGGCAGGGAGGAATTTTCTTGATGGAGATTTTGCAAGGGTCAAGCCGGTTTCAGATCGGCAACTAAAGGTGCTACTAGTTTACGGTGCCTCTTCTGAGGTTAGAGGCCTCGTAAACAGTGAAGCTATATTCGTATTCTGAAGCCGCCGAGACCAAAGCTTGTCAGATCTTTGGTGGCCACGAACAAGGCCTGGGTTTCGCAAAGGAATACTCTGGCTTTCTATTCTATGGTCGGATTTCTTTAGCCAAGTCTTGACAGTCGATCATCTCTTATCTTTTCTCTCCAAGATACGGATACCACGTTCCTCGCATCCCCTGTCGTGGGCTCGGCGCCACGGGGGGCAGTGCAGGACACCATTAATTCGTCTTATTTCCCAGAGAGTGGTCCCTGAAGTTGAGGAATAGGAATGTCCCCCGCAATTGAAGGGCTCTTGGGAGTCTCCTCTCTCGTCTGTGCCAATCCTTGTTATAGCTCCCGTGCCCGTGAGAAGGGGGCAGTGCTTCTTCTTATCTTGCCGTTCTCTCTTCCCTTTCTCTCACTCTTTCTCACGCCATTTTTGCCTCAATCTCACTATTGTTGGTTTTCTGTTGTGCTCATTCCGTTCCTTTTAATTGTCTTGTGTCACGGTTCATTTACCGGTAGCAAACAAACAAATATCGCGCTCGTATCTCGCCAGGTGTCGCTAACGACAAAGCGAGAGTAGTCTGTTTATCCCATATCCTCGACTTTCAATGCATTTTGCCGAAGAACAAGCAAAATAGAGGATACTTATCCAGGGTGTCGATTTCTGAGACGAAGCATTAGCGTCGAAACTGGGCAAATTTATACGAAACGAACGAACACTTGGGCGGGATATTATGGATGCGCGACACGTTTGACAGACTCTGTTTTCTTCGCGACGACAAACGACAAACAAGAGTTCATCTGTGAAGTTGAATGAGGTGTTGGTGAAACGTCGACGGGTCTGAAGGAGCTCGTCGTTTGTTTGTGCGACAGCGACATTTATTCGGGCATCACGATATAATTCTCAACCTCACCTCAATTCACCTCGTCACGACACAACACATTGCATTACATCTCACAAAATCATAATCAAGCTCAACCATGGACGCTCCAAACACTCGACATGGAAGTCATCCATCAGACTCGATTCCTGATGCCGCATATCCCAACGACTCTCCTTATCGACCCGGCGATCACTCACCTCAAACCATGGCTACTCCCATCGCTTCGCCATCCTCACCATCACTACAGTCTTACTCAACACCACCACCAACACACTTCGGCGCCAGTATCCCCGCATATTCCAGTCCAACACCATCGCCATGGTCCCCCGCTATACCCTCAAGTCCACCTCCTCCATACGATCCGTCCCGTCCGCCAGCGATATACTCTCCACTCGCACCACCATCGCCAATCTCCCCGCCTCCGCCTCAGTATCCGCCTTCAACGCCTTGGCCATACCCGCAGGGCAGCAGTGCTGGCTCTAGTCTGAATGCACCGTACAAGATGGGACCTGTGGCTACGGCGAGAGCTCGACGGAGGAGAAAACTGCAGATCCTCGCTTTGGCGCTTTGTGCGGTGATGATCTTCTTCGTTGCGTTGATCATGGGAATTCTGATGGGTGTTGTGAAGGTGCAATGGAAAAACAACAACAACAACAACAACAACGATGATTAGCCTCGATTAGCTGGACATGCAACTGTCGCTCACAGTTTACTGACTTTTCTTTTGTTAATACTTATTTAGGGGATATTCGAGCTGCGGGTGCAGCAATGGCATGGCGTTGGACACGGGTCTTTTATTTTCTTAATGAGAGGATTTGCTTGGATGTGAAGCGATAGCCACTCAAAATACAACTGGGCTCGTTTTCATCATATCTGGGTTTTCACTGACGCGTGATGTGATGTGATATGTTGTCAACCATCGAATGTGGACACCTACATGCTGAATTGAAGCCAGCTGCCATCCGTACAGCACATCAGCTCGCAGTGAAAGTCATCGTCTTTTTGTAGAATTTGTTCTCAAATCAAGCTACGAATGTTCAACTCAGACCCATCTGCAAGCTTTCTATGTCTCCCATGAGCAGTTGCAACATGTGTAAAGAATAAGTATGTATGAGTTGGTGTTAGAATGTGGAAGTAACCTAGCTACTTACCCTACATGGCACAGACTTCAAGCATAGCACATGAACTTTGGTCTACCGTATATCAGGACAATGTCGAGTCTTCCGGGACAGCACGAATTACAGACACACATTCGGAGCCTCGTCCCATTTTCTACTACTGCATGACATTCGCTAAGGGACGTTGCAGAGGCGTCAATATTCAGCCTTCTATCGTTAGCACCGAGAAAGAATACCCAATGCCCAAGCTCCAGGCCTCACACCCACTCAATTGCACATTCCTGGCGGAAATGATCCAGCCAAGAGCATTGTGGCGAGCTGATAGCCGAGATGAATCAATAAAATTACATCAAGATGAGTCGAGATAGCCTTTTGCGGCGCCTGGTCAATTACTGATGTTGGCACATGATGAGTGTTGGTGAGCGTCTACTGGCTGGGAGTTCATCCGCCGTCAGAAGCGGGAGTGGGAACGGGAGCCAGATCCAAGATTACAACGGGGAGGAGGGGAAATGACCCGATTTGAGTAAAACTCTAAATGATCGGCATTTAAAGATTACCCCGGCCAAGGCCTCTTGTTGGCTGTCAATGATTTTAATTGACTTTCCTTTACCTTTGTCACTTGATCAGGCTCAGCCTTAACAAGCCCATCGTTGGATCCGGACTAGATCTTGATAGAAGGGTACGGATACAGTAGAGGGTTACAATTCTGGTCGAGCGCCAGAAACTCCATCATCTCGCCCTCTACCACTGTGTTGGGCCCAGTTGGCCGACGCATGTTGTAACTTAGATCCAGACCTGACGTCTCCGTGAACACGGCCAACGCGTATCTTCCGTCAGGCGAAGTTGAGGTTGTCTCCTTTCGCTTTAACTCGAGAGCGTATGCAAACGGAGACAAGAAGAGGAGCAAACAATGCGTAGCATAGGAATGAGACATCAGTTTCATCTGAGCCTTTCTTTTCTCACACATACACCGAGTCTCAGAGGATCTCACCCTGCGCTGCGCTATGAACTGATATTTGACGTGTCGCTGGGTAAAAACTAAACAGGGCTGGAAGGTCCGAGAGTGGCTTGTTCGTAACGTCACTCGATTCGATCCTAGATCCGCAGGGTCCAGATGGGGCTGTTTTGATACCACCCACAGCCCCTATCGACGATGGTAATGGATGTCTCAAGGGGAGGAGAGGGAACAATGATTTACATCCCAGCGTGATATGTATCTTGTTGAAACATGAGCAAATACATACAGTACAACCATGTAGAGTGACTGTATGCAAGGACACCTTGGACGTTACCATGCAGGTTCAACGTGCAGAACAGCTCATCATGGATACCGTAGCCGGTGCAGGTACAGAGCGTTTCTTTCAGGGATGTTCCCGGCTCGACTACCGATCTACTCCGTAATCTTGGGTACTGTAGGTATGGATGCCTCAGATCTGTTTATGTGAATCTGGCCGTGCATCCGGGCATCGACACAAATGCAAGTGGTGAAGAGTTTTCACATCAACGCAAGGGCAGGAAAAAGCATTCAGGCGAGGATGCATACACACACCAGTGGAGCAAACGGACCGTCAATAGTGATTATTGATTCATTAACCTTTCTTTTTACGCCTTCGAATAGGCTATCTCCTTCGTTCCGACCCAAGCCTGGACTGGGGAATCACTTTGTACGTTTGTGATGTGTAGGATGATCTGGAATGATGTGCATGTAGGGGAGAACGAGGCGACACACGCTCGACTCGTAAATGCAATCTTTACTGCCGTGACGTGGTGGAGATGTAATGGTGGATAGGTAAGCTACAAGATGCCTTGGGTACCTACTTACAGAGGAGAGGACAGAAGATCGAGCCCAGGTACGTACGCTCCTAAATGTGGCCATTCATGTCGATCGACTTGAGATACTAAAGCAAACCAAAATAATGCTTCCATGACGTCGGGTCCAAGTGTGCTGAAAATGGCAGGATCAGTGCACATGGAGACTGACGGCATCATTGGCATTGGATGGAAATGACAGTGGGAATAGAGAGAAAGAGACTTGGAGCCCGGGCGCTGTTCTGAGCAAGGCACGTGGCAGTACTGCCACTGACAGCGGCCTGTAAGGTACCTAGGTGGCCTGCCAAAACTGTCAGGCCTCAGCCTAAAATTAGCGGTTGGTCGACTTCAAATTTACCCTGAACACTCAGTACCTAAGACAATGAATGTGCCCACTTGTATCATCATCATCATCATCGTCTGCATCTACATCCTGCATTGCAGCTCATCGCACGCAAATCATGATTTGCATCGCCCGGAACCATTCCTGCTGGTGACATCAGTGCGTGCCATCTCCAGTCCAGCCCCGATCCTCTTCCTGGTGGTCCCGGCAGTCAAACAAGCCTGGGCCTAAGCAGCTAAGGTAAGCTAAGCCAAGCCAAAACAAGGATCCCAATTCAACAGCAGCCAGCCTCTCCCGTTGGCCTACGGATAGCTCACAGCAGTTACCGAATCCTCACTCGAGAAGGCTCTGACGTTGGTGATGTGGCTTTGTTCCGCATCTTAACTTTGAGCATCTCCAGACCGGGTCACTTTCTCAAGCGGCCGCTCGTCGATTCGACTGTTAGTCGACCCGGGTTCCAAGGTTCACTCGGTTGTTACTGTAGAAGCGGGTATTTCGCATAGCGGTTCCCAATGACCCTTCAGGCTACAGCCTCCTCTCCCGCGGCGAAATACGCTGCTCCCCCGTCCCCGGTCCCCCATCCCCTGTGGCCCGTGGCCGAGGCCTAAGACGTTCTCCGATCCACGCCCCAAGCTGTATCCCTAGGTCTGCTGTCATCCTCCCAAGGACCCACCCACCTCAACTCCGCTGCAGCTGCAATCCAAGGCTGCCGAGCGCCCAAATCGTCCGCCATGTCGTCTTCGCTACCTTTAGCCCTCCCCTAGCTCCAACCGTAGGGGACCAATCGACAGTCACCTTTAACTACGGCATTGGGAGCCCTCCCGAGCTACTGGAGTCAAGCTTGAGAAAAAGATACCAACAGAAACCAGAAAGAAATCTGGCCTCATCACAACTCGGGTTGGTGGCATCTTCGTCCAAGGAGTTCCAGCTGAGCTCTCGGCCTCTTCTCTCCTCACTCCTGTGTCGTGCACCCTCAGTCAGCAATGCAAGAGATGTTGACGTCGTCGCTGCACTGACATCAACGCTGTTAATCATTGGATCCGAGACGTTCAGGAACGTTGCGAAACTGGTACAGCAAGTGGACCACTAAACGATACCCTTGCACCAACATTAACCGGGACCTGACGCTCCATCCGCGTGTCCCCCTCCTTACCCCTTCTATCCGTAGCCCATCAATGGCAGTTGAGCACTGCCCTGTTGGTTCGAGCTCAACTCGGATTATTTGGCTATTGACCTCGAACACTGCAATATTTCCAGGGACCAGGCGGCTTCGTGGAAGTCTCTTGGAATCAGCTAACTCACTCATGAGCCAACCATGTTCTCTATCCGGCTCTCTCCAACAAGCCCCTCCATACCGGACCCCAGCTAGAGATCCTTAACTCGGCTCGTGTTGGCCGAATCTTTTCGTTCTATTCTTCTCCTGTCCGTGTTCCTGATTGTCATCGATTGACAGCTGCCAATCCTGAAAGATGACTGGCTGCCGAGATTCACTCTCTGGTTAATGACCTTGCGGCGCTGAATTGCCCCAGAGTTTTCGCCTCATGCCCCATATCGTACTCAGTCTATCTGAATTTCGCCAGTTGCCTCGTGGTTCTCATTCTGTCCAGTCGCTTTCATATGTCGTGTTGCCCTTCACAAGCTTATCCCTGTACCCGGCTGCCACAGTCTGCCGATGATACATTGCTCCATCAACCTTCTTTTTTTTTTTTTTTACTGTCTCCCTATTGCTACTTTACTCCTCCGACTCTCATTGATGGATCAGGCCCCTCCACCTTGACGTCTTTCTTATAAAGACCCCTGGCCAAGTTTTGCTTTTGACTTTCCCCCTCCGAGTTCTCATTGTTATCGCATGCGGATGCCTGTTGCTACGCTCTCTTTTCTCATTTTACAGGTCTTAGCCGCGTTCTCTCCCTGTCATCATTGAGTTATAAGTCGCCTCGTTGACGCCCTGTCTTGATTGCGACTGTCGAGAAGCTGCCTTCTGAGCTGGTCGATCTATCACACAGCGGCGGGTATAATTATACCTCTCAACCCCCGACATATAAACACGCAGACAAACACATACACAGCAACAATCCTCTTTACTTACATCACTTTCCTCACTGCCGTCATCATTATCGTCATTCTCGAATTAGAATAGGTGCTATCTCTGGACTACCCAGCCATATTCGATTCACCCCAAGCTCTAGTCCAGCCGAGTCCAGCCCGATCCAGCCTTAAGATCTTGCTTTCGGTTCAAGTTCAAGCCAGTTCTAGAACGCCAAAACTTGACAACCATTACATACATTTAAGCACTATCCTCTTTTTTTAGCATTCGAATTCCTGGGGCGGTGCTTGGCCTTAATTCAGCCAGAAACAAAAAACACCGTCTTTCCCCGGTCGATTCTCATCCATCTCCCTTGCACCCTGAGAATCCAAGTACCAACCCAACCCAAGCCAGGAAAAAAAGAGGCGCCGTACGTACGCCTTTACGTACCCTTCCCTTGATCTTCAGTGGCTGCCCTCCGCTTCCCCAAGGAAAAATCTTGAGCTAGCCGCCACGGGCGCTTCCCAGACTCCTGGTCCTGGGACCAAACGAGGAAACTCAATTTCAGGCATCACAAATCCTGGAAATTTTTATTTGGTTCTAGTGTCATCCATCTGTCTGGCTGGCTCTATCTCCCCTCTTGGTCTCATTTATTCCCTCCTCCCCAAGCTCATTTTCACACCATTCTTTTTGAGCTTGACTCAACATCTCGGTTCTGCCCGTGTCGTGTCGTGTCGTGTCGTGTCTCTTCCCGGCGTGCGCGCGCTGGTTTCTTTCAACGTCGCAACATAAGATTTGGTGCTCAACTATCAGACCTCAAGGCTGTGTGAGGCTCCAGAAACATACATAACCACAACCGGCCACGATCAGTCTGGCCTTTTTTCCCCCCCCAGCGTCCCAATTCCTCACCAACAGTTCCCTGATCTATCTGTACCTGTTTGTCACCAATTTATCGACTCTCAGACTTATCAGTGTCTGTTTTTCCTTCGCTCGGACTGTGCATTGAAGACGTCCAGTTTCACTATCATCATCAGCAACCCCAATCCTTCTTATCGCTTGATTGATATACAGTTTTTTTTTGAGGGGCATACGTTGCTTGTCACTCGCCTTGCGTCGGCATACGCTTGCTCATCACGAAATCCTCTGGTTTTTTCTTCATCATCATCATGCCACGACATTATCACTACCAACCCAGGTTCGGCTTATTCATCCTAGACGCTCTGTTGTACCTGATGCTAATTCGCTACTCAGTCGCGAACTCCATGTGGTAGTCCTGGGAGCAGGTTCGTCCATACTCAACACCCACCACGCAACCCTTTCGCTTTGACTCTCCCTTTCTTACGTGTTCACTTGTCTGACTCGTTTATCATCTGGCAGGCGGCGTGGGAAAAAGTTGTTTAACTGGTGAGTTGTCACTCTCCCTTGGCCGCGGCCTTCGCCTTCGCCTTCCCCTCGTCTCATGTTCTTAATGTTGCTGCGCCTGCGTCCCACTGTTGCATCCGCAATCCTACCACGCTTCCCTGTCTTCCCCTTTGTAGTACAAGGCTCATGCGAGAACAGCCCAGTTCGTCCACAATGAGTGGATCGAGAGCTATGATCCCACCATAGAAGACTCTTATCGCACGCAGCTTCAGGTCGATGTGAGTATTGCGCATGGCATCAATGCCACTACCTGACCCCTTCTGACTGACTCGCTCGTCTCAGGGACGTCAAGTTATTCTCGAAATGTGAGTTTTTACACCTTGATTGTCTCACCACTCAATCCGTGTTTGGAGAAGAGCTGTCACTGACTCGGCCTCTAACTAGCCTCGATACTGCGGGGACCGAGCAATTCGGTAGGTCCTCCTCTATGTCTCAACAACTTTCGCACGACCCTCGTACTGATGTTGGTACAGTCGCCATGAGGGATCTGTACATGAAAACCGGCCAAGGTTTTCTTCTTGTATTCAGTATCACATCGACTTCCTCCCTAAGCGAACTGGCAGGTTTGCGCGAAGAAATTATCCGCATAAAAGACGATGAAAATGTACCTCTTGTTATCGTCGGTAACAAAGCCGATTTGGAGGAGAATCGCGCTGTGCCCCGAGCCAAGGGCTTCTCCATCTCACAACGATGGGGCGCACCCTACTATGAGGCTAGCGCGAGGACAAGGAGTAAGTTTGCCCGTCCACCTACCTATGCATGCATGGCTTCTTTCGCCGCATTTGGACTAACAAATCTGCAGCCAACGTTGATGAGGTCTTTATCGATCTCTGCAGGCAAATGCTGCGTAAGGAGGACGAACAACACGCGAATGACGGGCCCAATGACGACTACAAGTATGATCACGGCCGGAGTTCTCATAGACGTCAACGACGTCGCCGAAAGAAGGATTCACCACGATGTGTGATCCTGTGAACTCAACGAACCGCTTTCAGAACAATGGCCACTGGATGGCATTTAAGCACTGGAATTCTTTCACTTCTCTCAATTCAAATTTCTAGGCCTCGGCATTTCCCCCTCAATTCTCTCACATTATACAGCACGTTTTACGCGGATCACGGCCATTTAAAATAAATCTATAAAAGCTATCTGGTGCTCTCGGAAGGACCACATGAACGACCTCGCGGTCTCATGCGGCGAGACGGTATTTAACTGCGATCTGGCTCCAGACTCGCTGCGGAATCGAATCGCATTATTAAAACGAGACCGACGCGTATAGACGACATAACGTATCACACCGAATCGAATAGAGTCAAATCGCATGGCATCGCATGCTCGAGCTAAACCACTGGTGTTTTGGGATCGACAATTCCCATATTGTATTCCACATTACGGCGTTGGAGGCGTTGGATATCGGACCTGGGATATAGGTTCTGCACATGTTTATTGCTTTCACGGTTTGGTAGGGGTATTTTGTTCTACTTCTTGAACTACGGTGAGATGGATGAGAAGCTTTTTCTGGTATGATCAAGTAGGACAACCTTTGCATTGATACGAAATGCTCCAAGCGACGAGAATGAAGCAAAATAGGCCATGCAAATGCAGGCATTTCCAAGCTTCTATTCCGATTTGACAAGGGTGACGTTCAGTTTCTGCCCAATATATTCCACTTTCTGGTGCTCACTCGCATCTCGGAACTTCTCTTGGACCTGTGTGGCAACACCACGTGAACTATCCTCCGAGTCTTAGAGGATCGCTTGACTTTATATTGCAGCCGACGTGAAGTCTGGCCACGAATTTATCGTGACATGTTACACAACATTCACCCGTCATCCCATGTGTCACCATCCTGGAAAAAGTCACTGCATGAAGCTGCGACAAGCCGCGTGTTCAGATCACCCTTACTTATCGAACAACCATTTGTCCATTGATGCCACGACTCATCACATATACGAGATCCTATCTTATAATGACAATAAGCCATTCGATTCTCTATTTGTGTGCATTCCTACGTCCCGTGATCCAGTGCGACACGTCTTATGCTATCCTCATGACTTGGCAATAGTCTTCATACATGATTTCGTGTGTAACCAAGTCTTGACTATGACGTGTCTCCAAAGACCGATCACAATCCGACTGCTCGAATGCTCATGAAACTGATACCGAAAGCGACCGCAATGGGGTCTTTGTCGATCCTTAGCTGCTGCTCACTTGCGTCGCAGCATGCCCCAAATGTCAGTGAAAATACCAAACCACCCCTTGACTCTCTCAGCGGCGTTCAGAAGTAAGATAAAGCGTTTCACAAACGCGTCAACGTTGTCATAGTCATCGGCATAGCACTCCCATACAGCACGCCCTTGTCCGTTGTTCTCAGAGTCCTGGACGGTCATGAGAGCATCTACATCCTCCACACCATCCACACCAGCGGACTTGAGCTTGGGACCGACGCAGAGAGCACGACCCGCAATCTCTTCATCGGCAATGAGGCGAGTGGCAGCATCAATGACATCCTCGATCATTGCCCCGCCTGCTGTGCCCGAGAGGAAGGCTGCTTCGATGGGGAGCTTGAGCATGTTAGACTTGGAAACATAGTAGGGAGTGATCATGTTGACACGAACGCCACTCCGGAAAGACGTAGCACGAAGGGTGCGGAAGAGGCCAAGAATAGCATGCTTGCTCATCGTGTACATGGTTTGAGTTGGGAAAGGGCAAAGAGACGCAAGCGAGCCGACGAGAAGCAGGCAACGATCTCGCGGGGAAAATCCATTCTGTGGGAGCCAGTACATGGCGAGGTGAGTGGTATAGGCAGCACCAGTGATGTTGACGTCGAACTGAGCCGTGTTGGGCTTTGGAAGACGGCCATTCTTGAGAGTAGGCTCCTCGAACTGAATAGAGACGTCGGGAAGGATGATGCCGGCATTGGGGACGACAATATCGATGCCTCCATGAGGGCTGACGTGAACAGCCGTCTCAAAGAGGCTGACTTGTGATTCCCAGTCAGTGACGTCGCAATGCTGAAAGGCAAAAGCTGAGTCCGGATACTGAGTTGTAAGTTCAGCTACGAGCTTTTCGCCCGCTGCGTCAGCGACATCGCCGATGATGATATTTGCCCCATGAGATGCCCATTCGCGAACCATGTAAGAACCAAGACCATTAGCACCACCAGTGATGACAATAGTCTTCCCCTTGAGAGTTGTGGCATCGTAGGGCTTGGACACATCGACGGGCGGTGACTGGCGGATGAGGCCCTTGATATTGTTGGTGGGCTCCATAGCTGAACGTTTGTATGTGCTTGGATGTAATAGATCTTTGGTATGAATCGAGTAGAAATGATCTCGGCAACTGTAGTAGTCTATTAGCTCTCCGACAACAGAGCAATGGACGAAACGAACATGGTATGATAGTGATTGCGAGTATTGGAAAACTATTTGCTGACCTATTTATCAAGCCAAACAAATTAGCCCCAACTTCAGCTTCAGCTACAACGAACCTAGTCAGCTATGAAGCCAAAAGCCGTTGGACCAAAAATATCTCCCGTGTGGAGTCTGAGCTCTTTTTCGCAGGGTCCAGGCCAATCTCACCTTTTTGATCTGCCTATCGTGTACTGTTGTTTCCTTGGAGGCCCGATAAATTGGCTTTAGTGGGTCGTCTCGAGCTTGGTAGATATTGGATATCCACTCCAGATGTTGCGAATGATGCCAACGATTTGGGATCCGAAGAGCGAGATGAAGATGAAGATGAAGATGAAGAGAAGAAGATGGAGAGAGGAGAAGAATGCGGCACATGAGTTTCCGTTTTCTTGGTATAAACAAGGCCCCCAATTGCAATGAATCCTTGCTTCTCGCATTCACTGTTGAAATGTAACGCTGTTTCACTGACGAGTCCAGTGACAGTGATGAGAACCTCAATGCGCAAACAATTCTGGGTTTGCAGAACATAAATCCGATAAAATTCTCCAATACTCAACAAGGAAGTGATAACGGGCTCTGATACACATCGCCATGTTCACCATTCACCTCTTGGGTGCCCATGGCTGTTCGGAGCTTAGCAGTCCCAGGCAGGCTCGTGGCTATCTTCGGACACAACAACAGACGAGAGTTTCTATGCCCAGATCTCAATAGAGGCTACATTGTTGGGGGCCACAACCGGGGATGGACATTCATTAGAGCTCGGTAGCCTTGGTAGAAGGGCTGTAGGTATAGACAATATTTCGCTATGGACTTTTCCGTCGCGATCCGGACGCCCGGCACCATGAAGTACTGTGCTGGGCCTACGGTGCCGCACTGCGCTGTTTGAGAAAGACTTGCTGAACAATCTGCTGTAAGCCCCAATATGGATGGCAACAGCATCTCGGCTGTGCAGTTCGGAATTTCGTGAAAGGTTTTGTCAATTGCCCTCTCTCGGGCCATTTATCCATTGAAACACCCGGCATGAATGCCAAGTCATCAAATAGGCAAATTATTGCTGGTCAGGCGACCATTGATTCTTATAAAACGGAGTGCACAGTCATCTTCGTCATCACATATGATGGTGCTGATGATAAACTTGATCACCCTCATCATTGCTCAATGTATGCTGATCTGGGAGGGTGTGGTTGTCATCCTCTAGCTCAGGAACCTTGAGCTGCACGTCTGCAAAAGGTCAGTCTACCGTATTGAGGTAGATTCATCTGGTGCAAGCTTTCAGCCCCCTGTTTGAAGCACCACTGCCGCCAACTTGGCAGTTCTGATTCATCTAACCTCAACGCCGTGGTACCAACAGCCTTACTGAAGCAAGGCCGTTTGCTGGACAAAATCATGTCAGTCAGGCAAATGAGCGAGCACATTAGCAAAGCCGAACAGGGAATGCAGGAGGAGGGGAAAGCATTCGCGTTCAACCAACAGCTATCCCTTGCTTTCGGAGTATTTCATACAGTCGCGCAGGGGATCGTCGTCCCTCGTCATTAGCGACTCTAGTGATTCCCTTGTCTCAAGCCAAGGGTTCAATGTTAGTGCGAACAAGCATATCCACCCAACGGCTTAGACAGTGGCTGGCTGTCTAGGACTTTAGTCTGTCTTGAGAAGGGAGAGAAGATTTGAATGTGTCACATGAGTATCGACGGTTATCGGGCACCGTCGATCATTTCGTCTAGAATTTAATGGATCCCAAAGCCAACATCAGCACGCACGATTGCCCAATGTGAAGCCAGACCCGACATCATCCGCGCTTGATCGGTTGAACCAAGTTTTGTTTTGGACTGAATAGTTATTAATGGTTTCTCAAAATGGTTGTCGTGACTTTCCCCAAGGGGCCTTGCGTCAGTCATTATACCAGACATCCCGCCTGGGGATCCAGTGATACCACCGGGATGTGACGGGCTTTAGACGCACCAGCCCCGACCGACTGGCTGGGATGGATATCTGGGCCTGGCACGATCATGCCTCGGTGACCTCACTCACGGACTAGGGCGCAGGCCTGTGAAATGGGCTGGCTACGGATAGTTGGCGTTAATAGCCACGCCAGGGATCCCTGTCGTATCGAACATGGCAGGGGTGGTTTCCTACACACACAGACACAATGGTAAAAATCAATGGACCGAAAGTAGTAAACCCATGAGAAGCAATCGAGGCTGTCCTTTCTGTGCTGGAATAGACACAACTTGTGAGATGTTGCTAGCCCCATCTTCAACTTCAGATCAATGGCTGGGTCCTGTAGAATGGTTAACTCGTTTAGTGGACGTGTTTGGTAATTCCTCTATCAAGACCCTGAATTTGTGCCTGAGAATGTTGCGCTGAGCCGCAATCCGTCACTCACGTGGTACCGTTAGACCACATGTTGGTTTCCTGCGTGGGTAGCAAGGGACAAATCGTTTGATGGGGATCACCCCAATGCGCACGATTGTACCTATCTGAGATGTGATGATACTCCCAACAAGCGATTGGGTAAGAGATCCGCGTATGTACGGCTGGATGGCTGGCACCGTGCCTGAAGGAACTGTTGACAACACTAAACTTACGGC
The DNA here is from genome assembly GCF_019915245.1 of Fusarium musae. Taxonomy (NCBI): domain Eukaryota; kingdom Fungi; phylum Ascomycota; class Sordariomycetes; order Hypocreales; family Nectriaceae; genus Fusarium; species Fusarium musae. The sequence continues at coordinate 2,836,916 of NC_058392.1, read as the reverse complement.
GCAGGCAGAATCCCCGTATTTACGGATTTGAGACTCGTCAACGAGATGCTGAAAGTTCACATTAAAATTTCTCACAAAGCGCTTGTTCAGTCTCCAAGGATCCTGATATCCGTCATCAGTGCAATGACTGGCAAGAAGTAAGAAGCTATGCGATATCACCACGAGGTCTGATCACACACACCTTTCTTCAAGCCAATAGGATACCGAGCGTAGGGGTGCAAAACGTCCTGTTCCCCAAGCTCTGCTACAGGTATGGGCTGCCAGAGTCCAATCGGGATCGAGTAATGACGACCTAATTGGGCTGGAGGACGATGCGACCCAAGGTCGTTATCCGGGAACGTCAAACTTCAAATTTCAAGCTGTATCCTCACGCGCCAGGCAATAGAGCTGCGGCAACACCATGTCATTCGATAAGGCTATGACTCAGTCTCAGCAACGGAGAAAGCGATGGCTATCTTTGTTGTGCCTTCCTATTTATCCTCGAAAAAGAAGCTCGTAGATCACCCTTGGTAAGATTGGTGACGCCAGATGACTACAAAAGTAATTCCCATCCACAGTGGTTTGTTTGGATTACTAACGAATGGATGCGAGGTTTGACACAACATCCCTTCTTGCGAAAATAAATTATCATCCAGTGAGCTGAGATTTGTAGTAAGTGACAGTACACTGGATCATGAATCCCAGGATTTTTGAAACGAGTATGTTCGAATCCTCGATTGAATGTGATGACGATATCATTGCATCTTTCCTGCATTCTCCTTCAAGCCTTGGGGAGATCCGGCTGTCCGCTTCATGTAGAATGGGGAATAAGAACGTTTTCAGTACAACGCTACTCCGTACCGTTGCGTTATATGAAGGACTGAGGTCATTCAGTAGCTTTGAGTCTCAGTTTTCGCATCCTGAAAGTGATTGAGGAAACCCAGGTGGAAGTGGGTTTTGGTTTTGAAACGGGTATCCTGCCGAGGTCGTGCCCTTTTGGTGGCTGAAAAAAAGGTGATACAGGTACGAAGAACGCATGCTAGCGATGAAGGGAGAAAAGGGATGCCCTTCTTGTTGACGGTCCGTGATTCCACTATTTGGTTATTTCAGAACTCGACTAGAAGCCAAACTAGGTGTTGATAAATTCGCCCTTGGCAGGTTCCCAAAGTCTGCCGGGATGACTTTTGAACGAATTGAACGTCTGTCTCTTGTAATTAACACATAGTGTTGCTTTTATCCGTTGCTAAATCTGTGCAACTTTGAGAAGGGATGAAACATTGCTGGGACAAGAAAGACATCCAGGCACTGGAACCAAGCGGAGCCATCCCTGATGTGCACTACAGAGTCGAGAGTTCAAGCCATGACTCCACTCGCAGGATGCCTGGTTTCCGTCGACAAGCCCCCTGGCCTTGAGCTCCAAGTATGTATGTTTCCGTGAAGCTTGAAACTGTGCAGTTGTTGTAGTTTCACTCAATCGTCAAACTGGCCTTGACTAGCGCATATCTCAGTTCTAATTCCCCATCCTGTATGTCCGCAGTGGGGGCCATTTATTAGGCCTGTGGATGCAAGCGGGCCGTTCGATCGATCCCGGAGCCCAATAATCTGGGAAGTCAGGTTGCTCTTTGTGTCTATTCCCAGCCGTTGTATGCAGGCGAGCTGTTCTATCATGTCGCTCAATCTTGAGCTTGATAGCGATATAAGTGGGAACCTACTCGGTAGGTGTTCTGCACATTCTGCGGGTGTATCATAAACGTGGCCATGGACATCCATGCACCTGTTCAACTATGAACCAGATTGACCGAGTCACACTAAATGAGCCGTCTTATTTTGCACAACCACATGAACAAAGCTCAAATTCCGGAAGGACAAGACCCCGAGGTCCGCCGTTGTTTTGTCTTCGATGTGCCGTGAAGTCTGCGCTGGCGAACGCATTGACTTCTAATAATGACACCACCAGACTGGGGAAAGATGCATCCCCTTCACCCAGACCGTGGTGCTCTGCTCTCCAGTGGGCATTGAGATGACAAACACGGCAAGAAGAAAGCTTCCAGTAACAGGGCATTATCTTGGTTGATTGACAGGGGAAGAGGTAGGGGAGGGGCCAGTTTACCCCTGTCAACAATCGCTGCATGCTGGCTCACCGGCTGTGCACCCCTCCCGCCCGCGGCCACAGCCCTGGGTGGTTTAGCTGTAACTGAGTTGGGAGGTGACAGGACTGGGGACTCGCTGACTGAGAGGGTCCAATGCCCTCAGCAGGCACCTCGAAAATGGGGGGTAGACGTGGCTCCTGTCGGGACAACACGCCCCAAACCCAGAGACACTCGGTACAATATGTACATGGCTGTTACTTATGTTCGTGCCGATACGTAGCTCGACGGGCCGACGTGTTTTTCATGCTTCGGTCAGAGTTCCCTGGTTTCACATCATTAGAGTGTATTCTTGGAAGGAAGCAATGTTCCCCTCTGTCTATGGTGTCAACAGCGTCTTGTCACAGACATCCGGGCACGAGCCAGCTTGCGTTTGCAGCAGCACGAGGTTGCAGTTCATTTAAGATGCAGATGGACTTTCACCACACCCAGGCGAGTCCATAGATAGTGTTACTGTGGCTGCTTGTATGTCGTCCACAAAGTAACGAAAAGTAAACAAAGTCGCAAGCCCGAGTCTGGCTTCTGTGTAACGACGATGATAGGGACAAGTGACGACAGCAGCTTCACAAAAGTCAAACTGGGGTGATTACCTTATGGCCCTGGTGATGTTGTTTGTGTCTGTAGGAGGGTTGAATTAAAGTCTGAGTTGGCGTTTGGACCCTTCAGTTTCAGGCTGAGGCGCGGTTGCGAGTGCGCTCATTGGTATGAAAGCAGCTGATGATAAGCTTGTGCTTGATGAGTAAAGACACTTTTACCAACCATTGGCTTGGTTTTGTAAAAGAGCGAAATGATGCAAATGATAAGGTAATGTTATGATGTATGTGACGTATACTACGCCAGTGCTGCCTACCTCCTTACCAACTCTATCACCATCATGATCATGATCATAATTCGACCAATTCAGCAGGAAGCTCACCTTGCAAGTCCCCGCTTGTCGAGACTTCATTCGGCGATTTAGTCGCCGAGGGGGGCCTACAGTAATTAATTCTGCATGAGCGAAGTGGGTGTGGATGGCCAAGCAAGATCCTGCCCCGCTCTCTGCTCTTTGTTCTGCATGTAAGGTGAGATTGGCAAGAGCCGCCGGGGGAAACAAGACGAGATGGAGAGAAGGCAGGTACCTACTGCCTGCAGTTGTTGTCTGCTTGTTTGGGCAGGAAGGGATTGCCCAGATAGGTTCTATGACAGACTCGATCTTGATGACCTTGTATGATCTAAGATCTGTCCATTCATGGGCGCTTGACTTGCAGGCTTAGCAACCATCCAATCTACAAACCCCAATGAATCAGCCATCTCCATTGGATAATTGCCAGCCTTGGATGCAATCGGACGGTAGCGACGCGGCGTGAAATGACAGATACCGGCCCATAATGCTATTGCATTCAGCCACTAGGATCATGTGTGAGGATGAAAGGATGAATCAATGTTTGAATTTGCTTTGTTTGTTGACCTCTGGAAGTTCGAATCCAATCCCAGCATGAGATTACATCACCTGCCCCTCGCTGATGTATGTATGCGCCCAAGTTACGGAGTACTGTATGTTTTACTTGTCTGAGCTCGGCTCATCTTTGGTTTGGCGCATTTCCCCTCCCTCCCCCTCCATGTCTGTCTTGTCTTGTCTGGTCTGTGTCTGGTCGGCATTTCGCTTCTTTGATGCTGGTTGTGAAGAGTTAGCGTCGACCTCAATCTTTAGCGTCCACCATTTTCAACCTCAGAACAAGTCACTCATTCGCCAGATGGCGCCGGATTGCGCTAAACTTCAGGTAGACAGACTTTCTTTTGTTTTGACTTTGCACCACACCATGCGATCGCGCTCCGATTGGTACGATAGCCTAGAGACAAATACACCATTGACGCCAAAAAATTGCGTACACACCCCACTCAGTCGCTCACATTCGCTTGCGCTCCTGGGATAACAAATCAGTAGGTACCCACTCTCCCAGAGTCCCGTCACTTTCTCACCTTCGTCCTGAGGGGATGCACACATACAAGCTTTGCATGAATGTATTTACATGAACGAATTCTGGGTAAGGTCAGCAGTTAGAATTTAAAGCCATGTGAGTCATTAACCCGAGTCGGACAGAAAGTATGTAAGTTGTCGGTGTATCATAGCTCACGTATTGCCGTGGGTGGCTATGGTCGTGTAAGGCAAGGTCCAAGGTTGCTTCATCAATAAATAAACTTTCGCTTTCCTTAACCCCGGCTACATATGTATTAAAAATCCGAGACCCTCCTTGACCTTTCCAAGTGCATTTTCTAACCCCCTCTTCATTGACTACCTATGTATGTATGGACGGACTGATACATAAGCCTGGGAATTACCTGGATGCAACATATTGCCTACGTACGTATGTAATGACACAGATGACCGCTTAGACTTCAAGTGGCTAATCTGACATTCGAGCCATCTCAGGCACATCGAGTCTCAATCGCGGCTGAAACAGCTTCGGCTGGACTGCATCGGCCAACTGCATACTACATATACTGGACTACACATACATGCAACACCGAGTCCGGCGTACCACTGTAACTAGCATCTGCACGAGACGCATTTCGGGCCCTTGGATACCAGAGCGACCTGTACCATCTGCCATATTTTACCTCGGAGCGGCTTCTTTAACAGCTCTCTACTCATCAGCATTTTTTTCCCCAGCTGTTTGGATCAACAATAGCATCTTTGAAACCAAGCAAAAAACCACTCTATTTGCCAACCATTCCCCTTTAGTCCAAGCTTCTCTGAGCCCCTTGATCCCCGGACCTGATCCCCGGACACGATACTCGCTAGCGAAGGCCGTGTCCACCAAATACAAGCAAAGCGTCCAGCGTGCCCAGGCACAACAAGGACAAGGACGGTTCCAATTTACTCCATTGAACCAAAGACTTGGAAGCAACCGAACCAGTCCAGCCCAGCCCACGCAAGAAACCAAATCGATCAGCAGTGCTTGGACCGAGCGTCAGAAGGAAACGGACCTTACTTACTGTACCTTGACCTAACGTTAGCTGAGGAATTACCGGGACGTGCGACAGATTCTCACCTCCAGCTACCGATTGATTACCTTACCCTACCTAGGTACCCTACCAGCTTACTTACAGACAGACTACTTGCGCCCGCGCCGCACTTTGCGATTCTTGCTGCCGCTGTTACCCTCCAAGTTCTCAACCATCTCCACAACCTACCAACCTACCAACCTACCAACCTACCTTACGCATCTGTATCTCTCTTTAAAATACCCAAGTGAGTGACTTTACTAAGGTAAGGTGGTTAACAATACCTATCACACGGTCTTGCTCGCCCCTCTCTGTTCATCTCCCGCGTTCTGCTCCCAAATTATCCCCTTCATTTCCCCGTTTCTCCTCTTCATTCCCAACATCATCCCTCCATCTACACATACATACACACACATGCGCACACACTGGCAGGATCTCGCAGGGTTGTCGTTCTCTTCAATCTTTGGTAGTCCAGGACAGACAAAGTAATTACTGGCATCAGTATCTGTGCCACTCTTGGGTGTTACCTGAACTTTTAGGGGTATTCCGCCTGTCCCGTCACTCTGCTGCTGCTACCCACCGAGTCGCACTCTCTGGGTTGGCCTCCATTCCCTTGGCTCCTCTTACACAAGGTGTTTAAAACTCCCTCGCTTGGTTCAGGCACCAAGGTACATACAATCCCGCGTCCCCTCACCCCAACGTATCTCCGTCACATACCAGTCTGGTCTTTCGGGACACCCATACCGTACCGCCCTCCCACCTACGCAGGCCCCAAATCCACCTCCACTACCTGCTTGCTTGCTGTAGGGATACCAAGCATTGCCAATCCTTCCCACCATCTTCTCGCTACAGACACTACCACTGCCGCTACCGTTTCTCCCCTACCTAAGGTAGCCGTGTCCTGCGGTTGGGGTATGAGAGTTTCTGGAGCCCCCCTACATTAACCACAACGGCCCCCCTCTCCAATCCTCGCAACATTCATTGCAACTTGCACCACACCTGCTTGCTCTGTTCACTGCGACAGTCTGTCCTGTCTGTCGCACTCCTTTTCACGTCATTTTCTCAGCGCATTCTGCCCATCATCTTGCTAACGCGACATCGCACTTACAGAGCGCAACATCTTGTCTTGATTACCGCGAATAACAGACCCAATTGCATCCATACTGTTATCATTGAGTCAATCATCCGTGGCAGCCATCAACGCGCAACAACTGTTTACCTCGATCCTCAACCACCACGTAGAGGCAGATTGCGCCAGACTGCGATCCGCCTCAAACCATTCATTCCTGCTCGGTCGTCACTCATCTCTCAAAATTTGACGACATACTCATCAACTTTGCGATTGCGCCCGCGACTGCACCCCAATACAATACCAACGACAGACGCGATCACGACAAGCTTGAACTCCAAGGTCTCTTCGATTGTCGCATTCGCTTAACCCCAAATCGAATTTCCCCGACGAATAAGGTCTTGCCCCAGCTTATGCAACTGCACAGTGGGCAATGAACATTGATCGAAGCGCACCACCATCCGATTCAGCAAGGATAGCATCTCCAACAGCCAACCTTTCCTATCGCGCAAGTCCCTTGCCGCCTCCAACGGCTACTTCAGTCAAATCATCTGCTGCGACAGCAGCCCTATCCAACACAAGTACAGCCGCATCTACTGCGTCACTTTCGGCCATGGCTACACCAAGTTTTCTCCCTCCTGGCCCTCGATCTATGCCACCACCATACGCTCAACCCCAGATGTCGCGCGATATCCACAGATACACTCCGGCACCAATAGGCTTCTCATCTACCCCGGTTAAAGTCTTAATTCGAAATCTGCCGCTCGAAACCTCCCAGGAGTCAGTGCGGTTCATGCTGGTTTGGTCGCAAGATCTTGTTGATGTCGAACTACTTTCTGTTGACCCTGCAGAGCCACACTATCGTAAAGCATTGCTCAAATTCCGAACAAGGGCGGGTGCTGAGAACGCCAAACAGCTGCTGGATGGGTGCGCCAACACTTCCAATAGTGCGCATTTGAGGGTCGAAATTCTCAGCGACGAGTCCCCTGCTGCGCATCAACAGCCTACAGAAGCTGTTCACAGCGGCTTTCATTCACTAGAAAGCATCTCCCCTCAGACAGTCAATGTTTACCCAGTGCATGACCTTACTCAGAGTGATGGCAATTTGCAACAGATTTTCTCATCACCTTCTCCCATCGGCAATCGCCTGAACGAGCCTGGCAGGGTGACAGGCAAGAGCCTCATCGCCAATGAAACTGATGACGAAAGTTTGGACACACTTCTCTACGGCAATGCGCCGCGCAGGGCCACAGTTGATAATGTTCCCATCAACAGGATGGATGCTCTTTCACTCAACACCAACGTGCCCCCTTCCGCTCCTTCGTCTCTACCTCACTACGGCAGCGGAATGTCAGCACAGTCTGGCCCCATGTCTCCGTCGGGCAAGGGTCATTATGGGTACCAGGCTCCTAACCAATCGCCGTACGGACGTATGAACTATCCACACGCCAATACGGCTGATCAGAACCCCCCTTGCAACACTCTGTATGTTGGTAACCTTCCTATGGATACGGCAGAAGAAGAACTCAAGACTCTCTTCTCCAAGCAGCGGGGCTACAAACGTCTTTGTTTTCGCACGAAAGGAAATGGGCCTATGTGCTTTGTCGAATTCGAGGACATCCCATTCGCTTCCAAGGCACTGACGGAACTATATGGGAAGCTTTTGTCCAACAGCAACAAGGGTGGAATTCGACTCAGCTTCTCCAAGAACCCCCTTGGTGTACGAGCTGGTCAGAACCCTGCTCACGCAAACCCAGGTGCACTGGGTCAAATGAACGGCAATCTTGCCGCTTCTATGAATGCTTTCGGGTCAGCCAACCGCACAGCTTCTGGACCACCTCCTGGTCTTCACCCGCCCATGCTCGGAAACGGCCGAGGCCCCTTCCATGGAGGGGCCTCCATGAACCCCAGCCCCGTTGGCACTTTTGGCGGTTTCACACATCAAGGCTGGCCTGTTCCCGCGTTCAACAACCATGCTACGCCATCGTCTCACAGTACCTATGCTCAGTCATCAGGCTTCGGTCAAACTTATATGCTGCGAGATTAAACAAAATACGCTCCATGGTTAACGAGCACAGTTCGCATCCTTGGGTTTTAGGTGTGACTATACCTGTCGTTGGCCTGGGGGCTTTCGTGCTCAATTGATGCATTGCTTTTTCATGCTTTGTTTTGTTTTCTTTTTTCTTCCTATTTTCTCAATGATTCCCCATTTTTAACGAACACCCACTCATTTTCATCTTTTATATACGGCGTTTTGATTCCTCGCAATTGTGAGTGCTTGTTAAACTTACAGCCGTCTTGTGGATGGTTCGGCTCGGTGTGGATATAATTCAAGGCCGACGGACATCAAGTCTCACCAGGCTTTGATCTGGTGTAACTTAGCACACTGTTTGCCTGGGTCTCGTACTTCGAGTTCAAGCCACCAACTCTCGCTGCGAACCCCTTCCGACTTGATCGCGCCCCTGATTTCTCTCAATACAATTGGCAACTGCAACTGAGGCGCAACCTATCACTTCACGGTCAAAACCCAAAGAAGAAGAGAAAAGCAGTAAAACAAAGACGGTAGAGCATGGCGAAAGTCACCAAAGGAAGTGGAGAAGAATGAAGGTTAGGAGTTGAGATGTGGCGAGTCACAATGGAAAGTGTTTTTTGCATGAAAGAACGGGGTTCAGAAAGCGTGGGTTATTGAGATTCATTTGGTTCATATCAATCAATGCTGGGAGTTCATTTGGAATAAGGTAAGGATGGATCATGATTCCCTGGAGCATGGAAGAAACTGGAGCGGTCGTCCCGCGTTTGCATTCAGAAGGATTGGAGCATGGGATTGGACGGCTACACGAGACCAAGGACTCGACACACACGCATACCAAGATATCACCGCTGGGCATTTCCAGCAGATCGCATCGGCATTGAGGAGTTCATCTATCTGATCCACCACTGCGGGAAACTGGCGTTTGAAGTCTTTCTTGATGGTCATCTTGGCCAGGCTTGATAACGTCACAAGGCAGGCATACTTGAGCTCACATCGGTTGCTGTTGGATCAGAGCTCTTTGAGATGTCTCATTGGGACGGGAGGGCAGCATCAATGGAACATTGGGAAGGGACTGGGCTTAACGCGATATATCCACATATGCATCGCGTCAGGCGCAGGAATAGGGCGTTACCTTTCTATTTGTTTCTCTTTTTCTTTTCTTTTCGCGCATCAGAATTCGGACTGGCACGCGAGTTGGGGCATGCATTTGCAAGCACAGCCTTTTACATCTTGATTAGGACGGATGAAGCATAGCACGGTGGATTATGGGCTTTCTTCTGGTAAATGTTGTTGAGTCTCAATGATACGGCTACAGATTCCTACCTTGGGCCGGTAGGCGGTTATTAGCGATAGAGTACAAGTTTCAGTTGTTTATTTGTTTTAAACTCTCGTGTCTCGACGTGCATGCAATGACAATTCCCTCGCTCTCTAGCAATCTCAATCAATCCCTCACATACATGCTCCAGTTCCTTTCCGCATTGCGAAGTATTGACGAATGTCGAGGGGCATTCGCATGCCACTAGCCTCGTTATCATAGTATTCCTGGTTTGACAGCGCTCGAAATGCAGTTTCAATGTCATTGCATGTCCAGTCAGCTTGAGGTTGCAACTACTACCCCAAAGAACGTGGTCCATCAAAAGTGAAGCCGACGATATCCTCGTCCATAAGCAACAAATGCAACTTGTATATGCTCAAGTCCTAGATATTTGATCATATGAGAGTATCTGCCAGCATTACCGGTGAGGCATATTCATCTCGATGAACCCGGCTATTAACCAATGGCTCTGAGGCTTCCACGCATACAAATGCTGACAGGGTAGGGTAGCATTGTGTGGCTTGACAGATGCAAGTTAAAGTAGGTCGTGTATCCGAGTATGCGCTTCGAGTGGTGCTGCATTCGCTGCAGTCGGCGCTTCGTACACAGACCGAGGCGCCTGTGCCTGTGTAGATGCTCGTGCTCGCGTTACGCACCATCGGGAACCGGTGACGGGAGGCCCCAGAGGATGGTGCTTACCAATATGCATCTGTCTCGGTTTACAGCCTGTAGATGGGTTACACTCTACTACACAACAATAAAGCTTACCCAGGTTCGCGGGCCGAGCCCTCGATGGGCGGACGGGACGGGTGCGGAAATTGGGAAGGGGGAGAGATGCTGTGCGACGAGGGAGGTTGTCATGTGGGAATAACCGGTAGCAAGGGGTGTGTGGGCGATGACAGGGGGTGGAGATGGGTTGTTTCTGTGTTGAGACGCCTGCAGAGGCACGGAGATTGTGTGGTCTGCCGTTATTGGCTGGGGGAGAAGGCGGAAACGATCCGGTGGGTAGGGTATTGGTTGAAAGGTTGATCAGATAATCTGTTTCTGGGGTTTGTGTGTGTATATGTGAGGGGGATGCTCATGCAGGTATGATAAACTTGGGACGACGGTGGTGGCAGTGGAAATGGAGTTGCGGTAGAGTGCTACCAGTCGATGAACCCAGGGATCGAGTATGCAAATCACATAGAATGAGACTGAAACCGTAGCTATGATATTGCTTACTGCGTGAATGAGGCATCTGTCACATGTTTACCAGGGTGGTAGTGTTCCAGTTTGATGTTGACAACGCCAACTGTTTGGGAATAGTTAAGATATCACACCCATTGGCTGCAGATAATACATAGGACCAAAGCTCCGCTAGCTCTACGAGTCCACCGAGCCATCATTCGCCCAACTCATGGTCATGGTGGCCCATAGATCATGGTACATGGTTTGCTGTCCATCCGTATTCAGACCCGGTGTGAGCATTGCAGAATTCATGTCAAAGTCTGTGTCCCACGCCGATATATATGGCTGCATATCTTTATCAAACATGGGGCATCCTTGGTGTCCCACGCCCCTTGAAGTCAGACTCGGTGCTGTGAGTATAGCAACGCGTCTGTCGTACTTTGATTTCACAACACGCAGTATCACACGGCTTGCGGAGAGTACGTCGACACGTTTACTAGACGGTGTGAGATCCTCCGGCCCGTCACACATGAACTCGAGGAATTCGTCAAACCGTAGCTGTGAGCGTGCCCAAGCATGGTCCCAGTCTGGAACCTCAGATATGGGGAAAGAGAGTCGCACGGCGAGGATCACGGAGAGGATAAACTTTGTCCAATCGATGCTTGTGAAGTACTTGAAGCTGTCGAGGTTAAGGAGGTAGTCGAAAAGGGCGCGAGTGTTATTCACGCAGCGTGTGAGACGAACTGGTGATGGGTGGATGAAATGAGGTTTCTTTGTGTTGGCGCGTGTGAGGCAGAAGATGGCACCACCTTGCAAAAAGACGTCGAAGAAGAGATGTGCGAGTTTCACGGGTGCTGTATAACGTTAGAAATGGTAGCACTGCAATAAAGATGGCTTACCTGAACGAGAGAGATGCGGTACCATGGTCTCTTTCATCTCCTTGTGCTGCATCTCGAGACCCAGCAGCATAAGCTGAACCTGCTGGTTCACCTGTGGATCATTATCTCGTATCGAGTTGTTCGCCGTGGTTGTCATGTTTGCAAGTCGAACAAGGTAGCTCAGTGAAGCATCACCATCAACTTCGGCGTGGCGGTGAAGTAGTTCGCAGCACGTCGCGGTCCAGGGCGTCCACTGGGGCATGAGCAGGTCCATCTTTTTCCATGTACAGAGGAAGCTGTCGAATCTGTGAGTAAGTTGGTACTGGTGTATCTCGAGGACGACGTACTTGGACACGGCGTAGTGGTATGCTAGATACGCCCGTAGTCTGTCGAGCTGCATACTGCTCATATCGCCCGGTATCGTGTTATCAAGATTGGGCACTTCTTGGTCGAGATCGAGGTCACTTAATAGATCACCAGCCATACGGTAGTACTGGAATGCCTGTCTGTTCTTTGGTCTCAGATGAAATGGGTACCTGTGAATGTTAACAGGCATGCTAAACTTGTTCAGGGCAGATATACTGACCAAGCACAGTATATAAGAATGCCTTGTAGCAATTCCATGCTCCTCTCGCCACTTGCCACGAACTTGAGGCCCAACACTTTTCGAAACTCATCGTCGTAAAGCGTATGTCCCTGCAAAGTGCGCGATCCAGAAGCTGCAGCCAATATCGATAACAAGACAAACGGTCTGGACGCAGCAAGGCTGGCAACCGTCTCATCAGGCTTCAATGCAATGACAGGGTAATGAACCAGCATCCCCCGAAACGAAACTAACAGCGACTCTGCGGAGTCAAGGTTGAATTGGGGCTTCGCATGGAAAGATTGTATCGAAAGCGTGTGAGATGAGGACGGCGTAGGAAAGCCCGTGAGCGGCGAGTCTTCGAAGCTACCGAGATCCGCGTCTAGATCGGATGGGAATATTGAGTCTATGAACTGCGCATGTGAGTCTCGAAGGTTGTCAAAGTTCTCATCAACGTCCAATTGTGTTGGAACCTCAAAGTCAATAGTGAAAGTCTTTGATGGCGCTGGTGGTGGAGGAGGCAGCGGTTGATGAGTTTCCATCGCGCTGTATCAAGTTATCAGCCTGATTTCCCAATGCGACAGAGTATTCCCTACTGTCTTGTCCTTCTTCTGCGCGTTCGCGGGCCTGTTCGCGATATACATTCTTTCTTGGACTCGAGACACCTTTCCACGTCAGATGATGCCCTGTCAACGAATCTTTGATCGAGAGGTCTTACTTGCGACAGACCCCAGGCTGTTCACTCGGCTGGCACTTTATCTTTGTAGCGCGGCAGGCTTCACAGGCTGTTGAGACCCTCTTCCGAACTGGACAAGCCTCAGCTGCCGGTGACTCGCTCGCCATTTGTGTCGAGATGTCGAGATGTCGATTGGTGGCGGTTCGGGATTGAATTGAACGATTTGAAAAATGTAAAAGGAAATCTAGCAGTGAAAGGAAGAAAACCTCATGCGACAAAGCGAAAGGTAGAGTCGTGACTTGCGCCGGTGTGATGAGGAACCGAATCATGCTCAATCGCCGATACCTCTCGGATCTTATGACCCACACAAGACAGCTGCTGACATTGGATGTAAGCACACATATACAGCCAGTGAGAGTGAGTATTGTATTTGGAGTCATGTTCCAGAAAAACAGAACAAAGAAGAACCGAAAAAATGTAGGAAAATGGACTTCAGCCCGCGCTCTCTCTCGCTCTCTGACTCGCCTATCAAAGCATATGCTAACGCCCAAATAATAATACAGCACATATACATACACGCATACCCTCATTCAACCACTGTATACTTCAGCCCCGGGTTTGCCTCCTTCAGAGTCTTTTCCACGATTTCCCATAGCGGCACTGCCAGCTTCTTAATCTCATACGCAGCCGTCTTAAGTCCATGTCTTTCGTGTCTGTGCCTCGCAAGATTGGATGCTGCGCATCCTATCGAACAGTATATGGTATCCCTCTTTTGATCAATGCATTCCTTGCACGCCACGGCGGTACTAGTCCAGTCCTGCATTTCGATGTCTTCATCCTCATACTGCACACATCTATCTCCGCTCTCGCAGTCGTGCTCCAATTCGTTGTGGTCGCCCTGCTCGGGTTAGATCCAGTCAGTCTGAAGAAGCCGGTAACACTTACGACACCCCTTTCGAAGCATTCATCCGAGCACCAAACTGTCAGTTCCCTCGTGCCACCCATGTGGGCAAGTGCTTGGCACACCGAGCATGAGAGAACATCCTTGGAGTCCACTGTAGCCGCACAAACCGCACATGGTGGTAGGTTATATAAGTCCTGGGAAACAGCGGGCGTCTGGCTTGCTTGGGCTCGAGTCTTATTCTGAAGCCTGTTCTGCTCAAATGCCATCTTTGCTCTGCGCAGCTCATCCAGTCGGTTTTTGTGATGCTCACGTTGCGGTTCCGTCGTAAGGCTCGCTTTGTGATCTTGTGAGATCCGATCAATGACTTGCTCAATGGACATTGCGTCGCTGGCCGCATATGCTTCGAGGTATTGCTGCGCATTTTCCACCACCTCTCCCGTTTGCGAATCCTTGAAGAAGAAATCGATATAGATCTGTTTCAATGATGCTGCGTCGTTTTTGGCTGCTGTGATTTGATCGGTAAGTGAGTCCACGTCGGCTTCCCAGTTGGCTGGCTTGCCAACGCCCTCCCATATCCTCTCAGTGAGCTCTTCCCAGCGCTTAACCGGATCGTCTAGCATTGCTCGCAGCTCGTCTTGATCTGCCCCGCCTTCTCCTACTGAGAGGAACTGCGGGTACATGCGTAGCACCCAGCGGTACCATGCCTCTTTTTCCGATGCGATACTGTCTTCGATCGACGTGAGGTCGATCTTCTTGTGATCTTTGACATCTGCAAACATGACGTCCAGTTCGTTCAGAAATGCTCTTCGCTCTGAGAACCACTCTCTGCCCTCAGCATCGCAGTATCGAGCACGCATCCTGTCAAGGACCTTGGGGAAACACTTTTCGCATTCCACCACGCTTGCTTTTTCGCATTCTGATAGACACGCCTTCTTGATGGCATCCACTTCGTCGGCGCATTGTTGCCTGTGCACTCGGGCCGCGCTCAACTCTGTCCAGTGTTCTGGCAAAGCAACCTTGCCCATCGAACCCATTTCTCCCAATCCTAACGTGACTAGGTTGAATCTGTTCTTGATCTCTAAGTAGTAAACTTGTAAGAATGCTCAATTCGTGGGTTTGCCAAAAGGTCAGTATAAGGTAGTTGAGGTTTTTGAACTTTATATACAAGATGAGAAGCGGTACTGAGTATGTCAATGAATTAGTAGTTCGTAGTCAATGCGTGGTCTTTTTGTGTTTTATCAGTTCGTGTTAACGTCGTCTATTATTGTTCTTGATGAAATGAGAGGCAGGGGTCATTAACTGGAGATCTGTAGGTAAAGCCCAAACTGCCGATGTTTAGGCGGTTTATATCAGCTGGCCTCAATCGCTACAGACCATCAACAAATTCTCTCTTATTGCTACTAGTAATACAGACAAGATGATATGTAGGATAATACACATGTTTAGCCCCTAGTTCTCAAGCAAGTCTTGAGCAGCACCAATTTGGCCATCTGAAAAAGGTCTCATCTTGGCTTACATAGAAATGAGTAACTAAGGTATTTGACATATGAAGATCAACAATGCCCATAAGGACACTAATGCAACCAATTTTTGTATGTAGAAAAGGATTAAAAGACGGCGTAGTAATGTCTCTTGTATCATTATTCCATTTGCATGAATCTCTATCAACTTAAAAGACATTGCTGTACATGTCCTGGTTGTCTGGGCCTGGCGTTATGCACATACCGAGGCGCGCTATCTTATCAGGCGCATCGACTTTCATCATTTCGCGATATCGTCGCATTCGTTCGTCTGCTCAAACAACCGTCTCTTATACCAAGCAAGATGGTACGTCTCTTGCAATCCCAATTTACGAACATCGTATGCTGACATATAGAAAGGCCGATAAACTCCGCACCCAGCAAGAACTCGAGCGCCTCCAAGCGAAATACGTCGGCACTGGTCACCCAGACACGACAAGCTGGGAATGGCGCACCAACATCCAGCGCGACACATACTCTTCAATCGCCGGTCACAGGCCTCTTCTCTCTTATATCGCGCTTGCGGAGAATGAACCCATTACCAAGATTCGCGCGCAGATGATTAGGGTATGTCAAGCTACTCCTTGCCAATGACCAACAGCTAACATGTTGGGCGCAGAAAATGGTGCAGCCTTGTGGCCCTCCTCCGCCACGCGAGGATTAGAACGGACGGACAGACAGTACGATGTCGCAGGCAGAGCTAAGAGATTCAACGTGGTTTTGCTTCGCTCGGGGAATCGGAAAGGCGTCAAGGATAAATACCCCTATGGTAGGGAAGATTTTGGACCTACAATACGCTATTTCATCATACAGAATTGTTTCAAGCTTTGAATTGAATGTTTGGTCTCTATTGGGGTATCATAATGTCGGTATTAGTCCTCATTCCTTCTGTCTTATCCCTGCATTCGACTGCCCTCGCCCACGGCTTCATCGTCTTCGTCGCCGTCCTGCTGAGGCGCATCCCTGATGTTTAGACTCGCACGAAGCTTCTTCTCGTTGTCATCATTCCAGCTGTCGCCATAGACCTCCCGCGTCATGCCCATCACGCCGTCAATACCAACTTCTTCTTTTCCACGAGGACCGACATGCCACGTCGTAGTCGGGTCGCCGTCTTGACCCAAAGGTGGTCTTTCAACTCTCTTGACGACGTAGCCTTGTTTCTCCATCCTCTTCAGGATTATTTCTGTCTTGTCCATTGACACATTCCGGTCGGCGTTAAGCCGCTGGAGATAGCGCTTCAACTTCTGGTCGCTCAATTCTCCACCGCTCAGGAAAATTACCGAAATGACCATTGTGTAGAATCCTGCGTATGTAGCTTCGTCGTCCGCACTTGGTGTCTTGGATGGGGCAAGAATTGATGCATGGCGATACGCCTCTGGTAATATCGACGTCAGGATGTAGGCGCCAGAACCGAGCTTGGGCTGGGCATTGGACTTCATAGCTATGTGTTATTAGTAGCTAGATCAAGTACGATGGATGATGGCTGTACCTTGTCGCTTTTCCTGGAGTGACATCTTCTCTCTAACAGGCAACTCCCTTAATTCCATGCCCCAGACCCGTTTGAGCTGTGTCTGCGCCAAGTCGAATATCCGCCTGAATGATCGGCCTTGGGTCCCGAGGACTGTTCCTGAATTAGCTTTGGCCTGTTATCCCCCAGATTCCATTGTTACCTCGTTCTTTGATACCGTCTCGGCGGAGCGCGGTTCTCGAATATTCGCAGGAAATAACATACCGCACCAGCTTCTTCACCAGTTGATCGTCGGCACTCTGGGCATGATGTTGGTCTCCATCCATTTCGACATCACTAGCTTCTTGTTCGCTCTCGTTCTCAGAGTCCGCCCTGTTCCGTTGACGGGTGCGAACATCTTCCTCTGATTCCTCGTCTTGGACCTGAAGCGTATAGTAAGTTAGAGCTTCGTCCTTAGTGAATCACTGAGGAATTGGACTCACGGGACGGCGGCGCCTTTGTGTAGGCATATTAATAGCGAACAATTGTGGTTACTCAATATCAAATCTCACACAGATACTCAGATTGGTGTTGCAATGATGCAAATATTGGCGATTTGTATGAATGAAAAAGATGGAGGGGGTGGCTTATACTGACAAAAGGCTATACGCGGTCTTCGCCCTTCCCAACTTAGACGCGTTGAGTCCTGTCACGCAACGGGAGCTTATCGCTTATCCTGTTATCAGCTTATCGGATAAAATTTCTAGTAACACTGGTCTGCCTCTACCTTAGTTTTGGGCAAGTTTTGGTCGAACTGACGCATTCCGCTCCCTCAATGGGGCTTCCGTATTTATTCTTTACTCCTCAATGATTTCTAGAGCGGTGCGAGTGCCGCGTATTCGCCTGGCATGCAGGTTTGGCTTAATAACACAACGAAGCACTGGGCTGGGCTTTCGACCAAGTCCAGTCCATGAAGGCCTGGCACGACGATTATATACATCTGACCTTGGAAAAGCTGGGGAGAACAGGGCTGAACCTTTCATAACGAATACGGACGCCCCGAAAACAACGCCGGAAGAAGAGGAACTGGACAAAGAGTCAAAAGTTTCAGCTACAGCATCAGAAGAGGCGACACCGGTTCCAAATCTTCCCTCTGCCACCAACGTCGACTCTGAGCCAACTAGTAGCTCCGAGGAACTTCAATTAGACGAGGACCCGATCTCCAAAGACACGAAGTCATCCCCTGGCGACGAGACATTCCCAGAGAACCTAATTGACGATGTACTGAACGAATCCCCATCACAACCGCAATCGTCAAGATTCGTTTTACCTGACCTACCCGACTTTCCCAAATCGTCGTCAGGATATTCGCCTAGCCCCGAACAGTATGCACTAGACGAACTCTTGGGAGAATCGCAGAAGCCAGGGATCGAGGCATATGAACTGCCTGAACTAGAAGCCCAAGATGTTGGAGATGATCTCATGCCTCTGCCAAAGAGACGCCTCCACGATCGTCTTATGCACGATGAATCCCTCGGAGTTTCTACTCTGGGAATGCCAGCGGATGCCATCATTATCAACAATCCGAATATGACACGCATCGAGCGGCCAGCCCCCACCGTGGTGGAAGCGAAACCTATAGACACTACAGATCTTGACTGGCAAAACTTGACTCCTTCCGGAATGACGGAGCCTGAATCTGAAGAGATATTCAAGAATATCGACGAAATTTGCCCCGTGAGTCGTATTCTGCGTCAAACTGATATCGACAAGCTCGTCAACACTCTTTGCGACGGTTTCACACTCACGCAGCTGCGGGAATATCACAGTGCTCGCAAGCCAGAACCCAGGGATCATGACGTGGTAAAATATGATTGGATAGAAGAGATTGTACCATGGACATCAATGAACTCAGTTCGACTGCGTGGCAATGATAAGGCCACTCTTGCTCAAAAGATCGTGTTGGATAAATGGAAGATCGAGGTTCAGGAACATGCGGACGATCTTGGAAAAGCGTTTGTTTGGATGGATCCTGACATCTTCCCCTTTCTCACATGTTTGTTCCCAAGAACCTGGCCTTGATGTTATATTTGCTGACTGGCGGTCACAGATGGCCCCAATAACATAGGTCGTCTACTCTGGGAGCTCAGGAGGGATTTCGTAGTCGGCGAAGACGAGAAGTTAACACTGCATACTCCGAAATGCCGCCTCAATATTACAGCGAAGAAGTCAACTACTTATGGTATCCTCGCTCATATCGACCAGGCCGTGCAGAGGATGAAGAGCCGGGTTATCGACGTTGCCCCCCTTCTTCCAAAGCCTCGGTCAGTAGCTCTGACGCAGGCAGAGCGCAAGGAGCTCGGCCGGCTGACCAAGACTTCAATCACGCCTGTCAGGCATGGCTCCGAAGAGGTACGAAATTCCCCTTGTCACTGAAACGTACATAATAATAACTGGTGTCTAGAAGTTGCGCGTCTCCTGGATGCCCCAGCCTGACGAGCCTCCAACCGAGACAGAAGACCTTGCAGACACAGTATTCCGCTTAATCGTTGGCCGTGTCGTCCCAGGCGCCGCTCACAGTGTCCTCCAGTGTCTTCCGCGATCCGACGACCAAGACCTAGTCACTGGCCATCCCGTCCCCGTACAACGCCAGGCTCGGGCTATGTCGTGGAGAGACAAGCTCCAGAAGTGGTTGAGAATTGTCGCACCCATCAGCAAGGATACTCAAAACACTCCACTGCTAGGGCTGCCCTCCGAATCAGCGATTCCCGAAGAGAAATGTCCTCGCACTGGAAATGTAGACGCTACTACAGCAAAATTTGGCCATATCCTACACCAACACGCTAGCACTTCGATCAAGGAACTCAACCGCAAACGCCGCATCCTGGCTCCCCTTACACCTCATCCCGCTGCTTTCTCCGCCCTCAAACCTGACAACGACTTGCCCCTGAAGGAGACTACTTCCATTGTTATGCACCTTTCGCCTCATATCGATACCTCAAAGAGTCCAGTAACGGATTCTAATGGGAAATTACTTGCAGATCCTGCTGCCTACATTACCATCCCCGTCCACCCTCAGGCCGATCTCGACAACTTCACAATCCCAAACGACGCAACTGCCCACATTTATGTGCCGTGGCACAACAGTGACGTGCTGCTTCCTACAGAGGCTGTAGATGTCCGCCTTGAGCACAAGCGCTCCTATGCTCTAAAAATAACTCACCCAGGCATAAAGAAATTCTTTGAGAAATCGCAACTTAACCTTCGGGAGGGTCAACTTAGAACACCGAGCCAAGCCGTGCTCAGGGTTCCAGGAAATTGGTTGCGAGGAAGCGGCAGCGGCAGGATGAACACTGCGAAAAGAGACGTTCTTTACGACTTCCGTGGAACTGAGATCCATCAGACCGTGGAAATGCCTTGGAATGGCCACACACTGCGCTACTCTAGCATCGAGGCTGGACAGCATGGCGGCCAACGCCAGGAGATTACACTCCAGGCTGGTTTACCAGGCGAGAACCCGGTTGCTTTCAAGGATAAGAGACGTGAGAGCTTTTTACAACTGGTCGAGGACATGGCCACTGGAAGATACTTCTCCTGGTCTGAAGGCTACAAATCCATCAAGAGCCGCCAGCTAGAAGATTTCAGTTACAATCTGCTTGAAGAGGATCTCCCTGAGGACGTCATTGTCGACAACGAAAAGTTTGATTCGCACGGTCGCGTGAATAGATACAGACCAACTACGAACCGAGACAGTCACAAGCCCGACTCGCGTGGCCTCTCGAATCAACATAGGCCAGCCATCGAGATGAGCAATGGTAAGCATGATTCGCGAGACCGTATTGGTGAGCGTGAGTCAGCCACGAATGCGAACGGTGGCGAAGTTGAAATCCGTGGCCATGTGGATGAACGCACGCCTGACCCAGAGCCAGAGGAAGAAACTCCAGTTGACACGTTTGACGACATAGACGCATTGCTTGCGGCGGAGGACCCGACTTCTGAGCTCAACCCCGACACGGCATCCAAGTCTGACAAGCAACATATTAACTGGACCGAAATTGACCAGAAATTAATCGCCCCAAGTAAAGCGACAGATCAGCTTATGAGTTTTCTCGAGAAGTACTCCAGCCCTAAGGCCTTTTTGACCGAAGACAATAAGGAGGTCTACGGTATCGATGCTGCCTACAAATACATGACGAGCGTTCCAATCGACAACTCGTCAGACTTGCCAGAATACGTGGCCACACCACCTAAATATCGGAAGAAAGCATTTGCAACTAAAAAGAAGAAGACTCACAAAAAGGTCCAGAGTGAGAAGCTCGCAACCCAGGAGCCAGCATTTAAGCCCAAAGCAACGCCAAAGAAATCAGCAACTACCGGGAAAGCCAAGGAAAAGTCCAGCAAATGCACCCTCCCTGAGCTGCAGAAACCCGCCACAATGTTAGATGTAGATGCATTTGCGGCTCAGTTCGCCAGACGAGCGACTTCAGAAAACAGAGGGCAGGACCAAAATAGTGTCATTGGGTTCTTCGATACCCTTCCAAAGGAGAAGAAGCCTGCTAAAAAGAGGTCCGCTCAAAAGAAGAAAGAGTCTACTTTAAAGAAAAAGCAGCCGGCATCGAAGGACTCGAAGAGCAAAAGACCTTGAACCGCTCTCGAATGAAGTGCTTGAATATGCTACGACGACCGAAACGATGTCAGGAGTACGAACGCCGGTATGAATAAGGACGATCACTCGTGAGGCTTGTGTGCCCCCTGCCCCCCCTCTTGCCCCTTTGTGTGTCTACAGCGCCATGCCGGTTGTGACGTGCACGTTGTAAAAGAGGAAATCGTGAAATTGCGAGGCAGCTTTGGATGTGGAAAAGAAAAGGAAGAGATAATATTGTATATTAAACAGCATATGTATCATAGTTATGTAAGTAGCACCATTATTAGACGAATGTATAGAGGAAAGGGGCAGTATGTATCATTAGTCACACCAAAATACAACGGACATCGGGACATCAACAAGACAAACATAGCGGTACAGCGCACACTGCATCGCTGTGATTGCCCCACGCACTGAACCATCCCGCCTGTACGCGCTACTGGCCCTTCAGGTGTCGAGTATGCTGCTTACGATAGCCCAGGTCATTCAATTGAACGTGACACACATCACAAGAAGCTTCATTTGAAGCAGTCACACATCGCATCACAAGCACATTGGTAGGAACAAGAAATTTTTGCACGAATCACTTCTAGACTCTCTATTCTTTTTTTGATTTGCACACAACCGAGATCCTGGCCTTTTTTCTTTGCCTCTCATTATGTGCCCCCAGACAAAAGCCGAGTGCTCATGCCAACATGATCATTTCGTCGTAGAAGCGAGTACATCAGCCCTTGGGCGTGAGATCGAAGTCGTAAGATCCCACTGAAGGTTGTCATTTCAGAAATAAGTTGCTTATTTCTTAGCGGCCTTGGCAGCGGACTTGGTGACCTTGCCGGCAGCACCAGAGGACTTCTCGACGGCCTTGATGACACCGACGGCGACGGTCTGTCGCATGTCACGGACGGCGAAACGACCCAGAGGAGGGTAGTCAGTGAAAGCCTCAACACACATGGGCTTGGAGGGAACCATCTTGACGATGGCAGAGTCACCAGACTTGATGAACTTAGGGGCGGACTCAGTAGCCTTACCGGTTCGGCGGTCGATCTTCTCCTGGATCTCGGCGAACTTGCAGGCAATGTGGGCAGTGTGGCAATCGAGGACGGGAGCGTAACCAGCACCGACCTGACCGGGGTGGTTGAGGACAATGACCTGAGCGGTGAAAGAAGCGGCACCCATGGGGGGGTCGTTCTTGGAGTCACCAGCGACGTTACCACGTCGGATGTCCTTGACGGAGACGTTCTTCACGTTGAAGCCAACGTTGTCACCGGGCTGGCCCTCAGTGAGCTGCTCGTGGTGCATCTCGACGGACTTGACTTCAGTGGTGACGTTGGAAGGAGCGAAGGTAACGACCATACCGGGCTTGATGACACCAGTCTCAATACGGCCGACGGGAACCGTTCCAATACCACCGATCTTGTAGACATCCTGGAGGGGAAGACGAAGGGGCTTGTCAACGGGACGCTTGGGGGGCTCGATGGAGTCGATGGCCTCGAGGAGGGTCTTGCCAGTGAGCTTGCCGGACTTGATCTCACGCTCCCAACCCTTGTACCAAGGGCAGTTGGTGGAGGGGGTAAGCATGTTGTCACCGTTGAAGCCGGAGATGGGGACGAAAGCGACAGCCTTGGGGTTGTAGCCGACCTTCTTGATGAAAGAGGAGGTCTCCTTGATGATCTCCTGGTAACGGGCCTCAGACCACTTGGTGGTGTCCATCTTGTTGATGGCGACGATGAGGTTCTTGACACCAAGGGTATAGGCAAGAAGAGCGTGCTCACGGGTCTGGCCATCCTTGGAGATACCAGCCTCGAACTCACCAGTACCGGCGGCAATGATGAGAATGGCGCAATCGGCCTGGGAAGTACCAGTGATCATGTTCTTGATGAAATCACGGTGACCGGGAGCGTCTATGTGATGTGTTAGTAATAGGAGATATAAAACGGAGTAAGAGCGACGACATACCAATGACGGTGACATAGTAGCGAGGAGTCTCGAACTTCCAGAGAGCGATATCGATGGTGATACCACGCTCACGCTCGGCCTTGAGCTTGTCAAGAACCCAGGCGTACTTGAAGG
This sequence comes from Fusarium musae, assembly GCF_019915245.1. Classification (NCBI taxonomy): domain Eukaryota; kingdom Fungi; phylum Ascomycota; class Sordariomycetes; order Hypocreales; family Nectriaceae; genus Fusarium; species Fusarium musae. The sequence goes on along the minus strand of NC_058392.1, from coordinate 2,813,499 downwards.
AACCTTTACCGAGCTCAGCGGCTTCCTATTGTCGGATGGTTAGTGACTGCTTGACACGTGACGATGAGCTCAGTGAGGTTGTGGAATGGGAGAGGGCAGAAACGCGCCGCTCGAGTGGCGGGGTAAATGCTCCACCAGAAAAATTACGGTCATATCGCAAAATTTTTGGGCTCGAGCGGGGTAGCGGGTACGTTTCGAGTCGTAGGGGGAAATCGATGGGCAAAGAACGCGCGATAGAAGGAAAAGTGACTAACCTTCTCGAACTTCTCGATGGTTCGCTTGTCGATACCACCGCACTGGTAGATCAAGTGACCGGTCTGTGAAGCGATGTCAGCATGTCTTCTTTGAGAAATACCCCGCCAGGTCTTGGCCGGGTTTACGATGGCCGATAAGCTCATCGTCAAGGGTAGTACTCACAGTGGTCGACTTGCCAGAGTCGACGTGGCCGATGACGACGACGTTAAGGTGAGTCTTGTCCTCCTTACCCATTTTGACGGTTGTGAATGGTTTGTGATAAGGTTTTTGATGTACGTGCTGTGAAAGAGGTCAGTGGCCGCAGAGGCAGTGAGAGGAGGCCAGGCGATTATCAAGAAGATGTTCCAAGAGCCTGCAGTAAAGCGATAGATCTTGTCGGTGTTCTTGATGGAAGGCCTTGAAGGGTTACACGTACAAAATCGCAGATCGGATGCTTGAACCGGGTATGCGAGACGAGGAGGGAAGAGAAAGAAAAAATCCAAGGGAAGTGGTGGGAGGAGGAGATTTAAAAGGCGAGCCAGAGGAAGGAGGGGTGGGGTGGGGTGAAAGGCAGAAGCGGCGCCGCGGGGCAACCAACTTGGCAAGCCCTAACAGCTGGAAGGTTTTTTCACAAGGCCGGTGGGTCTGTATGAGCCAATCATTAAGCTCCAAAGCATAATGACGGCGAGTGAGTAAAGGCTTCAGGAATGGTACGAGGAGGGGCAGAAGAAGCTCGACGAGGACGAGATATCAGAGGTTTGTCATTAATATCGAATGATCAGGATCAAGTATTTACGGTTGCCATTACGAGATCACACTGCACAGCCTGCTGCGCATTTGGACGAGTCTTTGCAGTGTTGCTGGCCGCTGTTAAAGCTGATATCTGGAGCAGCGAGCAAACTGGCAGTGGAGGTTCAGCGCAACACATCGATTCTCAACGAACGAACAAGCCCTGGCACCCTAGAGGAATCTCAGTAAAGCCGCTGTCCTCTGGTGCACTACGTAAGGTAGTTACAGCATTTAGAAATAGAAACATCACCATGGCGCCTCTAGCTGCTCTATCACCAGCTCAATAACCTATCTCGACCTCTTTCAATACCTATCTGTCTTCCACCGGGGCAACTGCAAAAGCGCTGGTTCTGCGTGGAGGTACAAGCGAATTGTTAGGCTGGTACATGCGGGGCACAATTTTTGCTATTCTTTTCTTGTGCGCATCGCCGCCCAAAGGAAAATTTCTCACTACGGCCTGAAGAAAAATTCGACCATGCTGGCGGTCGAGGCTCGGTGGGTTACCCTTTCGTGTGGTGGATGCGCGGGCGCGTCCTAAAATTGTCTGGGGCCTGCTTGTGGCCGGCCTGATACAGAGACGAGCATGGCTCTGCGACTGTTCTGCCCAACGCAGCATCCGAGGATTTTTTTTTTTGCCCCTCAATTTCACGTCCATCAGCCCAACGCGACCACGGCGTGAGTCACTTGAGTAATCTTAATATCTTCTTCCTGAATTCTCTCGCCTACAATGTCACACCGATAAGAGTATCCTGACCGAGCGACTCCTTCTGTTGGCTCTCGCTTTGCATTTTCTTCTGCGTTCAACCACCAAGGGAGGGGAAGCTTCAAGATTGCCCCTCCTCTATGGCGCGGTCTGTTTCTGGCTCAAACTCCCTGCACGAATTAACGTCATGCTCCACTGTATCTTTAGCGCCTGAGGGTTGCCACCACCGCTACGCGACCAGTGCACGGAAGATCTAGCCTTGGCTGGGATGTGTGAGGTGGTCAAACAGGAAGTTGATTGTCTCATATCAAAAATTTTCAAGCTGGAGGGGTAGTACGGTACAGTTAGGTAAAAGCGAATATCAACAGGTCAGTCACCGTAGGCATTGTGACACCGGACAGATCATGTACTGTATTTGATCGCTTCCACTAATGTCCAGAATATTCGTGTGGTCAATCATGTTGACCATAATCTCCGTTCATTGTTGCATTTCCTCGTCTTGGTCTTGCGCCTGTGTCTCGCCCAGCTGTTGTTTACTCGCGTTGTGTTGTGCCCCTCCCCCTCCTTGTCAACAACCCCTCCATCAAAGTATGGTCCAAGCAGAGGCTGCTGGGATCAATAGCCTCTAGCCACTGAACAAGCGCGCCAGAGCAGAAAAGAAACCACAAGGAGGGGCAAAAAAATCATGTCCAGCCACTGTGGAGCCCACACGAAGCGCAGCTGCAGCTCACCTCACCTTGATCTGTCGCGGGACAGTCGTGCTCCTGATGGAGGAGGTCTGATGAGGACCCTGGGGTTTAATAAAACTTCTGACGTTGAATTAGGATGCCAAAATCAGCTGTTCTAAATGCCTCTTGAGATATACTAAGTTTACCCAAGTCTTTTCGTCACTTTGGGTACAGGTCTTGGGTTTTCTTGCCTCCTAGGGACCTTGCGATTTCATGCAGCTTCAAGTGCCCCTCCGATATCTTGAGCCATTAAGGAATTGCCAGATTGTCAAACGCAAAAGTTAGCACCACCATACTTTATCCGTATGGCACAGCTAAAACTATCATCCAGCTGCTACTCCGACGACTCTGACGGCATAAGCGTATCACTGTAAGCTTAATGGAAGAAGAGCCTTTGAGTGATGGATCTTTCTTTTCGATGAGATATCTCGTTGAATCTACTGGTAGGAGGCTGTGCTCCCTTGTTGATGGATAGTTGCAGCATGTCAACAATCTCTACGTACCTAGACATAGTTAAGGCGCATATTCATGGCGGTTATTGTTTATCGTCTCCATCTGGGTATATACAGTATAGTTTTTGTTGTCACATTGCCATTATGGAGAAGTCTATCCGAGGGGGTCTGTCCACAGTGGATATGCCCTCGCCGCATGCATCGGCTCCGCCGTAGGCCTGTCGCCTCGAAATTCTCCTTCACGTTACGGAAGATATCGTGAGACTCGAGTGGAGGACGCACCATGATAACATCTCATGATTCATCGATGAGAAAATTTTAAGCCCTCTTCGCTTTCGTAGACCGCTACTATTGATATGTGAGTGAGAACCTGAGGTGTCAAGAACTTTGGTGATCTCGATGCCATGTTTAGGGTAGCATCAAGACACACAACACAAGGTAGGTACTTAGGTAACATGGACGAAATTGACCATGATACACCACCTGATACAAGCCAAGCTTTACTATTACCAAGGAATTATTATGAAAGCCTGTGCATGTTATGACCAATGGTAGTAATTGTGAAATTCGAGTGCCGCTATTACCTCCCTGATGAGCTTGACCTATCCTGGCGGCCAAGCGGAGCCATTCTAATACCCATATAAAGACAACATCCCCCGGCTCGTGTTACACATGAATGCATGAGTTGGTTATTGTAAGCTCGTACAAATTATTCCAGACAGTACGGTTCAAACCGAATTACTCAACAAGAAGATATCGGTTGTTCAATTGATTATACAGATCTCGAAATCAGCTGCTTTCTGTCCAAATCTCAAGAGCTGAGGCGTATCCAGTTTTGGACCTTCTCAACACCACGAAACAACGACACTGCGACCATACAATGCGACCACTCAACGATTCAACGACCAGCCAAGAAATAACAGTAACAGTGCCGACGACTCGATCATCACCGCCCTCCACACCCGAATTCCATCCAATTACTGCGCAGCGCCCTGCACGCTCCCGTCTGTGAAACTGCAGCACCCCGTCACTGCCTATAACCGCCCCCCTTTTCCCACGGGATATAGGCCGTCACAATAGTACTTATCTCAACAAGCAATACCAAAGACTTCTTGGTCGAACGGTTAAAGCAAACGAAAGCCCGTATAGAGTAATAGTTAACTCGTTGGACTCCTATAACAGTATAGGCGATAGCCAAGGATCCTGGTGCAAATCCGGGTGCGGGTGGTATTTTTTGCCTTTTTGGGGGGTTCTACCTTTTGCTGTGCAAGACAAGCTGTTTTTATTCTGCACGCAGTGCGTTTCGAACACCCTCTTGCTCATCCTGTCTTGGGAGACTTGAGTCACGAGGCAGTGTGCTGTGCACTCAGTCCTAAAGTCTGATCAACACCACCACCGCCGAAGAAGTCTTAAGAAGAAGAAAGTAAGTCGCAACAAGGCGTAAAACATCAAACGTCTGATGTATGCTGAAATTATCTATGAATGCTACTATCTACGCAAGTCAAGCCCAGCTTGACCAATATCCATGTAATAATATACACATCCCCTTCATGGATTATCCATTGTTTATAAATAGACCTTACTGGACCTTACTCTCAACCTTCTTGCCCTGAGTATTCATGCCCTTTGGCGTCTTCAACCCTCCAAACACCGCCGCAGCTACAATAGCAATACCTGTTGCGCCCATACCATATGCTACCTCACGGCCAGCCCACCAGTACACACTTGTGAACAGGATAGGACCGAGGCCTCGGCCAAGCTGGCCCCAACTTCGCAACATGCCGAGCTTGTTGCCGCGCTCATCCTCGTGAGCTTCGAAGCTGGAAAGTGCATTCAGACCCGTAACGACTGTAGCGGATGTGACGGCCAGGCATGTCGCAGCGAGGTACAGACCACCGATTGTGTTGACCTGTCCCAGGAGAACAAAGGACGCAAGGCAAGCTAGTGTGCCGATTCGAACAGACATCAGAGGTGGGAGTCGTCGCGTGACACCGCCCTGGAGAATAGATGCCACAAGACCAACATAGCCAAGTAATCTTCCATTCTTGCCGGAAGTGAACGAGAAGAGCTCGTACGTCATAAAAGACAGAGAACTCTCCATGCCGGAAAAGAAAAGCAGAAAGACGAAGTGGATGGCGTTCAAGAGAAAGTGAGAGTTAGTCCTCTCAACAGCCTTGGGTATAGCCTTATTCTTTCCACCGTCCTTCGCCTGAGCACCGCGTAGCGAGGGCAACGTCTCAGGCAGGCTGAAGTATAGATACACTGTCTCCACAACGATCAGCGCAAGACTGAATCCCGCAGCCGCCGCAAACGGGTTCGCCGTGAATGTCGAGAATGTGCTGAGCCATGCGCCGAGTCCAGGACCGAAGGTGAAAGCGATTGAGAAGCACGCGCCGATCAGAGCCATAGTTGCACCGCGAGACGACTCATCCGAGATATCACTCGCCATTGCTGTAGCGAGCTGCACGTTGCCTTCTGATAACCCACCAACGACACGACTAGCGATGAATGTTCGGAAATCGACGGCGGCAACCCAGAGCAGGACGGAGAGAATATTGCCGCACATGGAAGCCAAGAGCGCTTTGCGACGGCCATATCGATCGGAAAGAGCGCCGATTAAAGGAGATGCGATGGCTTGTAGAAGTCTACGAGTAAGATTGTCAGCTTGCACCTCAGTATCTACAGGCTTGCTTGACGGTTACGTACGAGAACAGAGAGCCTAGAGCTCCGCCCAGCAGTACAATGTCATGTCGCGACTCGATCGGGCGAGAGAAAGAAGCTTTGTATCGGTGGAGGCCCGACAGGACGGTTTGGAGGAGAGTTTGAGGTCCGTTGTGGCCGATTGGCTCCTGGCCTTCGCGGTCGCGGTAGAATTCGAGAAGCTTGGGGAACAAGGGAAGGATGAATGTAAAGGAAATCTAGGAATTTGAATTAGCGAGGAAACCATACTGAAATGTTCTTGTCACATACCAGATCGAGGAGAAGCGAGACAGCAATGACCCGGAGGACTCGCTTCCTCGCTGCGGGATCGAAAGTAGACATTGGCGGCTAAATAAGGACAGATAGATTTCAAGTACCTAACAAACAGAGACAGAGACAAAAACCAGGGAGATGTGGAACGGATGTAAAGGAAACAAAATGGCAATTATGTATGTATAAAAGGAGAAGAAAAGGGAAAAGAACTAATAAAAGACCAAAGAGAGAAGTTCAGGAGACAGTGGACACTTGCTGGTCTGACGGCATCTGATCTCGGAATAGAATAGCAACGTGGTGGTTTGGTGGCTGCTTGCTTTGACCAGACCCAATAGAAGTAGCTGCGTCACTACCATTAGAACAGTGGATAAGGTAGTCTCAGGTCTGTGGCGTGCGCATATCCCCTGCAAGTTAGGGGGTCTGTTGCTGCAACCTCTTGACGGAGAAACTCCCGTCTACATTGGATTGGATGCTTTCTCGATGGTTGCTAATCCTTGAGCTATCGACGGAACTGCCGTGAATGTTCATTACGAGATGACAGATCGACACTAGAAGCGAATTACAGGGTTACACTGAAGAAGCTAGAATATATGCTTTTTGAATGTTGAATTGGATATTTGTAATTTTTCATTGTTTTTATCTATGTATTTCTCCGGTTCTCCTATCCAACCAGTTCAAGTCCTGGCCTTCAACACAAGAAAAAAGGATACAGTTCTGTATCTCATGATCCTTTGGGATTCGGGATTCGTAAAAGTCCATATATCGTATTTATCATGACAAAGAAGATCAACCTCTTATCCGTGCGCGTCATTCAGCTTGAAGATTTGGTGTTGATTGCGAAAGTCTTGCTGTTCATCCATGTTCAACACAGAGACTGCTAGGCTTTCAGATCGACATCCTCTTCTCCAGAACACGGTAACAAATAAAGCCAGAAGGCTATTGGAAAGCAATGCAAGACGTAAACTCGTGACATAGAAAAAGGCACGTATGTACCGTATCTTAAAAACATGAAACATGAAACTCATAGCTTCTCATGACATAACATGATCGTAATCCCATCATACAAACTCGTTTTCATCAAAAGGGTTCATAAGACATAATAGGTGCTGGGTATCGCAAAGCGGCAAAAAAGCAGAGCAAAGATACCTAACCTTGATATAGTGGTGCAGTGTTTATCTTCAACCTAGTAGGTTTCGAAGACGAAGCGAAATCCCTCAGATCCCTTGTAGGGAATAGGCATGAAGTAGTCAGCATCAATCTCGCAGTCTCGAACTCGTGTCTCGAAAATGCTGAGGTAGCCAACGTCTCCAAAGCGCTGATCGCCATCATCGCTGCCATACACAACACCACCGCTTCCCCATCTGCGGAAGAGTTTGGCAAGTGTAAGATAGAGCTCGGCGTGAGCCAGAGCCATGCCGAGGCAGATACGCGAGCCGGAGCAGAAGATGTCGAGATACTTGTCAAGTCGCTCTCCATCCTCCACCCATCGCTCAGGATGGAAGCCACGGGCGTCGTAGAAGATTTTCTCGTCCATGACGGTCTTGTAAGGGCTCATGCCAACGATGGACCCTGGAGGGAGGTTCCACTCCTCGTCGTTCTCGCGATCATGGTAGACGAGAGCCTCATCGGGCGCAACGCGTGCGAGGCGACTGCTAGTTCCGATAGCAAGACGCAGAGCTTCCTTGACGACTCCACGGAGGTAGGGGAGCTTCTCCAATTTTGACAGAGGAGTAGTCTCGTAAGCATCGGGGATGGCATCAAAGAGCTCGTCGCGTAGCTTGCGGAGGGTCTCGGGGCGGTTTAAAAGGTGGAAAGTGGCAAGTGACATGGCCCACGACGTGGTTAGAGTACCACCCTGGACAGTAATCTGGCTTTCCTGTGTCTGGCGAGAGGCAGTCTTGTCACGAACAGAGCGAGTCTTAGTGGAGAGCATGGTAGGGTGACCTCCATCCATCATCCACTTACCGCTGCTTTGAGGAGGGTCGACGCTGTGGATCTGTTCAAGAATGTCGTTCTTCATCTTCAAGAACCCTCCCCATCCCGGCATGCACCGGTTTGAGATGGACTCCGGTAGAGCATTGACGAGTGTGAGAACCCAGTCGAGCTGCTGCACACAGGGTCCCATGTGAGTACCAATGAGAAGGTCATTAGTGACCTCAGCACCGAAATCAGGCTTCTCGACGAGATGGTCGCTTCGAGCAAAAGCGTACTCATTGATGACATCTGAGGACATTGTTAGAGTTGTCATTGTGTGAGAGACTTTAGACTTACCATTGGTGAAGGCCGAGTAGGGATACATGACATCAAGAGGTTGTCCGTTGGATACCTCGGCGTAGTTCAGGAACGCACCCAGAAGAGCTTCCACTCTCTCCTCAATAACCGGCTGCAATTCGCGCACAGTCTGAGTTGAGTGGAAGGGGCTCAGCGCACTTCGACGCAACTTGTGAAGGCTGTGGTCGATGGCAGCAAGAGAGCCTTCTGTCGCAGTCTTGGGTCCTGCGAGAGCAGTTGGGTGAGGAACACGGGTACGGGGGGCACCGGACTATTTGATTGTTAGTTGAAATCCGCATATATCTTGAGCACGCAGGTGGCTACCTGTTGGGTGTAGAATGTCCACTTGTCTCGACGTCGGCTAGGTCCAGTGTAGAGGTCCGAAAAGAATTCAGGGTCTCCGACATGGACCTCCCAGGGGTTGATGCGAACAATGGGGCCATATTGTTCATGCATATCGATGATCTTGTAGGTGTATTGTCCTCCTAGGACAAAGTCGTAGTAGAACTCATAGTATTGAGTCAAAGCGGCCAGCTTGGGACCTGGGATATGGGCCAGAGGGCTGAGCCATAGTCTCCAAATCACAAGCTGGACGAGATAGATGAGCCAGATGCCCGCAAGCATGCATCCGGTCTGCTGCCAGGTAAGGGCAGCAATGGTCTCTTGGACCGCCATGAAGGTGTTGGAAGCCATTCATGAGCGACTCGCCCTAACAGGACGGTATTGTCATTGAAGGAAGTCAAGATTAAAGATGGTTTATTGGAGTGGCCATGGGCTCTCCAGGCTGCATAGCAGAAGCCTTTGAGAAGATAGATCTCTTGTCAAGAAGCAGGCGAGGTGGTGCTGCATTTGTATTTCAAGCATAAGCATGGTCAAGCCTTCACCGCATGGACTTTTAGACCTCTCGATCGGTCGTAGTGGATGGGCTGGGAAGACGGGGAACCCTCTCCCGGGTGCGCGAGCGGGCCGCGTGGAGACTCTTTCAGGCGGTGAACAACAATTCGGGGACTGTCTTGCAGGGCACGGCCAGCTGTCACCGCAAGTGCTGTGAACATCGTTGGTTGACAAGAATTCGAACGACCGTGGTCACATAATCAAGCCAATAGGTGATGCAGCGGGAAGCCGGGGGAGCTTGCAACACTTGTCTTGAAAGGGAAGAACCATTGGGTCGCTAAGACGTTAGAAAGGGAGAATCAGGAACCATTTTAGCTCGTGGTTGGTGATTCAGGGGTTGAGCGGATGAATTGGTAACCATTTTCTATAAAGAGTTTTCAAAGAGTGAGAGGTTGGTAGTTGTCGGAGTAAAGGCGGAGGACATGGATTCTGTGAGAGGTTGGAAGTTGGTGGTTGGCGGTGACAAGGGCAGATTGACCAACGAAATGGGATGAAATCGTGCTTTGATCGGTTGCATCCGAGCTAATTAGGTTCAATGCACATTGTCCAAAAAAGTGGGAGATGAGAAGATCAGAACAGACAGATAATGCCAATGGATGTTTGACGTGCTGCAAAGAATACTCACGGGCCACATAGACAGGCGTTGTCCGGCATATGTGCAAAGGTTATCACTTAGCTTCACAGCCGAATCTCTATATCGTCACTCTTTACAATGTGTACAGTTGTTTCTACAGTATCATAGCAAATCAATTGCATTGTGGTAACTAGCACCTTTTTAATGAAAGCGTGGACGCAGTGATTGTGTATTTACGTTTCAGAGCTAGGTAGGTATGTGAATACCTTCAGATATCGCCATGATCACCCTTGGACAGCCACCCTGGAGCAGGCCTTCAAGAATCTCACTCGTTGAACGGTTGCCATTGACAATTCGGAGATACTCTGGCCTAAAAGGTACGATAGTGCGGAAACGGTCGAGCTGTCGACTGTTTTGGATGATCCGGCAACTGTAATCCTTGCGTGGCTATCTAGCTGGTACGAGGATGCCGGGTATGTCAGACCATACTGAAGCCATTCATGGTTTACACACCGTACAATGTCAAGCTGTTACCGAAATAATCATTGTCCACTCCTAAAGTTCCGAAAACCACCGTGCCAGTAGTGTGATGACAACAATGACTGCATAATATAGCTTCATCCTACGGCTACATATTTGGCCCCGTGAAGATGGGAATGGTAGACCGGCCCGGTCTGCATGCTTTGTGTATCACACCATTAAGTAGGTATGAAGGCTGACCAGTGTCACGATGATAAACATTATAATGCAAAGCAGTTGTGTTTGAGTAAAGAATGATACTGGACTACTGAGTCCGGGCACTTTTGTAACTCGTGGTATAAGTCCAAGTTGAAGGTACACCAAGATCACAAACAATATCCCACGATGCATGCTTCATTATCCGTGCACCGAGTAGACACTAGATTATCTAGATAACGATCATATCATAAAGCTACTACTGTACCCTCCAAGTGTGGATGCTGCATCCGATCTCATGCATCAGCCAAAGACGCAGTAGCGGAGGCAGACACGGGACCGAGAGGTTACCTTCGATATAAATGGGGTTTTCAACTCAACATCCCGCGTCTGATACTCCACCCCCACACAGAAATCCGGGGTAAATGCCTCCAGTTTCTTATTAGTCCCGGATATGAAGCACCTAAGTTGCTGCATATGTACACGGGCTGTCAAGCTTAATAAAGAGATAAGAACTGCGACCCCTCCATTGTAAATCTTGTCTTGCTTTGTCTGTGACGTCTCTGCACCTTCTAGACTACGGCTGCTTCCGCATCTTCAGACGCCCCGCGCTAATAGTCACATTATATGGATTCGATATCAACTTCAACCTCGCAGCCACAACCACAAGACGGACTTTTTACTTAGTTGAATAGTGACGACACGCAATAAGATCAACGGGACCTTGCATTTCTAGGCAGTTTCATGAGGCTTTTAGCTTTGACCACGGCGAACGATAAGAAAACGGCTGCTCATTACCTCGCCTGGAACCAACGCGCCACGGATAAACGGGTTTCAGATCCTTCGATCGCCAACACTCAGCTCTCTTCTCCCTCGAAAAACCCCTCGTATTCCTCATTCCACCGTCGATCAATTCAAGTGTCATCGTCATTGTCGTTCCACTCTCCCTGATGGCTCGAAGCTTGCGCCAACTGACCAAATGGCACGGCTAGACTGCCAGAATCAATATGGAAGGCCTGGCTGATCTTGCTGTTGCGAGTTGCCTCTCAAGCGAGAGGATCAAGGTGGTTGCTTGTAAAACGGACTGGAGATGAGATGTATGTATGATGCCGAACTGCTTCATCTGGGGATATCCCTGGGTAACATGCAGTTAGCCTCTTCTTACATCCTTCGTCGGCAGCCATGGTTCCACAAGATCCCACACTCATCTCCACCAACCAACCCGGCGAATTGGTTCGAGGTCACGATAGCTCATATCTAATACTGTAGGGCTGCACCATGCAACAACGTTTTCTAGCGGTGGTTCAATAGTCCACAAAACGGGTGCACTATTGAAGCCAAACGAACCGTTGTTGACCGATGCAACTGTGACGCCAAGCGAATATGCGATATTCCAAATCGTGTTTCGATAATAGGTACTAGGTAAGGTATCAATATTAAGTTGGTCCTGCGACCAAAGACGCACTAATGTGTACGTTCAAATCTATAGCCGTCCAATGTTATGTTACCATTTCCTCCTCTTCTGATATCCAATCCCATAGATCATAACCCCGAGACCTGAGTATTCCGTCTAGTACTTTTCCGAACCGTCCCAAAAAAGAAGAAAGCATAACTCCACAGCACCGTCATCCCATGAGTTCCTTTTATTTCGATCGGTAGTCGATATCGTAATCGCTAAAGCAGTGCGCAGTTCGTGCGAGCCTGTTGCCAGGCATGATTTTTACAGACAGCATGACTCTGCGGAGTGTTAGAAAACATGGTCTGGGGGTTTTGGAATGTCAAGAGAACTAACCTGAGGTCTGCTGGCTCATGACAGGACATTATCGCAAAGCTTGCATCGTCTTATTGCTGGCAAACGAGCTGGGGGCATTTTCCCTTTGGAGGCTTGGGGCAGCTGGGCTTCGCAACGCCAGTAGTGTCATAAGGTCCGCGAGGCATGATGAGGGTGTTTTTGGTGATTCTTTTGGTTTGCTGAAGTGTCGCAAATAGGTTCGTTGTCCCAGAAATCCAGACAGTACAGTATGCTGATGAGACGATAGAGTGGTTGCGTTGCAGATTGGATTGTGTGTAAAGCAGCGGCAGCAGAGAAAGGCAGAGCAGATAAGATGCAGAGCGACTGGAATTCAAGGGCACGCACAAACAACGAAGAATGAATATTGATGAAAAACCAATGAAAGGGATACTGATCACGAAACGAAGAATTTATGTCGGGGACCTATTTGTCTTAAATTTCATTTCTGGGAGACTACAGCCCAGCCAACACCCCCGTTGAAATTTGGATGGAGGCTCGCGTGGCTTCTAACCTACCTACGCACCGATACTTCAGACTGCCTGGTCTGGCCATTGCATTGCCCAGGCGGTCAGCACACTGCTACACCCCTGGATGACTTCCAAGTACTGGTACCCCCCTGTGCCTGTGTTTACGGTTACTAGGATCGGCAGGGGCCGTGAGCCGTGAGCCTCTAGGTATTAGCACTGGCACTGGACTGTCGGGAGGACAACTCAAGTTTCCGGGCCCTGGACTAGCAACAAGATGTGGCAACTCTGTTTGCTCGGGATCAGGAGCCATTTGTTTGTGGCGTTGTGTCTATCATCTGGATGAGAGAGAGGGAGGGAGAGAGAGAAGATACCTCAGACATGAGAGGAGAGAACTCTCAGTTTGCACTATGGGATCGGAATTGCCAAACGCAGGGCGAGCGAGATGAACCAGATCAAGGGCGTTTGATATGGACCAGGGGTTGTCAAACTTGATGAAGGGATGGATGGCCTAGGATGGATCAGTGCAGTGCAGTGGACCAGCACTACCAGGAGGGCTTGTGGGGAATACTAAAAGAGCGGCTTTGGGGACCAGGATAAGGCATGTTACCTGCTGGGGACCTCTATTCCAAACGGAATTCTAGAAGAGACGCCACGATGAGCATTGGGACCAAAAAAACTTCGCTAATACGTTGGGGCGCAAGGGGAGAAAGCAAAGACACAAAAGAGAGGAAGAATAAGAAAAAAAAAAGAAGAAAAAAAGGGAAAAAAGGACGGTGAGCGATTCAGCTATGATGGCATTTCTCGGTGTGGCATTATGACAAGTCGCCATGGCTGTCACTGATCCGAACGACACATCATTCTGGTTGAGACAAGATCAAAAACAGGGAGACAACAAAGGATAAAAAAAGAGTCAATCCCATCTGATTAATTACTGACTTGACACAAAGGCAAAAACACTGATTCAATCGAAAAAGCAATACCTAGATATGGGAGATCACTATACTGTATTGTACTGTACAATAACTACAAACAAACAACAGAAGCAAAAAGCGTATTCGCAACCTCTCTCGTCATCCCATGTCATACCACACCGCACCAACTGCGCTGCTGCACAAAAGTGTCAAGCAAGTGTACACGTCTCCCCGGTTCTTCAGGCCGTGTTGCATCGATTTTTGTCTCCCAATCTAAGTCGAGTGACGTCTGTAGCCCACCGCTTCGGGTTGGCCCTAGCCCTTAGCTGAGCTGGTCTATTAGAGTCTCCAGCTGTGTCCGTCATGCTAACCATGCTGATGCTGATGTTGCAGGTTATCGTGTAATTGATGCAACATGTTGCAGTGCGTTCGTGCGTGCGTGCCTGTGGTTACTAGCTGTTACTCCGTACAAGACCCCTTTCTCTTCACCCATCCATCCATCCATCGCCTAGCCAAGAATCTCCTTCGCACGAGCCAGTTCATTTCCCGAGCTACGGTCATGACCACGTTAATACTTCAACCGGGGACACTAACAAAGACCCAGCCGCCTGTCACAGCCCTGCCAGTCAGTCGAGACGAGATAGCCAACCGGGAGTAAATACCAACGGCCGTCTGGAGTTTTGAGTTCCCACCATCCTCCGTTGCCTATCGCATGGCATCGCACCAACGGCAACACTGCTTGCTCGGCCTTGTACATAGCCTGCTAAAACCATCCCAGGTCCACGGTCCCGTGCCTCTGCCGATCGCTCGGATACTGTTCATGAGGTTCCGGGAATTGGGATTGTCTAAGTGGCAAGGAAGGTTTCCCGAGTACGCTTAGCCATGTGAAGTCAACTGAAGCAAAGTGAAGCAAGGCATGGGTGGTTATGGGTAAGGGTAAGGTATTATTCCTCCGACATTTGACAGGTTTGGGGGCAAACAACTGCGACACGTCAAGATTGGCATTCTGGGGGCCATCCTCTTACACGCGAGCCTCCAAGTTTGACCGACTACCGGCAAGACGTGCTCAAACCGTTCTCTCTACTGTACTGTACAGTTCAAGCGCAGCGAGGTTCACCTCGGTCGGTCATTGCTAATGTCACTGGCAATGAACAAACAGCAATCTGGACAAGGGGTGCTCCCTACAGGAAATACGAAAGAGTTTTTCTGAACGGCGCTCGTTGATGAAGAAAGGTCTGAGGGTATGACATCGCCAATCGGAGTGCGTTCCATGAGGACGGTCCTGTCTTAGTCTTTTTTGGAATTCTGAGTCCTACCTAAGAACCTATTGGTGCAGTCTCCATCAAACATACCCGTCCTCCTTTTTTCCCTTTCTTTATTTTCCCACCCCGACCCCAACCCTGATCCTGACTGTGGTGGGTGGGTTCCTTAATTCCACGGTACATGGAACCGAAAGAGTCAGATCACCCGGGGCGGCGGTGCTCATTTCTCGATAGGATGTGCTAGACCGTTGCAAAGGGATCCCTGCTCGCCATGCGATCAGAGGCAAATCTGAACTGAAGGTGGTTTGGGGGTTCGACAGATGCCGTGCAAGTGCCGCGTCGAGGGGGAGCAAAAAAAAAGGGACCAGACTTTGCAAACAAAGATGCTGGGGGTGTGATTTACGGATACATACATCTCAAGTCGACCGCTTCTCTGTCTAAGTCAGAAGTCGTTGGCAAACACCATCCAAATGTATAGACACGCTGTCTAGCACGAGTTGAGCCCAACCCAGCCCAGGCGTGTCCTGTCCGGACGCAGGGATCACATTCCCCGTAGCCCCCGGACCGCGGCAGCGTCAGACTCAGAACCGTGGCTCCGGTGCCGACGAGCTACTAGTTAGCTTCTGTTGCTACTCGGACTGGCCTAAATAGCTGGTACTGCTCCCGGGGGAATTGCAGGGTTTCAGGATCAAAACTGCGTCCACCTGTAAGGTTGATGACAGTAGGCGAAGGAAAATTGTGTGCTGGCTGAGAATCTGGAATAGGGTTTGGAAGCCCGTGATGGAGAAAAACCCATGACAGGTGAACTATGCATCCCAGACCGCCTGTTATTTTTCTACAGTAGGGATGTGATGTGTATCTGTACCACTACCGGCCGAGATGTCAGATTGGACAAGATCCGCTTTGAACAACGAGGCTCGTAAAAGAAACATGGTTGCTGTGGCCTGTGGGTTCCTTTGCCGTTGGGTTACAGTTCCAGAATATTTCCCAACAAGTCAACCCTGCCAGGCGGTTTGTGACCATGTACAGTGTATGATGTTGCACCAAGGGTGTTGCAAGCTACGACATGATAAAATAGGAGGTTTATCAGTACATATTATGCGGTGCAGGATGAAACAAGTCGAGACCGAGTAATATTTGCATGTTGTGGGTAGATAATGTTTCAATATCAGGACACCGCCTTGTTAATACCCTCGGGTTAATGTCTCCGGCTATAAACAGTCCTGTAAGGGACAATTGGCTAATGAGATCATGTGAAATATGGCCTTTCATTACGATGAAAGAGGAATATCGGCCGACCTTGATTGAGCTTTCAGCATCGCCAGCATCAACCAAACATAGTTCAGTTTCAGCTCATGAACAAACCGAATCATACACTTCTAACACGAAGTGACATTCATGCTTGCTCATGAACTCGAGGGTCTAAATCAGGTTCATGCTATCTCTGCACCAACCATGTACGCGAGATCTACCACCAAAAAGCAATGTGCATGAGGAGCAACCATCCATCAGCCTATCGTGTTCAAGATTTCCTGTCAATGACTCGCAATATTGATTTACTTTAAGTTTAGGAGACGCAACGTCCCATAAACTTTGTATAAGAGTTTGAGAGTCAGATCCAGAATCAGAATCAGAATTAGAATCAGGGGAGCATGCTATCTGGCTCTGTCCTTGCTGAACACGAGTCAACGGCTCAAACTACAGCCCAGGCATCTATAGCACCTAGCTCAACAGAGAACTCCACCACTATTTCAATCATCATTTGGCAGCTAATTAAGTGAGTGCAGAGACTATCGCTCATGACAATTTACTGAATGAATAGCTTCAATTGCTAATTCTGGCATTTCAATGTAAGCCACATACCTTTAGATGACGATGCTCGTTCCCTTCACGTGACTCATCTTGTCTGCCTTCCACAAGCGTTTAGCTCAGCTCGCAGACGTGACCCGACCTTACCTGACCTGACCCCATCTGTTCCATGCTAAATTAAACGCGCCTTGTCTCCGGACCAAACAGACTGACATTGACCTCCACTCTTTGTAACTTTCTTATATCGACCTCTGCTCTGTCTAATACCATTGCCCCTTCGCGATGCCCGCCTGTCATGGCTGCCGAGTACGCAAGGTCAAGTGCGATGATGGAAACCCCTGCTCGCCATGCCGCCAGTTTGATGTGCAATGCATCAGATCCACTGCCCCAAGGAAACGCCAGAACCCGAAGCGTGGGCGTCTTGTAGCCCAGGCCAGAGAAGCAAACCTCCAGCACCAACAGCCAAATGCACTCTCGCCAAGCGCTTCTGTGTCTCCTTCGGCAGTTCACTCAACGCCTCATGCGGCTAGTGAGTGGCCGCCAGGGAGTAGCCCTGGTTCAGCAATATCAGGCCCTTATTCGCCAAACTCTGAGGCATACACCACAGGCTTCTTTCACTCGCTGCTGCCCGAGTTTGAGAAGGTGGTGTATCCTTTCAGCCCTGCAATCACGCCTGATGAAATCGTCAGGTCAATATCAATGATGCATCACAACTTCGAGGATGCAGCTCTCATATACGCCTATGCGGCTGTCACAACATTTCTATCACAAACCGCGGACAACTCACATGGTAGTGTAGCGGCCCAGATAAACAACCTGGTATATCATAGTCTCGAAGCACAACATCGTGCTGCCGTCGGCTCCCATGGTCCGGGACGTGTAGATGAGGTAATGCCTCACAATATCAAGCGCATCGTGACATGCATCTACCTCGAGATATCAACTATGGGACTGCCTCGACTCGACAGAAGTTTCAGCTTCATCCGGGAGGCTATATCACTAATTCAGATCATGGAGGCTCACCAGCGCACGTTACCAGATCCTACTCGGACACCATATCCTATGGCCCGATTTCAGCAAGTCTATTGGGAAGCCTACATCCACGAAAGGTTCCTCACCATTGCTGATGGATACCCCAGTATCATGGGACCTCTACACACCAATCTTTCAGCACCGGACTCTTCTACACCGGAACATATTCGAGTGGGCTTCAACTGCCTAATAGAGCTCTTCCTAACCTTGGATGAGACGTTCCTCGCATGTTGGCAGTCTCAAAGAGGTGCAATCGGCGGGCTGACGGTGCAGTGGATTGAAAGCAAGCAGGTGCAGCTTGACCAAGCTGAGATGAATGCTGCAGCGGCCGAGGCAAGGATGCATTCCGAGGGACACGCAGGTTTCACAGAACTACAGCGTGCGGATCTCTTTATCACTAGACTCTGGCTTCGCACATTGCTCTGGCAATTGGCGCTCTCGCAGGGGCTTTTGCGTTCAGGGTCTTCAGATACGACGCACGAAGGCCTGTCGCTGCAGTTTCCGGCGTCTCGACTATCAATACAACTCCGCAGCTTGGTTGGGCAGTTGGATAGTATTGTGAGTATAGCGACGCAAGGTAGTGGTATTATACAAAAGCTCTTTGAGATCGCCAGCACAATTGCCGACGTCCTCGCTCTACCTTCGGGGCACAGTCAAGCAGAGGATGGACTGCGACCACATGTGAAGGACTTTCTTTACGTGGTCAACTTTTTGCTAGAATTGGGGTTGATGAGAGAGAATCAGAAGGATTATCTCCGCGAAAAATACCACCTGTTGCAGCCCTTGAACGCCGAGGGGAGGATGCCTGCACATGCTGGTGAGCAAGCAGTTGCTTCTTAGAATGATGGTACTGTCTGGATAGTGTCTCGGGACTTGGCCAGGATAGTAAACGTTATGATCCTTCGTAGTACGTGCAAGTTGGCAGAATAGAATTAGCCATGATGAATGATGATTACCAAGCTTTCCCCAGTTTAATAACGTGCCATTTTTCATTATGTTGGGTTATGCCAGGCTCAGAAACTGAAAGCGCAAGACCTCATCTGAAAATCTCAAGAATACCACTAAACTAACCTCTTTACACGGACAACTTATAAGCCCTCCAGTTCCTGCAGCTACATGCAGGGGTTTCACCTCTTGGCGCCACCCAAAGAGTTCCACTCAAACAACGTCAAAAATATTTCGTCAAAACTCAACCCACGTACCCTAAACCTTGACCACTTTCAATGTCAGCCATGCATTTTCAACCAGTCGAGCAAATGATTGACGAGGCATTTACCGCTCGTCCACAAGGCGAACCTCAAGCTGATACTGTAGCTACCAATGATGCTCTAGACGACGTTTTTGGCTCGGAACCTTCATCCCCTACAGATTTTCGTCATAATGATGAGTCAGCAGCACCACACCCCTCAGACATTCGCCGGTTGCAAACAGAGCACACAACTGCTGGATACCGGGAGGGCATTACCGTTTCAAAAGAAAGCAGTCTTCAAGCTGGATTTGACGAGGGATTCAGCCTTGGCGCAAGCGTTGGCATGAGAGCAGGTCAAATTCTGGGTTTGCTCGAAGGCATCAACGAAGCGGTTCGTGGTCTTAACGAATCAGATTCTTCCAAGATCGCCGAACTCCTGAAACAAGCACGCGAAGAACTTAGTACACAAGGCTTGTTCACACCTGAGTATTGGTCTGAAGATGGTAATTGGAAATATGAAGTCACTCAAGCTACAGGGGCCGAAGATGTTGTGTTCTCAGATGTAGCTGATGCGCATCCACTTTTAAGGAAGTGGACGCAGATTGTGGATGAGCGAGTGGCCATGTGGAAGATAGATAGGAGCATCTTGGATGATGAGACTGGGGTTAGGTTGGAGAGGGATGAACCACTTGGTTCCGGGGCTGCGCTGACGGCAAAGAAGCCGTTAGATTGGTGAAGACGGGAGAATCACAGACTACTACAGAGGAATATGGAGGGATAAGTGCGCACGGAAAAGATCGAGGTATGTCAGTTGTCTTGTTAACGGCTCGCTTGCTAACCATGCTAGACCAGAAGATTCTGCCAACAATTGAAGCGTGGCGTGTGGGATTTGGATGAGTTGTCAAAGGTCTAACTTGTATTTATTGCCACAAGATGTGCCCAAGTGCAGCTCCATTGAAGATACTCTCATGACCCGCGGCGTATTGCCCAAACCTCGCCTATTAGCATTGGCTTCTGCTGATATGGTGTAAGCCACCATGCCGAAAGTTCAGGATCCGCTCATTCTACTATAACAACAGTGGGCATAAGGTAGCTGACTAGAAATACGTCTGGCCGTGTATCAATTGAACTATCTATCTCGGCGATATTGAAACATTATCACACAGGGCATAGTCCCACCACGACACTTGGAACCCGAGACTCGAAATATTCTCTTATTCGGATTCCTAATAACACATCTATCCACGCAACACAGTGACCAGTCTTGTCGGTGAATCAAGCATCGTGTTACTCGGTGTAGCTTGGTGCTCGAGTTGGTGTTGTCGCCCATGTTTGCTGACACACCGACAGTTCAACAGCCCATGCCAGGTGTCTCAGGCGCAACACGTCGACAATGCCAGGCCCCTGGTAAGTAGTAAGCGTTGTAATGCCCTTACTCGGTTGATAAGTATGTGCAATGCATTGCGATCTTTGTGGCTTGTGCTGTATCATACCCCTCCTGACACCGCTTCTCTAGTGCTGGGTTCTCAAGGTGTCAAAGGGCTTATTGCTCGAAGGGGCGGCGATAACGGCTGCTTCGGTTCGCTGTCATGCAAAGTAGTGCTTGTAGCTCGTTGAGTTCAAGTTGATCCCACTCTTGAAGCAGGTCACCTTCTGAGAAAGCGGTATCATGCAGATCCCTTGTCGTCATTGGAGCCTTACTGAAGAGGAGCTCAATGCGCCACACCAAAATTTAGTTGATGGCCAAGATGACTTATCGTTGACTGCGGATTTCAACCATTGACATATGTCTGGAGGGTTTTGGCCACGTCTTCGATTCGCTCATACTTTCCGTAGAGCTCCTTCGTTGTCTCCCAATCGCGGCCTTCTCTACCAAACATCATAAGTTTGATAACCCTCCCGTCATTATCCATAACAACTCTGCCACTTCGATCATCAGCCCAGGAGAATCGAATCTGTTTGGCCTCAATATCAGCTATTCCAACCTCGACAATGTCATCAGGCAGAACTGTATCGTCCACCCTGTCGTGCAATCCGAGACTTCGTCGCAGGTCCGCAGAGACACCGAGTCGGTTGTGATACCGCACGATTTCTCTTCGGAGCGCTCTGACGAAACGGTCGAGGTTTTGCTGAGGAGACTTGTCGCTCTCCGGGCGTGGTGCCGGAAGATAACGGGCTGCCAAGCCGGCTATGGGTATCGCAGAGGGCAGAGTGTTTCGGTGGATTCGCAGGTATTTGGAATTGAAGTATGGTCTGTTAAGCATGACATAGTAAGGGAGCAGGAACTGGCTCTTGGACATGACTTCGAAGCGCAAGCCAAGGACATGCCCTCCGTCAACTGCATTGGGATCGGGGTCTTGGACCTTGAAAGCAGTGACAGAGCTGCCTATGCGATAAAGACATTGCTGGTTATATGCTCTTTGTTTGTCGGCTTCGCTCAGGAGCTTCGTGCGGGATGGTATATTCCGGGATGATAGAGAATTCTTGGATGGCTTGAGAAAAGCTTGTGTTGAGGGCGCAGCAAGAATTGTTGATGTTTCGATTTTGAGCGACTTGCGCAAAGCAGCGGCTATTGAATGCATTAGATCATGTTTGATGCGCCGGCATTGTGTTTAACGACTGACCTTGCTCTTTAAGCGCTATTATTTCTTGATCAAGGAGTTCGCTATCGGTTGGAGTAGCTGGTTCGGATGACATGGTTGTCCAGTATATATGGGATGAAGAGATGGTGAGTAAGGTTGCTGATGATGTTGTTTTGTTACAGTCTGTTTACAAACAATTGGTCCCCTGGCTACCATTGGTTGAAGCTGTGACGGGGGGAACGATAAGATAAGAGAGTTCTCAAATTTCCAAATTTTGACTAGCATCGAATGGAACGACCATGTGATCTCTACCAACCTTCAATTCATAGATCAAAGTAAGGTATGCATAGGGGGTTTTGTACGTTTGTTTATCAAAATAACTAGTCTCCTTGTAATGATATCATTGATACTGCACCTTTGTTGGCATTTTTGTCAGCCAATGTCTTGCTTGGTCTCCATCTGTAAGTCATCCTCCAGTGACAGATCGGACTTGTTTTTATTGGCTGTGACCCCGGAACATCATCAGCAGCCAACCCCTGACGCGCTTCCTCTTCTGGAAAGACGCGAGTTCCGAAGAGTCCTTGGCTTTTGGGGTTCGGGTCTGCTAGGTTCACGCAGCGGTTTGTGAGCGTGGCACCTTGTTGGGTTCAGAGTCAGTTTGGATACTTTTGTAGAGGGTTAAAAATATTCCGGCGGTTATCGTTACGTCTGATTAAGATATCTCTTACGTAGATGTTGTCTGTCGCCACTGAAGCTTTTCAAAAAGGCCAGGTAGAAGATTCATCCTTACCTATCCCCATTCGAGATCCTAGATCCATCCATCTTCAAAAAACAGTCCAATCATATTTCACTATTAAAGGCCACGGTAGCGGGAGCCTGCTAGGTTCCCTTTTTTTATACGCCAAACCGTATCCGAAACACAGGCCAGCAGTGACCTTCTGTATCTGAGGCCCGCTTCAGATTTACTGGCCCTCTATACCTAGCTCAGCACTCCAGGAACTGACAAATACAGACTTCCATTTCTTCTTCATTCCTTCAACTACAATACATTCTCTCTCTCACTCACTCACTCCCAAGCATTATTCTTCACTTCTCTTCGAATTCTACTTCTTGGCTTTCCATTACTTACGACCTCTATCCTTGAAATTCTCCAGTTTATACGTCACGACAAGACATCTCGAACCCACCCGCATCTGACTTTGACGCTTTTGACGCCTCGTCGCATTCGTTCAACCCCCCTTTACATCCTTCCACGGTACTACCTCTCCTTTATACTGTACGCGCCGTAGCCTCGATTCTCCGTTACTCTTGGCCCCTATGACCGCCAGGGCTCGACGACCTCAAAACAAACCCGCCCGGCCGCCCCTGACGATCAAGACAGAAGCAGAGGATGCGAATGGAAACGGTCACCTCAACGGCAACGGCAAAATGAGCAGCGGAGTAGAGATGCGCCGCAAGGCGGCCAATCAAGACGCCGATAACGTTGCGGCCAATTTCATCAAGAGCGAGTCCTTTTCCCTCGACGATCCGATCCCCAAGACCCCTTCTCTCAACAACCATGGTTTCTTCGATCTTCCTCGACAAGACCAGAGGAACTTTCTCCTCTTGGTGCTTCTATACTTCTTGCAGGGCATCCCCATGGGCTTGGCCACAGGCTCTGTGCCCTTTTTGCTGAAGAATCATATGTCGTACAGCGAAATTGGTATCTTCAGTCTCGCTTCATATCCTTACTCCCTGAAGCTCTTCTGGAGTCCTTTCGTGGACGCTGTCTGGAGTCCCAAGATTGGTCGGCGCAAGACATGGATCGTCCCGATTCAGTTTCTCTCCGGCTTCGGTATGCTCTGGTTAGGATCTCATGTGGAAGACATGATGGCCACCGCTGGTAAGCCTGGCGGCATGACAGCGTTCTCGTTCATGCTTTGGTGGTTCTTTCTCGTCCTCATGTGCGCCACCCAGGATATCGCTGTGGACGGCTGGGCGCTCACTCTCCTGACGCCTGGAAATGTATCATACGCTTCAACTGCGCAGACTGTTGGTCTCACTGCTGGCCACTTTATGTCATACACTGTGTTCCTCGCCTTCAATGCTGCCGACTTTGCCAACAAGTGGTTCAGGGCGGTTCCCTCAGATGATGGTCTTCTCTCACTGGGGGGATATCTCAAGTTCTGGGGATGGTCATACATCATTGTCACCGTGGGACTTGGTCTTTTGAAAAAGGAGGACAAGTCGCAGAATGAGGATGGTGTCTGGGATGTCTATCGCATCATGTGGGGTATTCTCAAGCTCAAGAACGTCCAGACCATTATCATTGTTCATCTGATTGCCAAGATTGGCTTCCAGGCCAACGACGGCGTTACAAACTTGAAGCTTCTCGACAAGGGCTTTGGCAAGGACAACATGGCGCTGACGGTTCTCATCGACTTCCCATTCGAGATTGGACTGGGCTACTACGCCGGAATGTGGTCACAAAAGTATACGCCGATGCGCCTTTGGTGCTGGGGATTTGTGGGCAGACTTGTCGCTGCTCTCTCCGCCCAGTTCGTCGTCGCTATTTTCCCCGATGAAGGAGTTACATCTTGGTATCTATTGGTGGTTATCGCTGAACACCTTTTCTCAACATTCACAAACACAATCATGTTTGTCGCTGTCTCTGCCTTCCATGCCCGGGTGTCTGATCCCGTCATTGGCGGTACTTACATGACTCTCCTTGCAACGTAAGTAACACCGGACTCATATGCCGCGGCCACGAAGCTAACAATTTACAGTGTCTGCAATCTGGGCGGCACATTCCCTAGATATTTCGTACTCCGGCTCGTTGATAGCTTCACTGTGGCTACATGCGAGCCTGGCAAGCCAGATGCCACGACAATCAAGGGCACACTTATCAAAGATGCATTCTCATGCGCTGTACAGTCTGAGAAGGAGAGATGTGAGGCTGGCGGCGGAACATGTCACATGATCCACGACGGATACTATACAGTGAACATATTATGTGTCCTGTTTGGTGCTGCAACTTTCTTCTGGTACATCAAGCCAAAGGTGTTACATCTCCAGAGTCTACCTCTGCGGGCATGGAGATTAGCACCGGGAAACGAGAACAAGCGATAGATCAAGAGGAGGAAGAAATCTAATGTTAAGCTGGCAGCATGTACAAGTAGTAGATTGGGAAGCATGCGCTGCAGCGCTTGATACCCGCGGACATATTAGCACAATATACCTAGATGGTTGCTCATTCACAAGATGGTAGCCCTGGTCGGGTCAAATCAAATACACTTTGTTTAGTTATTACCTCGCAGTTCTAACGGGTTATGTCCGTCTATGCATATATTAATGAAGAGTTTTGAAATGCCGATATGCCCCAATATACACCAAACGCCACGCAATTTCGATGCATTATGCCCAGTTTGCCATGCACATAGCTGACTCTACCCCAAATTTCGAACCCATGATCCCCTGCTCGCTATGTACGTGACCAGTTGCGGAAGAACAAAAGCACGATGCAAGCATACGAAAAGATAGCGGACATGAATAACACAAACAAGACACCGAAGAACAAGCAGTCGAGACATGCACCTCCCCATGTGTCCTTGGTGTCTTCCTGGCATGGCCTGTGCTCCTCTGCAGTCGAATAACCATGACGGTCATTGAAGTATGAACTACGTCTGTAGGGATTTCCGGCGATAGGTTGCAGTGTATCGGCATCAAAACGTGGTGATCTGGCAGTGGGTGGCAACAGAGGAATGCGCTCTAGCGGACGCATCCATAGAACGGGACTGTCGCTGTCTGATGAAGAAACTGACCCGGACTGAGGTGATGATGAGCTACTTCCATACGGGGGCCCTTCAAGCTGATTTGTCAACTCAAGGTCTAGAGTTCTAGGGAAGCCTTTTCGAATTCGCGGTGGAGTATGATATTCTGAAGTTGGTGATGGGCTGCCCTCAGACGGGAGCATTTCAAAGCTTGAAGATAGAGGTGCCCAATATCCGCGAGAAGGAGGTTCAAGGATATTAACCGAAGGACGCTCGATCTTTGGGACATGGCGCAGGCGAGCTCTCTGTTGAAGGAAATCTTCTCCCCCGGGCTGCTTGCTGTTTCCTATCAGAGCGCCGAACTCTGCGTTGATCTCTGCTTGTAACTCTGCAGTGGTGGGGCCCGGAGGTGATTTATAAAAGAGAGGGAGATCGTCTTCGTCGAAGTCGGCGACTAGACTGAGATCGATGGGCTCAGGCCTGTTATTGCGATGACGCTGCGAGAAGAGCAGGGAACAGTATGGCTGGGTCCCAGAACGGAGGGGAAGAGGTTCGTGGTAGTGCTCGCGACCGCTGGGATAACCCATGTTGGCGACAGAAGGGCTGAATAACTCCAAGATAGTAGGGGAGAAGAAGCCTCTGGAAGGCTTGTTGGAGGGCTTGTTGGAATTCAGATAAGTGTGACAAGAGGGCCTTCAGTAGACAAAGCCTACAAGCAAACAAAAACTTCAGCGCTGTTGTCAAATTTGTCGAGGTGAAGGAAACGCCAAGATGATTTGTGTTGAGAGGCAGAAGATTCTTATACAAGCCCGGTTCAGTGAAGAACGGGAAGAACGGGAGCGTGAGCGGGATGGGTTTTTGAACAAAGGGTCTGAACATGAAGAGGGTGTGGTGAATTCGCTTCTTGTTCAATAGATGAACCGTTGCCCTTTGAGGATTATGTTGAAAGATCAGCCATGTCCTGTTGTGAAGATGATTTATGTGTGAACGTATAGTAGAAAAGTTAATGTGGTTGATATTCTTTGATGAAAGGCCTGGTTCACCTGGACAAGTTGGGATGCAAAACGAATGAATTATATTCTGGGTGTTAAGTCCCTGTCCAGCTCAAAAAACAATAGCAATTCACTTGCACAGAATGATATAGGATTACTAGGCTAATTCTCACTTTTTGACTATATAACGACAGAACCCAACACATGTTGCCCTGAAGGACCTTGACTCAACCCAAATTCTTTAGAGCATGAGCGACGAGTTGAATAGTCAGTCTACAGATTCTACTAAGCGAAGTATTACTAGCAAGTCTAAGTTTACAGAAGTCTTTGGCGAGCCCATCCCGTCTGAACTTCTCAAGCATCCGCTTTCCCAAATCCCTCCGAAACCATCCCCTTCAGCTTCTATCAAGCCTGATTCCAAATGAACACGAGACCTAACTCTCGGGGAGACATCTCAAGCGCGTCAGGCTCTCGCCCCGGTTCAAAGACTGGGAGTCTGCCTCGCACAGAGACCGTGGATTCGAGAATCGAGAGTCCAGCAGGTATGTTTGGCTCCCCTGATGACTCTATACTGCCTGATATCTTCGAGCCTTGCTCAACTGATACTGGCTATTTTACTCCAGATCCTAGGCCCCAAGGAGAACAATCGCTCCAGCTTGCCCAGAGCTCTGAGCGAAATATGGAAACCCAGGAAGCTCACCCTATTTCATCCCCGCAAGCAGTTAACCAAAACCTTCGAGAGCTCGTCGACTCGAGAATTGCCAGTCCGGCGGGTATGTTCGGTGGTCCTACAGACTTACAGCTTTTCAGCATTAGAGAGTTTCGCTCACCGATCGCAGGCTATTTTTCTCGAGATTTCAACCTCCAAGGGCCGCAATTCCTAGCGAAGGTTCACGATCAGTGCGAAAAGATGGACGACGTCAAAGCTCGATACGAAGATCTTTGGCTTTCAACCCAGCTTTTCTGGGATCTTATGCTACGAATGCAGCCGAACTGTGTCATTTCTGATATCAAAGTTCTGAGAACTGCAGTTGACCTTATGCTTGATGTTGTTGTTGGTCGCATGCTTCCTCAGCTCCGACCAGAGTATCACCCAGTCCTTGCAGAGAGCCACCTACAGGCACTTAGTCGTCGTCTTCGTGCTCTGGAACTTCTTCTTCGGACCGATATGGGGACGTGTGGCAAGTCACCCAAGATGCTTTGCGGGTGCATGGTTGCCATAAAGCGCCCCAACAACAAGGACAAGTTGTGGACACGTCACTTGACCATCAGAAGAGACGCAAAAGGACGCTCTGAGGACCGAGGACTCAAATTTCGAGATTTGGCTGGTCTTCTCCGCCTTGAGGACTTTCTCTCGCATGTCTACAATGAATTCGAACCTCAACTAAGCCCAGCAAGTCCTGGAGCAGCAGACTGCGGAATTCTCCACACTGCTATTGCGCTCATGGATGATGATATCAAGAGGTTTATCCCCAAGAAGGACTACAACACTGCTGATGAGCTTAAAACAGAGTGGATTTATGTCCTTTGCCATGAGAACTTTCGCTCCTCTATCGTCCTTGAAGTCATGGGTATCGTCAGTGATGCAATGGCCTTTAGCGAGAAAGATAGGACTCAAATACATCGGGAGGAATGTGACCTCTGGGCTCCCGAAACGGTTCCTGAACCACTCACCGGGACTGCGCGCTTCAGAAAACTGACAACGTTTCGGCCTGATCCGAACCGGGGAGTGAGTCCTCTGCATCCTTCATATTGGAAACGGGACTCGAAGAGCTCGGAGGATTCATCTATGAGTCGGGGCCGTAAAGGTTGAGATGAGGACATGGTCCTTTTGTATAAGAAAGAAATACTTCTCTCGCTCAGGTCTAGACATGTATAGCAATGGTGTTTAAGGGGTGTATTGCCCTGTGGTGCCTGGATAGAACAAATTGACATGAAGTTGGGCCTCAAAATGTAAACGATTAGGAAATAAATAACAACAAAGACATTGACAACGCCTCCCAATATTCTGCCGTGACCTGATCATGATACCCGTCATAACTCTCATATGCTTGAAGCATCATGCCCAATGCCATACCCCGAACAACTCCTTCATATTCCCATCTGTATCCCATCATTACTCATAGTCGAAACACGTCGCTCAACTTCTTGTTCCAGTTACATTCATCGCACAGTTTTCTCATTACATCCGACAAATCATCGCAGTGTCGTTCGACTTCCTTGTCGTTCATTTGCGCCGTGTCCCAAGAAGCAATAAAATACAGGTTGATTGAATCAATCATAAACGCGTTCCAGAAAAATCCACTATCCACCATGTTAGTTGTAGGTCCAATAGTAGAAAGGCTTAGGCTTACCAGTCAGGCCAGTCATAGCGAGCAAGGGGCTCGAGAGAAGTGAAATTGGATTGAGGTCCTTTTGCAAGACTCATGACTAGGGAAACATCCCAAACGAAAGACTGCCTGAATGACGCATCGACTGCAGCTGGCCCTTCGTCACTGAGGTTTTGAACAACCTTGTTCCAGGGAACATGTTCGTGTTCCTTTGTCTCTTCACTCTCAGCCAACATGCGCCGGAGGAACTCGAGCACAGTCTCGTTACGAGCCACTTCAGTCATGTTCAGTACCCACTGAACGGTAGGACCGTCAATACTCATTGCTGGCGGAAGAAGCTTATCCATCCACTTCGGGATGAAAGGCCAAGAGCGTCCGCTCTCCCAGACATTGAGCAATGCGTGGGATGAACCAGTCTGGAGAACATTGAACAGAACTATGGCGCTCTTGGTGAAAAGTGACGGATGAATGCTGTATTCATCCTGTAGTTTTGCGAGACTTGACAATGCAAGAACTCGACCAGAACGTGGGTATTGGAACTCGTGTGCGCGAGTATCCCACTGGCCATTCCAGACCTTTCCACGAACCTGGCGACGCTCCTTTACAAGCGGAGAGCCTTCGTCGTTGGCAATCAACAGGCCAGGGGCTTTCTGAGGTGGCCACAAGGCGCCACTGAAGCGAGAGATGCCGCGAAGTCTGCGTGTATGAAATGCGATGTTCTTTCGCGCAGGCTCGCTGTCTTCATACTGCGTGAAAAGATCGGAGAATAATCGAAATGGAGTCAAGGCTGGGATATCGGTGTTAATGTCTTGAATCCAGTGATCGAGCTCGTGGTACCAATGAGTGATCGAAAGCGCATCAATAACAGAGTGATTGAACGTGAAGCTCAGAAATAGCTGACCATCTGACATGGTTCTTACAACATCAATCTGAAACATAAAGGGCGACGAATGAGCCTGTGGAGAGTCATCTCTGAAGATGTTCCACGCATCTTCCTCAGAGTCGACCTCGACCTCGTGAATGAGCTGATCAAGTAGTGTGGAACTGGTTACAAGAACAGCGTGGAACGGAACACGATTCGAGGCAGGGAACACAATCGTCCTGAGCATCGGTCTCGAGTCCAGCGCCTTTTGCAGGGCGCGCAGAATCTGATGCTGCGCAACGTTGCAGACGCGAAACACCATGCGGTTGTGGTAGGACTGCGGCCGTGACCCAATCGCCGTCCGATGGAGCGAGTGTCTGATCGGTAGCACGTCTTCGATGTCGGAAGGGGAGAAGCCTGCACGTACTACCGCCCGTTTGGCAAAGAAGAAAGTATCCTTCTCTTCAGCAGGGCTACTCGCAAAACCACAGCTGGAGGCGGAGGCGGAGGTTCGATCTTGTTGCTTGGACGAGGGCGGACTATACTTGGGAACTTCTGGGGTAATGACAAGGCGAGCTTGTTGTAGCTTTCGGGACAATAGAAGATGTGCTTGCTTTTCGATCGTATCGTTCTCGACGAAGTCTTGCAGGTAGAGTCTTTGGCCACAGATACGAAGAACATGGTCACAGTAGCGCAGCAGAGTAATGCTATCGGCGAGATGCTTGAAACTCTCTGTTACCGAGGGTTGAGTACCAGTGAGTTGTTCACAGATGCCAAGCAACTTGTCGACGAAGGGTGGTATCGATGCTCCATTGCTGAGTTGAGTCTTGGTTGTACTGTCCGCTTGTCGATGCTTCAACACTCGTGCTTTGAGCTGTTGTTTCTTGACTTTACCGAGAGCTGTCAATGGGAACCTTTCTAATCCGAGCTCTTGCAGGGTGTAAACGCTGTCTAGGGCGTAACGTTGGTCGGCCTTCCTTGCTTTTTCCATGACTTGCGCTTTAGTCATGTCTTGGGGTAAAACGACGATAGCAACGGGAACTTGGCCAGCAAGATCGTCTGGCACTCCGATGACTTGAACCTGCTGGAGAGTTAGACACAGGGAATGCATGGATTTATGTTCAACCAACCTGCAAGCCATCGAGTTGCTGGAGTTCCCGCTCGATGTTGATAGGATAAATGTTCTCTCCGCCACGAATAATCAAATCCTTGTACCGGCCAAGGATATACACGACGCCCTTTTCGTCGATCCTGGCTTGGTCTCCAGTGGCTAACCAGTTGCCCGTTTCATCAGTGTACATGGACCCATCAGCACCCCTGTTGAAATATTTCGTAATGACAGATGTCCCGCCAATGTGCAATTCTCCGATCTCCGATCGAGGTAGTATTTCCCGTGTTTCGGGCCGGCAGATCCTCACTGCCGCTCCTGGAAGAACCTTGCCGACACCAGGATGCCAGCCGTCTACCAGATCAGGGTCGTATCGCTGCCAGGTGATGATGGGAGCGCCCTCGCTCATGCCAAAGACTTGAATGGCCATCTGGGCACCCAAGCCTTCGCGACATAGTCGAATGTCTTCAGCGCCGATGGACGTACCGCCAATGGTGACAATACGAAGGTCGAGTTGATCTGCGCTGGGAAAGCTGGGGTGTGCCATGAGGGCTTTGACGAGGGTGGGAGTGGCTGACATGATGGAACACTGCTCTTGCACAAGGGCCTTGAGAGTGGCATCCACGTTGAAAGACTTGGAGGGAAACACAGCAGTGCCACTCCAGCGCCATGCGCGAAGAGCGTTGTTGATGGCGAAGACGTGCGAGACGGGCGTGTGGATAAGCCATCTCAACGGCCCCATGGCGTTGACTTCGGGGTCAAAGTCGCAACACTGGGAGACGAGGTTGCGGTTCGTGTGCCAACATCCTTTGGGCTCGCCCGTTGTTCCGCTTGTGAAGATAATCAGTGCTGGGTCTTCGTCTGGGTTATATTCAACACTATCTGTGATCGCGTGTGTCGAGTCTAGTTGCTCTGTAGGCTTTAGAAGATCAGACAGCTGGAGCCAGCTATCGAGGTCGCCCTCCGTACACAGTATACATATACTGGACTGTGAAATCAGGGCGTCAGAAAGGTCGAGCGCCTTTGTAACGTCTACATCTTGTGCCACCAACACCTGTGGCTTGACGGACAGTATAGCCTTCTTTGCATCTAGAGGAACAGTTGCATCAAGAGGCACAAAAGCCATGCGAAGCTTGGCCGCTGCCCAGAAGAAGAGACCCCATTCAGCACAGTTGCCAAGAACGACGGCTAGTCGCATGCCCTCTCGACAACCCAACTCTTCTAGAGATTCGGCGAGTCGTTCTGCCTTGTCCTTCAGCTGCGAATAGCTCCATCTTAGGTATGGCTCGTGAGTGCCAGTTGGTGCTTGGTGTTGGTCGTTTGACAAGTGATTGTGTGGTTGCCAAAGCGAGACAACGGCATCTGCGTCTGGGCTCGAATGGGCCGCATCTTGGAACAGATCCCAAAGGGTAAGATGCAAGTCGAGAATAGGACGACCAAATACTTCGGAAATAGTAGACTCGTCGTTTGAGGCGTCGATCGAGTTACCATCCTGTGAGACAATTGGTTCCATAGTGTGGGTGGGCCAAGAGGTGTAGTGTAGGTACTAAGTAGGTAGGATGGTGTTTAGGTGAAGAAAAAGCAACGCGTGGGAAGGGTAAGGAAGGGGAACAGAAGACAGGAGGGGGGAAAAAAGAGGCTGAATCAAAAAACGAATATTGAACACGCATGTAAGTGGTACAGAGACCAACAAGAGATGATCAACATATCTAGAGAAAAGGGCCTTGTAGGGAATATTGCAGGGTTAAATACGATCCCTAGAACATAGCTGCTGAAAACCAAAAGCAGACAGTCCTCAGAGTGTACAGCATCTACCCAATTCGACACTAAGGACCTACACTACTCACTAGGCACCACCAACACTGCACTACGAGGCTGGCTTGACTCGTTAACCATGTAAGATCATTTGGAAAGAGTTCAATGCAACCTCGACATACAACAAACCACAGCAGAAAATAGAAGGATCCGACAGCTTGGTCCGCCCGAACCCGGCTGACACTGTACACGTCGGAGAGAGCTCATAACAGTAGCACAGATGGCGCTCCCAGTCCAATCACTATCCCCGGTCTACAGCCACTCGCCCTGTGAGCCAACGACGGAACCGCATGTATTATCGTCTGGAAGCACGACATCAGCTCTCCCGGGGTCTTGCTTCTGCTTCTGCTTCTGCTTCTGCTCTGCTGTTGTTGTCTTGTCCATGACCCTTTCAGGTTGCAGGATCTTTGAGCACGGGGCGTGGGCGTGTGCGTGCTTGGACAAGTACGAACTCAGACATTATATCTGAGACAATAGTACTAATCCGGACGTTTGAGAAACAGGATGATCGCCATAATCTGCCGTGAGTCGGCTTCTGCCTTGTTGTCAGCCGGAACATCAGTTCTTCACGTTTCCAATTGTTTCAATCTGATATTGACATATCACGAATCCTGGCTCTTGTCAGTCCCAGATCCTGGGGCTCGCCTGACTGCTCCATGTTATCTTCCACCTCTACCTACAGTATGCACCCGTGCCCTTGTGAACCTTGAGTACTGACAACTGACCTTTAAAGCCTCACTCTCTTCAGGGGAGACCCTTGGAAGGAAAACGGTCAACCTCCGAGTGTTCCGTCCCGAGCCGCCTTCGCCTCGCCTAAAAAAGATATTTATGACAATGACATGCAGTAGTTAAACACGACGACATTCTCCACAAGCCAGACTAAAACATTGCGGGTTACTAGCGGCAGACAAGACAAGATCCAGTCCTCATACTAAGACATTGATGGGCAAGACATATCAAGACAGAGGATATTACTATTCTGTAACCTCGAATGTAGTCTTGTCTCTGTTGGATGTAGTTTCTTCTATGCGGTCTCTGTTGGTGTGGCCATCTCTTCAACACGGTAGATATAGAATTAGGCAGGTCTTTAGGTCCCAAAAGCCTCAGTCTGCATATCAGCATGGATAGTATTTACTGCGCCTAGCTAGGTATTCGGGCCTAAATCTTGGAGTGTATCTTGACATGGCACAGCTTCTGCAAAGCTCCTGTAAATTGTCAATGTCTCATGGTGAGATACATTACGCTGTCTCGGTCTGTGCCGCATCTGAAATCTTGCCTTGCCTAAGTGTGTTCATGCTTCGTGCTCATGCCCATGCTCATGCTCATGCATCGCTGTCAGTTCCCGGGTTCCTCTCATACCCCTGACCAAGATAGAACCCGTCATCACTCGTGTCACCAGTGGCGCTGACCTCTTAGAACAGAGAATGCAACATCCTCAGCTGATGATATCAACCGACCAAGGAATTATTAGCACAGCCGGTGTGTGGGTTGCTCTCCTGATACAAGCCTGAGTGTCCTATCGCCCCTTAGATCCACGCCAGGTCCTGATGTTACTTGGAGGATAATGATCAATGAATAAAGACCCATTATTCGGGCTTCTTGATTCTCCGTCGCACTGCAGTTGGTGTTGTTAGTGACAGCGACAGCAGACAGCACACGTCTGTCTGTTGTGGGGGCAGCGTATACTAGGAATCCTATTCTAAGCCTTGCCCTAAATAGACGGCTTGATTGGAGAGCCAACAGCTCCAATAAACGCTCATAGAGTGTATATCGTCGTAATTAACAGGCTCCGGGGTTGCTACGAGCTCTGTTTTTGGAATAATGGGATTATATCGTGGCGCCTGGGACTGCACGACGATGAGCAGCCCAACCAAAACAGCACGATGACATGACAAGGCAATGCCCGGGAAGCGATCCGCATGGTCGACCTCAATAAAAGGGGGCGTACACATTGTATGTCCCCCTACTTCTTGTGCTCTAGATCTGGGACATTGATCCAAAAGTTCGGGGATAATTTGAGGGCTTTTACTTGGTTCCTTTGCTGTACTTTTACCTCTCGGTTCCCCCTTTGGACGTGGCTGCCCAAGCTCCCTTCCACTTCTATCAATCCGACTTGCACTCCCCTGAGGCTGTCAAATTCAGCCTCTTTCATCATGTTCAGTCTATTATTGTTCAAGTTTCTGGAGCAGCATCTGCTTGCCACTATCGTTCTTCTCTTTCTCCCTGTCCCTCTTGGTGTACTTGAGACATATCTTCGAAGATGGAGACTTGCACAAGCTCAGGGCTGTAAAGAAGCTACAAGAAAAGTGGCCGTAAAAGATCCCATTGTCGGTTTCGATTTTCTCTACAAGATCTTCTTTGAAAAGTCCCCTGAACGATATCTAGACAGTACATGGCAAGCCTTCAAGGAGATGGGTACTACCTACATCGAGAAGAGGTGGTCTTGGCAATGCGTCTACACTTGCGACCCTCAGAACATCAAACATATCCTTGCCACTGCATATAATGACTTTGATCTTCCCGAGTTTCGAACTTCAGTCATTGGTCATATCTTTGGCCAGGGCATCTTCGTTCTATCAGGCCATCCTTGGAAGCAAGCCCGGGCTGTACTGAGACAAAGTTTCAGGAAAGACAATCCCGCTCCCTTTTTAGACACTCTCGAACGAAACTTCCAATCCTTCCTCCAGCATGTCCCTACCGATGGCTCAGAAGTTGATCTCCAGCCTCTTTTCCTGGCTCTTACCATGGATATCTCCACCGAATTCCTCATGGGACACTCAACCAATATGCTCATCCAAAATGCAGATCACACTCGGGAACAGCAGTTTGTCGATGATTACATGGTTTGCTCCGAAGAGATCATCCAACAAATGCAACTTGGCCCACTCCACTCCCTCAAATTCAACTTTGCAGCTAAGAAGGCGAGAAAGAGGGTGTACGAGTATCTCGAGGCTTTCATTCAAGAGTCTCTGAATAAGTCTGAAGATGGCTCAGGCAGCAGTTTCCTGACAGAGATGATGGATGTAGCGAATGACAGAACGGCGCTCAGTCATCATATCCTACACATCCTACTTGCAAGCAGGGACACTACATCGGGTCTTCTCGGTAATCTGTTCTTCTTCCTGGCCAAGAAGCCTGCGATCTATGCAAAGCTCCGGGGCGAGGTTCTAAATGTTGCTGGCCAAGAGCCCCCTACTGCAAGTCAGCTAAAAAACATGACCTACCTAAAATGGTGCGTCAACGAATGTGAGCCCACCCCTACGAATCTCAGCCCTACATCGTTTCTCATAACCAAATAGCCTTGAGGCTGCATCCTGTCATCCCCACCAACGCCCGCGTCGCAGTGCGAGACACCACCATCCCCCGGGGCGGCGGCATCGACGGAGAGTCACCACTCTTCGTTCCCAAGGGAACAGCCATGTTCTACAACGTATACGCCATGCATCGTAATGAAGATGTTTTCGGGCCCAAGGCCGAAGAGTTCACCCCTGAGAGGTGGAAGGATCTGAGACCTGGCTGGGGATATCTGCCCTTCAACGGCGGTGCTCGAGCGTGTATTGGTCGTAAGTCTTGGGAGAATGTGGTATGATGAACGCTAACGTGGGATTATAGAACAGTACGCTCTTCTGGAAACGCATTACGTTGTGGCGAGGATGGCGCAGGCTTATAGTGAGATCGAGTCGAGAGATGACGAGGAGTGGATGGAGTTGTATGCTTTAGCGTTGTGTTCGAAGAACGGTTGCCGAGTGGCAGCCAAGAGGTAAAAGTGGTGTGTATGGTACTGTTTAATCTTTATGTGTTTGGTGAATTTTGGGCAAATATCTGGCAGCTAACAGGGGAAGGTTAGAGGTGCTATTGCTATGATGGCGCTATAATACGGGATGGGAGCCAAGTTACGGGTCAACGCACTGGCGTAAACGATGCGAGACATCAGAGGCGAGTAAATGTTTTGTTCTATGGCGATGCTTTTACGGGAAGGAATCTTTCATAAACAAATCCATAGCTTTCAACTATCTAGATATAGGACCTGGTAGAGCCAGTGTCAAATTTGATACATTATTACTCACCACTTTATCCTTCACCTGCGATGCCTCTGTCAGATGCATACAGATACCGAGTATCCGGCCATTGGAGAGAATTAATAGACGTTTGCTTCGGACTTTTGGCCTTGAATTATCCAGAAACACATTCTGCTTGACCAAGTCTCACCATCCTACAACAATAAGACAGGATAGACAAGGCTCTTCTCGGCTTTTGGATGAAGCACGGTTGCAAAATCCTCCGTCCTATCACTCCATTTCGTTCAGTGCCCAGTCTCCGGCACAAAAATGTCATCCCAACAAACCCAATAACCTTAAAGCTTCATATTAAACCCTCGTGCCATCACCAGCGGGAACCGGAAGCCATCCGACGTCTGCCCGTCCGCGCAACAATGTGACCGTCCGAAACTACAAGGCGTGCCCCCAGCAAAGAAGCACCTGGCACAGTTGTTTCAGCCCATCTCTCCGGGGCACATGTTCTCCGAAAGCCGTCAGTCAGGGGCGGTCAAGGTGGGGACTGTGCGACATACTCGGTCGAGGGGAGTGTGCAACCTCGAGCTGACCGTGGTTAATAAACCCCAGAGTTCCGAAAATAGGCATCTTGCAATGGCGGGGGTCTGATAGGCCTTGTTGGGGCTGAGAAAATGCATTGGAGGAGGCTCATCGGCTGGAAAGCTGCTGTTAGGGGAGCTGAGTAAGGGGCCGGTAGACGTGAACATAACTTGTCAGTGAAAACAGTTGCAAAGGAATCATGTCGCTTCTGGAAGCGTACGCCAGTACAATGGAAGAGTATAAATCGTAGATCATAGCGCCGTAGATAATCGTCCAGTGCTCAGTCTGCTGAGTCCCATACCAAATATACTCCTGGATCCTAAGCCGCCCCTGTTGGCGTCCACCTTGGTATACCCAGTTGAAAAACCCCAATGAACGCCAGAACCGGATCGTGGAAAACCGTCAAATATATGTCAAACACGGGAGAACAAGGGTTTCCAGTGGCTTTCCAACCCCTTGCTAATCAGGCCTTCGAGTGCTTCCCTAACGGTGCTGTTGACGAATACCCTGTCTTCAAACAATCAAAAAGTCCATATGTAGATCCCTCAACGTCTGAACCCAGCTCGTCATCGGCATCCCTTCAGCCTGAACGCTCCATAACATCTGCAGAGCATCTCGCGCTGCATATAAGAATCCCCAAGGTGACTCAAGCATAAGCTTCTTGATCTGAACAGTAACCCAGTCCTTCATCTCTGCTGTCCTGGCACACGCGCCAAACACAAACGTAACCCATGTCGTAGCCTTGAAGTTCGTATCGTCGTCGGGAATAATGCTCAGCACTTGATGTAGTTCGGAAAATATCGTGTCTGCGAGATCTTCACCGACCCAAGCTCCCACCGTGGGTATCGCATGAAGAATGTAGAGACAGATGGCGAGACGATGGGATGTTGCGACTCTAAATCGACTTAACACTGGATCTTGCTCGGTAGGGGGGATGGTGCTGAGGTCGATATCTTGCGCCCACGGTATAACGTCGAAATTCCTAGCACGGTCTAGTAATGCTGCTCCAGCGGCAGTGACCATGTCAGCCGAGACCATATCGTCCGGTTTTGTGTTAGAAAGTCGAGCTGCTATTAGCATAATTTCGAGGAGTTGCGGTGGGCAACAGTAGTAGCTATTCGTGGTTTTGCCCAGTATCTGTAGCGCTTGACATGATTCAAAATATGAGTGTGAGCCCGAATCTGTTGGCCGAAACGTTGACTCCAGAATGTAATATCTGGCAAATGTTAGCAATAGGAGGTGGCAGCAGGTATGAAGATCACGCACATGAAGCAGTCGGATACAATGTAGTCCCTCAAGCTCTCGTCCACATCAGAAACAGGCCCAAGCAACTTCATGATCTTCCCAGCGCCATCGAAGTGAGCCTTCCAATTATGTTTGCCAGACTCTATCAGCTCTACATTGATCAGGAAGAGAATCGCGGCCAGGACAATGTCACCCCCGATAGACTCAATACTCTGCAGGGCAGACGGCAACATGCGCAATACCTGATGCTTAGCCTCGAGAGCATCCATGAGCAGATTCCTCGGGCCAAGACCTCTTTCTAGCGAGTCCGAGGACAGCCACGGGCGAGAGCGGTTGTACATGTGCGTTGCCGAGGCGGCGATGATGACCTGACGTAGCAGAGGGTGGGCCTGAGTGAATTTGAGTAGATTTCGAAAGGGGTTGTCGGGCACGTCGTAGGCTACAAAATCTCGACTGAGCCGCGCATCAACTGGTCATGCCTGTCAGCCATGTCTCTCTTGTTTCTCTAACCAATGAATTCTTGGGAAACTTACAATAAGCGAGATACTGTCTGTGGTTGCTCGTAATGTCTTGGTACAAGGGATCGACGAGCACCCACGGAGTCGACGTTTCCGATGCCAGGGGATGGTTCTGGTTGTGGATGGTGGTACAGACGAGTTGTGTATCACGACTCGCTAGGGGGGTCGCAGCATCATCTTCATCTTCGTTCTCATCGTCGACGTTGTTATCGATGTCAATGAACAGATCTATTTCCGTTCCAGACTCGGCGTCTGACGTTTCTGTAACCTCCTCGACTTGAGAAAGGCTTGGGGCAATAAAGGCGGGTGAGGACGAGGGAACGGATGGCGAAGCGACGGATGATGCGGATGAAGTAGATGCAGGTGAATTTGACGAGAGGGAAGAAACAGAAGATAACGACGCTCTTGAGCGGGCAGTAGAAGGACGTGCTGGGGAGTACAAGGCAGCGCTGGACTGCTGGCCAGCGAGTCTTCCCCTTGAAGCAACAGCACCCGTCCACTGAAAGATCTGAGAATAGCCCAGACACTCAACGCCTTTTGCGTCGCACTTTGCGCAGTGGGGGAGTTGACGATCACAGCGAAGTCTTCGACGTCGACAGTTATGACAAGGCTTATCGGCAACAGGTCCAGAAGGTACTTTTTTCCCCTTCTTTTTACTTCCTGGAGCCATGGGGTACTCCGCGTATATACGTAGGGAAAAAGAAAGTCAGTCAGTCAGTCAGTCAACAGTGCAGGTAGGAATGAAAGGCCAGGACAAGGGTTCAGCCGATCAACGTATAAGAGTGAGGCAGACTTCCGCTTCTGGGAGTGCGGCGTAGAAGCAAGAGCCACAATTACAGATCAAGGTTAAATCGAATGATGATTGCAGGCAATTGCGTTCTGTAGTAGGCAATATTTGGAAAGAATCTCTTATTGTACAGTCTAAGTTTCTACCTCTTGCTCAACCGTCCTCACGTCTCACCTATGGCCGGACCCGGGCGGGGATAGCGACTAGGCCGGATACGGCAGTTGTTTTGCAACTTTTTGGCCATCTCCCCAACTCGTCAGACACCATCTCTTGACACTGCCGCATGCCGGTAATCTCAGCAGATCTAGAATACTAGGTACCTGGTAATCTAGAAATACAGATAAGACAAGACAAGATCTGTTCATGGCCTGACAGGGCGGAAGTTACCTTTTTCAATGGATCATCCCGACTGCTCGGAAATAACCAACTGCAATCAACCAGTGATAAAGACTATTTATTCCCGGATAACCTCACGTAAAAGTTTCGTTGAGTTTTGCTCGTTGACTCATTCGGTTCGGCGAACTTGCAACGAAAACAGGTTACGCTGGCTCTCGCAGTAAAGGGGTATTGAGTTGCCCGATCACGACTGCTGAAATTCTTTCCTCTGTCCTAACAAGAACCAATGGTTCGTTTTCACATGTAAGTAGGTGTCATGTCTAGAGAGGATGGAGTTCGGTCGAATGTAACGTGGGAGCGAAAGCTCGCGCTTTTCGACATACCCCTATTCGTATATGCGCAGCTCGGTGCTTGGCAGTTCTCGGTCTTCGGTCTTGTAGTGTGATCTTGATGGCATCAACGACCACTGTCTGGGTGCTCAGGGTTCAAAGTATTCTTGACTCGCTCGGTTCATTGTGTGCGCCTTTCGAATATCTTCTGTCTCTCGGATCATACGACGAGGAAAGGTTTGCCACGAGGTTAGATAGCTCTAGGACATGATGTTATGCTATTAGCAGAGAAGAAGGGAAGAAGGGCATCGTTGACTTGCACAATTGGGTACCGCCTCCATCGTCTGGTTGCGAAGAGAACAAGCCGAGACGAACACGTCTTTGGGGGAGGGCTGTTCGCAATTCCCCAAAGAATGTCGACAATGTTCACCAATAGTGAAAGTGTTTGTTCGTTACATTGCAATTCAATAAGAAACTGCGTTGTTGTGCTGTTCAGTCCGAAAATATTGAGCAGTGCCAGTGCAATGGGCCAGAATTATTTTCCCACGCAATGATGCAGCATGGACACTCTCCAATACCAAAGCAACCAGCCTTCCAAAATTCTTGCCCCTCCGAACCTGTAAGATTCCAACACCAAAATACACAGTCCAGTACGACTGGGTGTCAATAACTGAGCGTAGTGCTCTTTCGGGTTCTCCCCACGCTACCACTACAGCAACAGCAGAGTACGTCACAGTAAGTCTCGCAGTCCCAGTTGACGCTTATCTTGGCAATCACATAGTGCTTTCCACTGCAGTGGTGGCAAGAACCAAGTGCAAGCACCGCTGTCTATTGTGAGGCTAGGAAATATGTAACCGTTCGACCACTCCCGCCCAGGACCTGCCCGAAACCCAGTACGCCGACAGCCTCAGGCCTGGCTGTAGGAGCAAGAGAGCGAAACGAGGACCATCCGTAACTTCTCTTGCGCCTTGGGCTGACTGCCGCACAGGACGCAAGGCGCCTGACCCCTGAACATCCCACACAGTCATGCTGATCAAGGTAGCAGCGCTCCTCACGAATCAACACAGCTTCTTGCTCTCCGTCAGCAAAGCTGGGGCGTCGAGACGTGCTCCTTCCTCCTCTTCAGCCTTTTCCGTGACTCCCCCCCCCCCCCCCCTTGCTTTCCTCGACGCTCCTTTTTCATCATCGTCCCCGTCACACACGAACATCACGAAGCATCAAGTCCTTCTACATCTTTGATCAGCCTAAGGTGCAGTATGTAGTACCATGAAGCAGTTCCCTCCGGTTCCGTATTCATACGATCGAAGCTCGCGAAGGATCCAACCCTCCAGCCAGCCTCCGGACGATGCTTCCAGTTCTCCTCGAATTGCAGCCTCTCAGCTAACAGTTCTTCATGCAAACAAAGCTCTCCAAGTGCCTTGCGTTGTCTGACCTCGGATTGTGCTCTTCGTGGTAAGATACATTGACCCCTGAGTCTATCCGCCGAGTCGGGCTGGCTATAGCTGTAATACCAAAGAGCCGGCGGAACTATCTCCTGGCTCTTCAACTCCATCCATAAGCCAGATCCAATGCAAAGAATCGTGCGTTGAGGCCGCCATTGTAGTAGCATCCGCTAGGATCTTCTACCTGTAGTCCTACCAAAACGCTGATCACCAAGATCCCAGAACTCGGAGTACTTACAAAGAACCTCAAGGTTGGCCTAAACCTTGACAGCTACGACTTCCAGATGCCATTAAACTTTACCGTCAGTCTAGCTAACTACGGGACAGACTACAGGAAGCGTCCAGACGTATCAACCTCCCTTTCCGCCGCCAGCGCTCAAGCCCGACTACGAGGCCGCCCTTCGACCGCACTTCCGCCTCGGACTCTCGAAACCGTATCCTGTCTTGGACAGAGATGGCTATACCAACTCGAAGCTCCGAGCTGTTATCATGGACGTTGAGCTTGCTACTTGCTCCTCGTTACTCATGATCCCTTAAGCGCTGCCCACGAACCCCTGAATTCACAAGCCGCCCCAAGCGAGCCCACAAAGCCTCGAGACAAGCTTGAGATGTCGTATACAATCTATTCGACTCAAGATTACCCATTTGCTGCCCAAGTGCTCGGCCGCCACCTGCAAAGTTGCTGTAAGTATACACCAGAATCCCTGAAGCACCAAACTACGGTGGATAGACTGACAAGATCTGCAGGCAAGCTCGGTACACCATCCAACTTACAATCGATCTGATTTCCGCCAAATAAGACAAGACCGCTCGACCGCCGCTGCGTTGGAAGCTAAGTATACGGTTTAGAGAGAGCCCCTGAAGCGCCCAGCTTGGGCGGTCATATTGGGAGTTACAGGACAGAAGACCAGCGCTCCATACAGCCATTAGTCTGCTCCGTGACTCTCGGAAAGTATACGTGTGCTCGACCGCTGCCCCATCAAGGGCCGCTTCAGTTTGAATCTCTAACCTCCTGGTAAGATCTCTGGCACACCTCGAACATCCGCAGATATACCAGCATCTCAACTCGATCGTGTGCATCAAGTGTTGTGTGATTATGACCAGTTACTCCAAGCAGGGCTCTGCGAAGACACCCTGGAAGCTACAGATCGCTGACTATCCATACAACAGGGCCCAAAGACAAATTCGAGGCCACAGACACCCCAAACCGACCTTGCTCCACGATTGCCACCCAGATTCATGTGAACGACATACCTTTAAGTTCCAAGATCTACCCCTGATGATATCCTCGAGATTGGTCGAATTACAGGACGTCAAGAAAGGCTCGAAACCCCAATCGCCCCAGTCTAGTTAAACTTTACGAACTGTTGCACGAGGCTGCCACAACAACGAATCACCACGATGCGAGTCTCCCAATCTGGCATCCAACAATAGAACCTTATGTCACCGTTGCAAAACCTTGTCTTTCTTGGAAACACCGTGACAGCGATATACTTCGCACTTACGCCACGAAAGGGGCGTACATGACAAACTCGCCACGACCACAGTGGAAAGCATTGCTATAAAGGATAAGGAAGGTTCAATAAATGACAGCGTTTAATCTTCACGCTGAAGACGCTTAAAAGTAAGAGCCAGCATACTTTGCATGTTGTGAAAAGCTTACAGACGACATCTTGACTCGCTGATGATGAGCATGTCTTGCGTACTGCCACTGGTCAAGTCTTCGGTCTTTTCATTAAGCTTTGGTGAGAACCACGATTACAGTTCTTGAGTTATTCACCGTAGCATTATGAGTCACATCAGTTGGTACAGCGAGGGTATCTCTGGCACGGAGGCTGGCACACTACATCAAAGTGTCTTTGTTGTCAGTATACACTTACCAGAGAACAGAAGCGCAGCGCAGTCAGCCATCATGGCCAAGTAGAAGCAGAGCAGTCACAAATATGAATACACCTCAAGTGTAAATGCAATGTTCAGTGTATTGACATCGATGCCCTTCATTGCAATTCTCTGTCCTGATGAATATTCCGTAAATCGTAATCCGTGATGCGTAGTGGTACCAGTGCCGCAGCAACAAAGAATACCGGTAACGTTGTTCCCCTGAGATAAAACCACAAATAAACACATAGCAACTCCAAAATAACCATTAATGCGCAATCCCATGCCGGTCCCTTCATGTCATTAAAGTCCATGGGCCTGTCATCAGACGCCTATGGTATACATTATGAAGTCCATCGTCGTACTCCCTGTTCGATATGC
The DNA here is from genome assembly GCF_019915245.1 of Fusarium musae. Taxonomy (NCBI): domain Eukaryota; kingdom Fungi; phylum Ascomycota; class Sordariomycetes; order Hypocreales; family Nectriaceae; genus Fusarium; species Fusarium musae. The sequence goes on along the minus strand of NC_058392.1, from coordinate 2,769,798 downwards.
TCCCAAAATGTTCATTCTCAACAGATCTCCGCGACTGGGGCCCCTGGATGGAATCAGTATGAAGAAGAGGCAATGGACATGATGAGACTTACTTCAAGCTGGATATCTTTGAGCGGACGAATTTCTAGTGGGCTCTGGGGCCATAGATGAATTGGCGTGCGTCTGTGTCGATATCTTGAAGTGAATGGAGTCCTTAGACAAGTGTTGTTCCCCAAAGAGGCTCGTTTCCGTTGGAAATGGACAACGCTTCAAAGCTGTATCGCCTCAATTTGTCGAGAGCATCTTGCATCTGACGACCCGATCTGGCCATCTTGAAGACGAACCACTTCTCTTGGAGGTCCAAGTGGTACTTGAGAGCGATTTCAGCATGCTTGAAAAGTTTGGACATGCCAGTATCCTTAATCGCAGCGTACTCGCGCTGCTTCTTGATCTTGAGGCCCTCTTCTCTCTCAAAGTCGTACCGCTTGACGATAGTATTCATCGAGTCCACGATCTGGTTGGCGATTTCGAGAGTGGTTCGCACTTGTCTGTTGGACAGAGTTTTGTCCCTCCCCATCTCACCAAAGCGCTCACGGCTTTCTTTGATTTTTGCAATCACTTTTTTGACATCCCTCTCTAAGTCAATACGACTATTGTATCTAGTTGGGATAATAATGGCCTGCTCTGGATATTCGAAATCAAACCGAAGCTGGTCATTGGTGTTGAACGTCTCCTTGGTTAGGGGGTTGTGGTGGCTCATGTGCAAGATACGAACCATCTTGAAAGTAAGAAGATGCAACGTCTGATGTAGTATTGTAGGATAGGAACAAAACACTCTGTCGAGTAAAGAAATGTGAAAGTGATAGGGTTTGGTTTGTCCTTGTGTATGTTTGTTATTGCGTGCGGAGTGAGCAGCTGAGGCGGAAGAAAAGATGGACGAAGAATGAGGAAAGGATGGGAAGGGGGTTTCAGGAACTGTGGCCTTTATAGACGAAGAAGATAGACTTTAGTAGATTTCGACAGGATTTTAGATCTTGAAAGGTAAAGCTTACGAACTCTCTTGATGTGCTCACAGAGAAACCATGTGCTGTGTTTTGGAAGTTATTTTGAAGTGGAGAGGGGTAAATTTCTCTGGACTTGTTTCCAGGCACCTGCCGCCTTGCAGGTGGCATAAGCTTTATTGCCCAAACCATGGTAATGATTTTGCCTGGCAGTGCAAGTGCTTCAGCAGTGCTATGCTTGTGTGCCGAGTAGGGCAACTGATGTCTGCCACAAAGAGGGAACTCGAACGAAAATGCTGATTTTAGTGACGTATATCTTCAGTCTCTTGTCTGAGCAGGGCCAGAGGAAGATATTTTGTGCAGATGAAGAAGATATCTTGATATGTTCCTCCGTGCAGCCAAGAGTGGCACTCCCTTTTATACCCAAGGACTCAGCGCCCAACCCCACGATCTACAATATCCTTGCACCACTTGTGGCACTATATGAATACTAGATAGGTAGCCAAAATTTAGATAACATGATCGAGTGCAAAGCATGATTGGCGACGTAGGAAGCTGACATGGTATGTTTCTGATATATCAGGTCATGCAGCTCTTGGCACGATCCATGCCCAGTTCTGCCGGTTTAAAGGGTCCTCATGTGGATCGAGGCATCCTAAAATCAGTAAATCACGGTGCATAGTTTATGATCTTTAGGATGAGTCTTAGGTAAATTCATAAAATCTTTGAGCAGGTGGTGGCGGCTCAGCCGAGCGATTGTGGCTCTGATGCCGTTTGGAGGGGCCCGTCAATTCGGTGACGCCTAGCAACACCAACAGAGCCGCAACTGGGGCACAAGAAGCCCACTCGAGCACATCAAAGAATCTCAATTGAGGGCAAAGTGCAATCTAATTCGAGGCATCAAAGGGTACTCCATCACATGTATCCTCCGACCTTCTCATCCTTTCTTTGAGTGCAAATACCACAGCTTATTGACTCGGTCACATAATACTCTCACCTTCTGTTTCCTCTCTACCACACATTAACCTCTTCTTCATCTCCTTTTCTCACAGACTTGAACGATTTCCTTTTATCTCTTCTTCAACTTTTCCACGGTTTTCTCGTCACTCGTCAAATGCTTCGTCCCTTTTACGATCCCCGTCCATCATCAGGTCTCGCTGAATCACTCACGCCCTCTTGACTTCAAGGTATAAATTCCTCCATTTGATCCTTTATCTTCTTCTCCTTTTCCATCTCACAGAATCTTCAAGCATACAAACCTCAGTTGCAACAAGCTTACATGACTTCATCCAGGTCTGACGTCTTACCAGTCACCCATCATTTACCAACATCACCACGACCATGTCGCCAGGATCAGAGTCAGTGACTGAAGATGCGACTGACCATGTCGAGACACCTCCTGCAAAGAGAGCCAAGTCCAAAAAGCCAGGTATCTCCAAAGATGACACCAACGCTATTCGAGAGAGACGAGAAGCCGCCATCGCTCGAATTCTTCCCGACACCAGAAATCATCCTGCTCTGTACAGAGGCGTCGTTGAGCAGATTGAGCGGAATAATCTTCGGTATGGATGGGCAAGAACTCAGCTCAATAGCACCTTCCAGCATTGGATCAAGGTCTCCAACCGGACTGCTCGACCTGAACTGGAGTGGTTACTTGCTGCACTGGCAGTTCATGCGTCCTTCGAGCCATTGAGTCTCAAGTTCATGGATGAGGTTAAAAAGCGCGGACTTAAGGAATGGGCAGAGAAACAGCTCAAGAAAAAAGACCCCTTCTCTTCAACTCCTGTTCCAGCTGAGCCAACGACACCTCAGCAAGCGCCTCAGATCAAGGCTGAGCCTGGAATTGAGTCTCGCAGACTGCAGACGACTCCTGGAGGAGCAAGACCTGGACAGGGAAACAGTACCGTTCTTCCATCGATTGAGACTGGTGCTGGCGGTACCCTGAAGCGAACTGCTTCCATCCACCCAGCCCAACCTGCAAACAAACGAGCAAACACGCACGTGGACCAGGCATATGTCACTGCTGAGATCAACAGACTCGCAGAACTTCACGCTTCGCAGCGACGAACCGTCCTCCGAGACCAAGGCACGCAGACAGATAACGAAACTCCTGTCCAGGCAATCCTTACATCAATGCAAGAGGCTATGGGAGCCATGAAAGAACAGTCCGAGGGGCTCAAGGAACAAGTTCGACTGCTTCAAGAACACAACATGTCACTCTTGGAACACGACCGAGCGCTTGCTGATGTATCCGGAAGAGTTCGTGGTGTCAGTCAGCTGAGACACACTAGCAACATTGTCCATCATCAGATCCAACCTCAGGCTGCTGAGATCGTTGCGCTGCAGTCGGTGAGCCGTCAGCCGCCAACATACTACTACGAATCCCCTCGCGATTCCAGCAACATGTTTAGATTTGGATAGGTTGGTTAATGCGAGATGAGGGAGGATGGGAATTCATCAAGAATGGAGTTGGGGTATGGGAAGGGAAGAACTGTTGCTTTTGGAGTTTGGAGGCCCAGATTCTGATGGGAGATGGATGAAATTGGAGTTTGGGTTTAAGGTATGAAAGCTGCTAAGGATGCATTTGCAGCACCAGCGTGGAAAGTGTGAGCTACAACAGCCACACTCTATTATGCCATAGAAAGTACTTTACAATGTCTGGAATAATTGTTTTATATTAAGTTCATCGACAGTGCTTTACTTGTATTAGACCTGTTCTTCACTAGAATTCTTGATAATGTTTTGTCAGATGTTCAGGTCAATTGGATATTCAGGCAATAGCCTCGCCGGATACTCGGAGACGAAATCGACCATTGACATGACACTCAGCCTCCACGTGTAAGACGGAGCCAACAACAAGAAAGATGAAACCACCACGATTGACCTTTTACATAAAGCAGTGGAAAAGTCTCTTTAGCCGCTTTCCTAACTTTACCGAGCTTCCCATGGCCCGTTGAGACCAAAGCCCAGCCCCAGCCGTAGCCGCAACCGCATCAGTCAATCAGTCAGTGGAGGCAGGCTACTCTGCCAAATCCTGGACGGTGACAGGCGAGAGATATCGAATCTCACAAAGCTTTACCCCATACTGTTTCATAATAGCCTCTGGGGGTGTGTGGGCTTTCGATCCCCGGTGGCGCATGCCCTTGCGCGCGCGGGGGGGGACCTACAGCCTACCTAAGGTACAGTACATAGAGGCTAGGGCCTAGGACCTATGGGACCCTACCAATGCAACTGAAGATGCAGCCGTCGACCCGATTCGTGCTGGGCGACTCTAGGTGCAGCACGTTACCGACAGGGAATGCGTCATCCCGTTTGCCGCTAACAAAGAAGAGGCCAAGGAGGTCTTTTGTGAGGTCGAGAATCTTTGGGCATTGAGAGGCGAAAATCTGGGGTTTAGGGTCGTAGGACTCTGACTCTCTCTGCCTGTCAGCTCGGCAAGTGACTTTAGACTTGTGATTCTGCCACGGCAGATGAATGGTGACAATAGTTTCCTACCCCGCAAATCCAACTGCTGCAAAGGGTGTGATCAGCTTTGGACCTTTTGATGATCTTGTCAGCTACGAATGGCCAAGTACGAGGCGCAGTTCTGAGTTCATCATCACCGATTTTGTACGTTTCTTTCGGATGCAATGGATCGCTCCCCGTGAGTCAACCATACAATGTTATACATCTTACATATGCGTGCGGATGAGATGGGAACAATCAGCTGTAAAAAAGCCGAGATCTTACAAGACTCCGTGGGAACAGGACAGAACAGCCGACTTTGGGGGTTGTCTCATTTGTTAGCCTCATCTGGAGATCCAATGATGAACTGGGGTTGTGAGTGGACAGATGGATGTTCTGCTTTCTCTCTTTATCCTGACTTTACTTTTCCTTAGTGGCCTGTGAACGTGGAGTGAACAAGAAAAGTGACGAGGGACCAGTCCAGCCTAGTTGATTCGCAGGATGTGACTGGCTGGCCGGATGGTATGGATCAGCCTTTTCAAGGGCATTGGTTGGATTAGACATTCTCGTCACACTGCCTCGCTACATACTTTTTGGCTCGTTCCGTGTCTCTGTTCCTTTCTTTTCTCTCCATCTCGCAGACCGAGCTAGTCACCTCAAGACACGCATCGTCATTGCACGATGACGTAGCAGGCCTGAACCTACCCAAGCATCAGCATGGGAGTTGCCTTAGCCTGTGACGCAAGGGTCTTGAGTTTAATTACTCTAAGCCTCGATTCGAAAACAAGGCAAAAGTCTCGTTCGTTTGAAAAATCTAATCACAGGAATCACAAAAGCCAACAGAAGGAAAATAGGTACCAAGCAAGAGACAGAAAATAAGCCTAAATTCCATCTAATTAAACAGAGATATCGATTCAAAATCGTACTGTAAAAAGTATATGTCTTCACTTCCACTCACCAACCAGTAAAAACCTCAGCTGAGATCACCCACCCTCTCTTCGGTACGGCACATGCAGAGTTCCCCTCACCACAAACGCTTGTGTCACCAAGAGCGGAGACGTCCAAGCCAAGGGATCCTTGAACCTTGAACCTTGAAATCTAAGGGTTGCCTAGCGCGGAGCGTGTAAGTCAGGACCACCACTCACACACTCACTCACCACTACCACCACAAAAAAAAAACTGCCCACTCTCTGTCTGACTCTGGCTGAGGCTCTGGGCTCGGGGATAAACATTGACCTGCACTGCAACAGACTGAATGGGGGCTCTACCCGTCTTAGAAGATGCCGAAACCAGCCCATTCCGACTCCAGCACGGATACAGAGCACCTAAAGTAAGGCAAGGTAATTTCACCCCCATTCTTCCTCTTGGACTCTTCCGATCAACATATCCGAGCACTCTGAGGGTGTCCCCTTCCATTGGTTTGCCTTGCTTTGCCTTGTCTGGCCTCGCCTCTTTCTTCCTCTCTCTCTTTCTCTCTCCTCCTCAACTATTTATATCCCTCCTCTTCCCTCCGTTCCCAAGCTGTCCCATCTCCCTCTTCTTCATCAACAATCACCAGACTCTACCATCCAAAGCCTACTTCAACTTCAACAACACCACTTCAACACCACAAACCCCAATCACCAATCAACATCACCAATATGCCTGCCTACGAGTACTGCTGCCAGTGTGGAGGCATGATTGTCATCAGCACCACCTGCACCGCTTGCGGCCACAAGCAATGCAACAACTGCCCTCTGTGCTAAAGCATTCATCCACAGACACGTCTCGACGGCATTCTCCTCCTCTTCTCTCACAACACACGCTTGGACCTGTATCATGACAAAAGGCTACAGCATGGCGAGATGAGAGTCTGGATCCCCTCGCTCATACGAGGCATGGCTATTTGACGACTTCAATAACGGCGCTTCTATTCTGCTCAGAAACTGCCTTTTCTCCATTCACACCTATGACCTGGTCGTCACTTTTACATTTCACTTATTCTTGATTGATACCTCAGCGACTGGTTTCTTCAAGCAATTATGCGCTTTCTCCAACAGCAAAAGCTTTGCTTTCAGCCTCTTTGGGGGTGCTTATGCGAAGGCGCCACGGGAAAGATATGACGTCGGGTTTTGGGCGTTCTATTACTCTATGCTTTTACGTTTTGGACTTGTCCCGGGGTTAACGGGGAATGAATCGCAACGGATTTTCAGCTGTAACAATAATCGATACCCACGGTCTCTTTTTTGGGCCTTGACTTTTTGAGAATCAGAAACCAGAATCAATACCAAGTTTTATCCACCCAGTTTCGGCGTCTCTTCGCCCGGCGCTCAGTCCTGTGATTCGAATTGATGAGCATCGTGAAATGAAACGCTCCAATCATGAATGCATATTGACAAGTCTTTGGTTTACTGGCCACTGCTAAACGCTCCGTTGGACCCTTGTTTCAGAAAAAAAAAACGACCCCCAAATTCTGTGCTATGGCCCGGACTCGCCCGATCTACAACTCGACTTTCCCCGGAAATTTCCCTTCGTTACATAATATAGTAAACCTCACGTCGGCCCTTCTCTCTGGCTTGGAAATGCAATGCCCACAAGTTAGAACCACACTGCCACGTTGCAACCGACAAGAATTGCAGAAAACACGGCAACAGCCTTGATTGTAAGGGAAAATGGAGGCTGACAGCCGTGTCAATGACTGCTTGGGAGACGCAAAAATTGAGGGTGGGGTGCAGGCCTACCCTGGAGCTAACACATAAAATCAGAATATTGCATAATTCAAAATGAAGCTTAAGTTCATGACATTGTGAGACTGTTCTATCATAGTCACGATACTACAGCTTGCGATGATCTACAGTCCGATGTTTCCTCAATTGATCAAGTGTCGATAGTGACCTGTGATTGATCACCCGAACCGCTTACCAATGAGTTCGACAGAATCGTGGGGGGCTGGTTCATGTCTTGAATATGTCGGCATGGGCACCTAGGTGGACTGAGCACTATGGGTGACCATCGTGATTTATCTCATCTACAATGTTTGACTACAGGCCTGTTGCCTATTTTCATTCTTTGACTATGACCATCCTTTGCTTTGAAATGGCGAAACTCTCCATGAGGTCAACGTTTTATAAACTGACGTAGTATCCTCACTACGTTCTTTTGGCCGTCGGTTCCAATCCTATACGTACAAAACCAAACACCTTCCCAGCCTTGTTGAATGCATGCCCGCTTGTTCCGTTCCATTCTGCTTCCTGACATATCATTTCCTTCCACACCTTGCCTGACGCCAGCTATTCGAATCAAGGACCTGCTCGATCTCTTGCTAGCAGGGCCAATTTGCGCCTGATACTAGATTCCAACCATCCATCCGTCAATGACCGAATTATCCCCAAAAGAAAACATACAAGGAGTGACAAATCCTTCACCCCGCAAATACACACGAATGATGGGGTCCTATCATCGAAGGCTCCGCTCGATGATTCAGGACGCTGAGATTAAGTTTATGAAATGAAAAGGGCCGTGAGGTATCTTGGTCATGAGTCTCATGCTGTCGGCAAAAGGGGAATTAAGAGAATTGAAAGAAATAAAGAAAAACAGTCGTCGTCTGCACTGTTAAATCATCCCTCCGGGAACTGCATTGCTGCTCATGCTAGGAGGCAGAGGTGGTGCAGCCATAGGCGGAGGAGGAGCTTGATGCATTGATCTTGCTCGTGCGTTCATACCGTTTGCTTCGCTTGTGGCTTTGCGCAATCTCTGACGGTTCATCCCTGCGCCATCTTCATCATCACTTCGAAAGCCACCACGTTGGTCGTTTGCGATACTAGGGCTCATAGGGCGGCGGTGAGCGCTCATGGTGCCTTCAGCGAGCGTGGCTGCTGTATTCTTGCGCCGAGGGTTGATTGGTGGCAAAGGGGGAGCAATGTTGCTATGCAGGTTAGGCGTAGAAACTGCACCACCATTGAGTCCAGATCCAGGGCCAGGTCGAAGGCCGTCATGGTGACCCATGGATGACATTGGCGGCTTGATTGAGGGTTCCGACATATCTCGGTTGCGCATCATTGCACCTGGGTAAGGAGGCCCATATGGTCTCTGGGAGCCGGGGCCAGGTCCGGGGAATCCATAAGGAGAAGGTGCGCCATGAGGCGAGGGGGCACCATTGAGTGGGGAAATTGGCGATGGGTGGCCGGAATCGTGTCCATAGACAGGATGTATATGCAAGCTGTTGTCGGGACGGTTGTAGGGGCCAGTCGAAGCGCTTCCGGGATATGGTTGAGGCGGCATACGTGGTGACCGTCGCATGTCTTGTCCAGGCATCATTGGTGCTCTCATCATCGGCCCTTGTCGAGGCTTGCCATTATTTCCCACAGGGGATCCCATGGGCCCTTGGTAATCATCACTAGGCACGGATCCGTTTCTAAGGCGTGGCGGTCGACTACCAGATCTGCCTCCGCTGCTTGCTTCAGAGCCACTTCGATCACGTTCAGAGGGAGCTCGGGATCCTGAGCGTGAACCAGCGCGTGAGCCAGCATTGGCCCTCGATTCTTCGCTAGGGACTCGATTGTATGAGACAGGAGGAGGTGGTCTGCGTTCCTGAGATGGTGGTCGGGATGTCGTAGTTTGGGCTCGATCTCTGCCCGCTGAAGGAGGCTTCGAGGGTAGTTGGTGTCGTTGCTGAACTTCTAGTTCCTTCATCCTTTGGAGTTCCCGACGGGCTTGTCGGAAAGCCTTGAGGCCAGCATGGACACCTTCCTTTTCCTCGCTATCTCTTGGTAGGTTTTCGTCCCTTGGCTCAGGCGACTGCGTCAGCCTTTCATTTGCCTCGAATGAGCCACGGCGGGATGGACTTGCGGCAGGAGCAGGCGACGAGCCTCGAAGGCCAAGGAGTTTCTTCGCTTTAGACTGGCTGCCATTCTCTCTGTCGCCTCGACCTCTGTCAACCAAAGAGCCACGACTGGACTTGGATTTCAAGATACCCAAAGCGTTCGGACGAGGTGGAGGTGGAAGCTCGGACAGAGGCGGAGCTTCTGGTGACGAAATGCTGCTATCAGCTTCGACAAAAGAAGTCAGTCTCTCCCTGACACGTCGCGCACCATCGGCAAGATGACGAGCAAAGTCATCTGTTTCTTCTTCTGGCTGGGGGTTGACTTGTTGTTTCGGGTTTTGGGTGGATTCGGGTCTAGATGATATCTGGGCCTCGATCAAACCAGACGATCTAGTAGGACTAGTCACGCTACCGTCAATTGACATAGCCAAGTCTCTCTCAATCGACTCCCAGGCGTTCGAATCGACCGTCTTGGGCTCATAGGTATGTGCATCAGGGCGTTCGGGAGGGAATCGTGAGCTCAGGTCAACATCGTTGGGTAAGCTTCCATAAATTGAGGAGGCCCCACTATCTTGTCGAAGATGCTGCCTGACCATGCCGCTCAGTCCACCAGAGGTAGGTCCCAAAGTAGGTGAGTCCTTAGGCATTTGCTCCGTTGAGTTAGCTGGCGCAACTCCAGTTCCTTCAGAAACCGCTAGAGGCGTTGGTACTGCAGCGCGTCTAAAGGCAGGGTGCTCATTATCCGCTGGCTTCTCAACCTTGACTTGAAGGGGAAAGATAGGCTGAAGGTGTGACTCGTCCACGGCAGACTGGTCATCATCGTCATCAAAGAAGGTTGAATGCTGTGACTCTTCCTGGACAGTTGGCTCAGTCTGGAACGATCCAGATTCGTTCCTTTCCATTTGCGGACGGTGGGCAGATGATGACCTAGATCGAGTGCCTGGCAATGAGGGGTTGGAATCAGTGCGAAATCGGTTCGTGGGAGTTTCGCGACCCTGCTGCATTTGCATTTGCCGTTGGGCGAACCTTGATTCATCATATTGACTGTTGGTCCTGCTGATAATTCTGCTTCGATCAAACGGCTGAGCCTCCCCTGTCTCACTAATAGGGGGGCTAAGAGGGGGTGTAGCACCAAAGGCCTTCTGGTCCATACTAGGGAATTTATTCATCGAGTCTACAGGACTCATTTGCGATGGAGGGCTGAAAGATCGTAGGTTAGGGGCACTAGCCTTAGCCAGGACCGATCGAGTGATGAAACGATCCCCGAATGTTGCGCTTGCTGGGGAAGGTACAGGAGGTGTCAGATCTGGAGTTCTGCTGCCGAGTGTACGCTTAGTAAGCGTATCGATTCTTGAAAGGGCAGACGACTGCTGGTCTTGGAGATCCTGGTTTAAACTTTGCTCATAGAGGCGACGGGCTCTGGTCACGCTTCGCTCCATTGGTGGTGTTGGGCTGACAGTCCGAGATGTGCGCACGAAAGACTCTCGGTCCTTGACTGAAGATGAGGTGATAGATGTAGCGGCTGTTGAGTCCCGAGCTGCAGATGGACCTGACGATGTCGTTGAGTTTGTCTCCCTTTTTCGGTTGTACTCGGTTTGAGAAGGAGACTCTGGTCGGGCATTTTCCAAGTCACCTAAATCTTCCTGCTGCAGGTCTTCGAATGACTGCTTATCCTTTTCAGATTGCCTCCACTTCTGGAATGCAGACTGGGCGATATCGTCACCATAGAGAACACGGCCACTCATAGCCCCTTTGTTCCCTCCAGTGCCGATTTTGTAAACCTTTTGTCGACCTCCAAACAAGTTGTTTCCTTCGATCGGTTTCGATCTGCCCATGACACTCCCGTTTGTTGAGCCGGTATCATCATTAGACTGCATCGATGAGCGTGCAAAAGGAGCCCGAATAGACTCGACCTCAGCAATGTCGCCCAACCCTGCAGCAAAACCAAAGTCCATCATTCTTGATTGTCTTTTAGGGAACAGAACACTATCGTCACTGGCCTTGCCAACCTTGGTGTTTGGATCATCTTGCTCACGTAACATAGAGAACCGTGCCGAAAGGTTGGTCATCAGAAGACTCGTTCGGAAATCATCAGTCGATGGAAGGGCTGTAGCCAGATCAATCTCCTTTTTAGGTTCCTCTTCCTGTGCCTTCTTCTTGCCGAACATTCTAAAGGGGCTGGAAGACTCAGACTCAATCGATGGCCGCGGAGCCTCGAGATCATCCTTGCCCTTCTTCTTGCCTCTGAACCTATTCATAATGAAGGACAAATCCCGAGGATGAAACGTTATTTTTGCCTCGGTTGTTCGTTGTCGTAGGAGGTAGGCGTTTAATTCATCACAACTGATAAAGGCGATATAGGTCGAACTAGATTGGCAACTATACCAATCTTGCGTCAAACACTATGCTGGTTAGCTTCGGTACCTATGATCGGTATGCAAGATTGGTTGGAGTTCATGAAGCAGATATCTGACCCGGCCGCTGCTCGAAGCCTCATCGCCATGCACGGGTAAATATGGATGGCCACTTCGATGAACAGTGAGGGCAGATGTTTCCCCATGTAATAACCAACCAGTCGCCTGCAACAAGAAATGAGTTTCGTACCTGCAGATGTCAAATTGACGAAACCTGTAGAATATGTGTACCAGTCTCTGGTGATGTGAGAGACCAATATCGATTCGGGCGAAGTGACTCGGTAGTCACAAAGGGCACGCGAAGCAAGATTATTCGTACTCGATAGCTTCGCGGATCGGGATTGTCGTCGGAGTCGGAGTCGTGCAGGAGCCTCGTGGAGCAATTTGGATGCAGTATGGCAAGTTTGTAGGCCGAAAACGGGCGACAGCAGATGAGTTCTTCTTGTAAGAGGGAAGAGGAAAACGCAAGTACCCGAGTTAGGTTAAACAAGAACGGGTCGGGTGTTGAGTCCAGAAATGGAAACGATTCAGGCAAGTTTGATGGATAAAGGAGGTTGTCTCAGACTCGGGGAGAGAATGAACAAAGCAAAACAAAGGGGATTTTCGCGAGAAGCTTGAGCCAGTGGTGAGTCGAATAAGCCTTGTTTGGTTTGGTCTGACTATCTTCTGCGGATCTCAAGGGAGAGTGCTGTCACAGGGTGCGAGACGATCGTGTCGGAGAAGGATTGTCAAATGGTTACTCGCTGGCCGGCAGTTTGATTTGATCTCACCAATCCGGGGTACCACTGGATCGGCACAAGACTCGTGATCCCGAGATGTACCAAGGCGAGTCAAGGGCAACGGTCAATGGGAGTAAGGTAACGAACGGATGGAAAAGAATGAATGAAGTTTCACAAACGAGAGAACGGAAAAGAAGACCGTTTAGGGACGAGGTGTGTCTGAGCCAATGGAACCAACAAATTCTCAAGATTTTGAGTAGGATGAGAAATTTGGTGACAACGATGAAGGGGGAATTAGATTGACAGGGCGCCCCAGAGCAAAAGACGAAGGAAGGAATGGATGAGAGGTGGGGTGTGCCAGGAACAGGGGAAAGGGGGGTGTGGAGACCGGGGGGCTAGTCGTAAAGGGGAATGGTAGCGGGAAAGCCAACAGGCAGGTACCATTTCTGCTAGGTCAGTCGGACTTGCTTCATCATAAATTAATCGTAATTATTGCACTATCACGGACGGAAGATTAGGTATTCGAAGAGATGGAATAGCGAGCTGAGGCATTTCTCGTGAACTGCGTACTCAGATATGACTCAGATGCTTGAGCTTAACACCGTTAAAGTATCATAGAGATTTACAGAGTAGCTTTGTAGCTCTGAATTGAACGATGGCTCATGGTAGACAAGGATGGTACATGGGAGCGATCATAAAACAGGTGGTTAAGCGTTCGCTGCAATGTACCTTCATCAGGGCGAGTACTCTGCAGAACATGGGACGAACAGTCCATTTCTCCTAGAGTTGGTACCAGCTGCACAGGGAACGGAACATCCATCTCACCTCCAAGGACAGGCCAGGGCAAGATTCAAGGGGTGTGACTAGTAGACCGCAGGGGTGGGAGTCCACCGACCGTTCGAGACGGTGCGGCAAGGGAGACAGGCACGAACAGCCCTGGGCTCCCTTCAGTTAACTCCCAAGTTTTTGTCTGTTCACTGAAAGCCCTGGAGTTTGCCCAAATTTCAGTGGACTAACTGCCCGTTAGTGCACTCCGAGGAGGGACACTCGCTCCATCGACCTCCACTAATCGATGATTTTCAACATGGAACCTGACCCGAGAGATCGTGGACCTCACACACCTTCACGGCGGCCCTAGCACTGGAATTCTTCCAATGTTTGTCAACACAGATCAGTTGTCAGCGTCATCTGGGCTTCATACGAACCAACACCTTTCTTAGTATGGATGCCATCACAATCGGTGATGAATCTCCCTTTCTACGCGTCAGTCATCGGAACGCATGCAGAGGGACGGCAACAAGAGACTCGCTCATCTCCAGGCTCGGAACGGGGGTGAATACCCCAATCAACCTTGCTGTCATTGTGATCAATGTGATACTCTTCTGCATCTTGTATCTCCTGTTCGTGAGTACCAAATACTACACATGTCCGACGCTACAATTTAACAGCCGAATCCCAGGTCAGTCAGACGCCTGCGTCCGCCACAAACCATGCCGTGTCGCACATAAAGATCCATGGCTTTGGTTACCTTGCTTTTACTGTCCAGCTCTATAGACTCTGCCCACGTTTGTTGGGCCACGCATGACGGGCAACCGCTTTGCTCGCTGCAGACTGCAAACGCCTGGCCTCCCCCGTCTTACATACCCGTCCGCCACTCCCATCTTCGTCTTGGTATTTGGACGCCTCAAGGGATCGGAGTAGCAGCCGATGCCCTATCTCGAAGGTCCCGAAATACGTATTCGCGCAGCTTGATGTTGAGGTGGAAATGATATGTTACAGAAGCTGTGACGTTGATACGAAACCAAGTTCCGTCGTCAATGTTTCCAGTGCAACCTATCATGCTTCAAAGGAGCATACAAAACCATCCATTGGCTTTATCATCCGACCCTTCAAAGATCAACAGGGTACGAGACAGTGGCTGCAGTGCTAAGAAGCAATGTCATCAGTCCCCTCTTTGTCGCTCGCCAGTCTCATACTTGGCTTAAGGGGTCAGCACCTTGGAGCCTGGGACCTTCTCCACTCGAGCAAGAACCACCACCCGTTGCAGAAGCTACTGCAAGGGACGCGGTCTGGTCACATTGGCGTCTCGTGCCATCCGCTCCCTAGTACTCCGTACAGCGACGGCTAGACGTCTTTGGCTCCGTTATCAAAGTATCTAAACTCTCTTGGAGCTCAAGAACGAACGGTGGAAACTCAAAAGTCCAAAACAGAAAAGGCGCTCCCTTGCGGATCGCAGCCGTTATCCATCGCCCGCTAGGCTAAACTCTGACTTGTGTTGAATACCGTTGGGGCTTGCAGCCACATCCTGTAGCCATAGTTGCAAGAATTGGGCAATGTCCATCGCAATAACCACATTTGGAGGATGCTCACCTATTTACTTTTTCCATCGTATTAGCACCCAGGACTAACGGTGTCAAATCGGATGTTTGGTTACAGCGTTACAGCGCGGGCATTTTCAGTTGCTCACCCGTCAGCACTTAGTTATGGGGTAACAGGCACCCGTACCTACCTACTTGCGAGATCCTCTACCGTCCTCACCAGCCAATGACCAGACCACAGGCGAGAACCCCTGCAGTAGTCCCATTCAAATCTCAATGTCAACACCGGTAACAGAGCCGATACTGATGGAGTAATTCACATCACAGAACCGACACCACATACTGTCATACAGTACTTGACCTCACAAACCACCAAGAAACTCGCTACTAACGGAGGAGACTCCCTGGCTCCCCAGTTGAAAGCGCCATCCTCGGAACCTGATCGACCCGTCCCACAACCCAACTCTGCCTATGCTATTGCATTGGCTTACAACACATGTTGCTACTTTGCTAGTCCTTGCTCGCTTTAAGCTCAACTCTCTGTTCGACGAATCAGGGCTTAACGTTGTCAGTTTACTAACTTTGCTCCCTCCTGCTCCTAGCATACTCGACTAATGCTTGGATCTTCAGTCACGACTTTTTCCTTGATCACAGCCCGTCCGGGGTTATTTTGCGAGAAGAACAGAATAGTGCGACCTTTTGTACGGAGTACCTGGTTGCACATGTCTAAGGTGTAAAATGGCATCTGACCCCGTTTCTTTTCTAATTCTACAAACGCAGTCAGCGCAATCCTACCACTTCTTCTACGGAAGAATGACTTAATGGTCAGAAGATCAGCATAGTAACAAGATGAAGGTGCTCCACTCGTGGCTTCGTACAATTCCCGAGATTCGATCTTACTCAGCAGACAGAAGCCGCACCGATCATGTAGCGGATGCAGCCCTCAACAATTCCCCGTCGTTTTGAAGTATCATACGCCTCTGAGGTCATTGCTGCCGTCGTTGTACGTCTCAGAAAAGGAGGTGCCGGGGGCGCGATATCTCGCAGAGGTCTGACGTCGCTTAAGCCTTGGGCAAGGTCTCTGAATAGATTATTATTCCTTTGTCAAACGCCCACAAAATTGGTATAAATACATGCTTCCTATGGCAGTCTCGATGAAACTGTACTTTAACGGCTATTCTCTGTATGGTTCTCACTTGAAGCCAACTGCCATTATTAGGCGGCGCTCCTCTGCGGCGAGCGCTCGCTGACTCCGATGTCAGGCTCAGACGTACCCTTGTCAGCTCCTGGTTGGCGGCACTGGTGGGAGAGTTCCGCGAGCCAATAACAGATCTGTGGCTGGAGCTAAATCCAATCTTGGCCGCAACGTTCAAGGGAACAAAAGGTGGGCTGCCAGGCACACTTCTGTCGTGGTGGATGCTACGCACATGGGTTTTACCTTAGGTTGGAAAGGTGACATCGTGCAAATCGGATCTACCTTCTTCAAACTTGCTGGGAACTGCTGAGACGCGGAAAATATTCTCCCCATATCCTCAAAAGCAACCACCAGCTGGACCTCCTTCTTCGCATGAGTGATGTTTCTCCTGGTACGAAAGTCCTCAATTTGTACCACATGAATGCGGCTATACTAATGGTCCTTAATTCTTGGTTTATGAGAGTTGCTCGGCGCTAGTCCCGGGCATCGCTACGCTATCCGAATCCAACAAGTTCAAAATATCATATTCTGCCCGCAGTAAACAGAATCAGATTTTATTAATGTCATGTCGAAGAACAATTGCCCTCGGTTGTATGAGCAATAGCTCGGCTCAGTTTTGGCGATCCCAATTGGATGGTCTTCGGCCTTTCGTTTGTTGATCACAACTCTGAGGAGAATAGACCTGGCACCCCGGTTTCTCACCCAACTCGCTGGGACCGCCTAACGGCTCGCCTCGCCAACAACCGACATGATGACATTCGGTGTTCGAGCCCTATCAGTTCAGGCACTTCGTCCAGTCTCGTCAACTGCGGTCATTTTCCCATGCTTCTTCAGAAGCTTCCAAGGCGATTTGATTACAGATCAATCTTCACAACCCCGGTTAATTTTTGGATACTGCTTACGGTGGTGACGGTGAATTTATTTACCTCCGGGATCTATAAACCCGGTGCAATGGTTAAGGAACAGCCCTGGAACTTTAACACAATGTTATATGACAACTGCCCACTAAGATCCTGGTCTCTCTTTGAAGGAAACCACAAGACGTTATTTATCTAGTTATTCAATACTCTGTACACTGTATAGGATTGTTGTACCAGCTCATTTCCTCCCGGAAGGGGGTCAACGGACTATTTCATGGGGATCCTCCGCCACACCGCAAGCCATTCAATGCTAGAGCCTAGAACCACATACTCATGTTCAAAGAGCACAGTGCCCTCTGGAAAATTGGCTTCACTTTGCAGTTTTCCTCAATTTCTCAAAGAGGGTCCCTCGGTCCATTGCGTCATCTTGAGTATTTTCTCTCTGGTCAATTCGTCTTGACACTGGGATCCCACGTCTTTGCTCCTTGTCCTTGCACGAGCTAATATTACTAGTCAGGTATAATCTCCGCGTTACAGCAAACAACCATCGTGATGTACTCAGTACTCCGTACCTAACTCGATTCACGGCTTGAGGCGAAATACGGTTATGAAGTCATGAATTCTTATCCTCATTTCAGCAATACCCGCTACCTTACCCGGCAAGCTTGCCATGCAGAATCTACTGAGCGATCCACTCCTGCTTAGGCTCGAATCTAGCTTGATGAAGCCGCCAAACTCTGAAAAAGCCAACCGTTCCGTTTAATCTCTCAGGCACAATTCGCGGGGTGAGTTGATGATGAACAAACTCGCAACAATGATTGATGGACGACGACATGTCAAGCGAGCCAAAATGGGTACAGTTCTCGGGCCGACGCACTGTTATATGTCATCATTCGGAGAGAAACAGTGAGCGTTCTCCTATTGAAGACCCAACATATCGGAGGCCAGAATAATGCTGTCTGTGTGATTTGGATCGCTCCTCATTAATTGGTATTCTGCCTTTTGAGGGCAACCTCATGTTCCTGGCCTGCCAAACTGTTGGATGCCGAGGCGTGACTATATCTTGGTCATTGAAGCCAACATGGCTGTTTTCGACCGTTGCGCGATTTGCAAAACGAACTTCTATATATTGCACGGCAGACCTAGCAATGATGGAGATAACTGAAAAACTGGCAGCACGCCGCAGAACGAGTGACTGATCAGTGATCAATGTTCAGGAACGAGTACGAAAGTGGTGTTTTTCGCCCCCCCCCCCTCCTCGTCTCATCCCTTCGGAAAGCATCAGATGAAAGTTCACACTCGGCATTGGATGTAGACTCAATACGAGTGATTAGATTCAACTGGAGTTTTGAGTCCCCTGTAGGTACCCTTGGCGAAGTCGACGTGGTCTGATTCTCACATGGACCGTCAAACAAATCACCTCAGAAGTGGTAGATGCAAACAAGATGTTCTGAAGATCTAATCGCTCTGGACAATCAACTCACCTTTGACGATGCTCCAATACTGCGTTCACTAGGTGTTATTTCGGCGTGAATAGTCATATACCTCTCATCTCATCCCCGGAGAAGACTACAGAATGCATGTGGAAGACTCGACAATACTTAATTACTACGTACAGTGGAAACAGCTGATCTTCAACGGGTGCTAGAGCATGTATTTCTCCTTCCTCTCCTCCCCCTATTCCTTTTCTATGTTTTTTGTATATTATTTTCCTTCATGGTGAACTGTTTTATCTATTTGTTTTCATATATTTTTATGTAACACTTTTACCACAGACTCAACAAGAGATCTAAACTTCTCCATGTCGCCCAATCGTGTGGACTTGATACTTAAGCATGCACAGCCCGTGCCGTACCTTTCTAAATGAGACAAGCTTCCAAAACCCTCCAGGCAGTTATTGCCATGTCTTAACGCCATTCGCCATACAGTCTATATACACGCTAAAATTCGAGGCACAATACCGATAAGAAAGGAAATATCCGTTGAGCTTGCCCTGGTTGGTCGAGGAGTTTCCTTGTCCGGGCGAGCATGTTTTTCATCTTACGAGGCCTGACGAAGATGACACTTATTTTCCAAAGACGGTATTGTCGTCTTGGTCCATCTGGTCCATTTCCTTGGTAAACTCGGGGGTTTCCTTGAAAGCATATCCAGGGTGGCCCGCATTCAGAAGAAGAACAGCAATGCACATCATGCTAAGGACAGTTAGTGAGTTGTTACTATAAATGTGACAAGCTCCAAGGGCTCTTACCAAGATTCAAGAGCGATGTAAAGACCTTCGTCTCGAAAGATAGCACTGAAGTATCCTCCATTGAGCTCGGCAATTCGGTAGCCACATCGAATCAAGATGAAGATTGTCGAGAGAAAGAGGAAGAAGAGGAAAGTGAGGATGGGCTTGGTAAGGCGATATCGGGCCGGTGACTTGGAAGCCCTGAAAACGTAGTCGATGAACAAAGCAACGAAACAAAGTAAAGTGACGACTTGGAAGACGAGACCAGCGATGGAGATGTCCTCTCCAGTCTTGACATCTTCCTGCGCTGTGGAAACAACAGAGACTGCACCACCGACGGCTTGGAGGATGAGGGAGATAATGTCGGACGGGATGAAGATCCAGTAGAAATACTTGGGAGAGAATCGAGAGACACTTGGGTCGACAAAGTTGATGCTGAGAATGTCAGTTGTGGTTCTTCTGAGTGAACAGGGAGAACTTACACCTGGGACAGAAGAACATAGATGGCAGCAGAGAAGAAAACGGGGGCAATGGTGATCATGACTGGGCCAGAGTTAGTCAAGTTCTCCCTTTCCATCCATCCCTTGTTTGAGTCTGGTTCAGAGAAACACTTACTGATCTGCAATAGAAAGCCAATGAAGTCGAATGGATTATCGTGGATTATGAGTCGTCCGATGTAACCGATAATCTCGAGAATACATCCTGCCATCATGCTCGCCATGAAGCCCCATGTCTTCATCTTGATACCTTGGAAGATGTGGAGAGCCATGGACAACCCGAATACTCCGATGAAGATGGCATTGGCGGGAAGATTTGGTTGGTATCGCAGTATGCTCGACTCGAGGGGACATAATTCGAGTGTACAGTTGGCATCGGAGCCGAATGAGATAAGCCCGCCGGGTAGTGGTGTGTGGCTCATGTTTGCGATCTTCACAACGTCGTCGAGTTAGAGTTTATTGACAAACTTTTCGGTAAGGCTGGACTGGTCTGGATATGCAGGAACTGATCAGAGCTCGCACTTGTTTACTGTTGGATGGTTGTTATGATGTGATGATTTGGATATCTGGGGAAGACAGGTAGGTTCACGTCTTTATAAAGGGGCAGGTTTCAAGATATCAGATCTCGGCACCCGTCGGAACAAATATCCAAGATCTGACTCCGCGGGCATAACAACCGAACTACGTCAACTGGCACCACTGATCCTGAATTTCTATACTATTTCAGCTGTAGTGGAGTGGAAAAGTCGATTGTGCACTTCAGGATCAGGTGGGTCCCGGTGCGCGTGTCTGTCCGGGGCTCCGGACGGATCGGGCATCCGCGGGAGGCGAATGAGGCTGAGTTTGATAGGGTTCTAGAATTCGCATTGATACGAGGGATCTTGATAAGCTATTTCTAGATTTAATGAGATTCCACGTCAGCATGGCATGGTCCGCGCGAGTGTTGTTGAGTTAGAGTTAGCCGTGGGCTGTTGATAGGCATAGAGAACGTGGCTGGCCAGCCCAGAAGCCATTGGATATGCAACAATGTATCGCGAAATTCGATGTCCTTACGCCATATCTAGCGGTTCTAACATGATTATCTCGGCCTCGACGGGCATCTACTTTCCGTACCTTGCATGATCTAGCCCGGCAGTGGTGACCGGATATACATCCCATGGTGATGATGGCTGCATTGTGACAGGACACTAAGGGTCCAAGGCGATGCTGATCTTGTCTTAGATTCATTTCGTTACAAATATTGTCGTATTCATACTCAGCCCTAGATCATTATTCTCAATCTAAGCCTATGCTTAAATTCTGGATACCTACAGCCAGGTTGATCCGAGCTGTAGAGATGTAGGGTAGACTTGACAACTATCATCTAAACCTTACAAACCAAATCGGATCAAGGACTGACAATTCTACCTATTATTAGTTAGTGCTTCCTCATGGCAAACAGAGATCAAATGAGAATATTATTGTGCCCGATAATGAGGCGCAACATTTGCTTGATATGCCGTGATATTGGGGCCGACTTGGAGTTGCAGCTGGGACTCAGCCAAGCCGGAGCACGACGCTTGGCCCGCGCGTCCGACCGGGCCCGAGTCATGCCGACTCCGGTCCCAACTGCGACATCTAAGCCTTGTTAGTGATCCTTCAATCTGAAACCATTTACGTATAATGTGCCAATGTGGCCTAGATCCCATCGCTTCAGATTCTGATAAGTAATCGATATCCTGTCACTGATAAGATATCCTCTTATTTCTCTCTTTCCCATACTCTTCTTGCCAAGATCTTGGTTGAGTAAGCATCCAATCCCATTACGACGTCTATCATGTGTTTTTACCAGGCGACAGTCAAGGCTAAGTTGTAGAGTATCTGCGATAATTATGTGTCCTCTACATATAAATTGCTGCAGTACGTTTCGAATGATTGATGCCTAGATGCTCTATCCACGAATATGAAAACACTTGTCTTCAAGATACAGGGCTCGCACCCGAGACACGTGTACCAACTACGCAGTTGAAAGAGTCAGAACCCTCAAAGAAACCGTGTTCAGTTTAGGAGTCAGAATAAAAGTCGTCATTGTGCCCCAGCAAAAGACACTTGCCTCCATCACGAGGGTCAAGTCTGCATTCAGGTGATCAGCTCTTTTGACTCGAGACATATTCCTCCATTTGTAGCACCTACTTTCAGTGGGTCACTCACTAAGCCATCACCGTCGCCGTCACGCGAAAGCAAAGTGCCCCGCCCCCGCTCGCGGGAGTTTCGGCGCCACTTCACCATCTTAGGTCCATTTTCAGCTCAGCTCAGCTTCAACCACTAAACGTCGCTACCTACGCCTACCTTATCCTCAAACTTATTCTATTACACCTACAGGAAATCTTTCCCTTCTCTCTTCCTTCAACCTCTCGGAGACAATTACCCTCTTCTCCGTTGGTCAAACTCCCGCTCACATTTAGCTTTTACTGCCGAGTCACGCACGAGGTCTCACCTCGGATTGCAGTCATGTTTGACCTTTTTCCTATGCTCTTATCGTAAGCTTCAGCCCTATACCTCTTCGTCATGAGGCGTCATACTCGCAATTGCGATAACCACCCCGATCGGTTCGCAATGCCTGATTTACTGACTTTTCACTTGTTCTCGATAGTTCTGTCGCCTGTTATCTGTTTCCTATCTTTGCATCTTACAAAGCGCTCAAGACACATGATCCCACCCAGCTGACGCCATGGCTGATGTACTGGGTCGTGCTCAGTTGCTGTCTTCTCGCTGAGTCTTGGGTTTGGTTTATTGTGTCATGGTATGCCTTAACCTCATACCTGACATCTTCTGTACTAACACTAGCAGGATTCCGCTTTACGGTTATTTCCGTTTACTATTCCTCCTCTACCTTATCCTCCCACAGACACAGGGCGCTCGACGCCTATACGAAGAATATGTCCATCCTTATCTTGAAAAGAACGAGACGCAGATTGACGACTTCATCGCAAGCGCACATGAGCGCTTGACTGCTGCCGGAATATCTTACCTCAAGCTCGCTATCGAGCAGTTCAAGGTCAAGGTCCTTGGTCTTCCACCATCCGAACCCGAGTCGCCTCCTCCCGAGCCTGCGCAAGGCTATACACAATCGCTTCTGTCACGATTCAACGTCCCTGCTGCGCGATGGGCTGGTAATACCAGCAGCGGAACCGACTTTTACAGCCTACTCTCTAGCGCTGTGGCAGCTGCTACCAACGCAGGTGCAGGTGGACAATCAGCTGGTACGAGAACAGTTGGAGGTGAGCCCACAAACTCGGGCGCATTGATCCCACCACATCTTCGCGAGTCTGGCGCTAGAATGGACTTCATCTCGGCTCAGCGCGATCGCCTGAATGTCCTGATTTCGGCACTTGATCGTGAGGCCCAGGATCTTCGTACCGAAGCTCAGCGTGCCCAGACAAGCACAGGATCTCGCCGCGATCCAATGGCCTATGGAGGTTATGATAATAATGAGGAGGACGAACCTACCCAGCGACCACCTAGTGGTCTAAGCGGATGGAGTGGTATTAGCAAGAGTCGCAGTGAGACCGATTTCGAAAGGATCGACGCAGAGACTAGTTCGGACGAAGACCATCGCCAGGTGCGCCGAAGAAACCAGGGAGCTGGCACTAGAAATGCATCAGGCTCATGGGTTCCTTGGGGATGGGGCGGTGATACCGCATCAGGTGGCGGAGCGAGCGCCTCCGGAAGGGAAAGATAGAAACTCCATTCTGGGAGGTGGGTTTTGAGTGATCATGGGCCCGTTGATATTCGGCGCGATAAGTGTTCCAGTGCATATCTATAAATGAGAATTGGTGTACATGTACTCGTTCTTCTTTTAAGACAGCCGTAGATCTTGGTCTGATGATTCGTGATCCATTCGTTTTCCTCTGAATTACTACAGTATCGCTCCATGCGCCAAAGCCATACGTCTAACCCATCCATATCATACAGTAGGGGATTCACCCTAAGATTCTATACAAATGTAGTACAAGGAAGACATGAGATGTCTAACAGAACTTGTAAGGGTATGTTGCCTCAGCGAGACCCTTCTTATAAAAGAAAGTCCTCTTCTTCTTAGTGACCGCGTGCTCAACCCATTTTTCCTCTATGTAGTGCTTTTTGAACCAGCGGATGTACACAGGATCCCAGAGTTCAGAGGCGATACCGAGATCCTTGCAGCAGCGCATCAGGGCGTTGGATTTGGCACCCTCAATGGCGGCAGGGATAGATTCGGGGCTGAAGTAATTGTTGTATCCCTGCGATTGGGAGACCATTCTGCTTTTGTTAGTCAACGTATGATATTGGAAATTGGTCCACTTACCGGCCGTTCACGATAAGAGCGTATTCGCGCGTCACGATCTGATTGCCGATAACGACATCCCCACGATGGACCATTCCCCAAGCCATCGGACCAAAAGCCTCATTCAGCCGCCGTCGGTACTTGACCTCTGGCAAGTAGATGATACCATCGGGCTTGACCTCCACATCGTCAGCATCAACTGGCCTTGCGAGAATCTCATTCTGCTCGGGAGTAACAGCCTTCACACCCAGGCCGTACCAGCTCGTCTCCCAGTTGATGTGGTCTGTGTTCTCCGTGTCCGTCTCGCTAGTCTCGCTCAGAATGCTCTTCGACACTGTAACAGGCTTGTGTGGGCTCTCGGGCTTAGCACTCTTGCTGCTTGCCATGGGCTTTGGAGGAAATGTCTTGGACGCATATGTAGACTTTGTAGATGCGGCTGCAGGTGTAGACCTTGCAGTTGGCGACTTCGCAGACGCAGTCGAAGTTGCAGCTTTAGCTCTGGGCGTGTATTTGGGCTTTGTAACGACGTCTTCTTGGTTCACTTGTGCAACATCTTCATCGGGCTTTTGTAGCGTCACGTCTGATGCTTCGGTAGCGTATCGTGCAATCGGATGAAAGAAAGTGGGAACTCTTCGGGCGGCGAAGAGGGCGCGACGAGGGACGAACATTGTGGGTTGGTATGGGGAGTTGGATACGGTGAGCTCCAAGCTTGATGAAGCTATGGTGATAATTTCCAAGGGCGGGTGGATTGATTGCCCGGTGGGGACAGTGCCAACACTGTGTATGTCATATCATGATGCCTTGATTGATTGAGTGAACGCATTTGGGAGTCATCGTTAACTTAACGCCCGGAAAGGAGAGCCTGATCTTGCTAGTATACATTTTATACAGTAAAAGTACAGTAAGTGTCCCTCGGTGCGACTTTAGTTGTCCTTAGTCTCTGTACGTTGGTCGTTGTTATGAGCCTTCCAACACTGTTTGAATTGCTCCATCTATGATACTGTCAGTTCAGGTCTATGACAACATAAAGAGCAATGTGATAAAGGATCTCGAAATAAATAAAATAGATAGAATTGGATTGGATTGGATTGGATTTTTGACACTCACTTCTGCCGCACATGCGCGCCAATCCTTCTTTTCAAAGTAGCAGTCCGTCATTTTTGCGTTCTCATCTGAATTGGTGATGCCTGTTAGCAAGCCCTTTTCTCAACAAAACGATTGATGAGCGGGTAGTTGAGGTGTAGACATATAGAACCTCGTAGAGGTCATGTATCTTCCTTTATAGTTTGCAATTGGATTTTGTATGAAAGCAGAGACTCACCCGCGCATCCAGTGCTAAAGATCCGCTTGTCCCTTCATCAGCGGTTAGCAAAGGCCTCGGCTTTCGGTGTCCCAACGGAAAAGAGCGCTCACTCACCATTCATCGGGCTCATCGTCGTCTTCTTGTGTGCTCTGCTGAGCGTTACTCTCTTCTTTTGTCATAATTTCGACTGATCTCTTGTTGAAAAATTGTGGTGATTGAGTCTTGCGTGTTATCGTTAAAGAGGTTAAAGGTGGTTCGAGGCGGAGATTTGGTTGAGGCGAGATCCAGCAAAAGTCAAGTGACAAAGACTACGCGAACAACTAAGATATCACTAGGATCAGCCAAATACGAACAATGGCACCAGCAAAGCTCAACGTTCTTGTTTACACAGGTTTGTTCTATCAACTCCCTTTACGGACCGTTGCACTCACTGATTCACTACCAAGGCATTGGCACCACAGTTGAGTCAGTGCGGCATTGTATCTGGTCCCTCCGCCGTCTTCTCGGCCCCAACTACGCCGTCATTCCCATTACAGAGAACATCGTCCTCAAAGAACCATGGCAAGCAACGTGCGCGCTCCTCGTCTTTCCAGGCGGTGGCGATCTCGGCTACTGCCAGGCACTGAATGGTGAGGGAAATCGTCGTATCGGCGACTATGTTCGCCGAGGAGGCTCTTATCTAGGCTTCTGTGCTGGCGGCTACTACGGGACACAGAAGTGTGAGTTTGAGGTGGGAAACAAGCCCATGGAGGTTGTTGGACGAAGAGAGCTAGGGTTCTTCCCAGGGACCTGCCGAGGTGGTGCTTTCAAAGGCTTTGAGTATCGGAGTGAAAAGGGAGCGAGGGCTGTGCGTTTGACGGTACCAAAGGGTGCCTTTGAACAGGAGGTTGCGTCTGAAATCATATCTTACTATAACGGAGGAGGTGTTTTTGTTGATGCTGCTTCGGTCAAAGACAGAAAGGTCCAGGTTCTCGCTACTTACGATGAGGAGCTTGATGTCGACGGTGGCGATGGAAAAGCAGCAGTTATTCTTTGCACAGTCGGAGATGGCAAAGCCTTGCTTACTGGCCCTCACCCCGAGTACGTTTCAGTATGTTTACGGTATACATGTTCTGACAAAACATTTAGGTTCGCTGCGGTCAACTTGAATCCTCAGCCAAGCGTCCCTGGGTATGATGACTTGGTCACCAAACTAGCAGACGCCGACAAGGACCGGGCCGCTTTTCTCAAGGCATGTCTCACAAAGCTCGGCCTTGAGGTCAGCCCTCACGACACAGGTGTTCCGTCACTCTCTCATCTTCACCTCTCCTCCATCACCGACACAGGCGTATCGGAGCTACTGACTGACTGGAGCGACATCATCAACAAGGAGAACGGCGAAGAATGGATCCGAGCGGAAACAGACACCTTTCACATCCAGAATGAAGATACAGTCTGGAGTCTCGAAGGGCTTCAGCAATCTCTGACAGAGACAACGGATTCCAACGTCTCTGAAAATGGCAGCATTGACTACAGCAAGATCATCAAGAAGATCTTTCCTCACGAGAAGGGTCTTCCTCATCCCAAGCTTACACCACATTTCAACCATGGTCTTTTCTTTTCAAGCCTGAAGCGTTATCGGCAAATTGAGCCAACTGCTCGAGCATGGGGTAACTTGCTCATGTATGGCGAAGTTGTCACAAGTACAAATACAATGCTTGAAAAGTATATTACCTCTCCCAAACAGGAGACTTACAAGACTGACATGTAATAGGAACCCCAAGCTCATGCCGAAACTCCCAAGTGGCTTCACAGTCTCAGCTACCACCCAAGTTGCTGGTCGTGGTCGTGGCTCCAACGTCTGGATTGCTCCTCCTGGAATGCTCATCTTCTCGACTGTAATCAATCATGCAGCCCATCTCGCTGTGACTCGTCCTGTAGTATTTATTCAGTATATCACGGCTATTGCCATGGTTGAGGCGGTGCAGTCTTATGATCATGGCTACGAGAACATTCCCATCAAGTTAAAGTGGCCCAACGACATTTGCAAGTTAATTCAACTCCCTTGCAAGATCAAGACTAACATCGCTAGATGCCCTTGATCCCACAAAGTCACAAGAGAAACCGCACTATGTTAAAGTCGGTGGTATTCTCTCGCAGTGTCTCTATTTCGACGGCAACTACCAAATCATTCTCGGCGTAGGCCTCAATACCATCAACCCCCGTCCAACAATCTCCATATCCGACCTCGTTCCCTCAGGGGCACCAGAACTTCATCTTGAAACCCTCCTAGCACGCGTTCTCACACGTGTCGAAGCCATCTACGCTCAATTCCTTCGAGAGGGGTTCTCAGCTGATCTTGAAGCCCGTTACTACCGCCACTGGTTACACACAAGACAAGACGTCACTCTCGAGGCAGAAGGTGGTGTCAAGGCTCGTGTGGTGGGAATTACGCGGGACTGGGGAATGTTGAAGGTTGAAGAGACGGATGCTACCGGGAGGTCGACAGGGAAGATCTGGGCATTGCAGAGTGATGAGAATAGCTTTGACTACTGGAAGGGCCTGGTCAGGAGGAAGATGTGAGAATACATGTATGGTATCGAAGCGCTTCAAGTAGACAGATATGCATTAGCCAACGCTAGTTATGGACGTCATTCTATACTTGCTTACCCATTCGAACATGCCATTTCTGTTTGTCAATCATCGAGGCTCGAGTCACAAAGCTATCCTGCTAAAAATTGTTCCACGTCTATGGAAGTGTAGATAGTGACCCAAATCCATGACATCGACATCTAAGAGCACTGTCTTGTCTTTGCGATGGTATTCTCGCAGACGGGTACAATATTCTTCTATATTACCGTCACATTCGGTACATCTCTATTGTCAGAGGTTAAAGGACGGTCCTGAAGCCCTTGGCAGCAGCATAGTTGGACCCCTTGGTAAGGGTGGTGTCTAGGGGAGTGGACTAGGTAAACATCAAATGCACACCGAGGGCCCAACAGAATATCTGATAGATTACGTGTCGATCCAGAAAGAAGAATCGCGGGCGCGAGAAGTACCTGGATCATCTATTCATGTCATCAGCTCTTATTTGATTGGGTGATGCTGTCATCCTCAACGCTTAATGTACCTCAGCAGCGAAGCACTTTCCAGGTCGTCTTTATATTTGACATATCCTTCCTGGCTGATGATCCTTGGGTTTCATTTGGTGCCGACTTAATCAACTGGAGCTGGGGCTATGCTCTGAGTGTATAGACCTCTTCTGATGTTACTGACACCCGTGCCAAGTTTAGCATCTAACCACAGATAGCACTGCAGCTAGTCAATGTCGATTCCTCCCCCAACCCTACCGTCGATAAAACTATTTAATCCTCTGGGAGGACTGCTCTGCGATGTGACATTCTTGACTGCTCGTTCCCTCGCCAGTATCATCCTTCAGGGGTAGACACAATCCATTTTCCCAAACATACAATGTGCTTCCTATTCACGGACCCTGACCTCATGTAAGTTTACAAGACACCTAGGCTAGTACCCTGGGCTTTCACTCATTCTCGTGGCAGCATTGATGAGTCCCAATTGCAATCTGCCAACCTCAACACGGACAAAGGGGGGGGCACACTATCAGAGAATGAGGCTTCACCGACCCGCCGGAGATATGGGCCTCGTGATTTAAAAGACCTGACTGGTCATACTTTCGGTACAATTCCTCCGGATTTCAAGCCAGTACTTACCATCCCATGGACAGAGCGCCCTGATCAAGGCATCTCGGAACTTCCAGCCGACTTAACGATCATTGAGAGGTTTACCACAGTCACTCATTCAGAACAATCCACAACGACGAGTAGTCCGCGAAGGCTCACCCCAGGCACCGAGATAGAGATAATCACCATTATTGATGGAACTAAGTTCATCCCCCCAAGCAGCACATCTGGCGTGACGAGCCCCAGTCAGGAGTCAGAGCACACTTCACCTAAGGAGACGACTACTGAGGTGCTCAGCTTGAGCACTGAGACGACATTGTTCGCTCCATCCTCTGACAGACCAAGTGAGGCAAGCTCTTGGACTACATCATACACAACCGATTCAAACACAGAGCTTCTACCACCGTCTTCATCCCCACCTGCATCTGGAACGTCAGGTCTATCAGAAACCACAAGAATTATAGTAGGGGTTTTTGCAGGTGTTTTTGCCCTTTTGGTTGCGATATTCGTCTTTTGTGTGGCACGATGGTACGTAAAGGGACCAAAATCGCGGCATAGAGAACAACATGAACTGCACCCTGAACCGCGACATCAACCGCGATATGAACCGCGGCATGAACTACAAAACGTACCGCAGTATGGGCAGTCAGCTAATGTATCTGTCCAGGTTTACC
Organism: Fusarium musae; assembly: GCF_019915245.1. Classification (NCBI taxonomy): domain Eukaryota; kingdom Fungi; phylum Ascomycota; class Sordariomycetes; order Hypocreales; family Nectriaceae; genus Fusarium; species Fusarium musae. The sequence goes on along the minus strand of NC_058392.1, from coordinate 2,740,383 downwards.
ATAACCATGCCGAGATACAGCCACAACAAGCGGTTGCGGACTATGGGTGGAAAGCTTGAAGAACTCAACGGCTCATGGCGGCATTGATTAACAAGGATATGATTCAACAGAGAGGCAGTGACTTTACATAGTTTTCAAGTTGCACAAAATATCACTACCTTCTCTGAATCGATGTATTACCCTGCCTGATCACATCTGATCTATCTACCCTCGTACAATAACTCACAATGACTGTAATGCAGCTTCAACAATAGATCGGAATACCTTGAATCAGCTCAGGGTGCTGCTACTTATATATAGTCCTCCAAGTCCCCTCCCCCTGTGTTCGATTTATTCTCGAGCCTCCACGAGCATTTACCCAACACCTCAATCGTCCAAGTAAAAGGCCTGACTTGTTTTACTTATATCATCAACATAAAAGTCTACTAGATCATGGAGAACCAGGAGATCTCCGCCTCTCATGGGACCGACCCTTCGTCCAAAAACCACCATAATGACCCTCGCGAGCTTGTGGACTTGACTGGCAACGTCTACAGCACAATTCCGTCTGGCTTCGAGCCAGTTTTCACATTTGCATCAGAGGACCTCCCAGGAAACGATAGAGAGGATGTAACAATCATCGACAAGGTCGATAGCACTTCCATCAAAAATGGCGTGATAGTCATAGGTACCGAAACTTGGGAACCTTTCACTTGGTATACAAGGCATAAGCAGAAGACTTTCACTCTTACCTTGCGTCCTACGGAGGCCACGAGCAGCGATAACGATATACTCAGCATCATCAGTCATTTGACGCTTCCAAGCGCCACTCCTATAACCTTGAGTAAGGAGTTGACTTCAAGTTCGACAATTCAAACTGCTGAATCTTCCAACAGCTCTCTATCTGCAGGTGCATGGACCTTTTTATTAATTATGGCTGTATTTTTGCTTGTCCTATCCGTCATTGTCATTGTGTTTTTAGGGCGCCGTTCGCGTTCCAGGCGCAATCAAAACAATTTCAACTTCCAGCTTGACAATGGTCCCTTTGGCCATACTTACACTGAGCCTGTGCAGTCTGTGCAGCCTGTAGAGCCAGCGCCAGCGATTTTGAAGTCATAAATGATTGCATGTCATGGGGGTAATTCTGGTTGTGCGTGGCTGACACAGATGCAGAGCCTCATGATAGCACTTGTTAGTTACACAAATAGCATTTCTTTCTCTGAATCGATAACCCTTAATAAGCCTGTTTACTATTATATAAGTCTCATCACCCAACAACTCATGGCGAGTGACTATACCTCTGATCTTGACACCGACTTACCTTTGAATCAGCCCAGCATGGTGACTATATACATGGCCCTTGGAGCCGTTCCCCGGAGAGCGATTTCGACAAACAGTAGATACGATAAACAGTGCTTTTTCCCCAACAGGATTTCAAATGACTGCTCAAGATGGCTGTTATTTTTCCTGATTCTCAGCACATGTAAGTACAACTCAGGCTCTGGATTCGCTCAACCCCTGACATTATGATAGCGACGAGGCTCAAGGCCGGTTCCCTGACCCGGAAACGACCGAAAACAAAGAATTCGAACAGCAAATCACATCTCATTTCCCCAATGAACCTCGCATCTTCATCGATTCGTTGGGTCATACTTATAGCGACATGAAATCCAACCAAGAACCGTATTCCACTTATGCGAAGATTGTTACAGTCCCACGCAAGAAAGTTCAAGATCCGGTTACCTTTACCTCAAGACACACGATAACCCTTACGTCGATGGCAACTCTAACTTCATTTACCACTATATTCGAAACAGAGCACCTAGGTCCCGTCGATCCGTTGCCCAAAGTCACTTCGAAGATCACTACCCATATCACAATAACAGCTATCAAAGACCCTTTGACAAGTTCCGCACAAGCCATTCGACCAGCCATAGACCCCAGTCCGTTATCTCCTCCCAGCGTTGATGCGAGCATTGATCCATCACTTTGGAGTACTGTTACTATAAGTGACAAAATACCGCCGAGCTCAGTCTTGACTGCATCGTATACCACTGATCAAGACGAACCAAATCTACCAACAGCTACTACAGAAGTTTCTTCTTCAAACGACTCTTTAACAGCGGCTAAGGTAGCGCCTATCGCAGTCGGTGTGTTCTTTATGCTCGCCACAATATGTTTAATAATCTATCTTTGGTTACGACGTCGCCGAAACCGAAAACGCACCAGTGCCAGCACTCGTATACCCCAGGGCGTGGAAGCTTCACGATCAAACCCAGCTCCATCAAACTCGCCATACGGTCAAGAGCTCAAACCTATATTAGCACCCTATCGCTCTACCAAGGAAAACACACTTCTGACTACCGATGCACGTAAAATGTCTTTCGAGATCGATGAATATGGTCGTAATAAGGGCCTCAAACACTATAAATTCGAACCTTGTAGCTCGAGACCTCGTGACGGACGCAAAACAGATCTCGACCAAGGTCCTCAGTGGAAGGGCAAGGAGCGTGCGGAATAGCAAAGTTTGATATAAGAAAGTCTTTCTCAAAGCTTGATTTTCTCTCGTTAAATCTCCGCATATAACTCAGGCTTTAACTGTTCCCTTTGCAAAACCTTGACATCGTGTCTGAATGGATGGCATGTGACACTGTGACAAACGCTAGATAGAGTCTGCAGCAAACAACTGTCGTAGATTTTCGTTGGCAACCATGAGAAGATTCACGCACAAAACTCTATTGTTGGATGTATATAAGGTATGGGAGCCTAGAAGTACAAGACAAAATGGAACATGACACGCAAAACATCTCAACGTTGCCCTCATCTCATCCGTTCTGCCCTTTCTGGTCTTTATGCCCCTGGACCGTTGTATTTGCTACGGCGATCGAAGACCCGACTTGAATACGCCCAACTTCCAGCATCTCAAGGCGTTTGGTTATTTTAAACAGTTTTCAAGATGTTGCTTCCCAAACTTTCTCTCCTAGCAGTTATGGCAATACCTGTAGCTGCCCTGAATTGCCAAAATGAAGTCACAGACGCGACGATAGATCGCAACTGGCTGTTGTCAGGCTGGTAAGTCATACATACTTCATCTCTCAAGACTGTACTGATATGTTCTCTCCGTATAGTGGCCCTTGTCGCAAGTACCCTTTCCCTAATAACGACGCCGACGGCTTCAGGTATGATGAAGACAACGATGCAACCTACAAAAGTATCTGCGACGTATGCCGCAGTAACTATGGCCCCAGACAGCCAGACAAGGACACAACCAGCTCGACCACAAGGCTCAGTTTGCCCAAGGAGACACCAACCATCACGAGTAGCAGAACAACGCAGACGAAACCGCGTGTCGGATGGCTAACCCCTCCAGGCCCCGATGATGGCGCTACATTTGGAAGCAATGATCCTCAAAAGCCAGATCGCGATGATGATGGCCCTAAACAGCCAGAAAACGACATTACCAGTTCGATCGCGGCGCTCAAACATCCCAAGGAGACACTAAGCATTACAAGTATCAAAATAACACAGACGAAGCCTCGCGTCGGATGGTCAACTCTTCCAGGTCCCGACGACGGCACTACCCTGGCTTGGTTTACGAAAACAACAACGCAGACCGAGACTGAGACTACCACCACGACGGCATCCACTACTGTAGATCTAAGGAAGGATACGACAGCATCAATGAGTCCTAGTGAGACCACGGCAACATCAATGAATTCGGCGAAGAGTACAGCGACATCGATGGGGTTGACTGAGACTTCAGCAACATTGGACCCAAAAGAGACTGACACTCCAACGCCACCAAAGAAAAACCGCTCTGCTGGCCTTCAAACAGCCGGTATCGTAATGGCGGTTCTATTTTTCATCCTATTCACAGGTCTAATCACCTGGAAATGCTTTCTACACCGCCAGGATATTCAGTTTGATGAGGGCCCTGAGGAGCCAATGGGTGAAGCTGGTGGCAGTGCCTTCGACGATTCAGGCTCAGAGGCCGATGGGAGACAGGCCAGAAATCTGGTAGTCTCGGTGAGGGACTGGTCCAGAAGGCACCAATTTCCGTTTCCTCCGCCAAACGAGCCTGAAGATCCGGCTCCTGATGATGAGGAACCTGGGCCCCGTCTAGTTCCTCCCCCTCCTCCTATTCCTGAGCGACCAGTTCAAGCTCCCGTTGCTGCAGTACATTCAAACATCCCACCTACTCGTCCCGCTATTCCACGACGTCAAGTCCGGGCTCCCTCGGTTCAGGTCCCAACTCCTGACCCAGCTCAAAATCGGAGTAGCTCGAGTGTCTACAGCCAGGATAGCGGATATCCAAGGTCGATCGAGATAACCAGGCCACTCTCCATACACAGATCCCGTCGTACACAGGAAGAATCTCAGTCGCCTCGAGAATGGAGGACAACAGGACAGCCTATGCCAACCGAACATTATGGCTGGGTTTAATCTTAATATTGCGCCTTGGATGGAACGTAATGGAACATTGATTCGGTTACATCTGTATGGTTTCATCAGCATGTTGCATCTTATGGGAAAGTTTGTGGTTTGATCTTCCAATATTGCTCCTTTTCATGATTTAGACTTATTACATCACGTATAAAACCTAGAGAGGAATTATAAGCCTAGAAGAACCCGGCAGTGTGAATAGCTTTGTGGCTATAATAGATCAGTACCCAGTGAGGTGTGTTTGTCTCAGGGATACTACAATGTCGTCCCAAGAAACACTACATTGTCCTTGACGAAACATTTGTTGCCGAAATATACGGCCCCAACTCACGCCAGCTCGTGGCCTCATTTCTACTCATATCCAACTCAAGAGTACTCCGTTGATATCGTACAGTTGTATTAAACATAAGATAGCATAGGTCGTCTGTCTCTTTTTTCTTTCGTCTAAGAACCAACCAACCTCGAGCGGCTCATCACGCCACCGATAACCCAATAAACGCCGTGCCATGCCGCAGTCGAGTGAAGATGTACATTGTATACATGGAGAAAGTAAACTCCTCCCTCCCGTCCCTCCGAACTCCTTTACGAGGTCATCGTACAAGTGTCGCTTTTTCGTTTTTATTTCCTCAAGGAGAGTCGTCAGTCCTTGTAGACCTTGGGCTTGAAACCCTCTTTGATTTCAGCCTCCTGCTCCATCTTCTCCCGTATAGGACCGATCTCTCGCTCGAATCGCTCCTTTGCTCTTACGATCTTGCTCTGGAGATAGAAACTGCCACCCTTTTGAGGATCGTTGGCGTCAAACAGTCGCTTGTAACGCGAGAGAACCTCCTCGACATTGGCTTGTCCACCAGCCGGGGGCTTGACGTTGAGAATCTTGCATGCCTCATCGAGAGTCATGCCAGAGGAGAGAGAGGCACCAGCGGATGTGTTGCCGGCCTTGGCTTGCGCTCGCTGGTACGCTGAGGCAGCCTGAGCCTGCTTGTAAGCTGCGACGAATGATCGACCAAGGATTCGGGAGCCTGTTAGGAAGGCTGTAACCACGAATTTGTGCGCCTGGGGTTATATGTTAGCCGCCACTCCAACCAATGCCGCGATTCTTGAAGTAAAGAACATGGCGGGCATGATCCAAGACGTGGGCGCATACCATTTTGAAGAATTATGGGTGATGTAGACAAATTGATTATCGGGAGAAAAGGTGGAGATATCGCTGAGAAGCGACGTTGAAATAGCGGCCCTCGTTCGCGACGAGGGAAAGGATCGTGATGGCGCTGCTAGAGACTTTTTCCCCGGGTGCAAAGTCGGCGGAGGCGGATCATTCCGAGGTCGGAATTTTGCACCTCCGATCAACCGGCAGCAGCAGCAGCATATTCTGCCGTAGTTTAGCCGTATGATACATGCACCGCGATTCACCGAGCTTCACCGAGACAAATGCCCCGCGATGGAGCTACAGAATAGAATGTTAGCTGACCGCAAAGATGCGTGGACGCAATATACTAAATTTCATGAACTGATCCTGAAACTTGTTGTTGAATATTAATTGTCAAGGGATTTATTTCTTCATTTCTTACATTAATGTGAAGCTTTAGAAACTTTTGTTCATTTTGTAAGCACCTCTTCAACATACTTGTATAGGGTATCTCAAGTGGGCTGGTATAACTAATTCAACATCCGTCCAACTTCAGCATTATATCTCATACTCCACGAGAGAAGTTGAGATCATGTCTATGTCACCTCAAGACGTGGCTGTCCTGATACAGCGTGAAGGAAGCGGAGCATCCCCAGAAACTTACGATGCCGCCAACGAACCTGAGGGTGCTGTTCTGAAACGAACAAAGCTATTATCTTCCGTGCTCGAAACTCTCAAACAACAAGATTCTCCTTCGCTAGAGGCTACAGCCAAGGCGTTAGGCGACGGAAGTCGAGATGGTAAGCGTGAAATCACTCCCCATCTGTGAGTCCGTTAACATGGACACAGTGGCTTGGAGACTCCCCTATGGAGATTCGGGAATTCTCGAGTTCTTCCTTGACATTCTTGCCTCAGATGAGGAGCAGCCTCATGGTGTCAAAGTCCAGGCTCTACGCGTTACCGGAAATTCTTGTGCCGATACAGACCAAAATCGAGCTCGAGTTGTTGAGGGCAAATATATCGTTTCTTTCATCAAGCACCTTCAGGACCTCAGTCTTGTTCCGTATTTGATTCCGGTGCTCTACAATGTCCTTGTTGATTATGGTGAGTCTTGAAGACAACGCTCGAGTGGCACAGCACTGAAACTTGTAGAACCTGCTCAACGGCTTGCTTCAGAGTCACGCCTCAGCAGTCATCTCATCACTCTCCTTCAGTCACCCAACCGTGCTGCTTTCAGCCCTCTTGTCACTTATTTCTGCAAGATCCTTACTCTTCTCATCACACAAGATGGCGAGGTAGCTGTTGCAGATTCTGAGACGGCCTCCGTTCTCCTCAAGCTGGCTGTCAGCCCTGACCACAGCACTGATATCGAGGACTTTCTCGCTCTCGTATCTACTGCGGCCAGTTATCTTGCTAATGAATCCTTCCAAGAGCGACTCCTCAACTCAAAAGAAGTAGATGTCTTCGTCAAGGCATTCTACATCGCCCATACTCAATTTGACTCAGAGCTTGATGACGAAGACACTGCCAAGGAATTAGGGCAGCTGTGTACTTCATTGCTTACAACCCTAGCTGACCTGACTGGCAATGACATCTTCCCAGCTCATTATTCCCTTGAGAGCTCAGTGCCACAGTCGCTTCTTAAATGGTTGAAGGAGCCGCATGTTATCCTTCAGTCCGCAGCTTGTCTAGCTCTTGGTAACCTCTCCCGTTCAGATCAGGCTTCCACGGCCTTTGTGCAGAAGTATCAGGCTCATCTTCCTCTGATCGCAATTCTTTCCGATCCAGAGATCAAAGATGCCCAGCTTCTTCACTCCGCACTGTCCTTCCTCAAGAATCTCGCAATTCCGGCACAGAACAAAACATTCCTAGGGGATCTGCTAGAGCCAGTGAGTGTACCAAGGATATTGACCATCGATACTCTTCCTCAGGTCCAGTTTTCGGCAGTTTCACTACTTCGCCTACTGCTTGTGAACTGCGCAGATAATGTTCGTCGAGTTGTCACTCCCAGAACAGCTGAAGGAGCGGGGTCTGACAAACGTACAACTGTCCATGATGTGATCTCGCTGTTTGATCGATCTGATACGGAGCCTACACGACTGGAAGCTGCACGAAGTGTTGCTACTATATGTCGAGTTCTTCACACAGCGCCCACTGAGGAGGTTCTTTCTGGATGGAGTTCTGAAACTGAAAAGGCACCATCGAGGGATCTGTTCTATGCTGGACATGATGTTTCACAAGTGCTGTCGTTCCTTATCACTCAAGAGAAGTGGCCTATTCTAAAATCCGAGGCATGGTTCGTCTTTGCTCTCATGTCACGATCAAAAAATGGCGCCCAAGTTATCGCCAAAGTACTTTCTATATCTGGAGCTATGGATGCTCTCAGTTATGCAGTCACCGGAAAGACGGCAAACGATGAAACACCACAGATCGAGGGTGGTGCCCCCGAAATCCCCCCAGCAATTCCCGAAGAGCTGGCATTGGAACCTCAGCAGGTTGACCCGAAACAAAAGGCCAATATGGCCAAGATTGACAGAGAGAACTGTCTGGTACTGTGTACCGAAGTTGTCAAGAATGGGGATACTCTGGAGCCAGAGCAAGTTGGTCGTTTACGCAGCTTAATTCGACAGGGTACAGAGTTGCTGGGGGGAAAGGCTGAAGAGTAGCAGAGTCTCAAAATATGGAATAGACACAGATACGAGGAACATAGACATCACTTTACGAATGGTTCAAAGCATTGAAATCATAACGAATAACTTTTTTTTTAAAAAAAAAGAGATACCATATGCACGTAATGCATCCATTGACCAAGTAGTGATAGAGCAAAGCCGGTGATCATGCAGTAAATTTCTTGAGCTGGACCTAGAGTATCTTTCCTCCATACCCGGCCAAGCCTTTCATCAGAGCCTCGAACCGACGTTGCCCATGTCTCAGAGACGCAAAGAGCAAAACCCTCAAACACCAGTTCCCTTTTTGCGAGTTTATTTCTTAGCCGACTCAGCCTCGGCGGCATCCCGCACACGCTTCTGTCGGGCACCCTCGTATCGGGCGTTGGCACGAGCGACACGGAGAGTTCGGTAAGCACCGGCCTCGATGTTGGAAGGCATGTCACCCTTCTTGATCTCCTTGAAAGCGATGTCGGTAGGGGCAATGGGGAGAGTAGCCGAGATGTGGGATGCCTTCTCGATCTTGGAGACGTCGGTCTTGGTGTCACCCTTCTTGGGGGCATTAGATCGGCGGGGGAGGAGGATCAAGCGCTCCTGGTAGGCCTTGAGGCGAGCAACGTTGGCAGCAAGGGACTCCTCGCTGAGGTTCTGTCGGCGGAAATCGACAGCGATACCGATGGTGGGAGCGAAAGCCTTGGGGATACCGGCCTCCTGCGTGATTGTTAGAACTGCAATTTTTCTGGCCCATCTCGTATCGTGCGCATTCGACCGAGACGCAGAATATCATACCTTGAGCTCAGCCAGGGTGAAACCACGGCCGGAGCGGACACGGCGGTTGTACTTAAGGGTAGGGCATCGCACAACAGGTCGGAGCTTGTCGACAGGTCGGGGAGCGAGGGCAGCAGCCTTGGCCTGACGAGCTGTGCGTCTCCGCGACTTCTTGCCGGGCTATTCCACAGTCAATATTTGTGTGCCAAGTGAATTTCCAGAAAATCGAGATGAATCGTTTCTTCTCTTTTCTTCTCGTCGGGTGCATCGTCATACCTGGTCGAAGTGGGTTCGAACCCGGCGCTGCCAATCCTTGCGGAAGTCTGTTGAAGGAGTCAGTCCCTCAAATCCTCTCTATCATATCGTTATTCGGGGGTGGTGCGGCTCACGGTTGTTGACGAGCTTCTGGTTGTGCTTGATCGCCTGTAGTAAATCAGGTCAGCAAATGTGAATGCACTCGAGCGCAATGAACATTATCCATCGCATTGGGCGTATCTCCATACCATTGTGTCTGCTTGCGATCAACGTGCTCCGATGGTCGATGTCGGTCGTGAGGCGTGTAAAATTCGGAGGGTAGAGGCTTGTCCAATTTCCTACTCCAAGAAGGGTTTTGCCCTGTGGTCGATTCCATTTAGTGGGGTGGAGTTCGAAAATGTGGATCACGTGCCAGGTGGGCTTCCAAGATTCAAAAAATGCATGATCGGGAGATTGTTGCAGCGGTGCCGTCGGTAGTTAGGCGAGCTTGGAGGGACTTGGTGTAAGTGATTCAGAATAGCAGCGAGTTGCTGTTGATGGGCTGCAGAAGCCGCAAAAGGCTCTGTATATCGTTCTCACGATTCATGAGCATGAATCCGAGAACGATATCTGTGTTTGTGAAAGAGTTTCGTAATAGAAGAGTGTTTGTTCACTCGAACTAGAACCACCTTACTCTTGAGGTCTCCGAGCTCGTCGCAACTAATCTCTTCAGGCTCATTGAACATGGAATGTTTCACTGTCAGGTTGTGATTCGTAGTCTTCACATCATGAGAAGTGTTTCAAATTTGTATTCAATGTATTTTGGTTCAGTAGCCATTGAAGCTGAGACCAGCCCATCGCCTTGCATGTACACAGGCAGACAGGATAAATGTCCCTAAAAAAGCCAAAGTTCTTTATCATTACTCGAACGAAAGAAATGGCCTTAAGGCTTTCTGGCGTAAGAGGACATAATGTGTAGATACTGCAGAAGTCGATGGCATCATCAATCAAACTGCTCGAAGTATCATGATCAGCGAGGTCTTTGTCAAATCATGACCGGTCATGCATTTCTTTAACTCTGGCGCTAGTCGTTGTATCTAGATGTAACTTTCTCTCTCTGTGGCCAACGCACTCCACAACCACCGATTGCGGCAGGAACACATTCGCTCAGAAAATAATTTCATAAAATCAACTTAATTTTCGTTTGGCAGGTACACAGGCTGGCAGGTGCTGGGCAGTTGCACAATTTCAAGCATCCACAAAAGTGGCCCCTGCCCTGCTGCCTGCCTGCAATTTCTCAGGCACCAAATATCACGCCTCAGCATCAAGGCATCCATCCCTTCTCTATTTGCCTATAAAACGCTGGTCTCCCTCCCACCTCTTGTTCCGTTTTTCTTTTCTTCTTCATACTTACCTTGTTGAGAGGAGGCCAGCTCAAGAATTGGCTTCCTCAGCATGGAGGGCCTGCATTGCACATCGCGGAGTCACTCTTTGCTCTATTGTCCTTCGGGGCCATAGTCGGCGGAATTTTTGATTTAAAACCACTTTTCATTGTGTCGATGGCTTGATGCTGTCGCATGAAGAAGAGTCTTGCGTGTGGCTGTCGTGATTTGGTTAGAACGGAACTCTCTTTGCGGTCTTGATCTTGTTATGTTGTTTGTGATGACTGAGACAGGTGTATCGTATTATCGCTCGATTCTTGGTGAATGTCATAGCCTACGATGCAATCCTGCCGTCGAAGCGTCAACACATTTCTCATTCGGATTCCCACTTCCATTTGCTGTAGCCTGTGAACTGATACGCTGACAATCTGATACTCGTCGACTCATGTCGCTTGGTTACTGCGCGGGCATTCCGTGGACGTGATTACTTGGTAAAAGGGATATCGCACATTTCCTGTTCTCTCGAGGTTTGCTTAACATATGGCGTACGTACTGCTGTGGTGACTGTAAATGCCAGATCGATTGACGAGCATCTTGATGGCTTCAAATTCATCCAAATATGTCCGTTCTACAGTAGCAAAAAACTTCGCTGTCGGCACAAGATGCCAAAATGAAATCGTCAAAGGGTCTCCACGGCTTGTGCGAAATATACCCAAGTCTTTTTGGCGCTTGGGATCCGAGTTCTCAGGTAGTCGACATCATCCTCCATTATCTCCATCTTCACAGCCCACCAACCTCTCACCCGAAGCTACTCCGCACCAATCACATTCTCACAATTCCTTCTCGCAGCAGTTCGAAAAATCTCATGACACCACTTTCCATCCATCCCGTCCCGTCAACGGCCAATCCATTCGATCACCTCGCCCTGGTAATTATTCTCCGTGGAATAAATCCTTCCTCACAAAGAGACAATGGCTTCCAGGATGGGCCCCCGGAGCGTAAAGGACGCAACACGATTTACGTCCACAATCCCCCACGCAACATCGAAGGCCGCTCAGAGAACACCACGCATCCCAGGCGAAACACCTGAGCAGCGAGTGAGGAGACTGCGACAGGCTCATCTTGCTGCCCAGCATGCCAGCATTAGCAAGACTGATAAGTTCATCGATGCTTCGAGGAGAATCTTCGATGTAGCGCATCGTTGGACGGTGGGAAGCATTGTGGTGTTTACAGGTACGAGGGACTGAACGAGACATTCGACTGAATTCGCCAGCTGACAAGCATTCTAGTTGTTGCAGCTGTTGTCTCCGGATACTCTGTCTGGGATATGGTTCGTTACAACCGAGCCCGCCGAGCCGAATGGGTCGAGGCCCAAAAGCTACTTGAAGCCGATGAGCTTGCTATGGCACGTCTCGCCTACATCAAGGGCGAGGCTACAGAGGACCAGATCCTTCTCGTTGAGGAAGCCAACCAAGCTGCCGAGGCAAGAGGCGAGAAGCTACCACCTTTGCTCGAAGCACCTTCGCACCGCACACATTTCGAAGAACACATCAAGCCCACATTTAAAGAAAACGCAGAGGGGACTGTTACAAAGCCATCAAGTGGGAAGGGTATACTAGGGGTTTTCTCTGGTGTGCTAGGGGGCGGAGAGAAGAAGGAGGAGTCAACACAAGGCCCCCAGGATTATCAGACACAGTCAGTCGAGTCTGAAACTGTCAAGGTGAGGCTGGAGGAGGCGATGGCAGCAGAGCGGGAGCGTCAACAAAATGGAGGCCCCTTAGACAGGCTGGGTGTTGAGCCTGCAGGTGGCTCAGCATCCAACAAGTCTTGGTGGAAGTTCTGGTGATGTGTATAAAAATCTAATTGGAAAGAGGAACGGATGGCAACATGAAGGAAAAACAAAGCGGAGTGTACGTGGCGGGACCAAAAGGAGTGTATCATATGTGTAGATTGGCAGTGCATTAGACGGCGTCGGGGGACCATCTTGTATGTACCATCATGGAACAAGTCTACTTACCATATCTATTCAATACCAAGCGATCAAACAAGCGTCACTGGCTGGGTTCTTCAAGATGGGTGAGAAGGTGATGTCCCCATTACTCAAATTGACATTATCGCTATTCTGGTATTGTCATGCATACCTGACGATCTCAAGATCGTATCGCTAACTTCCGATTCCCTATTTCCAGGGTGCTCAATGTATACCCGTTATGACCAAATGCTATCCATACCCGCCCGCTTGCCATTGCCTATAACGCCAAGGAAACAAAACAAAAAATTGAAAAGGAAGGAAAAAAAATAAAAGATCGTCTTGAACCGGCAGATTCCAGTTCATCTCCTCAAAGTCCGGCCATGCCTGAACTATGGCCGTTTGTGATAGTCTGAGCGAGCTATCAAGGCGTTTGCATCTCCTCTCGATGTTGCACAAAGCCTGAGACTGCTATTCTCCCTTTCGCCGATGTAACCAATTCCCCCGAAACGAAATCACCAAGAGCAAGTTTTCGCCTCTGTCGTTTCTTTCTCCAATCAAGCGGCCTCACACCGCTCTCCTATAGTGAAGGTTGTTCGACAGGATCTAGTATAATCTTCTCCTTTCCCTAAGAAACAATGATGTGGTTGAAGTGTCCTGGAACCTTTAAGCGGCACTTTTCGCAGTCTGCTCGGTATCCTATGCTGAAGCTCTTCTTCATGCCGGGCTGCCATGTCCAGTTGTTGACGGTGTGTCGGCTGCGAATATGACCTCTCCTGGGGGAAGGAGTTGTGGGATCACCATCACCGTCAACTGAATTGCCCGAGCAGTGGGATTCCACATCCATCATAGGATGTTCCACATCATGGGGAGGTGATGGCTCAACGGTCACATTGGGGTGTTCCATACCGGGGGTGACAAAACCTTGGGTACTGGCATCAAACTGCATGCCGGTGGGGGTGATGGGTTGGCAGGCCATAGAATCATCACCTTCAGAAATGGGTGAGGGAAGGCGTCGTTCGTTCTGAATGGCTTGCCATCCTCCGGCCATTGTGCGAGGGACACTCTGATCATCGCCAAAGCCGGTGTTTTGGTGACCTAGGTTTGCAACACCGTTAGGAGTTGTCACAGCCTGTTGACCTCGAACCTGTGCAGCGAAGTTTGGCTGAATAGGCGTAGGCAGACGCCCGTTTGCGTTGTCAGAGTCTTGGTGCATCACTCCAAGTCGGCCTGGCTCATGATGTTGAGGTTGATATGTCTGCATCATATCCATGTCGGTGTCCCCATTGGACTGTGATGTCATGTTCGTTGATGATGACCATTGTCGAATTTCAGGCTGAAGGTGATCGTGGGGGGCGAAGCTCGGGGCCGGCATAGGCGCATCAGACTGCCATTGTGTCGTTCTGGGATATGCACGGAGTGGAAGGCACTGGATACGTTTCTGCCACATTGTTAGTATTCGACATCATGTGAAAGCGTCCTCGTGGCTGGGATTGCAGGAAACTTACGTTGCGGTGCTCACTGAAGCTCATGCCGTTGGCATGAGCGAGTTCTTCCTCTTCACGGGCTCGTTTCCGCTGATCAAAGCCAGCATTCTGAACAGCAAACATTTTTATCACTGGCTGTATATTGATTTGGGGAAAAAGCAGTTGCGGTCAGAAAATACTGAACAAATCCGACAATCTGGAACAGATGATGTCGACTTTGCTGTCGGACCCTGGGTATTAACACAGGTGGATACGGCTCTCTAATGTCGACGGACAAAGGTCCCTTGGAGGGTCGTAGTTACAGTAGCAGTAGCACCGCGGGGGTATCCGATGCAAGGCGAGTGAGTGAGTGGTGTAGTATAGTAACGTGATAATACGAGATAAAGCAAAAGTGTCGAGTCGGCGGTGATGCTGCCGACAAATATGAATGCGATGTGGTGCGGTGCGATAACGTCAATGACAAAGCCAAGGTAGAGAGCAAGAGGTTGGGTCGTAGAGAGTTGAAGAGAGTTTGGTCGGCGTGGGCAAGTTGTTAGTGAGCATCCGATTCACGAGGGAAGTGGCGGCCTGTTGTCGGCGAAGGAAGCCACGGACTAGTGTGGATCGGCTGGGTTCTGTAGGCAGCCTGTGGTAGCCTATAATGGCCTGTGAGGGTGGGGAGCGAAGCTTGGAAGTTGGAACGCACAGCAGTAAAGCTGGTGGGCGGAGGCTGGGAATTGGTTTTGGGGGCTGACTGGGGCTGACTGTTGCTTGAAAAAGGAGGACCAACAGCAAATCAAAAGAGGGTATAAGGAGGTGAATATCAGAAAATAAGTGAGACAATTGGAAGGAGCGGGGAAATAAGTTGATCTATAATGTCTTGGATATACGGAGTAGCTTGGGGGGACTATACTCGGACGTTGGTGAAGGGCGAAGCCGTTGGTGACAAGTACATGGGATGAAAGTACGAAAGTAAACAAAGGGCAAAAAGAGGTGGTTGAAGATGATTTGCACAGCAATTGACGAATTAGGTTAATTAAATAAAATCAATACACGTCAGTGAGTGATACGACAGCTTGACTGGAAGCTCAACAAAAAGAATATAGTGAATGGAATCGAATTGTAATGATTGTCAAAAGGAAAAAGGGGTTGGTTGGTTGGTTGGTTCTGTGAATGAAAAGTGTACTGTGAGAAATGGATGGGATGGGAAGCCAAAGTTTGTACCAACGCCACGGCGCACCTTGCGACAGACCAGACGATCCGATTCCAATGCCTCATGCTACTACTGGCCAAAGTCGTGCTAGTCGTGGGGTCGCCGAGAATCCGAGCGATCCCTTGAACAAACCGATGACTTAATCGGCACGATCCCTGATGAATGATTGAGGCTTGTCATGCTCATGTTCATGCTCGTAGCCTCATGCTATGCTCGCTCAGGTTCACGACGTGAGTTACACGAGAAGAGTAAAGAGGCGGGCTGAGTGGACAGCCTGGACTAGCATCAAGGGTCTCACGGACCAACAGATCCGCTCCCGGAGGCGATGCGAGGCTCTCAGACGCAACGCGGTTCACCATGTTTGACGAGAGTTGTGAGAGTTGACATGTTGGCAACGGAACTCTGTATGTCTTGGTTTCAGCTATGTTTCGCTTACTCGGCTTGAGTCTCAGTGACTGCGTGTTCCTTCTGAGATGTCAGAAACGGGTCTCGATTTGGCTCGGGGATGTCTGAGACAACTTCTCCAGTTGGTCGATCCATTGCTCGGCCACTGGGTCATCCGAGTCGATGTAGGGTAGTATGTATCTTGTGAACTGTACTCAAACTCGATCGTCGAGAACTATCTGGGATGTGACACGAAATATTTCTTCTTGACAAGTATCACATCCTCCACTGCATGAATTACGATAAATCGTTGAATAATCGTTGGACGGCTTGTTGCCCCCCTTTTCTCGACGACACGCATTCCTTGTGTTACTGTGATGAACATACAAACTTCTAAACGTGGGGAGATTTGCAAACAGCCACGATACCAACGAGCCGTGTCACAATATGTTCACATACCGACGTCACCGAAAACCCATTCCTAGTCCCATTTTTTCCGAGATGCAATTATATTTCACACGAGGTTCATATAATTCAAAAGGGTTACAGTTAGTTATCGTATGTTGATTCACGTTGTTTTCCGAGACGCGTTTATTGGTAGGGAGAAGTAGCCGATGTTATTGGACGCTTAGTAGTTTCTTGGGACGAGACCCTTGAACCCCGGATCGAAATTATCACACTCCGTAGGCCCGAACATTATTGTCATCAATGAACACGAGGGGGAATAGGAGTATAGGGAAAGGAATCGTGGATACTCAATGGCTGAATGAAGACATGTTCGTCTCAGAGAGAACTTGCGATGCTGATGCTCGAATATTGTGTTTCCATTGTTTGGTCTGCTCTGTCTTACCGCACCAACTCGTCGAGAGCTAATGCAATGCGACAGTGAACCGTGGTGCATGATGGCCTCTCACAAAACTGCGGAGGTTGCACCCACGAGCTGAAAGGGAAGCGAACGCGGCGGTAAAAGGGCATCGCCCGTTTCTTGCATACAGAACAAGAAGCCTCCGGCATAGGCGGTCTGCTATTTGAGCTTTGTTTCGAGGGCCGAGATGAATGCAGATGTCTGATGTCCAGTATTTACTGGCCAGGTCTCACCGAGATGTTGAGCTCTGCTCTACCACGGACCCAGACCGGAGCCAATTGAGCTTAGACCATTGATAATTTCAGAGATTCTAGAACCCTGACGTAGTTGGCCAATGTATTTCGCATGTAACTCCCTGCAAAAAACACAACCCCTCGGTGGGGTCCCCTCCGAGGGACCTCCGGTGTGGTAGTGAGTTAGTGAGTGAGTGGTGCGAGAAGAGTCACCCTGAGCCAAGCTAAAATTTGTGTCTACAACTGAACCTCTCTCTCTCTCGCTCGATCCATATACCTTTTCTCTACCTTTCAACGCACATCACCGTCTTCAGCCTCGTGGCGCTCGTATTGAAGTTTCTTTTGACTCACCTCGGTCGCCTACTCCGTTGAGCTTCACTGAAATACTATATCTCTTCCCTCCAAAGGTAGACCAAACTGTGCCCCTCCATATCAAAATTTCAACCTTGGACAAGTTCAACAGCTCACATATTCACAATGCCTTCAGCCGTAGAAATGGTCAGTATCGCTGCCGATGACACCAGAGGTTAGTTTTCCCCACCAGTATTGTTGTTATTTTGGATTTGCGCTGCAATTGGGCCCTGAGAAGTCATGATGCGTTCTGTGGCAGCTCTCCTTGCGGCGCAATGCTTCACCACCGCGGAGGCGACACAGGGAGCTTCTTTTCTGCAATTGGATCTGGGCTCACAGTATTCTCAATTGCAACAATTCCCCCACGCTGTATTCGTAACACACCAAGAACCGCAGCTAACCCGAACCAGTCCTCGGACAGGATCCTCTGATCCCTCCCGCTCTTCTCACCTCCGAGATCCCTCTCCCCGAGAAGGCCACAAACACCGTTGTCAAGGGCCGTCAAGATGCTGCCGACATTGTTCTTGGTGAGAGCGACAGGCTTCTCGTCGTTGTCGGCCCCTGCTCCATTCACGACCCTGTCGCCGCTCAGGAATACGCTTCCAGACTCAAGGAGCTCTCTGACAAGCTCTCCGACGATCTCTGCATCGTGATGCGCGCCTACCTCGAGAAGCCCCGAACAACCGTTGGCTGGAAGGGTCTCATCAACGATCCCGATATCGATAACTCTTTCAAGATCAACAAGGGCCTCCGTGTTTCCCGCCAGCTGTTCGTTGACTTGACCAGCAAGGGTCTACCTATTGCCACCGAGATGCTCGATACCATTTCTCCTCAGTTCCTTGCCGACTGTATCTCTGTCGGTGCTATTGGTGCCCGTACTACCGAGTCCCAGCTGCACCGTGAGCTCGCTTCCGGTCTGTCTTTCCCTGTTGGTTTCAAGAACGGCACAGACGGTAGCCTTGGTGTTGCCATTGACGCTATTGGCGCTGCTGCTGCTCAGCACCACTTCATGGGTGTCACAAAGCAAGGCCTTGCTGCTATTACCCGCACCAAGGGTAACGAACACTGCTTTGTTATTCTCCGTGGTGGAACCAAGGGCACAAACTTCGACAAGGAGAGTGTCCAGGCTGCCAAGAAGGTCCTTCAGGACAAGAAGCAGAAGGAGGCTATCATGATTGATTGCTCCCACGGTACGTTCCGAACTATGACAATCGAGCTTGAAATACTAACATGTGCCAGGTAATTCTTCCAAGAACCACAAGAACCAGCCCAAGGTTGCCAAGGTCGTTGGTGAACAACTTCGTGAAGGTGAGAAGGCCATCATTGGTGTTATGATCGAGTCCAACATTGGCGAGGGTAACCAAAAGGTTCCCGCCGAAGGCCCTGCTGCTCTCCAGCGTGGTGTCAGCATCACTGATGCTTGCATCAACTGGGAGGACACAGCCGTTGTGCTCGAGGACTTGGCTGATGCTGTCCGCACTCGCCGCAAGGTCAACCGCTCTTAGAAGGTTGCACTTGTGGAGTAGAAGGAGTGGAATACGAGGATTTAGTTCAAAAATGCTGTGTTGTTTTGGGAGTTAATGAATAGACCTAGGTAGAATGGTCAGGTGATGGAAAAGTCGGCGCATATAGGTTGCATGGAAATTGGCACAATGCCTGTTCTTTTTATCATATACACTCATGAATATTCCGAACATTGCCAAAGGGGTCAACTGACCTCCTGTAAACTTCAGAGAACCCAAGGACGCCAGACTCCTCTACATGTGACAGAACCACAGATACCACATATATTCAAACACAGAGGCGTAAGATGCTACATCCTTTGTCGTCTCATCGGAAGTTCCCTTGCATAGGAGCATAATTGCTGCCCTGTCTCCCAAACGTAGGCCCCTGGCGTAACGCCACAACCTTCTTGAACGCAGCCCAGCCCAACAATCCAACAGTGCCAATAATGAAAGCCCATACGATGATCTTGTCCTTGTTGCTATCACGTTGAAAGCACATGGTCGTGACGTCCTCTTCTGTCGCGTCCTTGCAGAAGTCAATGCCCTGCTTGAGACAAAAGGCCTTGGTACATTCGGAACATGATTTCGATTTCGAACGTGGCTCGAGATGAGGGGTCGAGAAATCGAGAACGGCGCGACGGAGCTGCGATGAGGATGTTTCGCCTTTGGGACCCAGGGGGATAATGGTGCTGTTCTTAAAGCATGTGCATTTACAGAATGTTGGCGCGGCTGGAATGTGTCAGCGTTGTTAAGTGTAGATGCCCGTTGTACTAACAAGCTGCGGCAAGGGAGACTAAAGCTCCTAGCAGGAGGATAAACATAGATATTCGTGCCATCACGGCTAATTTGGGCTGTAGATAATGTCTTATCGATCATGGAGGTCGCACGTCAATCATTTGAGGCTATCGATAGTTGACAACAAGTGGGCCAGATCAGGGTATCCACTTCAGCCTTGTAAACTCCCATTGGCCAATAGAACCACACTGGAAAAAGTTCCATATTGAAGCCGATCTCTAACCGTCTCATCATCACGACTTCTTTCGGCTTTCTCTCAGTCCGCCGATTCGTCACGTCAAAATGCCTCGAATACCGCGGGTAGGGGCTCTAGTCTCTCTTCAATCGACAGTCGTCCCCGTCAACCGAGTCCCCTTCGTTGCCCGCGTCACCTTCTCAACAACCCCCGTCCACGCAGCTGGTCGCAAGGCCGAATGGCTCCGAGATAAGCTGTGGAAGGGTGAAGCTCCCGGAGGTGATGATCCTTACCAAGAGAGAGTGGAACCAGAACAGACTTCAAACTTGCCAGAGGAGGCTTTGAATCTATCAAGTGTCGACCGCAGACCATACCCTGTGCGCACCACTCGTCTCGTGCTACCTCCAGGCCATTCCGAAGCCATGACCGAGAAGGAAGTCGAGTCTGTCGACACCGAATATACACCTGCGACTTCAATTGATGAACTTGAGGAAATTTCACCCGTCAAGACATGGTGGGATCAACCAGGCCACTGGGGCGAGGAGAGCGAATTCCAAGGGTTTGGCAGCGCAAACCGAGTAGAGGATCAAGCAGTTATGGAGATTTACGTACGACAAGCTCTGGTTGAGTCACTTTCATACCAGCAGCGAGGACTTCTTAAGGAATATGCGGTAAAGAAGTGGCCTTATGGTGATAGGGCCCACCTGGACCGAACATTGTCTGTGGGAATTCGATTCAAGGATGGGAAGCCTCTTCTCAGCACTCATTGGAGTGCTGTCACCGAGAGGCTGAAGCATGCTGGGCCCGGAGAGGTTGAGAAAAAGGTTGAGATTTCTCCCGAGGAAGCTCAGCAGATGGTTAATGTTATCGACCCCTCATGGAAGACCGCCACTCTTGACGATGACTACCTCAAGTTTGCTGTATGTATCCCCCCTCTTCCCAGAAGTGATTTGTACTGACAATATGCAGATCCGCAAGCGTATCTACCAACTCACAGGCCACTTCATTCCCGACGTCAAGGTCGCCGCCGCCCGCACACCACAAGAGCTCATCACTGTAGCCTTGACATTCGCCAAACGGGGCAAGAAGCTCGCCGAGGTTCTTGAGGATCAAAAGGCCCTGTTCGCACTTCCTAACGTCAAGGTGCACAACAGGAGAGTCACACCTATTGACCGTGAGGTTGCTGTTGGTCGCTGGAAGGTTATTGAGGAGGAGTTACAAAAGCGAGATCTGCCCGTTACTGGCACAGGGAAATATGGCAAGAACATGGAGAGGGATTGGCTGACTGGCAAGGCCTAAAAGTTCATGTGAGTTGTATGAACAGAGGTGATGTATGACTGTATATCTGTACATGTATAATAGGCGAACAAAGAATTCTTGCATCACTGTTGCTATTCTCTTGATATGATGCAGTCTATAACTACCCCCAGCCAACATCCTCGACTTCTATCGTTGCATAAAACGACTTTGAATCACTTTATGCAGCATCTCTTGAGCATTCCTACATGAGGAAGATCATATATTGGTGTAGCACCAACATATAGCATAAGAGTCGTAAAGATGGTTACTTATTCAAAATGCTTATTCATGCAGATGCAACCATGTTTGAGCGTCCTGTCTCCTTAATGCAACTAATTTACAAATATTTGTTCTTGCGTAACCACTCCTTGACATCGTCCTTATCCCTGGCGAGCCAATTTTGCTTGGCAGTCATAGAATCGAGACTCTGAGCCAGCTCAAGGTCAAATCCCTTTGTGCCCTTCTTCTCAAAGAAGCTCTTGACATCGGAAATCTGGTCCTCGTGTGTGAGAGAGCTTGTAGAAATGGCGACCATATCGCCAAGGAGTGACATGCCAGGTGGGAGTCGCTTGGTAAGAACGTCCCAGTTGTCCTTGACCCATCCCCAAAGGGCCAGAATACCCTCCTTGTGAGCGCGGAGACCGCTGAGGGGCATGTAGATATCCTGGGTCTTGACGTTATCGCTGAGAGTGTACTCCAGAGTTCGCTTGATAAGCGCGGGATCCTTTGCGAAACCAAGTGATCGGAGAGCAGTGTTTCGCTCACTGCTTTGCTTGGCAGTCTCGTATTCTTTCAAAATATCATTATACTCCTTCTCGCCTCCATAGGTAACCACAACAGCGAACACACTAGGTCGCAAGTTGGGTTGTACAGCATCTCGATCGCCATTGACGAACTTTTCGAACAACTCGAAAGCGGCCTTCTTTGTAGGCTCGTCCTCAACAATGGCGGCCTTACCGAACATGAGAGCCTTCATTCTTTGGGCAGTGAAGTCATCCTTGTCAGAAATATCCCAACCGATCTCGTTAGCCTTCTTGCTGACCAGATCCCTCTGGAAAGTCTTGAGAGCCTCGTTGACATCATCATCTTCAAAGATCCAAGCATCACGGAGAGATCCGACACGGAGAGTGATCTCATCCCAGACAATAAACTCGTTTTCAGAGTCAAATTCTTGGAGGAGTGACAACAAGCCGGATGTCTTTTGGTAACCAGCAGCGGCAAGGGCACCGGCATCAGCAATCATACCGGCCCTGTCTTCAACACCCAGGAGACCCGCCTTGGCGTTTTGACCAAGCTTTTGAAGCCGCTCGCTTGTATAAGATGTACGGTAGATACCAGAATGGCCAGAGTTGATCTTGTAGAAGTCAAAGTCAGGCACCTTGAAGTCTGCCTCACGTGTGTTGAGTGCCAGGTCTTCCTGGATACCGTCCTTAGTTCGAAGGTTGAGGAAGACAGGATAAAGGACTTGATCCTCCTCAGGCTTGACATCAGCCGTTCTAAGGAACCGGTTCTGCTTGACATGGATTGTGCCTTTGCCTTCGTCTTCTGTGACTGCTACGACTGGATAACCGACCTTCTTGGTCCATATATCAGCAACGCGCTCAACATCTTTACCACTGGCCTCGCTGAGAGCGGCCCAAAGGTCTGTGGTCTCAGTGTTGCTGTATGCGTGTCTGTCGAGATAGATTCGGATACCCTTCAGAAAGACGTCCTCGCCCAAGTATTTTGAGATCATGCGCAGAACACAAGAGCCCTTTTCATATGAGATAGCATCGAAGATTTGGTTGACCTCATCGGCACGCTTGACAGGCACTTCGATGGGGTGAGAGCTGCGCAGAGAGTCGAGGCCGAGGGCAGATCGGAGATCCTCGGTAACGTAACCTTCCCAAATCCTCCACTCGGGGTAGAAAGCATTAGAGGAATACCAAGACATCCATGTTGCGAAACCTTCCTTTAGCCACAGGCCATCCCAGAAGTCCATTGTGACCAAGTTGCCGAACCACTGATGAGCCAGCTCATGTTGAACGACCTCAGCCACCCGCTTTTTGGTGACGGCACTGCTGGTCTTTTCATCCAGTAGAAGATCAACGACTCGATATGTGATGAGACCCCAGTTCTCCATGGCTCCAGCAGCAAAGTCGGGCACAGCAACCATGTCCATCTTGGGAAGAGGATATTGACTGCCAAATTGCTGCTCGTAGAACTCGAGTGTTCGTGCGGCTAGCTCAGCGGAAAAGATGGCATGGTCAAGGTCTTGATCAGGAGTGCACCACACTCGGATAGGGACTCGAAAGTTGTTAGTCTCGTAGGACTTGAGGTCACCAATGACGAAAGCCAGAAGGTAGGTAGACATGATGGGTGTCTTGTTGTAAGTAATGGCCTTGCGCTTCTTGCCTGTAACCTTGGAGTCGACTTCTTTCTCAGAAGCGACATCCATGTTACCCAAGCATACCAGATCCTTGTCAGCAATGAGTGTCACAGTGAATGTCGCCTTCAGAGCTGGCTCGTCCAGGCAAGGGAACGCACGGCGAGCATCGGTGGCCTCGAACTGGGTGGTTGCAAGGTATTTGGTGTTGCCATCTTCGTCCTTGTATGATGACCTGTAGAAACCTGCCATGTCATCGTTGAGAGTACCGGTGAAACGTTGAGTCAACCTCGCCATTTGACCGGCGGGAATCGTCTTATCGAAGGTAACGGTGGTGGTTTGGGTGTCCTTGTTGTAATCGAGGGTAGGCGAGGAGCTAATAGTGGCACCATTGGCTTCAACGAGTGTCTCGTGGATATCAATTTCGACCGTGTTCAGGGCAATAGAGGTTGAATCTTCGACGACATCGAAGTCGATGGTGACGGTACCTTCATACTTGAAGGTCTCGAAGTTTGGCTCGAGGGTGAGATCGTAGTGCAGGGGCTTGACATTCTTGGGAAGAACCTCACGTCCACGACGAATGTCGAGACTCGCGCTAGCGACATCGTTTCCGTTGCGATACATGGCTCGTCGACAAGAGCAGTTACGCTGCTGCTGACGAGGGACGAGAGAAGAGGCTTTTGAGTTGTGGAGAGGTTGAGTGAGAACCGATCGAGGGGAAGAAGCTGTGGTAAAGGTAGAAGAGAAAAAGGAATGTAATCGAGAGCGGTGAGGTTGATATGGTGTTGTTATAGAAGGAGCTGACCCGTAACTTGAGGCTCTAGCTCTTGAGCTGATGCGGGGGAGGGGTCCTGAATGGAAGGTGCGACGGATCATCGGCAGGTCGGCATCGTAACCTCCGGGTTTCGTCAGCGCTGAACGACCTGGAGGAGCAGTGGGAGCAGGAGTAGAAGCACTGAAGGGCAGGCAAAGAGCCCGCCGCAGTGAAGATATCAATGGATGCTTCATTGAGTCATCGGTGATGCGAAAACAATCTCATTGCACCCTAAAAAAGGAAATAGGGTTGCAGTTGCCCTCGAAGAAACCCATTGAGTGTGATTCGGAAGATTTCGTGCAGACTGGACCACACTTTTGGATAAAAAGCTTGGGCCATGCATATTAATCGCTATCGAGCACTAAAGCAGATTATCAAGTCATCAAATTCTCGTCTCGACTTAGACCTCTTCATCACCATTTACCTAAAGCTTTATAACTTTAGGCCTAAATAACACAAAAGATTTAGATGAGTTTATATTATAACTACAACATAAATCACGATCTTGCGGCATCTTATAATTTACTCTGGATTATTTGCTGGCTGTGAAATATTTGTAGAATTGGAATATAGTTGATTGATACTTAATGGAAGGAGTCATCAGAGCTTTGACTTGCACGGCAAACATGAATCAGGCAACGACGAACAGAAGATGGGAAGGAGATATTACTGAAAAGGCTATGGAAGTAGAATCTCCTCCCCTGAACGGAAGGAAATAACTGCGTGCCTACCTACCTACCCAGGTAGGTAACCACGAAGCACCAACCTGCCAGCCTTGCCTTCGTTGAGAAGCTCAACAAACTTCACACCTTCATCCTGACACCATACCACAACGCAAAGATCTCTAGATATCATCATCCTCATCAGCAGCCTTCTCCGCCAGCATAAACCTACTCTTTCCCGTCTTCTCGTCAACCTCATGCTCGATGGCAAGCTTCTGGAGGTGGCCGAGAATGTTTTCCAGCTTGGTATCCTTCTTCTTGCGATCTTTCCTACCTAAGTTGTCTAACCAAGACAGCTTGTTGAGAACGAAGTAAACGATAGCGATAACGACGGTCACACCGAAAGAGTACAGCCAGACGATCACCACAGTTACGATATCGACCCAGCCATTGCTGCTCTGCTTGAAGTTCGACTCAGGATGAGAGATTTCACCCGTACCTGACATCCAGCCAAAGAGGCAGAACAGGGTAGCCAGGACATCGACGCCAAGAATGGCGAACACGAGTTGCCATGATGGCCAGGTCTTACCGCCTCGTGTGACGAAGATGAGCCAGTTCTCTGTGAGGGCGACTTCAAGGAAGAGGATCTCTTGAACGGAGCCAAAGTTCTGAACAATGCCTCCGTTTGGCAGAAAGAGGGTTCCACGGAGAACCCACGTTGCAAGAGCTAGAAGAATCCCGAGAATCACGCTCATAACCCACTGTTAAAATGTTAGCATTCTTCTTCAGCTGGTAAAGCACACCCTCAGCACAACGCATCACCAGCCGATGTCAATCGTCTTCGGAAACGCCAATCTGGGGTTACCAAAGCTCAAAAGTTATGAACTCACAATTTTCGGTACTGTTATCGCGTCAGCCTTTGTCATCGACCGGTGAAGGATGCCCCCAAGACAGTCAAGAATTATGAATCATGAAATTTACTTACATTGCCACTCTACAGGCCTCGGTTCCCAATGAGCATTATCATAAGCAACTGCAACTGTCGCTACTGTTATTATGTTAGCATTCGTCGTCAACTGGTTGTGCATACCCTCAACACGACGCATCACCAGCCAGGGCAATCGCCTTCTGGGATGCCGATCTGGTTCTACCTAAGGCTCAGAGGGTCATAGGAACTTACGATCCGCAAATAAGGCCAAGAAAACAATCAGGTCGACCCGAATGGTCTCATTGATGATGATCATGGACAGTGTGAGATATATTTCCAGGTGGAGACAGAGCGCGATACGATATTGAATGTACGCTTTCATTCTCTGAAATATCTGACGGGCGGTCTTGATTGCCAGGACAATCGTACTTAGGCCTGGGGCAAGAAAAACGATATCTGCTGCGGCCTGGGCAGCTTCCGAAGCACCCTCAACGGCAATACCACAATCCGCTTTCTTGAGGGAAGGGGCATCGTTGACACCGTCGCCGGTCATTGCTGTGAGATGGCCTCTTTGTTGCAGCATTTCCACAACCGTGTACTTGTGCTCGGGAAACACTTCTGCAAAGCCATCTGCACGCTCCACGAAGTCATGCTGTACACTTCCGGACAACCCGCCATGGATGAGTCGTTCTGAGTTATACACTTTTGTACCGAGGGACAACATTTTGCAGGTTTCTTTTGCAATGGCTATGGCATCTCCAGTCAACATCTTAACGGGGACTCCAAGGTGGCCTGCCTCGATGATTGTCTGGGCCGTATCTTCGCGAGGAGGATCGAACATGGATAGCAAACCCAAAATGACCCAGGGACCATCGTTCTTTTTATAAGCGACACCTAGCGAACGGAATCCTCTTCGAGCAAAATCTTGAGCCTTCTCTTTATAGATTCGGCTTTCGTCCTCCGAGCCTGAAGCAAGTTTCAATACTGCTTTTGGGGCTCCCTTGACGCACCAAAACTTGTCATTCCCAAGACGGCAAACCGCAGTGATTCGCTTAGAGACAGGATCGAAAGGTGTGAACGACTCAGTCACCCACCCCTGTTTGAGAATCTCTCTGGCTTCGGGGTAGCGCTTGAGAGTAAGGATAGTGACTTTGTCGATGGGATCCAGGGTTCTGAGATTATGACTCGAAGCAAGAGCTGCGACCGCCATCATCCAATTGACGTCCTGGCCTTCTGCTAGCCAAGGATCGCGAATCGATAGCTTATTGGCAGTCAGCGTGCCCGTCTTGTCAGAACACAGAATGTCGACGCCAGCAAGAGACTCAATAGCCGTAAGTTTTTGGACGATAGCCTTCTGCTTCGCGAGATAGGCTGCTCCGACGGCGAGGGTCGTGGTTGTCACCACTGGAAGACCAACTGGGACACCTGGTTCAGAACGATTAGCCGAACACATTCCACAACAATTGAATTAGGGGTTATTAGGGACCTACCAATAATGAGAAGAACAAGAGCATAGTGGAGGAGATTCTGCGATCCAGGTTCCGTCATCCCAATATGGTGGAAGAATCCTCCGATCCAGGCTATCAGAATCCAGAACATGACAAGAACGAGAAGCGAGGTTCCAATGTTGTTCATGATAGCCTTGAAGTGGCCCTGATCCTTAGCTCCCTGGACGAGGTCTGCAGTACGGCCGACGAAAGACTCTTTGGCAGTGGTTTGAACAAGGGCAAAGGCCTTGCCTCTTTTGCAGCCAGTGGTATAGTATACCATATCGCCAAGATACTTCTCGACAGCGAGTGACTCTCCGGTAATAGCAGATTGATCAATGGCTGCGAGAGGTCGGCTTCGGTAGTCGTGTGGCTCCTGCTCATGACTGTGTTGATGGGCATCATGTTCTGTCGATGTGTCATGATCTTGTTCTTTGTCTGCGCCATCAGCAAACTCATCTTCCTCATCGCTGCGGTCGAGTTTATCTTCAGCTCGGAGACGTTTGTAAAGTTCAAAATCTTCGGGGCGTGTATAGTCGCAGATAAGGCGAGCATCTGCAGCCACGGTACCGCCTTCTTGGACAATGAGCTAAAGGCATTAATCAGTCATGGTTGCATGAAGGAACGATTTAAGTCTGGTGGTTTAAGGAAGGAACCACTCAAGTCACACGGCTTCAAGAAGGAACAACTCAAGCTGGACAGTTGCAGGAAGGAACCACTTACGATGTCTCCGGGAACAAGTTCTCGCGCCAGAATTTCTTGTTCGCTGCTGTCACGTATGACCGTGCATCGCATTGCAATATCACCCTTGAGACTAGCGACGACATCTGCGGCTTGCTTCTCCTGGTAGAACCCGACGAAGGCGTTGAGCATAAGAATACCGACAATGACTCCGAAATCCACCCAATCCCCGAGACCGACTGCGAGAAGGGCCGCAACCTCCATAACTGCAATGCGACGATCAGCAAATGAACCCTGACACGGACGACAGGATGGCTTACCATAAAGAATGGGACCTGTGAAATAGCTCAAAAACTGAGCAAACATGTTCTCCTTTTCCGAAACCAACTCGTTCCATCCTGTTACTTGTCTTCGTCTTTCAACTTCATCCGATGCAAGACCAGCTGTGAGATCCGTCTCAAGCCAGGCATCAGGAGTACCCTTTTTAGTAGGAGGCTCCTCCTGGGCATCGACACCGCTGCCGAACTGCCACCAATGCTTCTTCTTGACCTTGTCATCACGATCATCGGCTGCGCGACGACGATCTTCGCGATAGTTGCTGATGTAGTGATCAAGGGCAGGATACTCACCGAGACTGTCGTCTACAATACTGGCGGCTCTCCCGCCTCTAGAAGCGCGGGAGGCTCGCCGGCCAGCATTGGATTCCAGGTCATCGTTGTTGTTCTTGCGACGACGGAATAGTTTAGACATTGATGATATCGTTCAAGCAGATTATGATGGTATAGAGGATAATTAGGGTCACGAGATCTACGTGCACACACTTGTCTTGTGAACAGGATGCAAACACACTCTCCATCACATCTTTCCAGGCCCAACGAGCCGTTATTTATTGCTTTGCGCATTCTCTATGAGCGCATAGCTTACTGCCTTTTACGGATAGCTCTCTTCTTTGCAGCGTTGCAACCCGCTCATTGTAACCTCGCGTTCGCGAATATGAATATTGACCGACTTCCTGTGACTCTCGAGCGTTATTTTCCAGAAGCTCCCGTGTGATCCGGAAGGCAGATCTACATCGCTAGAGCCTAGAAGCAATCGTCAGAGGGTTGCATGCCAGGATGATTCAGTCACCAATAACACAATTTCCGTGAAAATGTACAATAAACAATGAGGGATTAAGAATTGAGTTTCTGGATATTTCATTAAAGCCGGGCGATGGGTGCATGACTATGACGACCTTCAGGTGCCGCATAGCCGTTGTCAATTCGTGATCTCGGTTCTGACGGATGTGATATTCGACAACTTGGATACATTATATAGTGTAGTCTCAACCCCGCGAAACTGTGAAAGATACAATTGGCCGTTGTATATTTGGAGTCATGCGGAGAAATTTGTCGGCCAAAGTGCCTGCCGAGTCGGCAACCCCCAGTGACTGATTCCTTGTTTTCGGAAATCGAGACTAGAGCTGAAGAGTAAGCTCTTGGGGTCTTCTAACAACGGACTCAGCTAAAACTTGCCGATAGACCCTGAGTTTCGACATGGAAGCATTTCCATGGAGGTAAGCTTCACCGACCAATGTCACATCATGTTGCGCGGTTGGTCAGGTTGGTAAACATGGTGTCGTATTGGTTGGAAATAACCGATCCAGTAGCTTTTTTCCTATAGTAGTAATAAGTCTCCTGCCGGTTCAACAATATTGTAACTTACACCATTCGTCGGGCAACAGATGCTTCTGCAAGTTGCTTAGGGTCCGTCCCGTAGCATGAGACGCCCAACTACCGGCGAGGTTTCGTCCCATTGGAATTGCTCCAATTCCATATTCGGTAGAGAAGGCTTTTCTGTCATCATTAACAATTTGAGCAGTCGTAAAAACAATAAAAGTCTGGCAGGATGATGTGTTTGAGAGAATGGCAAATTGCACGTAAACGGTCGTAACTTCCAGCTTCTGGGTGAACTATTAAGGAAGGATCCAGCAGTCTGATGGGCATCGTACAGAAGACGTCTGGGAAGGAAAGAGCATACACGTAATCCCTATCTTCCTTCCTTCTCTGCCCACAGGCACCCAAAACGGCCTCGATGGTAGAAACACGTTCTGGGACTGGTGAACAAGCCCTCCAACGCATGACTTGTGTGTGACATCTCGAAACGGCATATACTGTGGCATCGTGGATGGACCTTTTCTAACCGTCACACCATACATATTCGCTGTAGCGAGTACTTGAACTTCAGCATCAGTCGATACAGAGCCTCGAAGAGCTATATCAGGGTCGACAGGGCGAAACGTTGAGGAACTTACAACACCGCCCACGTAAATATATCTGACGGCAAGTGTCACCAATGCTTCGGGTCCTGCTACCAGCATGGGGGACGGAGAGCAAATCGACATAAAAGGATCTTGCGATGGCATCTTAAGGTCATACTGATGAGCGGCCACAGTTCACAGCTCTAATCTCGCCTCGGAATCTCGCCATGGCTGTCGGCGGCATATGTCTAGGCTGGGACGAGGATGCTGATTATCCACTGTTATAAGAGAGTCTGATGGCCCAGCTTGAGCAACGGAAGCTGCAGCTGTATCTCGGTTAAAATAAGCATATTAGCTTCGTTGTTGTTCCGGCCCCGGAGGCATCCTAGAGACACAATTGTCTGGACTTGTTCAATGGTGAGCCTGTAGGTATGAAATCAGGCATGCGCTTGATAAAATAGTCGCTCGGTTCCCATAGGAGAGCCGTCCATGGTCGAACACAGTGGAAATTCGATTCCCGTTAGATACCAAATGTAGTGATGAAACAATAAACTAGTATTGAACAGCAACAATGCATTTGCCAACCCAAGACATAAGGACACCCTATTTTTGTGATGCCGGGTTCTCACATATTCACCAGATAATAGCTCGATAAACAAACGATGTAAGCCCAATTAACTGCACATCGATCATACTATCAGAAGGTTAGCGGTCAAGGGTTACCGAAGCCTGGGGGCCGAATCCATACTTTCACAATCACATTCTACATATCCAACAGAACCAGTCCAAGAGAGAGAGCTGCGGGAGCAGCCTGGATGTAGAGAATCTTCTTGTTGGCAGTGAGACCACCATATGCACCCGCAACCAAGACACAGCCGTTGAAGAAGATCTGAAGTTGCTTTGAGAACTCAGGGTTCGGGTGAAGAAGCGACCAAATCAGTCCAGCGGACAAGAAGCCGTTGTAGAGGCCCTGATTGGCAGCCATTGTCTTGGTCTGCTCAGCGAATTCGGGTGTGAGTCTGAAAGCCTTTCTTCCACGAGGCTTCGTCCAGAGAAACATCTCGAGAACCAAGATGTAGCTGTGTAAAGCGCCGACGAGGCCGCTGGCAGTGAGTCCGATTAAACCCATTCTGACGATTTTATGCGAGAACAAGAATGAGAAGTGCGTGAGATGAGATGAGAGGAAATGGACAGGAATTAAGTTTTGAGACAAAGTTGGCGATGTGCCTCAAACATGCTTAATTTGATGACTAATAAATACCAGGCAATGGCGAAAAATGTCATTGCGCTCGCATGTGCATCCGCGTTTGGGATTCTTGGCCGAAGACAGCGGGATAGTGACTGAAACCAGTAACGACTTGAACTCTAAATATAAAGTCGTTGCTGTGGAACGGCAGTTTCCCAGTCACAAATGGGTTTCACAACCTAGCACCACAGGAGGCCTTGATTTAATATGTGTATCGACACATCCAACGTAGCCATTATCAGGCGCTGAATAAGTTAACTAGTTAAAAATACAGCATATAATATGCTAAAGAATACTAACTCGACCAATCACCACAACTCATTTCCTCTCAGTAAGCAAAGCGGAAATCGAGTCGCTTGTTTCCATCAATCTCTCGCCGTTCCTTGTCCGTCTGGTATTCGAGCTTCTGCTCCGCTGTCATCTGATCCCACTGTTCAATCTTCTTCTTGTTGAGGTGGATGAGCCAGAATCGCTGGGCGAGGAATGCAACGACAGAGAGGCAAAGAATCGAAATGAGCACCTTGTTGCCGTTTTTGTAGTAAGGAGCATCCCACTTGCGGTAGATCTGAGAGCTTGTAACGCTTCCCCTGTTTTCTGTTAGTGTTTGCTTGTTGAACGGGCAAAGGTCAAACTCACATTTGAACGATGACGTTGTATGTAGCCGCAGCAATGGCTCGCTTCTTAACATCGAAAGAGTTCTCGGAAATCCAAGAAGAAACCAGAGGGTGAAAGTAGGGATAACCAGAGATCAGAGTAATAATAGAGAATCGTCCCCATTCTCGGCCCTCATCGGGAAGGGTGAGAAGTGCCGTAAGAAGAGGTAGTGACCAGATCTCTCCAAACAGACAATGGAACGTCCTCTCGTTAAAGTACTCAGAACTGTATGCCAGCGCAAGCATGGTGACGATCTGGAGTGCAGCAGAGGGTGCAGTGAGCAGGTTGCTAGCCAAGGTACTGAACTTTCCAACTCGCTTGAGTGTAAGAGTCAAATAAGCCTGCACAGGCGCGGCAGGAATGTAGGCAACGAGACCGATAAAGTAAAGACCCCAGAGCGAGGGGTCTGACCATGCGTTCTTGACATCCTGCCATGTGGCAGGCTCCTTCAATGCTGTGAGACCCTTGGCGGGATCATCTCGAAGAATACGGTTGATCATGATGACCTCCTCACGCTCAGTGTACCAAGACTTTCGCCAGATGAGAGATTTGGTGCCCGTGGGCGAGGTAGGAAGATAGGCCATAGAGACGAGACCAATGACCACGGTAAGAAGACCCTCGAGGAGTAGAAGCCAGAACCAGCCGGGGTGGCCGTTGACACCTCGCATCTCGATCAGTCCGGCAGCAAGGAGGGCAGAGATGACACGGGCGATATTGAGAGTAGACCAGAAAGCTGCAAGTCGGATAGACAGCTCCTTCGAGGTGTAAAAGTAAGTCGCCATAAGAATGACACCAGGAATGAAACCACCCTCAAAGGTACCGATCAGAGCACGGGTAACGTAGAAAGCAGCTCGTCCGGTCATGAAGGCTTGGAAGGTTGAGACAAGACCCCAGCAGACCATGAGCGTTGGAAGAACATGCTTGAAGCCATATCGCTTGGTGAGGAACTGAACGGGGAATTCAGCAAGTAAGAAGCAAAGGACTTGAATGGTGGTCCCGTTATTGTAATCATCGGTGGTCAATCCAAGATCAGTCAAGAGGTCATCAGCAAGCGCGTTAGAGATATTTCCACGATCCAGTTGCAGGCCAAAGAACTATATGGTGTAAGTCAATTTCATCATCAATTGAGAAGCAACACATACCATAAGACACAGCCAAGACAAAAGCTTGAGGTCAGTCTTTCGTACTGCCCGTCTCTCCTCCTCAGGAGTCCATGTAGCCGATGGATCCCACCGATGGCCGCCTTCGTAGTCGGCATGAGGCGGCAAAGCGTCTGACAATTGCTCTCGGCCAACTCCGACTTGCGTCTTGGTGAT
Organism: Fusarium musae; assembly: GCF_019915245.1. Classification (NCBI taxonomy): domain Eukaryota; kingdom Fungi; phylum Ascomycota; class Sordariomycetes; order Hypocreales; family Nectriaceae; genus Fusarium; species Fusarium musae. Next base: position 2,707,138 of record NC_058392.1, on the reverse strand, counting down.
TTCCACCGACACGCGCTGAGCAACTGCTGAGCTCGTCTCGATATCCGGGTTACCCATGGTATATAATGAATCTCACTCAATGAGTTGGGTAACTATCAAGAGACTCAATTGAAGTGATCGTCGCTGAGATGACCCCAAAACTTGGGTTCTCGGTCAAATATATAAGAGACATCTACAGTTTAACCATGGATATAGTTTGTCGCCGGAGACTCTTTCGGTAGGTAGTATACATAATAGCCCCCTTGGTGGGTGGCTCGATCGCGCACGCCATAAGGACATGAAGCCAGATCTGGTAACACTCAATTCCCATAGTCAAGGGCCATGATCCGCCAAGGGTTCTCCAGGTGAGATGCAACAGGTGGATTAGCAACTCAGAGCATCATGTAGTGACCACCTGACAGGGCACTTGTAGAAATTACAGCTACGAGATTGGTCCAAACCCCTCGTTAGAGCTGGGGTAGATTCTCCGAGAAATTCTCCTCTCCCAAGCATGCCATCATTAGTCCCGATGTCGTCTTTGCGGGGGGAAATGATTCGGCATTGTACGTTTGGCCCGTAACGGTCTCAAGGTTCCATTCTTGGTTAGACTCGTTCCCGTCATGCCGGGCCCTTGTTATTTATCAATGGGTGGTTATCCTCCGAAAGAGACTCCGGCTTGGATACAGCTTCACATAATTGTCACTGTTTGCCCTCGTTTTCTTATCAATTGAAAAATATTGTTCAAAATCAAGCACATATTGCATCATGCCTTCTGCTGCACCCGAGACCGTTTCTAGCAATATTCTCGGCGGAGATGCCCAAAGCCGTCCACGTCTATCAGAACCCTTGACTTACACGGGTAGTCTTGATGACATTCCTCAACTTGACGTCACCCCTGTCATTGGCCGTGAGTACAATGGTCTTCAAATTAGAGACCTCTTGCAATGGGACGAGAGACACATCCGTGACCTTGCAGTCACTATTTCTCAGCGAGGTGTTGTCTTTCTGAAGAACCAGGATGTCACTCCTCAAGAGATGAAGGAGTTTATGCTGCGGCTCACAGAGGTTGCTGGGTGCCCTGCTAGCTCAGGTCTGCATGTGCATCCTTTGACTGAAGAGGGCAGTGAGTTGGGTGATCAGATCAGTGTTATCTCAAGTGAGAAGCAGAAGAAGGGAGGTGGTTTGACACATCAGCTCAGCGATGTAAGCCGATATGCATCTGCTGGATGGCACAGCGATATTACCTTTGAGAAAGTTCCCTCGGACTATGCTATGCTCAAGATTCACACTCTACCAAAGACAGGTGGTGATACGGTATGTCTTTGCGACTCAGAGGTCCAACCAACCCGTGTTGCATGGTTCTGTTCTTTCCGTCACCTACATCTTGCTAACTTGAAGCAGCTCTGGGCATCCGGATATGAGGTCTATGATAGACTCTCAGACCCCATGAAGAAGTTCCTCGAAGGATTGACCGCGACTCATGATGCCAGCTTCTTCCACGACGAGGCACGACGCCTAGGAAACCCGATCCGCAAGGGTATCCGTGGCTCTCCTCTAAACCAAGGCGAGAACCTCACATCAGTCCATCCTCTTGTTCGGACAAATCCAGTCACAGGCTGGAAGTCAGTGTTTGTCAACAAAGGCTTCACCAAACGCATCAACGGATTGTCAAAAGATGAGAGCGATACACTACTAGCGTACCTCTTCAACCTAGTGACACAGAACCACGATGCCCAGGTCCGGTACCGTTGGAGCAAGAATGATCTTGCGATTTGGGATAATAGATCAACCTTCCACTGCGCGACGTATGACTATGAGGAAGCGAGAGCTGGAGATCGAGTTTGTAGTCTTGGCGAAGCGCCTTATCTTGATCTGAATAGCAAGAGTCGCAGGGAAGCACTCGGTATCTGATAACATCGGAATATGTATAAAATTGAATGAAGAATGTGTAATGTCACCACATGGTGCTGTTGTCTCTGGCGATGGTGAGCGTATGAAAGCTTCTTTGTTAGTAGGCCTTGGGACCTGCCCAGTTTATACTGAATTACCTAAAGTCAGGTAAACTCGTCTAAATCTCTACATCATTTAGGCCTAAAATCGTAAAGTTTTAGGTAAATGCGGATGAAGAGGAGGCCTAAGTTGAGACGAGAATTTGGTGGCCTCTCCCATTAAGCATTAATATCCTCAAGTCAAATTTGACAAATGTTTTGAAACCGACTGGCCCGAAATCGCCGCTCCCTCGCCCCAGCCGATACCCAGCTCTCCTGCTCCTATTGAGGAGGAACCCAGCGTTGAGACAATCAACAAGTATTATTATACTCAAGCCAATTCATGATAGAGGGCAAACGGAAAGCCAGGACTGACTCCCGCTACAAGAAACGGAGACGACCGTCCAAGCTCTGAAGGATGAAAGGGAAACAGAGGTGCTAGGGCAATCTCGTAGGAGAATGGCGGGGGAGCTACCGAGGCTTAGAAGGGAACCAAAATCCGGGGTAGACAGGGGTCATGGAAGGCGAGATCGCAACGGACCAGCACGTCATTTACTCCGGAAGTACCAGTAGCACAGAAACAATCCATTTCTGTCGAGTTTTCTCATTTGCCGCACTTTCGTTCTTTTCACTGGTCAATGGTGAGCCTTCTGCTGACTCTCATTGAGCAGTTCGACCTCTAAGCCATGACTCCACCTCCACGACCTCCGAAAAACACTCCGAGTTCTCGTCAGAAGCTCGCGAGACGTGCCTGCGATTCATGCAAGATTAGAAAGATCCGCTGCTCAGAGAAACCCCCTTGTACAGCGTGTGAGGCCTCGAGTATAGAATGTACCTTCAATCGTTCACAAGGCACGAGAGGTCCACGAGGACTGAGACCACGTACGCTGGATAAGATTGAGCGAAGGCGTCATGGGGATGGAGCAAAAAGCGATACCTCAAGCCCGGACCAAGCTCTTGCCAAGAAGTCACCGTCGCCTGTTGATGAAATAGCTTGTTTACTTGACGTTCTAGAGGTTTACTCTGAAAGATTGTACCCCATCTGGCCCATCGTCGATGCAACTGATCTAAGGAACAAAATTCGGCAGAATCCCAATGAAGGTGGTGCAGCGAGGTGCCTTGGCAATGCTGTGGCTCTTGCTACTATTGCTCAACTGAAACTGGGCACTGCATGGCGACCCAGTGTAGGGGAAGCGGAAACAAGTGGGTTGAGTGAGAAGCTGGGTTTGTTGGATGCTTTGAGGATTTCCTTCTTTCTACATATTTACCATGAGAACGCTTTGCCAGGAGGCACAAAGTCGCTTGTGTACTTGCGTGACGCTATCACGCAGGCGCAAATATTAAGGCTCGATCGTGAGTCGACTTATTCTGCGCTTTCAGAAGCCGATCAACATGTTTCGCGACGGATTCTCTGGCTGCTGTTTGTCACTGAGAGGTAGGGTTCTTCACCCAAAAAGATATCCTGCTAATGCGTATCGCTCAGAGGTGTTGCTCTCTTACACAAGCTTCCCATAGTCCTTAAGCCAAACATCTTGTTCCCGTGGTTCGGAGGAGCGGATGACCGTGCTGAAGTTCTACCGGCATTTTTGAAGTTGGTCCATCTGTTCTGGGTCTTTGACCAGTCCAACATCTTTGAGATACTTCACAACATTGACGCGGACTCGGATCTGCCCAATATGGCTGCTGTTGCGCAGAATTGCCTGGAACTTCTACAGCAAAAGCTACTCGATTCGGCTGATAATGACGATTGGGGTCCAATTAACGAGGTTCAGCGAGCAGACATGTTTGTTACAAGACAGTGGATGCGTGCTGTATTATGGCGAGCGGCTCTTCGATTTGGGATTGTCATACCGTCTATGAACCCCGTGAATATCGCCAAAGACTTCTTGAGCCTCGTTTCCGAGCTTCCTAAGGCTGCTCTCGAGTCTCATGGACCGACACTAGTGAGTGTAATCGTGTATCGATGTAACAAGATGCAAACTTACAATCGGGTCAGGAATTCAAGACATTTGAGATTGCTACGGCTGTGATTGATGCAATCGCGAGCGATGTCTCGATACAAAGAGATCAATCTGGCCCAATACTCCACCAACTACGCGACATACTTTCATCCTGCCGGGGAGGCAACCGCACTCTTCTCTCACTGCTTACAATACGAATGGACGCAATCTTCAATTCAGGCCGTATGCTGGAACCAGATGGTGATTCAGCGGCTTTTGAAGCCAATCTAGCATCGACTTTCCAAGATACTGCCGAACTTTTGACAGCACAGCCGAACCTCACGATGCCAACGTATCAATTCATGGAAGGCCAAGCTTCTCAGATTTGCTGGCCACCCCTGGACCTCGGTTACCTGGTTCGGTCGCCGTCGCCGCTTACTCGAATGCTACTAGAGTCGATGCCCCGCGATGTCGCTGAGCAGGACGAGGTCCAGCAGATAATTGAGACATCAACCTAAGTGTACTCCGTAGGTACAGCCCCCAGGGGCTACAAATGTCCTTACAGGTACTTAGATTAGTCATTCTCAGTGGCCAATCTGCTCTAATCTGCTTGTAGATCAGCCCAGTATTATCTCTATAGATATACTAAGTGATTGCTATATTATTAGTGTTTTTAATTCTGTTGTGGCAAGAAATACCTATTTAATCGCGGAATAGGACATTTGTAACCCCTGCGGACTGTAAAGGATTGTTAAGATTACGGTCTCCAGGCAATATTAGGCCCAATTTTCACCGTCAAAGTTGAAGATTTTTCCATCTCTGGCTTATGGCGCAACGAGAACCCCGTATTGCGCCATTCTACCCTTGTGAAGCTACTGCAATTCCCCGCTGCAAGACGCGTGCAGATCTGCAGACGGGGAAAATCCAGGTGTAACAGCAAGGCAGTCGCAATATCCAACCTAGGGGAGGAAAGAAAACTCAGGACCTTACTTTTAAGTGATAAAAATATTTAGGTAAATCTACCCTAAATTTAGGTGACTCTTTACTGAGTTTATTTCGATACCCTGTGTCAAGGTTCGGTGTTTTCTTGCCCCCCGAGGCCAACTCGATAAAGCTCTTTGACATTCACCACCGTATGAGTTGGCTTTCAAGTACCTCGGACTTGCGACTCTACTCAATCAATTCCAATAAACAAGTCTATTTTAATCGTTGGCGGCACTGATTCCTAGAACAATAAACAATCCTGTAAGTCATCCCCGCTCCGAATCTATCTCCGAAATATTCTCCGGCTGCACAACCCCAATTCCACTGACCAAGGTGCATAAGGTAGGTAGAAGAAACATTCACTTCGCGCAAATTTACCATCACCATAAATCGCTAAAATGGCTTGGGCAGAGCCTAGAAACACTGGCATGATCTACCGTCGTCTCGGTAGATCCGGTTTACATGTCTCTGCGATTGGTCTTGGTAGCTGGATGACCTATGGAGGCTACGCTCAAGATGAGGAGGCATTTGCTTGCATGAAGAAGGCTTACGACCTTGGGATCAATTTCTTCGACACAGCCGAGAACTATACTGCTGGCCAAGCTGAGATTGTCATGGGAAAGGCTATTAAACACTTTGGATGGAAGCGCAGCGATTTGGTCATTAGCACAAGTGAGTCATCAAATGCGCCAGATATTCGAGGCTTTATGCTAATGGTTCTCAGAGATCAACTGGGGTGCCGTGAATGGAGAGATCCTCGTCAACAACCATGGGCTTTCGAGAAAACACATTATCGAGGGCCTAGATGCCTCATTGAAGCGTCTTCAGCTCGATTATGTCGACATTGTCTACGCTCATCGGCCAGACAGACTGACTCCTATGGAGGAGACTGTCCGAGCCTTCAACTACCTAATTAACAACGGAAAGGTTTGCATAGTATTTGCAGCTTGATTGCAGCAGCGCTGACGAGGCTACTAGGCTTTCTACTGGGGTACATCAGAGTGGTCTGCTGATGAGATTGCCGAAGCTGTAAGTCGCTACCACTTATATATAACGTGCCTAGATTCTCACATCAACAGGTCGGAATTGCTCGTGATCTTAGAATGATTGGACCTATCGCCGAGCAACCATTTTACAACATCCTTGTCAGAGACAGAGTTGAAGGCCAATTCCAACGCCTATATGAGCGGACTGGCCTAGGCATCACATCGTTCTCCCCCCTGAAGATGGGCGTTCTTAGTGGAAAGTACAACGACATAGTTGACGGCAAGCCACCCAAAGATTCCCGTTTTGAAGCCAGCAAGGACAACTTCGCCGACTTCATGCGCAGCCGCATTGGCACTGATGACTGGAAGGAGGAGATCGACAAGGTTCGGCAGCTGAAGCCCATTGCTGATAAGCTGGGCATCAGCCAGGCTCAACTTGGTATTGCCTGGTGTCTTAAGAATCCTAATGTTACCAGTGTTATTACCGGTGCGAGCCGGCCTGAGCAGTTGGATGATACTGTTGCCTCGCTGAAGATTCTTGATAAGCTGACACCAGAGATCATGGAGGAGATCGATGCCATTACGAAGAACAAGGTTGAGCTGGATCCTGCTAGACAGAGCTAGAGACTTCTAAATCAAAATTCAAAGAGAAATTTATAACACGACTCTAGAGTATCAGACATTGAGGTGCTCGAAGTGTAGGTGTTAAGGAAATACCAAAATCGGAGAGTACATATGAAACGACAACACGTTATATTCGTGGCCTAGCTCTTGTGATAATCGTAAGAGCATTCGACCCTGTAGAGATGCATTTTCTGCATCAAAGCTTTTGGAACATACGTACGCAGTTCGCTCGATTCATTTCTTGTTAGTCTGGTAAGGAAGTGGCAGATTTCATTCAGTTCTGGGAACTAGCTTATTAATGCCATTGTAGTGAAGAAAACAGTTGTACTTTCACATTTTTAAGTGGCTCGATAGTCATTGGAGTTCATCGCCTGGTCTAGGCATGACCTTGTATTGAATATACGTATGTACCTGATGTGATGAGTAGATAGAATCGGCTGGTGCTGAGAGTTGTGAATGAAAGTTTTTCAGTCGTTTTCTGATCAATATATACGACAAGATCCCGTGAACTACTAAGATCAGCTCAACAAGGTTCACTCATCGGTAGCCAACCGCCGTGGACGGCAGATCGCACTTTGTCGAGTTGCGACATTATGAATCACCATACGACTACGGCCCAAGAGAAGTCCGAACTACGAGAGTAAGGAGATAAACTCGGACTCGCGCTTTTGGTTTCACTATCGGCGATACAACCCTAACTTGTCTTCCAAGGGGTCTATTAACTTATTCTCGTATTTGACAGCCTCTGATTGGTTCGTGTGTCTTTGGTGGGGGCCATCCGCCCCGAGCCGGAGACCCTCTTACCCGTTACAGTAAAAACACTTACCGGATATGGTAAAAGTCTCGACCGACGCCAAATGCAAAGTCCGCGATAGCATCATCGACGACGGCCCACGACGCGGATCGCAGGAGTTAACGAAATGTCCGGGCAATTGAATGCTTCAAAGCCACTCAAAGCTAATAGTAAAGACTCTAGTATAAATATGTCGAGACGTCTTTTCTTTGGAGAAGCATCTCATCACCATCACATTCATCAACACACTCAACAATTGCTACCACTTTCAGTTTTATATACATAAATCCCCCTAATCTCAGATACTGCAATGTCTCAGAAGTACGCCAAAGACCAGCCTGAGGGCTTTGCCAACAAAATTGAACGAGTTGCCATTATTGGTGTAAGTAACACATTCGTCTGTATCTAGTCATTGACTGACATTTTACAGGCTGGTGGAAGTGTTGGCAAGTACTTGGCCAAGTATCTCATCGCGACAGGCAAGCACACAGTCACTGCCGTCACCCGTAAAGGCAGCACCAGCAAGTTCCCTGAAGGCGCTCGCACTGTCACTGTCGACTACGATGATGAGAACTCCATCGTTGAGGCACTTCGAGGCCAACAGTTCCTCGCAATCTCTCTCTCAGTGTCCGCAGCCCCCGGTACCCAAGAGAAGATTATTGCTGCAGCCGCCAAAGCAGGTGTTCCATGGATCATGCCCAACTGTTACGGTATCGACATCACCAACAAGTCACTCGCCGAGGAGAACCTGACTGGTGGAAGTGTGTTCCCAGGAATCAATGCCATCGAGGAAAATGGTGTATCCTCATGGATTGCTATGTGCTGTTCCTTCTGGTACGAGTTCTCTCTGGCCCAGGGTCTTGAATGGTACGGTTTCGACTTGGCTGGCGACAAGAAAAAGGTTACGCTGTACGATGATGGCAACACCCGGATCAACAGCTCAACTTGGGATCAGTGTGGTCGAGCTTTCGCAGCTCTTCTGAGTCTGAAGGTCATTCCTGAGGATGAGAACGACAAGTCCCCTACCATCTCCAAGTGGCGTAACAAGCCCCTCTACATCTCCAGCTTTCTCATCTCTCAGCGAGAGATGCTCGACAGCTTTCAGCGAATCACCGGCACTACAGACAAGGACTGGGAGATTGAGTATGAAGGTTCCAAGGAGCGCTGGCAGCGAGGAATGGATCTTCTCAAGAAGGGGGATCGTTCTGGCTTTGGACTCGCTATGTATGCTCGAACGTTCTATCCCAATGGCGATGGAAACTTTGAAGCCAAGTATGGCCTTGCGAATGAGGCTTTGGGTCTACCTAAAGAAGACGTAGATGAGGCCAACAAGAGGGCTTTGAAGATGGTCGAGGACAACTACAACTACTTTGTGAACCGAAATCATTAAAGGTTCAGTGGAAGAATAAGAAGGAACTGGCATTGAATGTACAGAGATTTGGTAGATTGGACTTTCCGAGATAAATAAGCAGCATGATCACTCACGCATAACTGCTCCTGATGTCTGAATGAAGGATAAAAAGAGAGACTCTCACACGAGCAAAAGAATGGTCCCGCTCGGGCTCGAACCGAGGACCTTCTCGGTGTAAACGAGATGCCATAACCAACTAGGCCACGAGACCAATGAAGATACCTGCAGAGGTAAGATTTGGGTTTAAGTTTGTGGAGTTGTGAGCGGTGAGAGAAAAGAAGACGAATCATGTCGGATCCGCAAAAATGTGGTTCCGCCCGGGATCGAACCGGGGACCTTCTCGGTGTTAACGAGATGCCATAACCAACTAGACCACGGAACCTGAGCTGATGAGATGAGATCTCTGGCGAATTGTGTCAGGGAAGGACGTAAGAGTGTCTATACATATGCATATTGTCGGACTCTAGCGATTGCTGGAGGATCTTAAGAGACTAGCAGTTTGTATGATACATAGAGCACACTAAGGTTAAGTTCGACCCTGGCATCTTATAATTATCTACTGTTAACATTCATGCCTGGGAATGTGTTGAGTGTATTCAACTTTTGGAAGCCTAGCTATCTTGAACCTTTTTTAGGTACGGCATTCTGGAATCGTCAACTTTATACTTTACAGCACGTTCAATGTCAAAGAGTTATGCCTTAAGTGACCGAGCAATTACGGATTGCATTTGTATGATTTGGATTTTTCAAAATATCTCAAATTCTCCCTGCAGCACTTTCAAACAGTTTTTGTTAGTTTTATGGCTTATTCCTTGATTTTCTGAGGGTTTTAGGCTGTTCTAACCGCTATATCTATCTACCTATACTACCTTCAGATTAAAATCTCTTCACTATACTATGCGCCCTCTTGATCGTCGACCAATGCTCTCAATCGACGTTTTTGTGTCTTTGTGAACGTGGCTTGGTAATTGACAGGCTATGAAAGCTGTGGTGTGCACCTCCCGCCTTGGCGGCTCTTGGCGATGCGATTGGGAGCAGAGCCTCAATATCAGAAGTCGAATTTGGATGTTCATTTGATATTAGCTATCTATCGAAACTATTTAATTGGTCACCTTTGAGTTACCGTTATCTGTAAGAGAGTTCAATTTAACAGACTTTGATAGGAATAACGAGAATCCAGGGGCTTATTCATTAACATCGTCATCACTAACAACGTCTAATCACTTTCGAATTATACAGAGCCTGATAATGATCAGCCCATCTTGAGGAGTCCGTATCGGATTGCTCACGATTCCACTTTGTTCGGGTCTCTTTAGTCTGGCCTTCAAAACAATAGCGGCTTTCATGCTCCCATCTCAAAAAGAGACACCTCCGACCCAACGGTCAAGCTCCGAAAAGAAAGTGGAACGTTGTGAATATTCATTACTCAACACAAATCCAAAAAGTCGGAGAGAAGCCTGGGGAAAGGTTGAAACTCCTCAGGGCCGCGGGGTCATATCGCGGAGTGCCATGCAAAATCTGTATAACTGGTCATCTTGTCATATTCCAAAACGTAATAAAAACCATTTCTCCAGAGTCGTCAATACGGGGATTTGGAACTCAGAAGTGAAGCTTTTCTCTCTCGCCACTATAGGCTCCAATTTAATATTCCCACATGGCACGGCAACCCCGTCGAGAAGCCGGTCGATGCCGGTCCTGAGAGCTATAATTCCCTGATAGAGACCGTGAGAGCTATGCATTTATGCAGCATCTGCCGGTTCGGCCGGTCGACTCGGTTAAGACGGATGAGCAGTAGACAGCACGGACCAGAATATGTCCAGAGAGCCGCAACTTGACTATCTGTCTTATTCGTGAACAATATCCAAAAGTCACCAAGCTGGGGGAACATCTCCACTGAAATGGGCCTCAAAGAAAGACCCCGTTAAACTTATTTTACAAAAGTCTCCTGATTTTTATCTCCAACTGTTCCTTTGACAAGTTGGGGTAATTCAGCTAGGGAGCCGCATATCCGTTCATGGGGGAGCTAAATTCATTCCAATCTGACCATAACAGCGTGTCTGAAACCAATTAAAAAGAGTTGGAAAGATGACATGCCTAAAGAAGGGCGCATAGGAGAAGGAAATTTTGCTAGAGACTAAAAGGGCGCTGATTCCGGAGCATGGACTTGGTTTTGGGGAGAGTCGGCTCCGAAGCGCGCTATTGTGATCCATCTCCATAAGGTACCTTAGGTGTACGTAGGGGTACTGTACACTTGTACAGAGGGACAAGATAAGACAGGCCCCTGTAATCATTCGATGAGTGCCCTATGACACTGCATTACTTGCAGGAGTACAGCTGTCTTGGGCAGTTGTTTTCCTATGCGGTTCATCAACTTGCAGGGTGTTACAAGCCATGAATTACTTCTAGAACATGAGTCGAACTCGTTACACAAAAGCCTCAATCAAGGATGGCTTGCCCAATCGCCAACCCAGACAATCACACCAAAACAATCCTAAAACAAAAAGAGATAGGCCCTTCCCCGGCCCGGGGGCATGATCCCCACAACGTCATCCAGCCGTCGAGTTCACCGCGAAGGGTGGATCGTCATCCCTAGACTGTCACGGTGACAAGGGCCAGGGGAGACAATAAAGCGTTAGGCATCTATCTTGGACGACAAAAAGACTCAAGTAATCTTAGTATAGACTTACTGCAACCCGGACTAGCTATTTTTGACACTTCGCTCTCAGGTCACAAGTTTTCTGCGCCCTGAGGATGGGGAAAAGCGACTTTGTTACGCAACCACAATGACGCCCCCCAGAGATAGCTACGATCGCCAAACTAACTAGATACATACCAAATAGTCCAAGTTACAGCCTAGGTCTAGCCCAACATGAGAAGTGATCCTCCGTTAACGGGCTTGACGTCTGGCATTTAAATACCTGCTTTGCTAACCTCCCAATATGTCACCCTCTGACCTCATTTTTGATATCCTACCTCATCTCACTCATCATGGAGTCCCAAACGCCGCGGGACAGAAATGTCCATATTGACGACTCAGCTGCTTTAGAGCAGCTCGGCCATAAGCAGGAACTCAAGCGCAACTTTTCCAAGATCTCTCTTCTCGGTCTCGCTTTTGCTATCCTCAACACATGGACCGCCCTGTCAGCCTCTATCAGTCTCGCCCTCCCCTCTGGAGGTCCCAGCTCCGTCATCTGGGGCCTCATCGTGGCTGGTATTTGCAACTTGTGTCTAGCTGCTCCTCTGGCTGAGATGTTGTCGGCTTATCCTACCGCTGGTGGTCAATATCACTGGGCTGCTCTTATTGCTTGGCCCAAGTGGTCAAGGGGTATCAGCTACGTCACTGGTTGGATCAACGCTGCCGGTTATGTTGTGTTGACGGCAACGGCACCTCTGCTTGGAAGTACTTTTGTTATTGACTCGATTACTTTCATGCATCCTACCTACGAAGCCAAGGCATGGCATCAGTTCCTGATCTACCTAGCCTTCACGATCATCGCCCTCGTCATCAATGCCTTTGCGACACGAATTCTACCTCTTTTCAATAAAGCCGCCTTCCTGTGGAGTATCTCGGGATTCATCATCATCAGCATAACTGTTTTGGCCTGTGCTGCTCCCGATTACCAGAGTGGTGCCTTCGTCTATGGAAAGTTTATCAATGAGGTCGGCTGGCCTGATGGCGTCTCTTGGATGCTTGGACTTCTTCAGGGAGCCTTTGCTCTCACCGGTTTCGATGCCGCCGCGCACATGATCGAAGAGATCCCTAACGCTCGAAAGGAGGGCCCCAGAATTATGATCTGGTGCATTCTTATCGGCATGCTCTCTGGTTTCATCTTCCTCTCATGCCTGCTGTTCGTTCTCAAGGACGTTCAAACTGTTATCGAGTCACCAGCCGGCGCTCTTCTGCAGATGTACTTTGATGCTACTAACAGCAAGGCTGGAAGTATCTGCCTCATCGTCTTCTCTATTGTCTGCATGGTGTTCACTGCCACTGCTATCATGACCACCAGTGCCCGCATGACCTACGCTTTCAGCCGTGACCGAGGTCTTCCCTTCAGCCATATCTGGGCCAAGTACAACGATGCCCTTGAAGTTCCTCTCAACGCCCTTCTCTGGACTACAGCCTGGGTTATCATCTTCGGTCTTATTCTTCTTGGAAGCTCAAGTGCCTTCAACGCTATCACTGCTGCTTCCGTTGTTGCTCTTGGTATGTTGCCCTCGATCTGTGCCTCTCCTCAACTAACATTTCAAAGGTGTCACCTACGCGATCCCTCCCGCCATTCATCTCCTCCGCGGCGGAAACTTGCTTCCCGAAGACCGACCTTTCAAGCTCAGCGCTCCTGTTCGATGGGTTTGCAGTCTCGTTGGTATTGCTTGGGCCATCCTCACCACCGTCCTTTTCGTATTCCCACCTGAGCTTCCCGTTACCGCTACCAACATGAACTACTGTATCGCTGCTTTCGGAGTCATCCTTCTGATTGCCGTCGGGACTTGGATTGTCGATGGTCGAAAACACTACAAGGGCCCTCTTATTGAAATTAATATGGATGGTGCCACTCTTGAGGGTGCATCCATGGCCGAGACCACATGCACTTCAAATCCTGAAGATGATATGAAGAACAATCATGCTTAGATCAGCGTATGCGATCTGAGCGCATCTAGAGCGTGGACTTAACACCAAGCTATCATTGAATAGCTAGATTAAATATAAATCGTGTATTGTTTCTTGAATTCTGCTCTATGTCTAGTGATTTCTAATGAAGACTTCCTCCTTTTGCCAACAGGAAAAAGAATGCCAGGAATTGTTACAAGTAATCATGACCCTGGTCAGTCCTAAAACAGACATGGACCCCATGCCATTAACCATGTCAAGAAACCTCAGACGTTACCCGGTAACATAATCGCTCATTAAAGAATCGAAATGTGTAGAAGCAGCTGTATAGCTTCGAGATGGTATACAAATATGAACCCCTGCTACTACCTGGGCAGATTTGACTTCTAGAAATCATTTCTGGAACTCAGAATGCCGTGGTTTCGAGCCATATGTGTGTCGTCAACCTCGACGACAACCCAACATACAAATGTCTGTCATATAATTGGGGGGAGCCGGGCGGAAATGAAACCGATGAGATGTGGTCGAAGCCTTCTCAAACTATTCTCATTGATGGGTTTGAGATGCATATCAGACAAAACCTTTACAACGCCCTCACTGCGCTGTGTCAACCTGGAATTCTAGGGCCCATATGGATAGATGCACTTTGCATTAATCAAAACGATATACAAGAACGGAACTCTCAGGTTTCTCAGATGGCAAAAATCTACAAGAATTCCGAGAAAGTCATTGTATGGCTCGGACATGAGAGAGAATACACCCAGACGGCAGTGGCTTGCTTTCAAAGATTACCCATCACGCGCCAGTAGCTTCTTTCAGATGAACATGTCATCTTGAGGGACAAAACATTCGCATCGTGCAACTTCAAGAACTCAGAAGTGCTAGCCATGACACGTTTCTTCACTGACCATGCATGGTTTGGCCGGACATGGACACTTCAAGGGATGTGGCTAGCTCGAGAGATGGCAGTTATGTGCGGAATAATCTATGCTTCTGTAGATGTTATCCTCGCCGAAAGTAGTATTGCACATGATGGTTACTCGTCGAGGAGTGTCACTGAAGACATACAGAGAACCCTAGCGATTACATGGCTGATGAACTTCACCTACGACTTGATAGCCAAACTGAGAAAGGAAGTTGATGGGACTTCTCCTTCGCCACTTGGATTCGAAGTCGACTATCATCGTGCGAGGCATGCTACAGATCCTAGAGATAAGATGTATGGCTTACTGGCAATATCTGGTAATTCGTCTCCGCGTCAAAAAGAAATGGCTTGGCTAATGAAATTCAGACACCACTACGGCGGATAATTATATGAAACCAGTAGTTGCGGATTATTCAAAACCAACCCAGGAGGTATTCCCGATAGCGACAGCACATTGTCTGCTCAACATGACAAGCTGGCGAGGTCTGAGCTATATCGGAGACCGCAGTAGATACCACATCCCAAATTTACCATCCTGGGTTCCAGACTACACCCAAGCTATTCCTTGGAGGCTTTTCCAACGAAGAAGTGAAGATACTTTCAAAACAGCAATTTACCAACAAGTCTGCATCGAGTACGATATCAACTCACCATGCACCATCTATTCGCCATATTCTTATTTGATACAATTACTGCCGTCACAACTGCATACTGGGAAGATATAGAAGGCTTTTCTCAGATAATTGAAATTCTCAATCTGGCTCTGAGCCCATTTCCTGTCAAAACGTTCGGGGAAGACAATGTCTTGTCAGTAGTGGCTAGAACCTAGACGGCAGATCAAGCAGGGATATATGACTATGGTTCATATGATTTTGTTGGTCAATTTGGGCAAATGACATACGGTATGCTGTGTTCGAGCATTTTAAAGAACCCATATGTGGCAAACCAACTACTCAAAAGTCCCGACGCCAGTCTTTCCGAAGCTTTGTTTTTTATAGGAATTGAGGGCCATCGAGACTTGTTGTCAGGTCTACTACACCCTTATCGGCACATATACGAAAAAGAGCAACAAACAGAGTTAGAGTCCAGTCTCACAGAGTCTCAAGATCAGAGCCTCAAGGCTCGAACCTCACTGATACAGCTTTACTGGGGTTATGCATCACACAAAAGAAGTCTCTTTCGAACGAAGACAGGACATCTTGGCCTTGCATCCCAGACTATTCAGATCGGTGACGAAGTGGGCATATTGCAAAGCGCTGAAGTTCCGCACGTATTTCGTCGCGATTCAGGCTCGGAAACGTCGTTGAGTCTGGTCGGCGACGCCTATGTTTATGGAATTATGCATGGGGAGTTGGAGTCTGAGGATCTGAAGTTCACCAAGGTTCGGTTGGTGTAGATGAAGCTCTTGGCTAGTTGACAATACCTGAGTGTTTCGGCGCTGTCAAATGACTCTTTGACGTGGACGGCTTCACCCGAGTACTACACTGGCGAGGTGATACGAACGCCACTTTATCAATTAAGCTTAATTTATACGAAAACAAACCCTTGTGTGGCGCAAGGGAGGTTTGGACGTGGTTGGGGCCATCATTATGTGTAATTGAACATTAATTAAGAGATTCGAGCTTTCATAACAATGTTATACAACAAGAGATACTCGCGTGTAGCCAATGCCTTCGTATATGTGCATTTATTTCTCCGTCGTGACGTGATTCATGATTTCATCTCATAAGTCGTGATGTTGCATGGCGTGCTAATCATATCCATACGCCGTAACTCCTGTCTGTTATCGGACCGATTTTGAACAATTGAATTGATGCATTGTAAGAGCATCGCGAGGTATCGAAGTGAAAGTTACTCTGTCGCAAACGCTTATTGCCGTGTGGGTTGTGTCGAGCTTACACGTAATAGCGTGTACCGCGATCAGTTCCATAGTATCCAGGTGATCGACCTCGGCGATGGCTTCGAGATCTTGAGTCTCTGACAACAATTGGAGGAGGTGCAGAGATGCTTGATCGATGTGATCGTCTGCTTCGAGAGCGGTGATGATGTGAATGTCGTCGAGGCTCCTCCTTATAGTGATACCACTTCTCCCGTTCCTGAGGTGGTGCGCCCAAATTGAGGCACGATCGAACAACCCAGAGGAGAAGAAGAAAGCCAGCAATGGAACCAATGACGATGCCCGCGATTGCGCCTCCGCTCAATGTTTGGGCACTATTGCCATCGTCGCCGGACGCAGTAACAGTGACAGTCTCTGTATTTTGCCGAGCCACTAGAGTTGGAGGAGAAGACAGCGTTGGAGAAGAGAGGGCCCTGGCGAGGATGGCACCCAAGCCGAGATCGTGCGGGGAACTGAGCGGAGCCATTGATGATCACAGAGAGTGAGTGTCAGAGATAGTGAGTGATACCTGGTGGTAGACGAGCACAAGATGGTCAATGTCGACGAGGGGACGCAGCACCTTAAGTACAGCCTCTAGTGCCAATTAATGAGTGATTTAGCAAACCCAATTCTCCTCAATGGGACAGTGGGACAATGGGAGGCTGGGAAGGGATAACTGTACATAATGGATGAACTGTAAATGAGAGGGTTTGGACGTCATAATACCATCAACATCACCGATCTCACTGCAACTCCCCGCTCACACGAGACCATTTAGAACTCTGCTTTAACCCTTGTACCTGGTCTTGGTATCACATCTAACCCTCCCGGTTAAAGTGTCAGACTCATTGTGGTGATTGATTGCCATGCTTATGACGTCTACAGCTTCTTTGTTCTCAGCCATATCCTTGCTCGTTTCGACTTAGCTCGGCCACTCAACTCAAGAAACTTGCTTAATTGATGCGCTAAGAAACGGCAGTGCCTGGAATTGATCCAAACGTAGGAGCTTTTGTTACGAACCTTTTGTCTCATTGGCCCATGTTTTCTTTTCTATGCTTGTCAATTGGACCGAGGCTGATTGACATCCAAGGAATCGAAGAATTATATCCACATTCACGTTCACGTTCATGGAATCAGATTCAGCTGAGCAATTGCATGTGTTTCTGAATGCTTGTTAATTGGATCTACCGAGGTTTATGCAAGGCATAGATCAGTTCATGTCCGAGACATCCGATCTCATCATTTGAGCCTCCGAGGTTGCTGGTTTGATACTGTGAAGAATTTACAATGAATTCTCAGCCACATGGTCAGAGCACTTAACAGCCTGATAGTAGAAAAGTTACTCTAACAGATCTCTTCAGTCAGCGGAACCTTCCAATGTGTTTATTCAACGTCCAGTTTTGCTTCTGAAATCATCATTTTGTAAGCTGGCTATCAGGAGTTCAAGATCCGGAACAAAAAAATTCAGATCCAACAACAGTCTGACTCAACTTAAATTGTGATGTATTATCTGATATCTATAAAAAGGTTGATTTTGATATTTTATCGATGTTTCACCCGGCCTCTATCATCACGATGACAGTGAATATTCGTCTTTGTGGTTGTTACCATTATCCCGCCGAGATGAGAAGCTACCATGTGTATCTTAATCAAAAAGTGACTTGAACTTGACTTACAACTTGCTATTGCCAGTACGAAACAAACAAAAATGAGAAACCCGAAGCAGCGTGTCCTACTATATGACTTACATCAGAGCAGGGCTAATGCTACATGAATGTCTCAAGCAATTTCTAACGCCATTCTAATCAAGAGAAAACCATACTATGATTTATGAGTCAGACAATACCGCGTTTCCTAGGCTGGTCGCAGTATCTGAACAACCTACCACTGCCAAGCAAATTGTGACGAGGGGTTACTATGGTCGTAAATATGAAATAGTATATGTCCCTTTAAGACTTTTGAGAAGAATAGAGGCTGATTTTGATCCGCTGAAATCTGTCTCGATTAAAAAGGAAAGGGAAGAGAAAGAATTAGTATCTTGCTGTAAACAGATTATCTTTAGCTAGTATAATACCCCCTCACTGCCTACATAGAGTAATGCCAGTCTATAGTTATGGACCGCAAATAGCTGTCAGATCTTATCTCACCGTTTCCTCAATCATAGGTAGTGTTCAATATCAATACGTGTACAATCCTACGTGGTCCTGTGGAGCGCGGTAAAGCGCGGCTAAGAACGCGGACCGAATAAAGCACCAATAGACTCACATTCCGCCATCCCGGCTAACATTACTAAAATGAGGGTCGTCTGTTAACGACATGGTCATGAGGTTCCTTGTTGGTGGGGATATTCGTGTAGACTAAAGGGCGTTGAATATCTATATCTTTTGATAACCAACCCTTCTCGACACCCATTAATCTAAACCACTGCCATCACACAGTATCGTCATCATGACTCGAACATATAAAATTGCCGTCCTCGAGTGCGATACGCCTTTTCCTTCTGTCAATGAAAAGCGCGGTTCTTATGGAGATATCTTCCGTGATCTTCTTACCAAGGGTCTCAAGAATGAAGCACTTGGTGACAAGGGCAAGGACGTGAGCCTAGATCTTAGCAAATGGGATGTCGTCACAGCACAAGAGTACCCAAACATTGATGACGTTGATGGTTTCTTGTTAACCGGAAGCAGTAAGTTTCTTTATCAAGTTACATGTGCAAAGCTGACAGGATAGAACACACATCCTTTGCTGATGACCCTTGGATCTTGAAGCTTGTTGACTTTGTCAAGAAGGTTTTTACGACGACAGAGAAGCCCATTATTGGCATCTGCTTTGGCCATCAGATCATTGGACGAGCACTTGGTGCAAAGGTTGCGGTGAGCCCTGGTGGTTGGGAGGTTTGTGTTGATAGAATCAACCTCAACGAGACTGGCCAGAAGCTATTGGGTGTTTCATCTCTCGTAAGTACCATCGATCTTTTCCGTGGGACCTCGCTAATAGAAAAACAGGGTCTTCATCAAATGCATCGAGATGCAGTGTTAGAAGTACCCGAAGGCCTGGTTAGTCTCGGCAGCAGCTCAAGGTGCGAGGTTCAAGGACTCTACAAGCCTGGGCGTATCATCTCTTTCCAAGCTCATCCGGAGTTTGACGACTTTATCATGCAAGAAATTATGGAGGCCAGATATGCTCAGCAGATCTTCTCAAAAGAGATGTATGAGGAGGGTATAACGAGAGCGAGAGCGCATCATGATGGCCTTCTAGTGGCAGCAAAGATTTGGGAGTTTCTTCTTTAAACAATTAGACAATATAAATCGTGATTATTTGACCAAGCACAACGTAACTTTCCTCACAGGTGGTGAAAATGGTTTGAAGATGAGCTCGTTGATGTGATCATTTCGACGGCCGAGCTGGCTGCTCATGATGAGGTCAAAAGAATTGGTGGCGACCGTCATATATACAGCATCTTAATTACATGTGCCTCAAGGACTCTATTTTTATATATCGAGGCGGGTATCTAGGATTAATGGTGTCCTTTCATGCAAAAGATATCCAGATCTGACGCTCACGCATCGCCCTACATAGCGTCCAAGGACTGACTTGATCCGGTGGCTGCTCCCAAATATGTTCCAATAGCACCAGTGTTTGTCTCATATTCCCCAGACCAATTGTGTCCAACATAGTCTGTAACCGCGTCCTCAATACCTGCTGGACTGTAGGATCTGACGTGCTACACCCGATCACAGCGAGCGGCCAGCAAAGACTCGTATTTATCCTGACCGAAGCGGGGAACTGATCAAGCAATGCCACTGCTTCGGCGACCGCCGATTCCACCAATGCTCGTTGGAAACTGCCTTCAGGTTGCTGATGGGGTTTCCCGAGGACTGTCCAGAGATATAGCAGGGCAGCTTGTTTCCACACCAGCCCTGCAAGACGTGTATATGGTGTGACAGAAGGATCTGGGAAGAAGCCCATCACTTGAGATTGAAGGAAAGCGAAATTGACAATGTTGTCGGGGCTTGGCGAGATCTCTCCATCGCTAGTCAGTGAAGACATTACTTGTCCTAGGTGAAAGACCTGGGATATAAGGATGAGGATTTCGAGCCAGCAGCCACATAGTTGGCCGACATACTTCCTTGCGACTAAGTTTCTCGCCCGGACCTCAATATCGGGGCTGAGTAATGACTGTGAGTTATACTGGGGGTCAATCGAGATCATACTGGTGGCTGCGATATGCATGTAGTACTCGATTAGAAAGTCAGGTAGGTCGTCATATACCATGTTCTGCGTCCCTGTGAGTAATGTGCTCACTAATGACTTGGACGCTGTTAGATGGTCAAATATTGTACCGTGAATGTCTCCTTTGGCAACCTGCAGCGTGTTAGTCTACAGTCGCGTCGTGGAATTGATGGTACGAACCTCAGTCAAACACATAATAAGACTGCCGACTGTCAAGACAAGGGTGTTCTCGGCATTTCCAGATACATACTCATCGACGACATTCCTAAACATCCGTAGCGAGTCGGTGTAATACCTCTGCGCGATCTCATCGCTCGGATGTCGCTCTGCAGACGCCTGGCGGTGGGCAGCGCTCTGAGCGAGGATGAGTTGTAACACAAGAGGTTTTGAGAAGGCCAGTGGTATGAGTTTGGCGATGAAGGGATTAACGTCTGTGGAACCGTTGCCCATGCTATTGGCCGTTCGTGACAGGTAGTAACTGAGAAGCTCATATGACTGATGCCCCTGCTCAGGTAGCATCGACATTGGCATAGTAATGGCTCCATTGAATGAGAGTCCTGTGTCTGGGGAAGGCGGCAAAGCGAGAGTGAGAGCGTTGGCGGTATCTGCATCCCATGTTGTGATAACAGTCGGTGAGTCTGATGAGTTGGATGACTGTGAAGGAGATGGCTGATCAACATCATCAACAGCATCGATGATATCCACATCAGCTTCAGCATCGACCATGTGGGTGTCCCCTTGCCCTTGGCTATGGCCATGCCCATGCACCGGAGAACTGTCGCCATTCTGGGGTACATCGGGATTCTCAGCAGCTCGGTCCTCCTCCTCCGGCACCGGGTCCGGTATGACCGGGTCATTCACCGAGTCCGCATCGTGACCCTGCCTCAGCGAAGCAACACTCTGTTGTGAGCTTGTAGATGCAGCACCAAATGACGACCGTGATGGACCCTTGGCAGGCTGTGGTTCAGGCCATACACAGTCGAGCTTATTGCGTTTGCAACCGCTGCAGATTGGTTTACTACATCATCACGTAAGTCAAGTTGAGTCAAGATGACTGTCTGGAGAGTGGTTGGTTGGTAGTACCTCTCGTCGCACTTCTTTTTGCGCTTCCTACAGGTAAAACAGCCCGTCCTACTGCGGATTATAGGCACGGGACGCATTGAGGGGTTCAGGTTTGGGTTTGGGTTTGTTGGTGACGGTGACATATTGAGCCCTCTTTTTTTTGCCACCGAGTCTCTTCGGTGGCAAAGCAAGCGGATTGCTTGGCTTTGAGCGTTAGATAGAGTACGGATACAGCGCGGTTAGTGAGAGGAGAACACAAACACAGGCACAATCAGGCGCAATGCAAATCGGATGGAGGCTCCGGAATAAGCGAGACGAACCGTAAAGCAACGTCCGTGTCCGTGGCCTTGGGAGTGGATCGTGTTTGTTTGTTTTTGGTTGTGGTGGAGTCAAGTCAAGGCCACTTCGCTTCAGTTACATAGCGTACGTAACGGGAATGATCGGTTACCCTGTACCAAGCCACTCCCATCCCCGTTCACCGAGTCAGCTTCTAAAAGTGTTCTAGGCTCAGAGATAGCGCATGTACCATCAGGTAACTCACTCCCGCCCTCCAAGACCAAGCCTCCGAGGATCATGTGGGACTTGTCCACCCCCGGCTTTACCTAGATCTCGACTCAGTGACGCTTGATAAGATTGACTCGGTGACATGGACCTTCAGGTACGTACCGGCGTCTTGTTCTCATGCTCCGGTCATTTGGAACTCATGAGCCGAAGGCGGCGGACAAGGACATTCTTATTAGGTCTTGTGCTGCTCTAGCTTGGACTTGTTGCTTGAGACTGTATCGTAATTTCATCTTCTTTTTCCTTTCTCTTCAGCTCATACAGAGATACCCCTCATCATACACATCATGATGAACTTGAGGCTCCTTCGGCAGCAATGCCTTCGCACAAAGCCATCTCTGGCCAGCCGCGTTACCACCAGGACATTTGCTTCTCAGTCAGATGTAAGTTTCGAATGAAGCTACATACAACAGTACCTAACACTCTCAGCTTCTCGGTGCCAACCTCGAGCAAGGCGACCCTGAGATCCACGCCATTCTGAAGCGTGTAAGTCACTCCCCATATACCAATTGATCCAATCTCACACCTTTATAGGAAGAGAAGCGCCAGAACCACTTCATCAACCTCATTCCCTCCGAAAACTTCACTTCGCGATCCGTTCTCGATGCTCTAGGTAGTGTTATGCAAAACAAGTACTCAGAGGGTTATCCTGGCGCACGATACTATGGCGGTAATGAACACATCGATGAGGCAGAGCGTCTATGTCAAAGACGTGCCCTCGAGACCTTCCGTCTTGACCCTGAGAAGTGGGGTGTCAATGTTCAGCGTGAGTCTCGACTTGACGTTCAATTCTTTGTTCAATGCTAACAGCCTCAGCCCTCTCTGGATCCCCTGCCAACCTCTACGCCTACTCTGCTATTCTGAACACCCACGACCGTATTATGGGCCTTGACCTTCCCCACGGAGGTCATCTCTCCCACGGCTATCAGATCCCCAACAAGAAGATCTCCATGGTCTCCAAGTACTACGAGACCTTCCCCTACCGGTTGAACGAAGAGACTGGTCTAATCGACTACGACAAGCTTCGCGAGAACGCTCTTCTGTACCGTCCTAAGGTTATCGTCGCTGGTACATCTGCCTACTCCCGCCTGATCGATTACGAGCGCATGCGTGCTATTGCCGATGAGGCTGGTGCTTACCTTCTGTCTGACATGGCTCACGTTTCTGGTCTTGTCGCTGCTGGTGTTATTGGAACCCCATTTGAGGATTCTGACATCGTTACCACCACCACACACAAGTCCCTTCGTGGACCTCGTGGTGCCATGATCTTCTACCGCAAGGGCGTTCGAAGCACAGACAAGAAGGGCAAGCAGATCATGTATGATCTTGAAGGTCCTATCAACGCTTCAGTCTTCCCTGGTCACCAGGGTGGTCCTCACAACCACACCATCACCGCCCTCGCTGTTGCCCTTCGTCAAGCTCAGACACCCGAGTTCAAGCAGTACCAAGAAAAGGTCCTCGAGAACTCACAAGCTCTGGCCAAGCAACTCTCTGAGGGTCTGGGCTACAAGCTCGTCTCAGGGGGTACCGACAACCACCTCGTCCTCGTTGACCTCAAGCCCAAGGGTGTCGACGGCGCACGCGTCGAACGTGTTCTCGAGCTCGTTGGTGTTGCCAGCAACAAGAATACCGTCCCCGGTGACCGCTCCGCCCTCAAGCCTGGTGGTCTTCGTCTCGGAACACCCGCCATGACAACGCGGGGCTTCAACGGTGAAGACTTCAAGCGCGTGGCTGATATTGTGGACCGCGGTGTGCAGATCACTCTAGCGGTTGATAAGGACGCCCGCGCGGCTGCTGAGGCCAAGGGTGCTAAGAATCCCGGTACTGTTAAAAACTTTTTGGAGTTCTTGGGTGATGGATCTAATGTCAAGGAGATTAAGGCACTACGAGATGAGGTCGCTGAGTGGGTTGGAGGGTTCCCCCAGCCCTGGCTCAAGTCATGATGTTTTTGATGAAGAGTAAAGATCATTTCTGGCGTTTGGAAAATAGTGTCATAGCAAATTTTACATGAGTATAAAGAGTCTATTGCATGATTCTCACCAAATCTGCTGTGTTGTGGCTGTTTTGATCATCCAGGTTGTAATCATGATGGGCTAGACTAGAGTGTTGGTCCAAACACCTTAACCTCCTACACCACGCACGACTGTGTAATAACCGCCACGTCAATGGCCATGCAAATTTAATGACAGCTTGATCCAGTAGCAATTGGCCCAATTGACTAATATTACATGATAATATTGCCTTGCATGCCATTCTCCGTTGTCAAACTCCGAACATATCTCACTCCTCGGATTTCCAAGTCTTCCCCGCATACCCAAAAAAAATATTTCAGGGCTCTTGGGATCTGGATCTGGGGTTATCGGTACTTGACTCAGTGAAAGATGCCAGTAGCTAGTACCTTTCACAAGCGGCTAAAGCAGGTTACACCGCCCATCATGACAACTTTTTGGCGAGATAAGCGGTACCGCTACTTGAAGGGGTGGGTACACTGAAGTAGCGCTCATGACCTGATTCTCCAACTGTTATGACGCTACCTGGCGCCGCTTGAGCTGGGGCCGGATAGTGACTCCGAGGTACTTGACCGGAGCGCCGCCGAAGACGGGGCATCAGAAGTGCTAGGGATCGTAAATGGGGAGTAGGTCACCTAAAATCAATCATCATCAACATCATCACAGACATTCCTATTCACTCATTCATCCTCAATCCATCCTCATCCTCGTACTCACTCACCCACTCACAATGTCTGGTCTCTTTGCTCGTCAAGCTTGGGCTTCTGCCTCTAAGCTCCGATCTACTGCTCTCCGAGCTCCCAAGACTGCATTTGCCTGCAAAGTCAACAGCATTGCTCCCCGACGATGCTTCTCAGTTTCCATGAACCGTAAGTTCTGACTCCCTTTTGAAGCTCAGCCAAATCTAACAGATTCTAGTCCTCGCCAGGAAATACACTGAGAGCCACGAGTGGGTTGACGTCGCCGCTGATGGCAAGACCTGTAAGTTCTTTTTCCTGAACAAACGTCTCATCAATTGACATCCCCAGGCACAATTGGCATCTCCAAATACGCTGCTGAAGCTCTCGGCGACGTTGTCTATGTGGAACTTCCCTCTCAGGGCGAGGATGTCTCTGAGGGCGACTCTTTCGGCAGTGTGGAGTCCGTCAAGTCTGCCTCTGACATCAACTCCCCTGTATCAGGCTCTGTTGTGGCGGTCAACGATCCTATCGTCGACACACCCGCTGATCTTGGAAAGGACCCCGAGGGCGAGGGCTGGTTGATCAAGGTTGAGGCTGAGGATGTTTCTGCCCTTGATTCATTGATGGACGAGGCTGCTTATGCTAAGCACCTTGAGGAGCATTGAGCGGTGGTTTTTGGTTAGATTAAATAATTGGTGATTTAAAAGCAAATGATATCAGATTTTCGTATTCATTTTCGGTATCCCAAGGCTGTTTGATCACAATGATGGCCAATCCTAAGACATGACATTTTGTCCTACAAACAGACCACTTCACTTCTCAAAATATTGCTTGCAAATTTGAACTTATAAATTTCTAGTTTCAGAAACTTTTATTCTAATATCATCATATCTCGCAAAACTCCGCCAATACAGAGATCATTTCGCCGTGGTTGAATAGCTTCCCAAAAACCATTCCATCCATATGCATGTCAGGGACCCATCATGGTTGAATATGATATATCTTTTCCCGCTTAAATAAATGAAACCAATCGCTTAATATGACCCGCCCTCCATCTATCGTTAAACCATTACTTCTTCCTTTTTATCTACAAGTTCTCAGATCCCTCAACAGGGGGGCATGTGCAGAACAGGTTGGTGTCACCATAAGCGTCGTCCACGCGTCCCACTGAGGGCCACATCTTCTTCTCCCGGAGCCAAGGCAGGGGATAAGCAGCCTCCTCACGAGTGTAAGGGCGGTCCCACTCGGAAGAGAGAAGGTCTTCTTGAGGGTGGGGAGCGTTTGTGAGGAGGTTGTTCTTGCGGGGAACCTTGCCAGACTCGACATCGGCAATCTCCTGTCGGATCTGGATGAGAGCATCGCAGAAACGGTCGAGCTCAGCGCGGGACTCCGATTCTGTGGGCTCGATCATGAGGGTTCCTGAAACAGGGAAACTCATGGTGGGAGAGTGGAAGCCATAGTCCGCCAGACGCTTGGCGATGTCGGCAACTTCAACTCCGGCGGTCTCCTTGAAGGGACGAACGTCGAGGATGAACTCGTGTGCGCAGCGGCCGTTTGCGTTGGTGTAGACGACCTTGTAGTGGGGTAGGAGACGGGACATGATGTAGTTGGCGTTGAGGAGGGCGGTACCAGTTTGCTTGGTAAGACCATCTCCGCCCATCATGAGGATGTAGGTGTGGCTGATAGGGAGAATGGAGGCGCTACCCCAAGGAGCGCCGCTGATGGGAGCAACGGCTGTGCTATCACGTTCGGCACCAATGCGCTGAGGATCAATCTCAGGGTGGCCGGGGAGGTAAGGAGCAAGATGATTCTTAACAGCGATAGGGCCAACACCGGGACCACCACCGCCGTGGGGAATACAGAAGGTCTTGTGGAGGTTGAGATGACAGACATCAGCACCAATGTCACCGGGGCTGCAGAGACCAATCTGAGCGTTCATGTTGGCACCGTCCATATAGACAAGACCGCCATGCTCGTGGACAAGATCACAGACTTGCTTAATCTCAGGCTCGAAGACTCCGAAAGTAGAGGGATAAGTAACCATGATAGCAGCAAGCTCATCAGCGTGCTTAGCACACTTGGCCTTGAGATCCTCGATATCCAGGTTACCAGTCTTGCCGTCACACTTGACAGTAACAACCTTCATACCAGCCATAGCAGCAGAAGCAGGGTTGGTACCGTGAGCAGAAACAGGGATAAGGCAGACCTTTCGCTTGTCTCCATCACGAGCCTCGTGGTAGGCCTTGATACAGCGGAGACCAGCAAACTCACCCTGAGCACCAGAGTTGGGCTGAAGAGTGGTAGCATCCATACCAGTGATCTCAGACAAGTTCTTGGCGAGAGAGCTGATGAGAGCTTGGTAACCAGAAGCTTGCTCAACGGGGGCGAAGGGGTGGATGTTGTTGATACCAGGGTCGGAAACAGGAAGCATCTCGGTTGTGGCGTTGAGCTTCATCGTGCAGGAACCAAGAGGAATCATGGAATGAACGAGGGAGACATCCTTGGACTGGAGATGGTAGATGTATCGAAGGAGCTCGGTCTCGGTGTGGTACTGGTTGAAGACAGGCTGCTCGAGGTAGCCGGTCTTTCGCTGGAGAGAAGCAGGGATCTGGTCATTGAGGAAGGTAGTCTTATCAGACTCGAGAGCAGACTTAAACTCAGCCTCAGAAACACCGAAGGCCTTGACGAGGTTACCGAGGCTCTCAAGGGTGACGCCCTCATGAAGAGAGAAGCCAACCTTGTCCTCGGCAACGCGGCGAAGGTTAATGTTCTGAGACTCAGCGTTCTTGTGAACCTTGGCAATGGCCTCAGGAGATCCCTTGAGAGTGACAGTGTCAAAAAGAACAGCACCATCCTCACGGAGACCCTCAGTGTGAAGCTTGAATTCGCCTTTCTCAAGGATCAAGCTCTGGGCAAGACGGGTCTTGCTCCAGATATCCTCAGCAATTGTCTTAAGACCCTTAGGACCGTGGTAGACAGCGTAGAAAGCAGACATATTGGCAAGAAGAGCCTGAGCAGTACAAATATTGCTGGTAGCCTTCTCACGACGAATGTGCTGCTCACGAGTCTGGAGAGCTAGGCGAAGAGCGGGCTTGCCGAGACGATCTTTGGAAACACCAACGAGACGGCCGGGAATCTTGCGCTTGTACTTCTCAGATGTAGCGAAGAAAGCAGCGTGGGGACCACCGTAGCCCAGAGGAACACCGAAGCGCTGGGAGTTACCGATGGCGATGTCAGCGCCAAACTCTCCAGGAGGCTTGAGCATGGTAAGAGCGAGAAGATCGGTGGACGCACTGAGAAGAGCCTTCTTCTCATGGACGATATCGGCGAGAGCTTGGTAGTCGTGAACACCACCGTGGGTATCGGGGTACTGAATCAAGGCTCCAATGAGATCGCCCTCAACTTCGCGAACGAGCTTGGAGTTGTCAGCGAGGACATCGCCAATGACGAGCTTGATGCCGAATCCCTCAGCTCGGGACTGGAGGACGGCGATGGTCTGGGGGTGGCAGTCCTTGGAGACGACAAAGACCTTCTGGCCCTTGCCCTTGGGGGCGTTTGCCATAGACATGGTCATGGCCTCAGCAGCGGCGGTGGCTTCGTCGAGAACAGAGGCATTGGCGATATCAAGACCAGTCAAATCGGTGATAAGAGTTTGGAAGTTGAGGAGAGACTGAAGACGGCCCTGGCTGATCTCAGCTTGGTATGGGGTGTAGCTGGTATACCAGGCAGGGTTCTCGAGAACATTGCGCTGGATAACAGCAGGGACAAGAGTTCCGTAGTAACCAGCACCAATGAAAGACTCGTAGACCTTGTTGTTCTTGGCAAGCTTTCGCATCTCCTGCTGGATGTAGTGCTCAGTGCGACCATTGGGGGGAACAGCAGCTTCCTCGCCACCCTCATACCACTGTTCGACGAGGTTGAGACCCTTCTGCTTCCTCCGAACCTGCGGGGGAATAGTCTGCTCGAGAAACTCCTCCATGGAGCTCACGGGAGGGTCCAGGACCTTGAGCATCTCTGTCTGCTCGTTGGACTCGCTGCCAATATGCCTCCTTGAGAACAGCTCATGTTCCTGCAGCTTAATGCTACTCTGTGACTCGACAAAACGACGAGGAGCGCTGACTTGGGCTGTAACTGAGAATGCCCGGGCTACGCCATTGAGACGAATCGCATGGCGTGGTTGAAGGGCGAAGGGGGAACGGCGGGCGAGCCGTTGTCCGATACGAGTGGCAGACATCATGATGGGATGAATGCCTATGAGACCGACCCTTATTCGACTAATTCAGTTCTGAATTATGAAGAAGTCAAAGAAAGGGAAGGAAGTGGGAAGATGGAAGAGGGAAAAGAGACTGATTATGAATATGAACCGTTATCAAAAAAAAACACAGCCCGCATCCAAAGATTTTAAGGGTACGGGCGGGCATGAGCATGAGAGAGCAGCGGCAGGAGCAAACAGTGGCGTCGGCCGTCATGGTCCGATCATGTCGCCGGTGGGATTAAAGAAAACTCGGGGCCTTGATCCTAAATGACAAAAAGACTTAGGTAACTTAGTATAAATTTAGGGTCAGTTTAGGATATCTTTTGCTGTGTTTATTTTATCATCCTATACTTAGATCTGATGTTTTCTTGCTCCTTAAGGCCTCCACTTTCTCCAAACCGGCCGGAAAAGGTACATGAGGGTACATCTGGATCTGAACCTTTCCAGAAGACATTTCATGTGACTCGGTGAAAGTGCCAGCGCGGCAACTAAAGCGCGATAAACCTTGTGATTCGCTGGCTTTGACTCAGTGAAACCAAGTGACTCGGTGAAAGATAAGTGCTGGACCCCTCTAAGGACCCTATCGCGCCCAAATTCACCGAGTCAACGGTAATTCTTCACTGAGTCAAATGCACCACCTACAAATCAGGTGGTCGGCAAATGAGCCGCGGGGTTCTTATCGCTTGGTTTTTAGGCCATGCTGGGGTTGGTTCCACTGCGTTGTGCCCTGCACATACCTCCTCGGCGATGGACCGAAACCTGGGGGCCGAGCTCGGGATGGTCTGGCCGGTTCCTTTGTTCGTCAGTTGATTTGATATTTATCATACGAATTGACTAGTACGCCTTCTAGAAATTCTCCATGCAGCTTGTCCTTGTGACGCTTTTACGTGGTAGATAGGCTGCACGGATTTCCGGTGTAGAAGCCGGGGTTGCAATACCGGAGTAGAGTAGAGTGGATGCTACTGGCCAGGGCTGCCACAGCACCTTGACCAAACTCCGATGTATTGGCTGGCATAGGGTAGCTGCATTTGGGCCAACGACAGAACACCTCAACGTTACTTCGAGGTCTAGTCTATCAGGCAAGACGAACGAAGTGTGATAAGCAAATAATCGCTGAATCTCCTGTCCGTTTTAAGCACTCCAGCCAATCCAAGGGTGTCTCCGATGATGCCAAGTCATATCGACACACAAACTGATCACTGATACAATACATTCATCACAAACGGATAGGGCAAGGTTTCGAGACTCCTCTCAAGAATGGTGGATCAAGGCGAGTATTATTGAAGAATAGTGCATCAAATCTGAAAGGATTTTACCGTCGCCAACAACTTAATTAACCAATCATTCGTCTTGGCCGGCCTAATCTATATGTGCTTTATGGAAATCAAAGGGCTATGATAATGAGAAGCGAGTCCGGGAAGAAAAACAAAGACAATGAGAACAAGACCCGAAAAAACCATCGATGCTTCTTACTTTTGACTGTGACGAGAAAGATAAAAGAAGCTCATATCTGACAAAGAATCCAACATGTTCATCAGTTCAGGGTACGTGTTGTGAACAGCCGTCACCCAACGACAACATAACAACGACGTTTAAGACCAACGACCCTAGGCACTCTGCGCTGACAAACTCAAGATCTTCAATATTCAGAGATTAATTGCAACTAGAGTTCTCTTCATCATGATGACTGGGACTATTCAGACAAGGCCATTTACTGGGGTGCCGTTTTGCGAAAGGCACTTTCAATCATTTATATTCAACTACATCACACGACAGATCGAAATCGAGAAGTTGTCATCAACAAGAGCGATACAATCGGGCCCAACTCGAGTACAACCACGGAGAGTTGCAAAAGATAAGAATCCTCTTGGAAAGATCACGAAGAAGCGTGAGGCAGACGAGGAGTTGCCAAAATCTACAACAAAGAAACGGAAAGCTAACTATACAGCCCAGAGGACCAAGAGGTGGAATGCATTTATCAAATTGGTGCAGCCGCAGGTGAAGGAGAGGCGTGATGCTACAGAAGACGAAGAATTCAGCTGTCCCTTTGGATCTACTCCTTGGTCATGCAAAATGTGCATATCCGAGGTAGGCGAATCAACTGAAGAAAATCTGCTGTTTATGGGGGAGCCCACGGCACCTTGGGCCAATATGGCACCTGACAGGCATCCTGCAAGACGGCTCAGCTTATGGAAGAATTTTGGGATAGCAGAGTTTCAGACGTTTCAGTATGAAGGTTTGTCATATGTTATTGATACGTGCCGACAACCAATGTTTATGATGCTGTGAGCTTTTGCTTACTACGAAACAGTACCAGGAAATTGCTACAAGATCAAAAACTTTGCAAGACACTTGATACTTAAGGCACGATAGAACACGAAGTGTGCAAGAAGCATAAGAGATGATTAATTGACGGGGATATCTTATCGTCTGAACTAGCCCTGGAGAAAAGCTCGTGGCATGATTGCACCTGGACTCCTCCAAATACAACGGTTGAACTGTCATAAGCCAAGATTGCAAGTGTGAGAACGAACATAATGACTAGAGCCTGGATACTAAACAGCCTCTCCTCGGATTTTGGGCATTCTAGATTCATTGAGTCAGCTCTGCTACCAGTCAAAGAATTCGAATGAGATTACGTACATCATGAACCAAAACCAGATACCGAAGCCGATCAGCACGAGGAGGATTACAAATCCATACCAATACTTTTCGAATTTGGCATGTTGCTCCTCAGAGAGAGAATCGAGAGGGCCCAGGATCATGTTTACGGTTGCGGTTGCGGTTGTGGCCGTGGATGTTGATGTTGTTGTTGTACTGGATTGATGGATAGTGATGACACTTGCTGACTTGGACAATAACGAAGAGAAAAATTCAATATTTTAGAAGCAAGAGAATAGTAAATGGGAAGAAGAGCGGTACAAATAGGCCGCAATGAATTTCGTAGAGTTTATGTCTGTCTAAAGAAGGTCTCTAGCATATAGAGCTTATTCGAGAGAACCCTTCCTTATTTATGAAGCTTTCACTAACCTTTACTCCGTCACATATATCAGCCAGTCAAAAATTACCTGCCTGGGTAGATTGACATGTGCTTTGCTGCCGACAGGACACCAAGAATGCAAAAATCACAGTTTAAGCATCAAAGTGTCGAATAAGGTAAGCAATAAACCTACCTAGACGTGATTTGCTTGAGAAACACTGTATATACCTCCAAGGAAAGAAAGTTAGTAGCAATAGGCAGCAGAGGAACTGTTCACATCCAATTGCTACCAGTGGATGAATTGATAGTTAAAGCTTATGACATCTCAACGAGATATATCAAGCTAATACACTAGAAATTCACAATTAACTTTAGCTTTCAGAAGGTAATATACGATACTGCTAATAGTAACTTGACTGGTGAATGCCGAGGTGGAAAGGTAGAGAAATCGTCAATAGTCAGTTTCTTCTCGTTAAACTCAGGGGTATACGTTTAACAACTCTGACAAGCCTCAACACTCGATGCTGCTGCCCGCCCCATTTCGTCAATTAACCCAGGTGCAAAGCACATTTACTGCTAAAAGCGTTGTATTTTCAAAAAAGTCTCTTCCTGTTGAGTGTGTCGGTGTACATCTTCTTGGTCAGCTGGCCGTAAGTGATGTGTGGTTAGAA
Organism: Fusarium musae; assembly: GCF_019915245.1. Lineage (NCBI taxonomy): Eukaryota > Fungi > Ascomycota > Sordariomycetes > Hypocreales > Nectriaceae > Fusarium > Fusarium musae. The sequence continues at coordinate 2,674,572 of NC_058392.1, read as the reverse complement.
GTGGAATAATATACTCCGTTCTTCCGTTCATTACCTCGAGCATGAGAACGTCACATTGCCTTACCAAGATAACGAGCTAAGGCTAAAAGTGAAAGGTTGAGCCACGTGAAGCATATAGAAGCTACTGTAAGTGAAGTGCCGGGGTTGGTTGTGTTAGTGGCAAAAACGAGCTGTTATTGCGATCCAATTAAAAGGTGTAGCCAGAATGGGTGATGTTAGTGGCGACGAACCTTAAAGCTTGGCCTTGGGATTTCTTACAGTATAACGGCATATTGTGTAATGTGAGATAAGATGGACCATTTGGCCTTTTCTTGCCAGTAATACTGGTATAGACAAGATTAATTAATATTCTCTTAAGTGTTGTTGAGAATATCGAGAACATTCGAGATTACCCCGTCTCTACCGCGATACCCTGTCATCAAATCTCGAACCATCGTGGATCATCACGCGGAGGCTAAAAAGCTGAGCCAAGTCAAGGAACCGCCAAAATCACTCACATCACCCCCACAAAGCCAACTCAAATCGCCAACCAGAAGTGTAATCCCACGTCAGGACCCCTCACTCGACAGGGACAAGGAGGGGCCTTTTGAGATACACGCACAAAGGCCGCATCCCACCAGCTGAGTATATAAGACCCTGCATGATCCGATCAGATTCTCTCTTTTTTCTTTCTTCCATCCTCAACTCACAAACAAATTTTCAACAAAACAAATTCGACTCTTTTTATCCTCCAACTACTTCAAACCTCACCCACCAAACAAACATCACAATGGCTGGCGACTGTGGCTGCTCTGGTGCCTCTTCTTGCAACTGCGGCTCTAGCTGTAAGTCAACACGACTCTATTCTCATCTGTCCATCAATACTGATCCGTGCTAGGCTCTTGCTCCGGCTGCGGCAAATAACTTCTCCCATCCCATTTCAATCACGAACTATTGAGATACCACACGCGACCTTTGTCGCAATTCTACGAAACAATACATGGATGCATGAATTTTGGTGTTGAGCCCAGTGTGCTCGGGGAGATGGCGGTTGGAGTTGGGGTTTCACTGGTTGGCTTGTAGTGCAATTCTGAAATACACTTCTTCATCATCATAAGCTTTACTTCGTGAGATGGTCTCCGTTCTACTTATCATTCATTGATATGTTGCCGTGTCATGAGCATACCAGAAGCAGGTCGTGGCCTATAAGCTCCCTTGTCACGCGATCCAAAACTCACCCATCTACCTAAGTATCATAATCATGTGTTGGCAATCCGCAATGCTTACGTTTCATGATCTCCTATGGGCTCATGCGTCCAGTGCTTGGGTGCATTCATAGGCCAATCTCCAGGGTCCCATTGCAGACGGTCTTACGCTCATGATTATGGACTTGCTGTGATCTCCTGCTGAAGTTCAGCCGCTCATGAGCTGACTCAAACTCATCTAACTCAGTTATGTCGGCAATGTAAGGTCATAAGAAACATGCTTGACAATCTGGCCCTCTGGCCTCTCTGACCAGACAAGACAAACGTGATTTATGGACTCGTCGCCACGGGTCGCTTGTCCGAACAAAGCTTCTACCACATGTCGAGAAGGAATTTAGGGAACGAATACGGAGAGAAGAATCGACTGAATCGCAGCTCAAGAGAGCGAAGACTGGGCGGTGAAGCTAGGTAAGTCAATAAGTCATTCATATCCATCTTAAGGCCACGGCGAGGGGAAGCGTTCTAGGGCATAAACAAATAAATAGATGTCTTTTCTGGATAATTTTATCTGATGCTCTTGGTCTGCAAGGCTGTAGAAGGAAGCGTAGGAATTCTCTGGGGAATCTTCTGGGGTCATGGCTGCTGTCAGCTGGCGCCTGGGAACATCATGGCCCCGACATTTGAGTCAGCTAGTGTATATAAACCGACGAGTATTTTGCATAAAATTATAATAATGACATTCCGGGCATGAATTGCATAACGCGTTCCTTGACCCTTCTCTCCGCGATGTTGAGAGATGTGTCATCCCATATCAGCTTGGCCACAGCCTTGCGATACTTATCACTATTCGCAATATCTGAAGGACGTGATGTTGAGAGGATTCGCCGAGGAAACACCCGTTTGAAATGCAAGGGAGCGATGCTCTAACAACCTACAGATGCGAGACGTAAGTCCTTGACATCGCTGTTCGGTAGTAAAGGTTCGGTATTTTTAAGCACTTCAACCGGTACGGCTGCGAGGTGACACCGCCTCTGAACAGACATTTTGGAATTGAACGGGTACTGGAAAGGCAGATGGATGAACGATGATCAAGCCTGATTGACGAAATCGCCTCTGTCCTTGGATGTGACTCGGTCAGTGTTAGTCCTGGTAAATTGAACCCAAGTCATTGACATTCAAGCTCCCGCGAGGCGAAATAAGCTGGTACGTCGAATTCATCGCCATGATCGAGTCTGAAGCTCTTGTCATATCGAGAATGATGAAACACTTGTTCATAGGTTGTTGATTGTGTGCCTGGACTTTGAGTTTTTAAGAAAATGATGTCTTTGGCAGCTAGGCAGTGCCGCACAGCATATAAGTGGATTGGGTATGTATATTGACATAGAGCTTCTGTAGGCGACATCAGAATAGATGTGGAATATGTTAGCACCTCGTCAAATAAAGGAGGAATAGCCTTGAAAATAGATCATATCGGGTTTTAAAGATATAATGGAGCCGGCAACATGGGAAACATCTCTTGGTATGCAAGTGGTATGGCAGGTGACATGTTGTGATGTGCATGTTATGCTGTGGTACATTCTCACATGGAAGCCTTTGAGATTCTTTAAGTGATCATTAATGAGGTCCATGGAGTCTTGATGAGAGCCAAGTTCGAATTCATACTAGCTTCCGAAGATACCATATTCTAGCCCGTGACCTCTGATCGAAAAAGGATAGACCCTGGAAACTCCACTGCTGATCATTAGAAGCAAGGCCTTTGTCCATTCCCGGCAACTGATTCATGTGCTTGCTTGGTGGTGGCCGAGAAAGCATGTGATAAGCTAGAACCAAGCCGAGAGAGAGAGTAAGAAAAGGCCATGAATGGATGGATGACTGCGCCTACCAAGGAAGCTCACGTGGATCTTTTCATATCCCTTTGTCCCTCTCTTACATTGCTGTCTTTATATATCTTTTTTTTCTAATATTGATTTGATCTATTTCGGTTGAGACGAGTGCATCGAGTCCCAATCAAATCGTGACATGCCGCTGCTGCACAGCTGACGTCGCGGGGCAAGCAAGGTCAATCTGGGGTAGTCAATGCTGAATGACGCCTGCATTGAGAAGTGACTTACAACGTTACAGAACAAGCAAAACTTGGAAGACTACCTAGACTTATCAATGGCAGCATTTGTAAGTCCTCATTTCACTGTCTGTTCCCTTTTATCCATCTTGATACCTTTTTCTGTTGCTGTTTTCCCCTCTATGTCTCTTTGGCAGCCCTAGGAGTTTAGGAGTTTAGGTGGTCGCTAAAGTGGCGCCCCATGACATAACCGTCTGTGTCCTCTCAGCCCAGATCCAGGGCTTCACTTCAGTGACTCGACCCTCTGACGTCGCGTCGCGGCCGACCACGCGGGCAAGTTAGCCACATCGATCAAGATTCTATCACAACTCTCGTTCACGCTGTTCATCAGCTTTGTCGGAAATGCCCATCAAATCGACTGCCTGCTTATTAACGACACAACTTCAATAGGACACGCCGTGGCTGTCGCATCTTGCACCGGCACCCATGTCTTCCCGTGATGATGCGTCTCACGGCGCATCACCTCCCTCGTACGAACCTCAACCTTCCAGTACGGGTGCTCCTCCGACATTTGCATCTTTCTCCCCAGTAACGCTCTCCGCGAATACTCCATCCCGATCGTCCCGAAGGTCAACTATCCTCGTCCATCAAAAGAGCCCCCTGCTCCTCGCTACTCCTCCACAGATCACCCGCGCTCTCGCCTACAGCCACCCCTTCCTCCTCCCCTTGAATACGTTCGCAGGCCTCCTCACCTGGAGCACTGGAGATCCTTGGCAGAGTTTCTTACTGTTGTGCTTCTTCTGGGCGGTTGTTCTGTATGGCGATGTAGTAATAACGTGGGCCGGCCCCGTCTTGGTCGGAGTGGCACTCATCGTTGGCATGTACGGCCGGAGATATAGTCCCCTCAGTAGTAGTGGGTGGACTGATATTCGAGGTCAGAATGCTGGCACCAAGGGAACAAATCAGAACGCCGGCGAGAGCAGCCAGCAGAATGGAAAGGCAAACGCCGGCGAGAAACAGTCGAAACATGTTAGGGGAAATTCCGAAGTTACCAACACCAAACATCAGAAGACACTCGACGAGATTGTCGAGACTCTTAAACAACTTACTGGGAGATGTAATGTTCTGATGGAACCTCTGCTCGACATGACGGATTTCCTAAGCACTCAGACGACCCCGACTAGTGCGACCACACGCCCAGCGCTGACTGTTATCTTCATGCGACTGCTTATCATCACTCCTGTTTGGATTGCGCTTACTGTTCCGCCCTGGAAAGTCGTCACGACAAGGCGTGTAATACTAGTGGCTGGAACCATCATCTTGACTTGGCACGCAAGGGTTCTGCGAGTTTCGCGGGCCATTCTCTGGAGAAGCTCCACAGTTAGACGACTTGCATCCGCCATCACCGGGTTGCAATTTGATACTCCCGAACAGCCGTTCAAAAAGGACCTGGCCAAGGCTGCTAAGAAGGGCCAGGACCGTGTTGCTCAACAGCAGGAATCCGAACTTACAAAAGCTCTTGGCAAGGCGTCGAGCTTCCAAACTAATCATGGAAGAAGGAACGGCAATGCGAAGACTGCGGGTGTCAAGTTCACCTTCATTATCTATGAGAATCAAAGACGATGGATCGGGTTGGGATGGACAAACAACCTCTTTGCATACGAACGAGCGGCCTGGACAGATGACCATAACAACTCAGTTCCCGCCAAAGACGATTTTGAACTACCCGAGGTAGAAGATGGAAGTCGTATGCAGTGGCGATGGGTTCCTGGAACCCGTTGGCGTGTTGATGGCGTGTCTGATGAGCATGGCCCTGTGGACTATGACGGGAACGAGGGGAAGAATGGCTGGATCTTCTATGACAACAAGGTGAGAAGCCATGGCCTATGGCAACGTATTGTCTCTCCTAACCGACTTTTAGTGGCAAAATGGCCAGCGGGGTCAAGATGGATGGGGTCGCTGGACCCGACGAAGAAAGTGGTATCGCGATGCCGAGTTGGTCGAGGTGGACCAACCGGAAGATGGCCAGGAGACTGAGAAGGAGCTTAAAGAATCCCCTTCAGTAACGAAACTCAGGTCTCAGCCATACAATTCCAGCAACGAAACCATGGTTCCCGCACGAGCTGTGCCCGATCAGAGTCATGGCGAAGACATCAGTAACGATGACGCGAGCTCCAAAGCAGCAGACGATTCCTTGTCAGTACACTCGACATCTTCCAGATCTTTCTTCAAGTCGCCCTTGATGCGGAAACGAATCGCTGACCGATCCGGAGCGGATAACAAAGAGCGCACCAGAAGAGACAGTAGGACGAGTAGGACGAGTAGTTTGTACAACGATGATGACGCCGATGCTCTAAGTGCTGAGTTAGCCCTTGAAATCCAGAAACAAGGTAGGCCCGGTGGACAATGGGGGATAGGCGACGAGGCACGAATGAGTCTTGAGTAACGGTGCACTTTGGCGGCGTTTGATGGACTGGGATATATCGGTGGACGACTCGAAGCATGGGTGACTGGTAACGAGATAGCAGGCTTTGAGAGGGACGGCGTACGGTTGATTGATCATTATGTACAAGAGTAAGGAAGCGAGAACTTATGACGAATACCAGCAACGTTCCTCGGTTGATTATGAACAAAGAAATTGAACCGTTTACTAGTTTACAAGCAGTGACGGTTCTCGGCAGTTCGACCTGATGACGATACTCGAATGAGAACAAAGAAGGGCTCGTGACACTTGGCCGCGTTGAAGGGATACACAGGGGAAAAAGGTTGTCACACTGGGGCTATAAGTAGTCCATCGGTAAGGTCGGCCTTAATAGCTTAGGTATGTAGGCTTTTTCGGGAGTCCTGGTGTTGCTCCTTGCCAGGTCCCTGTCACTGCCCGATTAATAAAACATTGCCTACCTATGTTGTTGACTTTCCAACTTCACCCCAACAATCTTTCCCCTTTCAAACAGCTGATTCCCCTCGCATTCCTTTCATCTATTCACTGCAGTATCTACTATGGAACTTTCAGTCCCTCCTCGAGATGCGAATCGCACTCTTCGCAAAAAGAGAAGCAACCGCTCCAGCGCCTTGACCCTCTCCCTCTCCCCAGAACGCGCTCAACATCAACAACGGAATCTTACCTCTCCAGCAAAAGCATCACCATCGATGCGATCATCCCTCGTTTCTCCTGACCTCGTTTCTAGAAGCGCCTGGTCAGCAACACACCACCGCAACATCTCTAGCTCCGGTCCATCACCAGGAACATCACTCGCTAGTATCGAATATCCCTCCCGCGCTGAATCCGTACTTACCATTCGAGCTCCTACTGCCCACGAGAGAGGTGGCTCGCCGCCACTTACGCCGTTCCCTCCGTGGGTTAGTGAGGAGGAAGATGAAGGCGATGGAGATTGCGAGACCAGAAATTGGGAGGGATCAACAACCAGGACGGATGGTAAGAGGCATAGCTACGATGGAGGGCATGTTCCTGTGGCGATTGCGAGGGTTGAGGGGAGATGGGTTGTTAGTTCTCTGGTACATGGACTCGTGCTCGTGTTGCAGTTTGCGGTGACACTGGGTGTTTTCAGTGCCTTGATGTGGGTTACCGTCTGGAAAGAGAATGAACCTGGTAACGACTTTGACAACTGGTAAGTCAACTTTACTGATCTACCTCCTGGAACACATCTAACAGGTTTCAGGCTCTGGAAATTCGCTGACCCTACCCTCGTCGTTGTCCTTCTCCTCTGCTCCACAAGTCTTTTGATCCACGAAGTAAAACTTCTTTCTTCTGTCGCCCTACTCTATCTCGAGTCTCTTATTCTTGCTGCCACAACACTATCGAGTCTTGTGCTTTGGGCCCGGTGCTTCCAGGAGGAGAGCCGCAGCGTCAAAGGTGTGTTGATGGGGTGCAATGTCATGATGTGGGGACTTGCTCTCTTTGGATTCATCCGAGCTGTTGTTATATGGAAAGTAGAGTCTCAGGATGATGAAGCTGATCAGGAGAGGGCGGTAATGTACGGGACCTTCGTTCCTTGGGATGGTAGGAGGGAGTCCGTGTGAGGAGATATAAGGAATGTGGAGTCTGATGATTGTGTTCTGAATGCTGGGAAAAGGCCACGGCCCAGCAAAAGCTTGGGCAAAGGAGGTAAAAGACTTCTGAGTCTTCTCCCAGTCGGTTCCTCAAACCGGAGATCTACTAGACTAGTGGTCAGATAGTACATGGAAGCACCATGGTACATTGTACTGTTGAAGTTGAATAGCGCTTCTGAGAACAAGTCTACCTTGAGAACTCAAGACTCTTGGTAATCTTGGCCTCAAAATCAGAATATCATATCCTCATCTAGTATGTTTTTCGTCCACGTAAAGTAAGCAACCACTACGACTCAAGTACCATTTGGACCAGGCCTATAGGTGGTTACGCAGAGGGTAGCCCGTTTCATATGATTTCCTACCTATTCGAGCAGCCGCACTGCAAGCCATATTGAGAAAGCAGATATAAAGCGCCACTGCAGCTATTTGAAATCGATGCAAGCCTTTCAGTGCTTACTCTTGCAGATTCGGTCTCGGTCTAGGGCTTCAATTGGAGCGGAAATTCCACAAGGCTGGACGGAAACAACCCACAAAGTGGGTGTAGGATCATGCTTCTGCAATTGAGGTAGCATTGGTATATGGATAAGAATCTTGGCGAGCTTGGTCTGGAACCAAAGCTCCTGGAAGGTCAATGAGGTTGAAAACGGCCCGCAATTGCTCTGACTTGCGCTAGGGTGTTGCAACAGTTGAGGCTTGAATCAATGGGAGAAATAAACGAGTCAAGGAACTCACCAAGTTCATACCCAGACTTGCAAGATGTTATGAAAGACTACAGAATATCTTAAATTTATTGACGAGCCTATCCTCCTAATTGTAGTTGTTAGTTAAGTTTAACTTGAAGGCTCCCCTTCTGCATGGTGTTGATAAAAATGCTATGCTTTCAGGTATTTCCTGAAACAATATTCTAAGAAAGTAAGCATAAATGGAAACTCATGCTGGCTTTTGGTAGGATTCGATAATCACGATGGAGTTATTGGCCGAGCTAGCGAATAGGAGGGCGCGGCAGAAGATAACCGTTGTAGTATGGATATCCATCATTAGACTTATATGCAAACTAGAGCCTTGACAAAACGACACTCGACCGAGAGGGACGTGATGATATTTGTAACACTTCAGGGTAAATTTACTTCCATATATGTAAGCTAAGAAGTAGCCATTCAAAATATGCGTGCCAATATTATTAGTGAGCCGGGGCTTTATAAGAGAGAGTTGAGAAAGGCCAAAGTACGTCGTAAAAGTAAGCTTGCGTTGAGAGATGTAGTTCTAAACGCTCAAGTATAGACAAGGGTGAACTAGCTACATGCTTAACCCATCTATCCTTGCCTCTTTGGTTCGCATACAGGGTTCATAAGGCTGCTGCATACGGAGTTGACACTTGGCCCCCAACTTCGAATAGGAAGGACAACGGAGTAGGGGGTAGTTATTTGTGAGAGAATCGGGTGCTACTGCTATTTTTCAGATATTGAAACTTCTTTCTTTATATCGGTGCACGTTATGGGGTGACTCTATGGTGCCCCGCGTGCGTTGTGCTTGGGCCTCTCCCCTGGGAGGACTACATACACACATATAGAGGACCATTTCCTACTGTCAAGGCTTGTTCCATTAGATCTCTTCATTCTAAATCTGTCTTATAATTATATCTTGCTCCATTCGACCCCTCACAATGAGCTTCACATCTCCCACCGAGCAGTTCAAAAGCTACCAGGCCTTCGGTTCTGGGTCTTCACGGTCGAAACCGCCTGCTCAGTCCTTCTCATCAAGAGTTGACTTCAGCGGCCAATCATACGATATGCCTTACTTTGCAGGTTCTGATGTTTCTGTTTCCAACCTTCAGACGGCGAGCACTGCGTCGAAGCACTCTGTCGCCGACGTTCTTCAGGGCTTTACACCGAAGCAATCATCAGACGCCCCAAAGACAAAGAGTTTTGACAAGAAGAGACTCTCCAGCATTCCCAATACTTCTCAACAAGGTACTTGTGCCATGTGCCAATCTATACACTCTACTAACTCCATATTCTAAGCTCAACCTTCGCAGCCTCCCAAAGCCAAGATAGATTACACTGGATTCCTGGAGAGCCTCGACTTTCCCTCCATCGCGGATCGCAAGATTGGTCAAGGCTCTGGAGATATTAGCACGAGTCAATGGTTGGTTCAAGAAGCTCTCTTCACCAAATGGCGGACTTCTAACGGGCTTCTTTGGCTGAGAGGCTCAGAAGGGAGTGGAAAGTCGGCTTTGATGAAGCAAGCTCTTGAATAATGCCAGGGCCCAAGTTCAATTCACTTGACCTATTCTTTCTCTCCTTCTGGAGACGAGGCTAGAACATGCCTAGGCTTATTCGAGTCCCTTCTACGTCAATTGGTCCCTCAGGCACCAGAGGCATTCACAGGCATCAAGGACAGGTTCGACAAGACCCAGTCTTGCTTACCCCCTAAACAACAAGTAGCCTGGAACGCGCAAGAACTTTTTGACGAACTGATCAAAATTCTTCCAAAGATCCTCAGAACTCACTCGGTCTTTATCTATGTCGATGGTATCAATTACTCGGAAGGCGAAACGGGTCCCAAGCTTGTGCCAGACTTTGCCAAGTTGGTCGAAAAGTCTCAGATTCCCACCAAGCATCCTACCATAACTCAGGGACTGAGAATCATCTTTTCTAGCACGCCTTATTCTATGAAAGATCCCTTTCCGAGATCGTGTATTCAAGTTGACGAAAAGAATGGACCAAGTTTGAGAAGGCATTTGGAAGGGCAACTCTCCAATATCGACCTTAACACACAACATCTAGTTTCTACGAAGGCTGGATCTTCGTTCATCGCGGCTCTTCTGATCGTGAATCACATCAAGCTGTTCGGGCCTGGGCAGTCATCCCTTGTCCAACAGCCGTCGCCTACACCTGCGCCAATCTCGTTCTTGCTAGGCGCTTATTTCCAGGACATGGCACACCAGGGTAGCAGTGGTCCCCTTTCACTATTCAGATGGTGTTGCTTGTCATCGAGGCCACTTAGTTTGCCTGAGCTTCGGGTCGCTTGGGCTCTTGATGCACTACCTAAGGTCGTTTCCATCAAGGAATTGTCACATACAGAATACTTAACGCGATTTGGTTCCGACGAGAGCTTCCAATCCTGGATCAAGACTACTTCTTGGGGTCTTCTTGAAGCTGTGACGGTGGGCGGTGAGAAAGTTGTGAAGCCTATGCATGACAGCGTGTCGGATTCCTTTATCTCAAAGGGGCTGGACATTCTTTCTTACAAAGCTCAGTCCGCAGGGGCCACTTTCTCTCCTTTCCAGCAGGCTCATCATTCCATCGCCACTTGCCTCCTGCGATATCTTACAATCCTGTCCAAAGAACCAAGATGGGACTCTATGGCTCGAACAAACCCAGCACTCCGACTTGTTAGATACGCTACTAGCTGGTCTTATCACATCACTTCTGCAGGCTTGGGGAAACCAGAAGCCTCAAAGCTCCTGAAGGTGCTAGCTTGGCCGTCGGATCAAACACTCAATGTCTTGGTCAAACTTGGCCTCGGTGATATCCAGGGGACACTCTGGGCTCATTTGTTTGCCATCTATGGCCATGCTCATTTCCTGTCAGTCGCTATTAGAAAAGCTGGAAATGATGTCCTTGATGTGCAGGATCGCCAAAAGAGGACGCCCCTGCACCTGTCTGCTCTTCATGGCCACTCGACTGTGACAAAGCAACTTCTCAAATCGGGTGCAAAGACGAACGCCCAGACAGTTGGCGGGGATACAGCTCTTCACTTTGCGGTTCTTCAAGGTCATCAAAGTATCATGAAGTACCTGCTTGAGCGTGACCCGAATTTGATCACTGTAGCAGATGGTCAGTCGCATACGCCACTGTTCTCGGCCGTCTTTCGTGGAAGCTCGTCTGCAGTAAAGCTTTTGATCGATAGAAGAGCCGACCTCAGGGCTCTTGACACATATGGAAACTCCGTCCTACATCATGCTGTGAATGCAGCAAAGTCCAGTGTCATAAAGCTGCTTTTGGATAGTGGCTCAGACGTCAATCGACAGAATTCCCAGGGTCGTACCCCTCTACATCTTGCCATTGTCGGAGATCACTCTTCTGCCGTCAAGGCATTGCTTGACAGTCGTTCTCGAACAGATATCGCAGACAATCTGGGCAGAAGAGCTCTCCACGAGGTAGTTTTGTCAGGTAACAAAGCCTGTACCCAACTTCTGTTGAAGCACAGAGTGGCTGTTGATGTAAGGGATAACGATGGTCAGACGGCACTCTTATATGCTATTCGAGGCCGCCACGGAAGCCTCTTGAAGCTTTTACTTGAGGGCGGTACCGATATCAATGCCATGGACAAGTATGGTTCCACAATGATCATGGTTGCTGTTCAAGCGTCTGACGAGAAACTCACGCGAATCCTGCTGGAAAAGAACCCGGATCTTGGTCGACTAAGTCGCGAAGGACACACCGTCGCTTTCTATGCCGTTTTCAGAGGAAAAGCAGTATCCTTTCTGTCCGAAAGAAGAACAGTCGATCGCTTCGTTGCTCTTCAGACGCTATCAGAAAAGGTATCAGGTGTGGCATCCCGAGTGGAAGGAGTGCCAACAAGAGTTCATGGCCAAACACGGGAAGAAGAAAGACGCAAGCAGTAACATGAAGAGCAAGGCCAAACCTGCCAAGGTTAAGAGCGCCCCTCTGCCATCCAAAAACGATGCTGCTCCAAAGTCTCGAAGATCATCCAAGGTCCCGTCCAATATCGTCTCAAAGACAACCATCAGTGTTCCTAAATCTCGAGCTGGTGAGCTTAAGAGACCTCAAGAGGCTCGAGGACCTCCGAAGCCTGTACCACGGAATGGAGTGCCAAGAAAGCCCCAGAGCCAGAGTCAATCCCAGATCCAGAGCCAAGATAGGCCTCAGGTGACGGTAAATACATCCGCCCCTTTAGCACCTAGCAACCCAGTGTCGAAGGTCTCTACAGGAGTGCAAGGAAACCGAATGAATACCCCCAGCAACTCTATGGCAGCATCAGCGAAGCCAGGGATGCAGCAAGTTAGACCAGTTTCGTCCTTCGCGAATTGCCAACCTCCCCGGGTCCCCAGCGGGAGTGAAAGTGGAAGTGCTTCAGATGCGAAAGCCAAGGAACAGTCCTCAAAGCGTCCGAAAGCTCCTCATCCTGGCGGCTCCTCTTCTACTTTTCCAGCGAAAGCCCCCATAGTACAAAGAGGAAGTTGGGATATTTACAGTTCCCTAGCATCAGGATCTCCAGTACCTATCCAGACCGTACAGTCTCAGAATTCGTATGTTCCATATCCCGGTACGCCCCAAACAAGCCCAGGGAGCAAGTCCGGCTTCAACACAGTCGTTGCAGACATTCCAACCATTTTCCGTCGGCCAAGCCCAAAAGACTTCTTCATCCACAGCCCCAGTGCCTCTCAGCCAGTTCGAGAAGAGGTATTCCGTACCGTCGCTTAATTCTTGGGGGCAACCTGGAAGTAGTGGTTCTGCCTCTGCCTCTCCAGTTAGCCAGAATAGACCAGCACAGCCATATCAAGCATTTGGAGCCGCGTCCCAAAAGCCGAATATGTCACAACAACAGATTAATGCGCCTTATCAGAAGCCTGCAAGTCCAGTAGCTACAGCCAAGCCTCCTATGCCTCAGGTAGTACGTAAACCTGTTGGAGGAAAGCCTGTGGTGCCGGCTGAGAAGTCCACTCAGCAATCTTCCTTTCTTCCGTGGCAGCAACCGTAATCTCCATCAGGAGCAAAGTCTCCTCCAATACCAATGCAGGCACAAGCTGGTACGACACAGTCTTGGCCGAGCAAGCCGCAAGCTCCACCAAGCACGACGCAGTCTACGCCAAGGAAGCAAGGTGCAAGTGGCCCAGTGCCATATCTATCAAGCAAGGCTCCGGCTTTCTCTACTGGGACATCACAGCCTGCACTTACCAAGGATCAAGTTCATACTGCGACAGCGCAAGCTCCACCAGTAAAGCCTCAAGCTCAAGGTGATATGCCTCCCCGAAAACCTCAAGCGGCGCCTGGGGTCGTACAGCCCCAGATGACCAAGCCCCAAAGCCAGACTCAGACTCACCCACCGAGTGGAAAGACAGCTTCCGTATCATCCAAGACTCACGCTCTCCCTGGAGCAACACAACCTCAAGTTGCCAAACCTCGGGTGCAGCCTCAGGCTCAAGCCGGCAAGCCAGCATCGGTACCACCCAAGTCTCAAACACCAACTGGCGTAGTACAACCCCAAACAGCCAAGCCTCAGGCACAAAATGGAAAGGCAGAGCCTCAAGCACACAAAATGCAGGGTCCCCCAGGAACCTCTCAGATTCCATCAGGGAAGCCTCAGGGCCAGGGAGGTTTGCCTTCACAGAAACCTCAAGTACCTACTTCGAAAGTCCAAAGCCAACCAGTAAATCCTACAGTTCAAAGTGATACATCTGCGCAGAAGCAACCTGCTGTCCCTAAGCATTCTCTGGTGGTCCCTGCAAAACCTTCCGCTACCCCTACCCAGACTCAAAAGACAACTCCCGATCAGAGAAAGCCTATACCATCATACACTGAACCAGGCCCTGGAGGTGCCAAGTCTCCCATGAGCATTCTAGTACAAGGAAGTTCTAGCCAGAAACCCTATTAGTACATCGATGAAAACTCCACGATATCTTCAGTGCCTCATCATCCTGAACCCTTCTATCGGGGACAATACGGCGAACAGACGCAAACCTCAACTTTTACATCAAACAGAGAATTGCCAAACAGCTACGGCCCAGATACACAACAGACGGGTACGAGTAGTATGTCCAGTGGCAAGATGGCTGCAGCTGTCGGCGTTGGTATCTTGGCTGGGGCTGCTGGTGGTTATTTCCTGTCTTCCGAGATTCGTGAAGATCACTCTAATCCAATTATCACTGATGATAACAGCTATATCCACATTGATGCAGGTATGAGCCAGCAAGATGCATGTGACTCGGATGAGGAGTTGGGAACACGCGTGGAGTCTTCAGATCATTCTGAAGAGTTTTCCGAGTCCGAAAACGAGGCCAACTCTATCAACGACAATGGCTCCGATGGTTTTGTGTCCGACGAAGAGTATGAGCTTTCGGACTCTGAGGTTTCTGTATGTCAAGCTTCATCCGATGATGAGATCTCGGAGTGGGGAGAGTCAGACGCAGAATCGATTCATGAAGACTCTGACTCTGATGAACTTGATCTGGATAGCCCATACATGTCCGCCGACTTTACAGATAGTGAAGCTTCAGAAGCCGAGGATCTTGGTGCTCGCGACTTGCAAGCTGAGTCGAGTAGCGACCTCGACACAGACCCAGGCCAAGCTAGTGCTGAAGACTCCGAATCCGACGAGAATGGGTCTGTTAACAATGAATCCGAGGATGATCTCGACGAATCGGTTCAGTCTATGGAATTTCAGCAACAGAATTACATGGACCAGCAGTATCAGCAACAAGGTTATTTCAATGCTCAATATCAGCAACAGGTAGCTCAGCAAAGCTATTCAGAAGAGGACGAGCCCCGAGGCGATCACCAACAGTACCAACAGCAAGGTTACTACGATCAACACAATCAAGTAGCTGAGCAAACTGAATCGGAAGAGGATGAGCCACAAAATTTCCAGGCCCAGCAGCAGCAACAACAGCAACAGGCCTACTATGACGGGCATCCGCAGAATCAAGCGCCTGAACAAAGCGAGTCTGAAGAAGAGCCCTATCGACAACAGTATCAGCAGCAGGGTTACCACAGTGGGCAGCATCAACAGCAAGCAACTCAACAGTACGATTCTGAAGATGAAGAAGGGCACCAGGTTGCATAAGGATCCGTTAATTATGATAGCGACCAAGAGGTTGAGAGTGGGCAAGAAGTGAATAATGGCTATAGCAGCGATGAGCAGGATCAGCAGGCTACGGACGGACAATACAGTGGAGGAGGCTGGGGCAACAACTATGATTCTGATTATTAGTAGGACCAAATATTGCAATTGTTGGCTGTTATCGGTTGGAAGTAATTGGAGTTGAACGGTTCGGTCAAGTTAGACACGAGCTTTGGATATGTAAAAGATTGACTATTCTCATACTAGCTCTGATGATTAACAAGGCCAACTATGACAACTGAAACAGCCGTGTGAATGCCAACTAGACTAAACCCAAAGTGAGATGCCCTTTTAACGTTCTATATCTTGAGACCTGCAGAACATAGTGACTCACGCCGAACAGAGGTCACCTAAGTTATCCTAAACTGGCCACTAAGACTAGAGCACAACGCATCAACTCATCGTAAAATAACCATAAAAGTACCCTAAAATTCTATGAAGCCACTAGTGTATTTCGAATTGTTTATTTTTCTTGGAATACTCCATGTAAGAACCCCACGGGGCTATGCTTCGAAGAGAAGTGGATCAAGGATCATGCATTCAAGAGAACTAATACCTCAATCTTGGTGAAACAATTTCTCATATTTATCCACTGGGCGTTTAAAACCCTCTTCCCTCTCTCACTTCTTCTCATTATTCACGAAGACAAAAACTCACAATCTCATCATCAAAATGCCGCCCTCAGATATTCGAGTTGAACCAATCACTGATCCCGACGACTTCACGGCAGCGTTCAAAGCCGTCGCTAACGCATTTGGCCACCAAACACATGATGCCATCTGGATTGCCTTCAACCCAGGTTGGGATACCCCCGAGGGTGAGAGAGTCGGTATTCAACGTCTAGTTGATCGCTTTTCACACATCGCCACGAACCGGGACGGCCAACCCAACACCATCTTTGTAAAAGCCACCATCGACAACACCATCGCTGGCCTCGCGATATGGGAGCAAGCTTCTGTTGTTCCAGGCTATGGCAATCCCCCCAGTGATCTTGAATCATCGGGCTATTTCAAGAAGCTGTACCCTGGGAACGAAAAGGAGCAGAGATTTCTTGCTCAGGCGGATAAGTCACTCTTTGGGCGACGAATCGAGATCATCAACGAGAAAGCCGAGGCATCTCCTCCTGCAGTTTTTGTAATGGATCTTTGTGCTGTTGATCCCAAGTTCCAGAAAAGGGGGCTTGCGTCTAGGATGGTGCAATATGGCCTTGATGAGGCCAAGAGAAGGAATCTGGAGTGCATTACTGAAGCATCCACCATGGGAAGGTCGGTGTATCTGAAGTTGGGCTTTAAGCAAGAAGGCTCTGAGACGGTTTACAACATGGATGATGAGTTCAAAGATAGGGACCTGCCATCCAATGTCGTTCTAAGAACCGGCATCTAGGCCAAAGCGAGTGAAATTGAATATAAAACGTCTCATATTGTATGGCAATTTGCTCATCGTCACTCGCACTCAAATATCGTCGCCAATTTTGTTTCTTACAGGGTATGAGGCTTCACCTTGAGTCCTTCGGGCATCTTCCAATGATTAACAACACCACCCCAACTCTCCTCGTTATATCCCTCCTGGACCTTTTGACACGTCTTCAATCCCCATTGTGTAACACCAACCATCAAGCAACTCTCAAACATAAACGCACAACTTCCTGTTCCGACCTTGGCGGGCTTGAGCTCTGCGTTCCTGGCACCCTCTGTGCTCTCTGCGTCAGGGCCGTGACCGCTCATGACGTTGTGAAGACTTGCACCACCGGGGACAAAACCACCCGCGCCGCCCTTCTTGGCATCGTAGCCACCTTGTATCAGACCCATGAACTCGCTCATCGTGTTTCGGTGATACCACGGTGGTCGGAACGTATCTTCACCAACGAGCCAGCGTGGTGGGAAAATTACAAAGTCGGCTACTGCCGTACCTGGGGTGTTGGTTGGTGCTGAGAGAACGGTGAAGATAGATGGGTCAGGATGATCGAAGGAGATAGTGCCGATGGTGTTGAACCGTCCTAGGTCGTACTTGTAAGGATAGTAGTTTCCATGCCAAGCCACCACATCGAAGGGAGTGTGAGCTTGCACAGTCTTGAAGAGGTTATTGTTGAACTTGACGGAAACAGTATACTTGCTAGACCCTTCAGAAGCAGTAGCTCCAAAGTCTTCAGAGAAGCAAGCAACCGGTGACTGGAAATCACGAGCATTTGCAAGACCGTTCGAGCCAATTGGGCCAAGCTCAGGGAGGTTGAAGTGACCTTGATAAAGCTCAAGAGCATATCCACGGGCCGGGCCAGAGGGGAGATTGACTTGATACTTGACGCCTCGGGGGATGACAGCAATTTCCATAGGTCGAACAAGAAGCCAACCGAACTCGGTGCGGATATCAAGAGCGCCCTCTTGTGCGACGATGAGAAGATCACCGTCGGCAGAGTAGAATGCTGATTTCTCATCCATGCTCTTTCCAGCGGCATAGATGTACATACCCAGTCCCTCCTTGAGTGTAGGATCCCCAGCACCAGCAACGAGCCTCAAGCCAGTGACAAAGTCTAGATTCTTGGATTCATTGTGGTCAAAGGGATCCCAACGGAGCTGGTTTGGAATGTAGTGCAATTTTCCATCCTCAGCACCGTCGAGAGTCTTGTTAGTGTCGCCTGTTGACTTTGTGTCCTCTTGGTAAGGAGGATGCGCGCAGGATGGTAGAACGCGGTATAGCCATGTCTGCTTATTCTCGTGTCGCGGTGCAGTAAAGGCAGTTCCAGAGAGTTTCTCAGCGTAGAGACCGTATGGTGGCTTCTGAGGCGAATTGTGTCCGACGGGCAAAGCACCATCAACAGCTTCAGATCTAGCAAACAATCAGAAAATATTCAGAACCCGCACAGAACAGAAATGGTACTCACTCTAAATAGCAGTTGAAGCCATTCTGATATCTGTACTTCTCCTTGAGATCAAAGCTTGTGACAGGCATCTTGGAGGTAACTTTTGTCTGTTTGATTGGAATGTCGTTTCTCCTCAGTAAGTGTGCGAACAAGAAGCTTATAACTGTGTTCCTACGGCTTTGCGAACTTCCTGTCTCGATCAACGGATGACGGTCTGTAGCCGTGTAAGCCGTCAACTGTCAATTCCGCACTGAGTATGGAAAACGGCCCGACGTTAGCCGGGAAAGCATTGCGCCTGTGTTCCGCTAATGAATGTTACATGATAGAGGGGAATAAACCCGATAACAGCTGATTTCATCGCATATGACCGGAATATGTCTCTGTAGGATATGGAAGCTGATTAGTTATATCAACCAAGGTATATGTAGCTGGGCCTTGGATATTTCCGATCGGAAACTAGCTCCAGGTTTTCCGATTATACGTAACCGAAGCCATCGCCGCGGGGTAACTCATGTGGGCCTCATGAGTGAGGAGCTGCTTAAGCCGGGGACCATGTGGGCAACAGGCTCATCATGTCTTCTCAAGTTCAACGTCAATTGACAATCAACTTCACAGCATTATGAATCTCAAATTGTGCGGGGAATTTATAAATTATATCGAGGAACCACGATACATGGAACCTCAAAACGCCGACCGAATCGACCAGCGATAACAAGAACTATAGAGGTGTACACCAAGCGACGCTTCCAGCAGTCGCAAACATCATGACCAGGCCGAGAATATCTAGACGCAATATCCCGAGCGCCGACTCGCAACGAAACCAGCGAAACGAACAAGAATTATAGGAACTATTGAGACAGATACCGGGGTGCGATGGAGTCATTACTCGTCTTGCTTCTTGTTCTTCTTCTTCTTGCCACCACCGGCAGGACCGCCCAATGTTGTGCTTGTGGGCTGGGCCTGAAGGTGAACAACAAGTCGGGTCCATGACTCTTCCTTGTCCCACTCGAAACCAGCGAGATAGGGCTTGTCGAGCTCATCGTCGGCCTGGGTATGTCAGTCAGTAAGTGTTCGTGGGGAAGGTGTCTCAGAGGTCCAAACATACCCGCTTCTTATATGCCTTGTGGATAGCGTCTAGTGCATCCTTGATTGTTACACCCTTGAGGTTTCGTGCTGTTACCTCCTTTCCTAGTGGGAAGTGAAGGTCGATTCTCTTGACGGGCGGTTTTGACAGGTGAAGCTTAAGGATAGCAGGGTCTTCTACTGTATTGGGGCTGGTGTTGATCTTCCTATACGAATGGGTCAGTCAGTGACTGTTTCTTGATGTCATGCATGTGTAAGTCGAAATGCGGGGTTGAACTCACCATCCAGTCTTCTGAGTCTCGGGTGCGAGCTCGAGTTCAGTGCCCTCGGCCTCTAAAGAAAATGGTTAGAGAGAGTGCTCAACGATGCCCTCGTGACCTATCCGATGTCGGAAGGAGGAAGGGTAGTGATATCTAAGCTTACCAAGGTCATTGATGTTGTAAACGCCAGGTGCTGCTGCTGAGCTTTGTCGCCGCGTCTTCTTGTCATCCTTGGCGGGAGGTGAGCTTGAGAGGCCCTGGACGGCTGAATCGACCTTGGAAAGAGGTTCTGTCATGTTGAGTTGTTGTTATGTGGTTGATCGAGAAGATCTGATTTGATAGCTGATTCTGCTAGAAAAGGAGAGTAAAGTTAGTGATGATGTTGCAGAAAAGAGGTATCGGAGGGAGGAATGATGGTGTGTATGAGAGTGGAGAGGAAGTACGAACCTTTTGCGTAAAAAGCAGAAGATTGTAAGTGAGATTGGATTGGATTGCTGTTGTGCTGTGGTGAGGAGGGAGGAGAAGGGGAAGGGCCAGATGGAGGGGAAGTGGTTGTTACTTATTGCATTCACAAACGCACTTGCCATTCGGCGTCGTCCATGTCCGATGTTCGCATTGGGGCATGCAAATCCTCAGTCATCCAAGGCTTCACTTACTCAATCGCATGCATTACTCTACTGTACTGTACCGTCCCCTAGGGAGTTACTGAGCTGTCGTCAGACTGGGCGGGGTAACTGCCCACCTCACACCTCACCCGGAAGGGAAGGGAAGGACGAGACCTAGGGGGGTATGGGTATGATTGTGGTAGCATAGCAGTCTGTGCCTGCGCCTGCGCCTCGCTCCGTTCCTCGAACCAAATCAATTCAATGCTACTCTAGTCGATGTACAGTTACAAGTGCCTACGGATGCATTCAAGTTATTGTGGACTCCATCATTACACAATGTTGCGTTGCGTTGCGCTGCGTTGTGTTGTGCTCTGATAAACGTTGTTGGACAATCGCGTGACTTTGGCCTGACGGAAGGCGTGACGCCCCTGGCTCCAAGCTCAGCAGACCAGACCTGGGGCCGCAACGGGCTTAGCTCAGGCGCGATGCAAACCCACTGACGCAGGGAACCCGCTCTACGTACCGGTCTGGTACCCGCTTGAAGACCATCTCGGGTTAGCGCAGCGCACCAGAATCCGGGGAAAGCTTGTCCTGAGACCCACTGCGATCGGTCGTTGTGGGTTGTGGCGCGTGTGCAAATGGGCCTGGCCGATCGAGTGATTGAGTGAGTGAGTGGACACAGAGCAGTTGACGCTCGCGGAAGGCCTCGGTAGAATCATGAGGTCAATCCAATCATCAATGTCGATGCGGTGAGAGAATTGGGAAATGAAAGGTGAAGGAAGATACAAAAACAGATCTCGAGAGGGGTACATACCAACAAGATTGGCACTTTGGTTCGATTCAGCCATGGATGCCATCCATTCCCTTGTCCGCTTGTCATGAGCTATGACGAGGGATCGCCAGTTACGTTTCTGCCCCTCACAGGCTCATTCATCCCGTGGCCCCCGGAGACTTCGGCTCGCGGATGCTGTGCGGTGCTGCGCTTTGTTTTGGCGCCTGTTGGCTTCAACTTACAGCTCACCTGACTATCGATATGTCCCAGACATGACTGCACTACTGCGTCTGGACATGCATCGGCAGCATCCTAAGGTCGTACTGTAGCTACTGTAAGGAGTAAGAGGCACCTTTGTCGTAAAGACGACGTCGATGGAGACTCTTCTGCAATCAATCATCATCTCCCGTTCCCCTCCCTCAGCAACGCCCGCGTGAAACCTTGTGGCATCAAACTGAGGGGAAGTGCTTGGTCGATTGGCTAGTTGAGTTGCTGCTAGCTCGCACCTTGATGCGCCGAGTCAATCGAGACGCCTTTGGCATCAGATGGGTGTCAATCAATCAGTAAGGTTTACAGGAATCCTCTCGTCGAGATCGGCTTGGGCTAGGGTCTTGGTTATGCTGCCGCTGATCGTACCAGCGTCATGCTGCTGAGACCAGGTTGGGACTGCCGTGATGGCGCGCGATACGTCTGACTTCTCACGGGCAGAGAGCGCGTGCCCGGTTCCTTGTGACATGTCCCTTGTACCTGAATTCATGTAAATGTACCTTGCTCTTTTCGTGACGCTGCCGCAAGGAGACGACTCCCACATAAAGAGGGCATCTCTGCATCTCGGCCACCCCTCCACTCCTGGGGATCACTTGTCCATACAACTTCATCCAGCCTCAGTATAGAGTGCTAAATCCTTCTACTCTCTTTGTTCTTTGTATCTTTTGCTTTTGTTTCTATAGCTTCACCTTCATCATTGTCTTCCTCTTTCTCCTCGTGTCTTACATGGCCATCGTCAACATCCGATAGTGGGGTCGGCAACAGGCGACATCAAGTGGAGACGTTTGGATGGATCCCGTTAATCCCTGGCTTTCCCGTCTTTCTCACTCACTCACTCAGTGCCCAGCTGGAGTTTTGGCTAGAGCGTGAATTATCAGCTCACTCAAGCGAGCATGCCACCTTTTTAACGAACTCGACCGCCGAGAGGCGAGAGGCGAGCGCCGAAACGCAGTCCAAGAACGACGACTTGAACAGTAAAACTGGATGATTCGCATGCTACTGAACCGATTGATCACGAGAATTTCTTTTCTGACTCACTTTTCTACTTCGCCCATCCGGAATCTCTCCTCCCAAACTTGCAGTGAACGCAATACGAAGCGATAATAAGCTCGATGCGCAATGACTTCATTCCCAGTACCAGAAGAGGCTCCACGTGATGCGATCCCATGATAATCCGCCGAAGCTTCAATTCGCACGCACTCTCGGCACGGTCCAACGATAAGCAAGAAATCAATCAGTGAACCAAGCTCAGATCAGGTCGACACCGACTTTCTTTCAGCTTCAGCAACGTCAGATCATTTTACCCGTAACCCCAGGAATAGACATAGTCAGCCGCATACGCAGCAAGGAATAACTGCCACGCAATCCACCATCCCGTGTATTTTGCCAGGATATAACCTATGGATGGATAATCGACCTGCCGGGAATGGTATGTATCAGTGTCTGTGGACGCGAAACTGACAATGCCATGCCTCTCTCCATTTAGTTCTCGTCCTGAGGCTCATCCATTCGGTTTTTTGTGGCCCGATTCACATCATCCGCCGTCTTTCAGTTAGCATAGTCCGATTAAATATTAGTCCCTGGCCTCTATCGCCATCCCGCCAGACACCGCCTCGAGCGACAGTAACAAGCATAATCATGCGGCCAAGCTATCCGTGAAGAACCTCGCAATCGGCATTCCAACCCGTTCAAGTGAATACATATTCCATTGCAGCTGAACCGCCATTTCCGATCATTATGTGACGACTACGTATCTACAATGACGCCTGTTCCGTATACGAATACAGAGTTGTGGAGGATGACGGGCGGAGTTGGCTTTAGTGCTACCCTGGAGGATAAGGGAGGAATGGTTGGATAGACTTGCTCGACGAATCACGAGGTAATTAGTCGTGTAAATGTCCACCGGAGACATTGACTAACAAAAATATCAGGACATGAAATGGATTACAAGTTGACCGAATATCGATCCTATCGCTATCGCGTTTCTAAGCCACTAAAAGTCACCAAGTTGAGGTTGGTGGGAGGGCAGAATTCACTCTGAAACCCCTCACTCAATGAACATCTTGTTACCACTGTTATGTATCTTATCGGGCAGCAACACCACGATGCCGTTGACAGTAGATCTACGTACTACTGCGAATATTCCTACCACCAATTTGAAGGCATTTCCTCAGAGCCCAACTGATGGAAACACGAGTTGAAGCATATCCTGCCATAACGCTCAAGATTCTTCTTCGTTTTCTCAACAGAAACCATGTTCTTACGGACAGGCCGCATCTGGTCTGGCCGACTCTCGCCCAACACGCTTCAGAACTCAATTACGCAATGAAAGAGAACCCACAAACAACAACGCACCGATATGTTGAAGGTGACGAGGCCACTATGATCGCCAACTCGGAAGTGCAAAGTCGGAAAGAAGGATCAACAGAAAACCGCATGAATCTTTGCCCGTGTCCTCTCATCTACGGCTTGGGTGCCCAACCAAATAACGCCAACAACCTCCAAAGCCATGTTCGTTATGGTTGGAGTGAATGTTGAGAATTCCATCAAGGCAATCCGAAGACGATGGACGGATCTGGCATTGGCAGGGGCGAGACCATTTGTCAATGACACATCTTCAAAGACAGAAAGAATATACGAGATCCTCTAAGCCTACCATTACGTGAATCTCTCAAAGATCGAATTGTTGAACCATCATTCAATGCTTAATTACGGGTATCATTTTATCTAGAATAAAAGCTCTGTCATATACTCGTCCCTTCTGGCCCTCATAACCTCCACTCTATGTCATCTGAGAATCTTCTCTTACATGGTTTATCGGGAATCCGTTTGCAATAGCAGCCCCTCCCAGCTGCTTCAGCCACGCTGAGCCATCTCCTTCCGGCACAGGTCGATGCGAAAGATTACACTCAACAAAGATTGAATCGTCCATGTACTGCCAATCCGACACTTCAATGGCGCTCTCAGAGAGGGAACCCTGAAATGGCGAGGAGCTGAGTGCTGCGCAAGTCCACGCCATCTGTTGTAAGATTTCTATCATGGTGTGGGTCCATGCCGATACTGTCAAGCGTATTGAGCCATCTTCGACCTCGACGTGCAGCAGGCGTAGTCCAGGACATAAGAACGGGTTTTCGGTACCATCCCAAATCGACATGCCGGTGAATGAGTGGCCCTCGCAGCTCGACGCCGAAGCTTCTTTGACGGCGTCTTCGATACATCCCAGGAGGAGTTCGCCGCACTTGGGCCACTGCTTCACTGTATACTCAGATATCGTGGTGTAAACGCAGTCATTTGCGGTGCCAGTAATAGCCGGCAAGGAGCCCATTTTGACGAGTTGAGGATCTCCGATGCCTTGAAGGGGTCCAAAGAGTTGACACTCAAATTTGAACTGGATGGCGTGGAATCCATCGCTAGGGGGTCGATAAGGGGGTTTCATAAGGATGTGCCAGAGAGCTGATTCCATGAGATGCATTTGCACATAGTGGGGTGAGATCAAGACCTCGCGTATCCTTGAGATAAGATGTCTCGCAGACCTTCCTGTAGTGATATAGGTATGGAGAGAAGCAGCAATTTCATTCGGTGTGCCCCTGGGTGAACGGGCTGGGTATTCTCTGTCCCAGTAACTGCATAAGAGTTGGAGAGCAACTGGCAGTTCAATGCCCCGTGCTGCCTCGGACCATGTCGCAGGACGTCGTGATATACCGGGACCGAGTTTATCGAGTAGGCATCGCGGTGCTTCTGGCCCATTGAGGATCAATATAAGTTGACAAACAGGTCCATCGAACAATTTCTTGATTTGCTCAGTCGAGTCTGGATTCGAGTCACAATAGAAAGCCCACAGTTCATCCCATAACATCAACGTGAACTCAGACAACAATCGATCCAATATCCTATCAATGTTGACGCGAAACTTTTGCTCAGGGAGATAATAATGGGTGAGGAGTTCGTTGTTCAACCCATCGGCAAGGGCAGTGGCAAAAGCAGCAACGAGAGCGCCAGCGATGAGTGGCGGTACCAAGACCTCGGCATTGCTAGGTGACTGAGCAGTTCTCGGACGTCGGCTTGGCAGCGGTGGCTTTATGATGCTCAAAATAGAAGCATCGACAATAAGATCGTGTTCGTGCGTGGTGGATAACACGGGGGGACGTGGTGGGGGCATTGTCTTGTTGCAGTCATGTCAAATGGGATGGATGTCAAAGTCAAGATCAAGGAAGCATTTTTTAACTCAAAATTTACGGTTAAACCGCAAGAGTCTCATGTTGAAGATTCCATGGCAGAGGGAGTAAGGTATTCGTTCTTGGGACATGGTAGATATCTTCTGGGCGGAGCTGAGGCAAGTTTTTGATGGTCAAGAGCGACGATGCGTTGCGTGGCATTGCGTGGCCCCATGAGTAATTGGATTAGTCGGCTCTTACGCCGCCACCCAAAAGACCAAAGCAAAAGATCTCGAAGAAGGGAGAGACTTGTTTGAAGACGGAGAATATTTTTTAAATTAATCCGTCGAGTGATAATCCTCTTACGAATATGAATCCTCCTTTAAAATGATTGACGAAGCTCCTTTTTCTGTTCGTATTCCGTACAAAGTCTCGTCGCTTGGACTCAAAATGAGCGTCGAGGCCGCGTAATGGTTCTGTATGGGGCCATCAGATCCCCCTCATCCCCCTCAAGTGATGGGCAATTAATTTGCACAAAAATCGCGCTTTTCTTTATCTCTGATTGACTTGAAAAGGAGCCGAGTGACGAGGTCCTAGTAAGAATGAATGTGGAGGAGGAAGTGGAAGTTGTTCTCTCTGCCTTTTAAACATTGTCGCTTAATGTGGCAGTGCATCAACCTTGCACGTCCACTATATTAAAGCCGCCGATGGGACATAGCTTATTCAACGGTTAATGACATGATACTAACACTATAATACAAGGAGTGTAGTGATTTCCCATTTATTTTAAGCTTGTACATAGGCTTAACAATTACGATAGACTCATCTGCCCTTGCTGAGATACAGTCCACTTTTATCTTTGCCGAAACCGCCCATAGTGCCCCTGAAGCATTTCTTTGTAGGGACATGCACACACTATGTTAATCTATGCTTCTGTTCAGTGTTTGAAACGTCAGTGTAATGGGCTTCTGGCCCAAGGTAGTGACTGTCATGTTTATTTAAACCTTTTTCTTAAATCATAATGTTCGTTAAGATGCGGATCAAGTGTTCAGAAAGGGTTGTCACACGATCTATGAGTGTTAATTCTTACTCAAACTGCAGGTTCTTCAAAGTTGCTACTTACACTACTCACTTAAGAATCTCTCAGTTAGGAGTCTCCGAGAGACGCGGTCCGTGGAAAAAGTCTATAGAGAGTTTAGAGGGTGGCCTGTTCAGTGGACGGGAGAATTACACAAGGAGCGTCAGATGACTTGGCTTTGGAAACACCACTTATACAACAGAATCAACAAAGCCACTCAACCATCAATTGGCTAAATTTCTATAGAGTAGAGGGATGTATAGGGTATCGGAGAGCCGAATGGCTTTGATAACTATAGGTCGAGATGGTAGCACCTCTTCAACTACGACCAGATCACGCATCTGACGGTGACCTGATCATTTGGCTTGGTCAGAAGATCCTCAGCAACATTCGTACTAATGATAGGCCCTGTATCAGTGATTTCTCTCATAATAGTCCAGATATATCTATTGGTATGCTTTAATTACCACTACTAGAGTCTTCCGGGTTGCCTGGTGCCTACACGGGCCTCATCTATGATTCGCGACAGCTCATGTAATTCGCCAAAAAGAATCTGTCTCATGTAAGTCCGATGCTACCGTTAGTCTAATAAACTAGAGATGGTACTGACGTGGAGAAGCACTCTAGAGTGTTCGGCAGTCGCAGGCTGACGCGGACTAAGTCCACTATCAACTGGACTTGATTTGCGACCATCGCCCCTTTCGCAAATCGCCTTGTGACGGAGGAATTTTGGATCCTCATTGCGGCGATAGCTATCACCGTCCAAGAAGGAGTTGTGTTAAACAACTGGTATTCGTTTCTTCCGTTCAGATATCTGGCATCGGCAAGCCTGAACAAGAACAGCACAATGACTACTTGGTAAGTCAAGTTTCAAGTGCTCCATGGATTCTTGGTATCCTCATCTGTCTTATATTTATTTACTCATATTTGCTACTTTACTTTTGATTTTATGACCTCCGGGTTTTCTTTCATTATTTTTTAGAATGGCAGAGATGACCTTGAAGCGAAATCGTCTTGATGAGTGCTCCCCTGAGAGCAAGACGATTTTCCACTTATACGCGAGATATGAGTTTTATTTGAGAGAAACTTTTCCTTCGTATTTTGGATTACATGGCATATATCAATATGTGCTGTGTATTACCGAATCGATTCAATAGTATTGAGCATTCGATTATGTCCTGTGATTTGTTCACGGACATCCACATCGTGGCCATCCGTTATTTGCGGACAAGC
This sequence comes from Fusarium musae, assembly GCF_019915245.1. Lineage (NCBI taxonomy): Eukaryota > Fungi > Ascomycota > Sordariomycetes > Hypocreales > Nectriaceae > Fusarium > Fusarium musae. The sequence goes on along the minus strand of NC_058392.1, from coordinate 2,647,083 downwards.
TCGAACTGATCAAGTTTAAGTGAGATATCTGAAGCACTACTCGAGAGGAAAAAAGCTAAAAAGAACGAATGCTGTAATGAATATTCTGTGCTTTGTTGATATATCTATACGAGTCTTCTGGATCCTTGTTTGCGACCAGCAACTGTTGCTCCGATTGAAGTTGGGTTCTCGGCCGCCTTAGAGCTTCTCAGAGCAGCAGGCTTTCCGGCCAACCTTGGAGACATTCGACAGCCCTAAACTCCTTCTGAATCATGGCCACGGGTATTGGAGAGGTCTGGTTTGATTTTGTGAGTGAAACAGTGACAGTTGACTCATACAGATTTGCTATGCGTCAATACTCATGAGTGTTGTTGGTTAACACTTCTATTGATGGCATTCAGGACAGGCGCAAAGATGACAATGATTCACTTACTGTTTGGTGGATGTCTCAATGTTCGTAAAAGGTCAAGAATATCAAGATGTGGGTTGGGGGCTTTTCATCTAGGGGCTACTTCTATTGACACTGCAGTGCCAGTGTGATTCACCTTTACGATCACTGTATCTTTTTCTACCTCCGAAACAGGTACTTAAACTTTACTTACCCTTCATAATATTTCATTCCTGCACGAGAGCCTATATCTCGACCGTCGGTCAGTTTTCTTGCTTTTCATCCTTTCCTAGGCACCTTTGTCAGTAACTAACCTTAGTCCAGTCTCGTGATACAACAGCTCCTGGAGCTCCGAGAAGATTTCAAGATGGCAGAGGCCATGCTTGCTCAGCAAGTTTCTGTCATGTTCGCTGAGCACGCTGAGCTTCGAAAAACCGACGCGGCACAAAAGAAAGAGATAGAGAACCTCGAAGCTCAACGCGACTTCTACGCCGGTGAAGCAGAAATGCTCAGAGACCTTCGGCTTCTCTACGAAGCCAAGCTTGAACAAAAGGATTCTGAGATTTTGGGCCTGCATGTCCTCCTCGACAAAGTGAGGGTCGATGCCGATATCTGTAGGGACGATCTGAGCGAGTTGCGCAAGCAGCTCAAGGACCTGCAAGCCAAGTATGAGACAAGCCAGAAACAACTTTGCGCTGGCGAGGTAAAGTTTACCCGTCGCAGTTTTCAAGTCTCCAATCTTATTTGCGCCCTGCGTCGGAAAATTTCTACCAATCGCGTCTCCCTCGTAGCTCTTCGCGCTGCGTACAAGGTCATTCCAAGCTTGGAGCAGAAAGCTCGGTGCATGAGGATTCTTTCTATGGCGAGGAAACTTCCACACAGGACTGGTATTGAGAAGGAGATGAAGGAGTGCCTCGAGGACGCTGGTCTCTTGGTTTCGTTTGACAAGAATGGTATCATGGTGCTGACACGATCTGTGCCGGTTGTCAAAATACCCACTGATGGTTATAAAGAGTTTGAGGAAAGCATCACGATCGTCGAGAAAGATGCTGCAATGATGGACGACAAGGCTTCCGATCTGAATACCCAACAGAATACCCAGAAAGATGAAGACGTTCAGGTGTCTGTTTAAACGTCGGCAAACTATACTACACTACTATCCTGTGCTTGCTACGATGGGTTTGGGAGTATTTGGACATCAGCACAACCAGCTTCTGCTTACAATACTCAATCATTTGAGTTGAGGAATGGGATTTTTCATCACAAATGAGCCATGCTTGTTCGTTTGGAACGTGATTGGGGTTCACCTGTACCAAGTTGCTACACAAAACACTGAGTTCTGGTTGGTGTGGCTTTGTTAGCATATTGCTTAACTATACTCTCAATTAACTAGTCGCTCAAACTATACAAGTCAAGAGTGAATGTGTTATGTTCAGGCAATCTCAAGTTCCTCATGATCTACTCTTTTCTCACTAGTCATTGCTGGAATACATGTCGATAATAGACTTGTTATGTGATAATATAAATATCCCTGATGGTGTCCTACATCTTACTGTATGTAATAACGTCGAGGTGTCCTTGGAGCGTAACTCGCGCTCTAAACTTGAATAAATATGCTGCTCTTAGTCCTTTTTCCAAATTTCACGACTAGTCTCTGCACTGTTTGACGCACATCTGCCATCCTAGTGAGCCTTGTTTACATGAACCAACTACATACAGCTTCCTGTCATCAAGTGATAGACAAACACAATATACAATATCCTCAAACAGTAGGCAGCCGGTTTTAATTCCGAAACTTTCCCCACATTTAACTATGTCATAGGTGGGAGATGTTTCTGGAGTTGACTTATCTCGAGTCTCCTTACTTTTGCTGTTGCTATCCGACGCTTTCTCCGTTTACCCCAGCAACCCTGGAAGTTCAGTCTCTAAATGCAAGCCAACGCGATTACCAAATTCTCCCTCTAGAGCCATAGGCTTTTCCAAATGGAGTTATTTATTTCAGAGGTCTCCCTGAGCCTGTTGGCACAAATGTCTACGCTGTTCGGTAAGGCACTGCTAGGCATTGAGAGTGGATAAGAACGCGAGTATCTTCTCCTACCTCTCGGGTGCATACAGGTGGTATTATCGGCACCATGCATGAGCCGTTCTGAATTTGGGCTTGATTCTGCGTCTGAATGAGTATCTTAAGTAATTCGTCTGTGATTATCCGATAAGTCTATTGTGGGTGGTAAGTGCAAGGACGCAGAAGGCATCCTGCTTCCCCATTTATACTCATCTGGCATCTTCTTCTTTTTTATATCGTATCTTAGGCCAGAAATCTCACCCTCATCATTGAGATACTGTTTAAAATTCATCAATATCTTCTCAAATCAAGATGGTCGAGTCTTCATATACCACCACCCCGCAACTCTCTCGGTTCGAGAATCTCCCCCCAGAACTGACAAACACGATTATCGACCTACTACCCCCAGACTCTCTTGCCTCTATTCGCGTCTGCTGGCCTCTTCTCCATAGGGTAATTCTGTCTCGTCAGTTCAAAACAATCCGTGTTACATTCGCTGAAAGGGATATCGAGAGACTGCAAGCGGTTTCGTCGACTTATCCTTACTATGTCCAAGAACTTGTCTTTACCACGGCCCAAAGTCGTGACACGCACAGCGACAGATGCAGGCAAGTCTCTACAGGCGGCAAATACCAGAAATACATCCAAGACTATCGACGCAGGTTCTTGGCTTGTTTCGATTCTCTGCCCAACCTGCACACTTTTACGTCTGAGCTGGGTCCTATCAGTGGAACTGCCACGAAAGAACATATTGAGGGGCTTGTGTATGCCATATTCCCTGCTCTATGCCGCTCTTCGTCTCGAATTACAACTCTTAGATGCCAAGACCCCTTGAACTATATGCGTTGGTTCTTGTCCAAGGTCAGGGCAACTCGGGGCCCTCCTGAAGGGATGATCAAGGCTATTCCAAGAATATGCACCGGGGACATTTGTACTTGCTGGCAAAGCAGTCCCCAGCTTTCAAGGCTGAGCTCGTGTACCGTCCCGTCGTCTGGCAGGGAGACCGTTTGGATATATCCCAGGATCCCCTGGGAGTGGAGGACTGCCTTGCGAGGACTCACGACCCTTGATCTGCAGAATGACACGGCTGGCGGTAGCTGGAATTGCTTTGAACAACTCGGTGATAGACTTGTTTACTTCCTTGAGGGAGCTGTCAACCTGCAAGAGTTGTCAGTCAGATGGAGACGGACTGATCAAATTGGATCTGCCGGCCGTCCTCTTATTCACTCCGGTTGGCAGTTGGAGCATATTTTCCGCGGAAGATGGAAAAGTCTCAAAACCATCAAGCTCACCTTCATCCAATTCACATTCTCCGCCAACCCTTTCAAGACCTTCATTCGACGCCATTCATCAACTCTACGACACATCATGCTTCACAACTGTCGCAGCGACCCAGAAGTTATTCGCATTATCAGGTTTGCTGCTTCGTGCCCTGATGTATATCTTCATCGGTTCGCTGTCTTTCCAGCGCATGAGAGCCACCCAACGGTTGAACTCCTGGATGAGTCATATCCAGATAGGGAGCAAGTGGTTGTCGAGAAACCTCGCATTGTTCCAGAGAGTGCGGTACTCAGTTTCATCAACAGCAAGGACCCTCAGCACCTCGATCCGTTTGCAGCGTGGAAACCCCTCGAGTACGAGTATTGGGGAACTGTCGAGCAGAAGGCTGAGTTGACTTCAATAAAATGGCCTCAGAATAACGGGATGGCCGTAAAGTGCAAGCAGTGCAGTGACTAGTCTGGGAATAGCTTATAGTCCATGTGGCAGAGTTCATATCGAGATCGCTTGGAGTCACTCGGAGTCGCCAGTTACATGGACAGGAAAAGAAGGAGATATGAGTCACTTGAACTGATGTTCATAGTTTCAGTAAAGCAAAGCAACACATTTTGATTTAAATAACATATTACGCTATTGGCGTAACTCCAGCCGCATCCAACGCCAATTTCTAATCGGTATTTCATGGCCGTTTGGCCTGACATTTATCCAAGTCAATAGGAACGCAGTGCCTCGTGAATATCGTGCCAGGCCGTTACTGGCCCTGTGCAACTCCGGCGCTAGCAGCACTCTCTCCAACCTTGAGTTCCTCCTCGGGTACACCAACACCGACACTGGCTACACTAGCAATACTCTGTGTCGTCATGCCTCGCTCCCGCTCACCGCCTGGTCTAATGGGCAATCCCTCTCGAGGGCCTGCTATGCTGGCCCCTCGGGCAGGGGTAACGCTCACGCTGGCACTGGTGCTTGCGCTTCCACTTCTAGGGCGGCCTGCATCACTGGCTCTTCGTTGGCGGACCTGTCTCTCTAATTCTCTAATCTTTCGCTTGAGAGCATCGTTCTCTTTCTTGGCAGTCTCAAGTTCGTTTCTGTAATATGCTGTCTCTTCGTAACGCATGGTGGCAGGCATTAACCCGGGGCTTAACTGCTCGCTCACACTTCCAGGGGTTGCACCAACTGAGCTCGGTGGGATCGACGTAGGTGGGGGGATTCTCTGATGCTGGAAATAGTTGGACGGATCCAGGCTGCTGTGCTGCGGTCCGGGAGAATTTGTCAGGCTCCTTCGAGAGGCGGTACTATCCTGCCGTGAGAGAGGGGTAGCCTGGGATGGACGGGGGGCATGGATTCGTGCTTCGTAGGACGATGACAACTGTTGATTCCCAAAGCTCTGCGATGTGGTCGATGATGTTCGATGATGTCGAGCCGTGGGAATTGAGAAACCTGCGCCCGAGAGGAGAGACTGCTCGGGCACATCGTGAGTTGAGTTGCCGGCAGAGGTAGAGGAGGTGTTGGAAACGACGGAGGCGTTCTGGGCAGCTCGGAGGAGTGAAAGCTCGCGGGTCAAACGGTTGACCTAAAGATATTAGATAAAGCTACCAAATCGAGGTTGACATCTTGTACTCACCACGGCCTCTTGCTCTTTTTCAAGCTGGAGGTGAAGCTCGGCGGCGGTCAACGGACGAGGATGTCTTATCGGTCCAGGTCCCGGACCAACACCAGGCTCAGCTACAACATTTGATGGAGCATTATAAGTCGGATGCGAAGCATTTAACACTGGTGATGGAAGAGAAGGCGAATGCGACGGGTTCACCGTGTTCTGGTTGGAAGGGAGGATGTTGAGAGATGGCGAAGCTGGGGCTGGCGAAGTAGCCATCTGTGTTGAAGACTGGCGCCGAGAGGCCGCAAGAGTATGTGGAGAGGGGGGGACTGAGTTTAGATCCGGCATGCCGGTCATGAGGTACGTATTTGTTATGGAAAGTTGACCGTTTTCTAAGTAAGCCTGGTGGAAAGGTAAAAGTAACGCGTAGTTGTATGTTGAGGTGAAGCTCTGGCGCGTTGTGCATGACTGTCACCGTCACCGACGGGGCGAGCGGGGTCCAGCGGGCCGGTCACTAGCATGGACCCATTTGCACCGGTGTGGTGGACGCTAAAACGCTGAATGCCCTGGAAGTAAGTCCCTGAAAGATTCCGACTGGCTCCAGTGCGATGGTGGCGGGGTCTTAAACTGTGGTACAGGTAACTAAAGAGTGTTTGGTGAATGGATGTTGCCTACCCTGAAGCAAATAATAACACCTTCATTTCAAGCTCCGTCGCTTAGTTTTCTAAAACTCACGGCAGTAGTTAGCTTGGCTACTGAACCAGCTTCGTTGGATCAAACAATTTCCCATCGTGTTGTTGGTGAGTTAGGGAAACACTGTTGTCAAATCACCCTTCAGTGAGGCTAGCAGCATTATTGCAAGACGCTCGAAGCTTGAAGTAACGACCTTCGATGAGCAATTGAACCATGAATTAACTAACAGACGCAGTGAAATGAGCGATTAGGGAATGTCTAAAATGATAGATGATTATAAAACTCCCAGTGATTCTTATCAATATTTGTCACCATTAACCTACATCACCGTAAGCATGATAAACTCCAAAAACTCCCAACACAAGAAGGTGGGGGGGGGAGCTTCAAATCATCAACAAGCTCTGACAGCTTCACACCTACGGAGAACAACTTATCAGCAGCATCTCACTGTTCCTGAATCAAAACCACAAAAGGCCCGTATATCGACCCTCTTTCTGTAAATCATTGGCTCGCATCGTTACTCCATCAAAACACCATCTCGATCACCCTCCTGCCCATGATGTAATCCCCCTATGACGGCATAGAATCCCACCTTCGACGTCAACTTGCAATCATTGCTTTCCACTTCTCGTACTTAACCTCTCGCCCTTCCTCATCTGAGACCATTCCACATTCAAACAAACTCTTCAACAATAACTCAATCCCGAACCTCTTTCACGTACCAAAAATCACAGCAATCATGCCTGAGGGACGTCAATCACCAGCTCCTGAGCAGCAGAGCGGCCGCCAGCAGCAAGATCCTCCTGCCTCTGGTCACGGAATCAACAAGACTGATGACAAGGACCCCAAGAGCCAGCTTGAGGCAAGAAAACCTCCAATTTCAATTTTGAACATGATGCTAACTATCTGCAGAACCTCTCATCGAACCCCAAGGGTATCACCGACGATATTGTGGATGAGAAATTCTCCAAGACCGAGAAGAAATAGTCAGTTATGCTAAAAGAAAAACCCCGATGAGGCAGTTTTAACATGGGAACAGAACAAATGATACCACGATGGTTATGAATTGATGGGCAAGGGAATGCATAGAACTAATAAACCACGACTGAAATAGTCGCTTCATTTGCAACACTGCCCGCATCTTAACTGTGACATGTCTGTAAATTTATGTATTTCATTTATAACCGAAGTACGAATCAGCCTGCAACAACATATTTCATTATATGCCAAGAGATAGTCATTTTCATATGCTACGATTCCCTAACTGTTGGCTTTTATTTGGTTTGCAGGACCTATAATCACGATTGAGTGTGTTGGCAGAATTCATCTCGAATTTATTGATTGTGACATGCATAAAAGTCGTAACAATTCGTTAACTAGCAGGCTACAACAAGCCGTTACATGAATGTTCCCTCAGAGCTCAAGAAATACCCCATTGCTTCCTCATTACTTCACGTCTCCCCAATTTCGATAGCTTAGTGCTTCTCACCACTCTCAGGAGCGCTCACATTGGGAACGTTGTCGGCAGAGGCGGCAGGAACTGATGTTCCAAGACTGCCCTGACCAGCCTCGGGAGCGGCGGTACCGGAGGTCTTCTCCTTGCCGAAGACCTTCTCGAGACCAGCAGCCTTGTATGCGCTTCCACCGTGCTCCTCCTTCTTGAGATCAGCAAGGCGACGGGCCTCGGCGTGCACCTCTTGAACTTGTCGGCTGCCCTCGGTGTAGAACTCGGCGATCTTCTTGCCGGTGGGTGTGTTGGAGGCCTTCTCAAAGTAAGAGCTGAGGCCGAGCCAGAGGCTGTTGGCGCGCTGGGTGATACCATAGCTCTCATCGGTGGCCTTGGCTCGGTCGGTAGCGTGGTACTTCTGGTCGAGACCCTGGAGGGTAGAGAAGAAGCGGTTGGAGACGTTGTGAGCGGCATCGAGGTCGAGGGCACGCTGGATTGCGGCGTCGCCTACGACATAACCGTGGGCAAGGTACTCAGCCAGAATGCGGGCACGGGGCTTCTCCTCTTGGGTGATCTCATCGGAGTCGCGGTCAGCGTTCTTGGTGGCTTGGTGGACATCGTCTTCGCCATCAGCGCCAGCGCTGGTGACCTCAAGATGGTTAGGACCGAGTTGGGTGTTGTTGAGGAGAAGAGCAGTCTTCTTGGCAGTCTCCTTCTCGAAGATAACCTCAGCGGACTTGGTCTCGCCTTCTTGGGTGACCTTGAGATCAGCGATCTTACCACTGGAGGACGTTAGCTGTGAAGCACGAAAGGTGAAGGCGAGAAAGAGCTTACCAGAAGCTGAAGAAGTCCTTAATCTCGCTGTCGCTAGTGGACGAAGCGATGTTCTTGACGTTGATAGTAGAGATGGCAGACATGATGAATGTGTGGTTGTGCGTGTTTGTGGTTTGGTGTGGTTAGTGAGGGGTATCAAGCTTGTTGTGTTGAAGGTTGAAGGTAGTAAAGGGCAAGCAAGTGTTTTTAAAGACAGGGTAAATAAAAAGCAGGAATGACGACACCGTGATAGATCGTGACGAGGCAACGAGGCAGTAGCAGTGTGTTAGCAGGAGCTTGTGTGGAGGCGGCTCCCTCTTTACCATTCCCATTCCCTCGAGCTCATACGCTTAACTCACTGCGGGGCACAGAGCGACGTCATCGACGGGTGCCATGTGTGATGGCGTGATGTACTTGATGAGAACTACATGACCTCACACACAGTATAGGTGATGCCACAAGTATCTTCTAGCACCATCATGAATTGTTGAGATTGATCTCTTGGAGAACAGACTACAAGAGGGCTGTCAATGGTTGCCCTTGCGTCGTCTCCTGTGGCGAGGTGATGAGACACTTCTCAGACCAAATCAAGTTGCAGAAGAATGATTTGCTTTCCGTCTTTCACATGTGAGGGACCCTTTCTTTTTCTTTTTCTTTTCTTGATATGATCGTCTTTGCATATGATCATCGAGGCTTATTTCGTTCGTTACCCTCTCAACATTATGCTCATAAGCCACACAAACAACACCACGAGATTTACTGTCTACGCGTCTTGATACGCGTCATGGAAAACTATGTATCACAAGGTGGCCTTCATTCTGAGGCGTTTTCCTCTGTTCCTGCTTCTGGAACTTGCAACTGTGTCATTCGGAGACGCTTCATATGTTGGGTTTAGCATCATTAATCTGGGCGCTAATACTCTCTCTGTACAGTAGTTCCCGTTCGGTGGGTTAGGTACCGTGAGTTGCTAATTTAATCTCCCCTTGGCGTATCAAAATGCTTAAGACAACTGACGTGTGATAAGATTGGATATTCATGGATGAATACACGGATACATACTTGTAGTATTTATCGACTCATCATACTCAATTAAAGTCAACTTACACCATTGAATTCAATTGCCTTTGCCAAATCATCTGCTCTTCAACACCGCCTTTGCTAGATTTTAACGCCAACTCATCCGTCTCCATCCCATCGCATCAACCCCTGTTCATCAAGCGCTGATGGATTTTTCCAATGCGACTTCAATTTCCGTCCTCATCAATTTGCAACAATCCTCGTTTGCGAACCTCGACTTAGTGGTTCGTTCGCAGGGAAAAAGCTCACGCTATTATCATGCCATGACATCTATTCCACTATGCCCAGCATTGCGTCGCATCATATATACCAACAACCTCATTATCACGCGACAACACCTCCTGTGATGCCTCGCCACTCTCTTTTAAACGCTTCCTCATATGGCAAAGTTGCTCCTTCAGCCCACTCTCCCGCTTCGTTAGACAAGCGTTGGGGGTCACACGCCAACTTGGCGATCGCTTCCATTGACAAGGGTCGTCATCATCCTTGCTCAGACGAAAAGGCAGACTCATTCCCATCTTCTCAAGTGAGCAGAACGAAGGGGCAGTCTCACAGAACCAGGAGAAACTCAATGTTCCCGTGGCGCTCACTAAACAGCCAACGTTGCAGCCAATGTTGGAGTCATATTCGTATATCTCACTGCATTAAAGTATTGATTACGGGCTTTTCATGGCGCCCCTCTCGTATTTAAACGGGATCCTTCACGGGCTTCCAGGCGGTCAAAGCGGTTCTCGCCTCCCCCAGACCGCATTGATTGAAATTTGCAACCCTAGCCCAGTCACTATCAACTTCTAACCTTGAAAGGAGCACACTATAGGCAATTGTTTCGCGCCAAGGAAACAAACTAAAAAGAACCCATATTCCCAGTTTTGTTGGCCTCGCCCTCACCTCTCTGTTGGTGATTTCACCGCTCTCGTGCTCACCTTTTCACTCTTTCAAATATCGGCTGATTTCGCCTAGAGGAGGAGAGTAGTTTACAGATATCGTTTAAAAGTTTTTGATTTCGCAGGTTGGGGAAAGTAAAGGTACTTCAATTCTTGGAGTCTCTTTAGCAACTGAGCGCTAACAAAGAGACCAGAAACCTGCCATGCCTCTCGTTCCCAGCTCCGCACCGCTGCCCAGCAGCATGACCACCATTGCTTACTTGCGCGAGCAAGAAATCCTCAACATCGTTTACATCGGCCTGCTTGTCATCGAAGTTCTTATGGTTTTGGGCGTCATCACTATGGCTCTTGTCAAGCGAGTTAAAGTCAACCACCAACTCAAAACGATACGATCAGCAACCACTTCGGCAAAATACGCCCCCTACCACTTTGCGCATGCCGACACGGAAAAGACAATGTTATGACGATCCGAAAGATGACTAGAAAAGATACCAAGAAGAACGATAACCTCAGATTGGCGCTTCACCACTACCGCGCACGATTACTACGATCATTGCATTTTATTCCTTTGTTCACCAACATCAACACAACGTTACGCACTTTTTATTCCAGCATGACAAAGAGGAGAGGAGGCTGTTCATTATCTCGCATGGTTTCAAGGCGTAATGCGTTTGTTCACTTGCAGCGGAAGATATGATTTACGACTATATATACCCAGACTTTCTAGCTAATGCCATTTACGTTTTACGTTGCCTTTTTATCACCAAAACTGAAATATTGTAAAGCTGATGCTAACATCATCTTCTAAACTTGGAACCTCACTAGCTGCAGTGTTGCACTCATGGATCACGAAACAACCGTCATCATGGCTCGCCTAACATTTTTGGCGACTGACCTAAAAGTCGGTGCCCTCACTGCAAGTTCTACCCCAGGCATGGCGAGAAAAAGGTATGTGAAGTCTTTGAGTTCCTGATGGGAGAAGACGAAATCGAAGCCTTTCTCGGAGGCTCAGAATGGAATTGGTGTGTGTACCATCTAAATCGACAAGGGTTTCTCCCCAGCCGCGCCGCCCTCGGGGATGCTATGCGCGCTCGATTAATTCAGGAGCAACGCTGCGTACGCCTTTGTTGCGCCGGACCGAAGTTAACCATCTATGTGCATTGCGAAGAGTGTCGTGAGATGTTGCTCTGCAAAGGCGTTCCCATCGCGGTTGCGAACAGAAAGATTTAAGAGCTTACACATTATGATCCTTTTCCAGATTACGATGACGACTCTTTCGCAGCAAGAGTTGCTAGAGGCGAGGCGAGTATCTACGAAGCGTATTGGAACTGGGATTGCTCGTTGGCAAAGTTTGTGCATCCCAACCGTAAGTGTTTCAAAGGAAATATCAGTCCCGAGGAGATGGTCTGATGCATGCTTATGTCCAAGCCAAGACACAGCTATTACTCATAGTTTTTTTTACGGGCTGATCCCATGGATGTTTCAGGCTTAGATGAGTCGTGGAGTTTTGAGGTGAAAGCTCGATCATTCAATTCAGGGGTATGAATTCATCCGCCAGTATTCTGGACCATTCGTACACTTCTAGAAGGTGTCATGTCCGAGGCATTCTGCCAGAGAGAAAAGAGAGACACTGCCCGTTTATAAAGTCCTTGCTATTGTTTCGCTCACTATAGACACAGTCATTGAGTTGCTAATCTCATTTCGTGTTCTAACCATACACATCCACCTACTTGAAGTAGCTTTTCGATGAATCTCCCGCTATTTGATGTTGAATGCTTTGAGTGAACCTTCGGATATAATGCGATTTCCATTGCACTAGCTGTATACTACAGCCCTTCTCTTTGTATCGAGTTTTACCGTCGCTGTATAATCCCAACAGAACTGTCTGAGAGGAGGTTTTGATAGAAGTAGGGAGCTGATATTTCCTGAATGGCGTTAATTACTCTTGTATATGATGACGAGCTCTATTCCTGGTGTGTTGTTTTCCAATTGTCTAGTTCTATTAACGATATTCAGGGGTTGTATTTTTCAAGCGCCACGTCGTCTATCTTCATATGGATTAATAGCAGCAGCATATGCATTAATGTTTGAAGTCGTTAAACATCAATTTTTAAGCCTTTTGTGAAACAAACAAGAAGTGATGGGCCCATTAGTTGAATATTGGCACTGTTCTTCATCCTAAGTTGCGACCTATGCATTCGCATGCACAATTCTAAGCCCAGTGTCCTTCCTATAAACTCAAGGAATAGTACCACTAGGTTTACTAAGTAGCCGTAAGTATGAGTACAGGCTTGCTTATGTGGTTTGGCCAGTATGGAAACCCGTCAAGTTTTCCTGCGGGAAAGAATTGCCGTGTTCACCACACATTCTGCAGAGGATCCCATAAACTTGGGAAAAGCTGGTCGAGGTAAGAAGACTCCGCCATTGCAAAGCTAGAAAAGTCCAAAACCTCTTCAGCACTCGAGTCTTCAGGCGGAGTCATGGCACGTAGCTTCTCAACAACATCCGCATGTTGGGCCAAACATATGTCACCCAAATCCCAAGCATTCTTCTCTTTGTGTTCACGAAGAGACGACAATAAGTCCGAGGCTATCTTTAATGAGCTGCTCTGAACCAATCCGGCTGTTGAGTTTTCTGTCTCCAGCGCGCATCGGAGAAGGAAGCTAACGGTTGTCGAAAATGCAAAAGCGCTGCTTGGCAACCAGCAATCAGCCAAATGTTCAGGCTGCAATTCCTGAGTCAAGATGAGAATGTCCTCTGCAGTTCTCCGGGCTTGCATATAACGGTTCAGTAGGCGGCTATCCTCTGTATCACGCACTCGCTTCTCAGCTTCAAGTTCGATTCTCTGCAATAAGAGTCTGACTGTCAGATATGACAGCCGAAGGTTGGCAGCACCAGGAATTGTTAGGTTGTTTCCACGAATGACGACCCGTCGGATCTCGTCACTTAGAGTCTCTATCCAATTATTCAGAGCTAACTCTAGATGTGTCGTATCTGTGGATTCATCTGAAAGGCTGAATTGATGGACATGTCTCAGGTGTAAGTCCAGAACCTCGGTCAAGCCAACAAGGGCAATATACACTGAAGCATTGAGAACCTGCTCTGAAGAATTTCCCTCTCCACAAAGGTGTTCGACGAGAGGCTGGGGCACATCGTTTAGAGTCGGAGAGATAAGCGGCGGGGTTCCATGTGAAAGACTCAGCCTATCTACACCTTAGAGCTGCTAAAGGGGGGTTTGCGCATGGCATTTACGTACCATTTATCGTGGATCAACAGAGCCCACCATATCTTCATTCTTAGGTTCTTCTCAGACTGCGGTATTTCCCAGGATATTGGACTATGGTTGAGACCCAGTGAATGTGCCATAGAGACGGAAGACGCCAACAAGACGCCATTTCCTATCAGGGCAGTGACTTCGCGACCACCGATATTCAGAATCAAGGCTTCTATGGTGGATATTCCAGGAGATCTATGTATCTGGGAATAAGCTGCCTCAGTCGCAAGATTCCATATGAAGCGCCCGTCGGGACGTCGATGACGGGAAAGAATCGGAGAGCTATTCCAGAAGGTTATCGAGTGGGCATACAGGCCACTGAGAAGCGCCGGAGATATGGCAGATTTGTTCTCTCTATATTGCTTACGGAAATGTGCTTCATCAAGAAGAGGAAAGCAAGAATTGGCCTTCTGAAAATAACTGAGCGATGTTAGTAATCGTGGTACCAATCTGTCAAAGACTTACACGTCAACAAGATCGCTGGTAAAAGGCTCCAATATCTTCTCTATAAGCTGCAACCTTTCCTCTGCGAAAGTGAGGTTTGAATCCAACCCAACTGGTCGTTTCTGTACAGCAGTAAACAGCACAGGTCGAGACCTATTGCCTATGGCTGGCCTGATGATCCGTGAACCTCTTGAGGCACTGGGCATGGAAGATAGGTAATCCGACAAAACCTGGCTATCGGAAGTGACTGCTGGCCCAACTATGTGAAGATTATGCGGTTGCTCGTCATTTGAGCCCAATGCCAAAGGTGACTCCTCCGATTGAGCGTTTTGCTGGGCCCATTCCGTGCTTCTTGGCGCAGTGGGAGAGACGTGCGACGCTTGGTTCTCATGAGAGGTGGTGTTTCCCGACGCATTGTTAGACGCTGAAATCAAGGCTGATTCTACAACAGGCACTGGCTGCCCGATAGTAGAATTGTCTGAGATGGATACCGCTGGGGGGCCAGGTGCCAGGCTGATCTGACGGGAATTTCTAGCTGTCGACAGCCTTGCTTGTCTCCGACGCCGAGGAGTTTGAGAACTTGAGCGAGACTCCGTGGGAAAGATGCAATCCGTGCGGTGTGCCCGGCACATGAGACAACAGCTAGAAGATGCCTCGGACTGGCAGCGAGACTTGCGTTTTCGGCATGGAATACAGGCCGGCCGAAGATGAGACCTGTACGGCCGTTCATTAGAAGCTCCCTGTTCCATTTTGGTATCTGGTAGCCAGAATGGATGATGTCTCGCTGTGGTTGAATGTAGAATACTTTCCGCGGAGTGTGCTGAAGCTGGTGTTGATAAGAAGAATCAACTTCCCCGCGGGAAACTAGCGGCACATTCCGCGGGCAGTGCATATGCCAGTGTTAGTATAGGTAGGCCAAGTTGACTCTAAGAATAACAACGAATGTCTAACGAATCAATGGAAGTACTGTTGTTTATATTGTAATGAATATCTACTTGTATAAATCCAAAATGTCGAAACTACCACCTACCAACATCAATCATGTGATAAGTACCTATTGATAGCCAGGTCCCTTTTTCATGTTCCCCTACTATGCTCTATTTCGCAGTCATAGACATGTGATATTGAAGGTTCGGCCGAGGAATTATGTGATTCGACATCTCGAGTCATCTCATGAGTAACCAAAATAGCACTATTGCCGTCGATTTTGTGTGGGAAGATATCCTCCGTGCTCTCATTCTTGGTATGTGCGCCGCCAATAGCTTGACTTGTCAATCCATATGCGGCGTTGCCTTTTGACTTGCTCGGTAGGTAGCCATACTTATGGTTCTGCCTGTAGCTTTTGAGCGGGATAGATCCTCCTGTCTTCTTGGAACTCCTCCATCTGTAGTAGTTGTTCGAACTTCTTCGGTTACTCGAGAGTCCCAAGGCATGGTTGAGCCAGGGGACATTTTGAATGACCTGGCAAAGGCATTAGATTGTGGAACATACGATGAGAGAGGCCAATTCAACTTGAGACCATATCATGGGCTCGGCGAACTCATCTAGACACTGTTAGAAGCGGTGAAGAAGTTGTTTCACATGACTTACAGGTAGCATCGGGTCCAATTCGCGTGACAAAAATGATGCGAATAATCCAAGTGACGCAAACCCTTTCGTGGCAAGTTAAGGCTGTACATAACAGCAGAGAGTGACAACCTGCAATAAACCAAGGGATAATATGGCAATCAAGCCCAGCCTCTGTGCCACAGGAAGATGCAACCTCCACATCGCAGGAATAGGTTGGACAAAGAGGAACAAGTGAGTACCCATATTAAATACAAACTGTTGAGGATTCGTTAATATACCAAGCTCTCGCACATGTTTCTTTTGTAACTTACTGTGCACCACCATAGAACACAAAGATCAAGACACCATCCGTGTGCTGGGCAGGGTACTACTACATAAGCTGCCATGACAGGTCGACATTGGAAGATAACAATGAGCGCTTCTTCTATAGCGTGCATTACTAGGAAGACAAGAAGGCATTTGTTAAGGATCCGAAGAACCAGGCTGAGAGTTGATTCGAAGATAAAGTACGGCGAAAGACGATTTGGCACAGCCGATACCAAG
Source organism: Fusarium musae (assembly GCF_019915245.1). NCBI lineage: Eukaryota > Fungi > Ascomycota > Sordariomycetes > Hypocreales > Nectriaceae > Fusarium > Fusarium musae. Next base: position 2,631,038 of record NC_058392.1, on the reverse strand, counting down.
GCTAAAGGTCGCGGACCATCCTGCCGTATACTATGCACAGTGGTTAGCAGAAGGATCCAGATTGTGGCGAACCAATCACTGACTCTGAGGAATTTCTCAAGATCTTGGTTCGACAATACTTTCATATGCTTCCCGAATCCCACTTTCACAGCTATTTCGTGTCAGTACTTTTCTTCCGTCATATTAAGTTGGACTGCGTGAAAATTACAGAGTATTGTGCATATACAGAGTCCTGTCAAGAATGCCTACCAATCCCGTGTTAGTGGCGCAAAAATACGCGAGACATGATCTCATAATCTGAGAAATATTACCCATGCCGCAGTAATCAAGTCTGCTACACTATCAGTCCTGTCGTTGCTGAGTTCTTCGAAATACTCCGGCCTTACAGTCATCTGTACCAAACGTCTTCAGGCTGGATCTGATCCATAGGCGAGTACCAATAAACGCAGAAGTAAGAGAAATGACTGCTATCGATGATGCGAGCAGTGCTCCTGACAAGTCATCTCCCGCCATGACGGTATTGCTATGAGTCTTTTAGTTCCTTCTTCTTGTCGAATCTGCGGTTCTCTCTGGTTATAATTATGAGTCCTCTTGATGGCAGTGGCATTTGGCAGAAGGCTACAGGATGAAATGTCTGTTCCTCGAAGCTCAACGCTGTTCTTCAGAAATATGAGTACCTTTCACATTGCCAACGCTGCACCAAATCCGTCCAAATGAGCGAGGAGCTGGACACAAGCTTCTCTGAGAGAATGGCAGACAGCTGTGCTGGTTGGAATAACAGTAGTGGTAAACGAGTCGCTAAGCTTCGTCCTCTCACGTCTTGCGATTTCTGATGGAATGTAGTGACAGAACACCGGGGAACAAGGCCATATAAGTCGCAACTCAATCAGCCTTTCCGTCTCCGTTTTGATACCAAAGACTTCAGAGTCAACTTATATCACTAAAGAGAATGGTATCGCGCCAATTATCTATACAATGATTTGACCTAAGGGGCAGCTATCTACATAAACCGCCAGGGGAAAATGCCTGGGGGGACAAGGGGCCGTTCATAGCAGCAACTAATAAGCGGTATGGTATCTGGCACTGGTAAGGAGACCAAAATAGTACACGGTCGCAAAGATGAGGATGATGCGCCTGTTAGTCAATATCCAAAAGAAGACGCTGTTATGGTGGTGGTGGTTTACGTTTCAGCCACAAGAGCCCGTTGGTTTTGGTACCAATACGAGCATCCCCAGAATGTCTCTTGTGGTGTTGGTCGTCCCCCATGCCTCAATTGGGTTGTACAGTGACAAATTGATGGGGAGACCCGAAATTTTCTAGTCTGGCGAAGCCATTCTTCCAGTACGCGTTCTACCTGCGAGTCAGGCGCCAGGCTCAGCGACTGACAATGGGCACCTGTCATTTCTGTTATAGGCATGGAACTTTAACACAAGATCACGATACCCAATGAACACAACGTTGAATTCTATCGACGAATTTGATGCTTTTTTATCACAAAGCAAACTTAGGGGAGCACTGAGAGGGTGGGCTGATCCCAGTCTAGATGTAGCTGAAGACAAGGTTGTTGAGTCTTGACGGCTTGGAGACAAGCCACGCCTATCACCAGGAACTAGCGTACCTACGTGTCTAGCTGCAACACGAATATACAGGGCTGTAACAGGCCAGTAAGTCGCCAAATCTGGGTTTGATGCACATTCTTGGCATTAGAGTGTAAAATGGCTGCCTTCCAAGCCAAGTGAATCCCCGGGATCTTCCTGACGTCGTTTTCTGCAGGCCCGGTCACCTTCCACGGTAGTCATGTTCTTGAGTCAAGGCATTAACCTTGTTGTTTGATGAGCTGCTTTATCATAAGTTGAAGAAGATTCCTTATTAACTGGTGTAACTCGTTTTCATGTCGAATCTGTTCACAAGCACAGTGATCCTCAGAGCATGTAAGCATTCCTAGAGAAGTCAAGCTTCGCGTACTAATCAAGCAATAACTCGCTTCTAAGATCGACGAAAGCGATTGAATTTCTATAACATTGTTACTGGTTGTCAGATCAGTCATATCCAGTCAGATGTGGGAACATCACAAGCCCCATAGTCGCAACATCACCAGCTCGTTGCGAGGACCACTCGGTCAAAGAGAGGCTCAGAAAGGACAAGCCAGGTAAATGGACTGAGCACTGGTTTTATAGCGTGATTACTACCGTGAAACCCTGCAAAGCCGTCGGGTAGGACTCTAGATTGTGCCCTTTGATAATCTTGGTAGTGGCAACTGGCCCTGGACCTCATTATCTCATCCTACCATTATCCATAGCATCTCAAGCTGACCATATCAGCCTTCGGAACCACCCAGATCGTTAGTCTGGGGGGAATTACAGCCTGCTGCTCATTGTTTTGGGACCAATGTATAAAGCCCTTGAGTTGCCACTGTGAACTGTAGAGAATCTGTTGCACGAACGCGCGGAATAAGGCCGCCTCCAATATCTCAAGCAACCACATTCCTTTGCTTAGACTATATATACAACCACTGTTTGCTACTAACCACAACACCCCCTCTCTACACTTGGCGACAACGCCCGGAATTCTTCCGTAGTATAGTGGTCAGTATGCAAGCTTGTCACGCTTGAGACCCGGGTTCAATTCCCGGCGGGAGAGATCCAGCCATCTGCGATACGCAGGTCTATCCTTTTTGCTTGATGAACAAGTGGAACGTTGTTGAAGTTAGGGGTAAAGACCTCCTGTTACTGCAGTCGCCGGGTGCGTGGCTCCGGAGAGTGAAACAGCTGCTAGAGAATACTAACTCTATTGTGTTTGTTACTAAAGGGAAGTCTTGATATATAAGCTCTGTAAAAACTTCTCAAGAGACTTGGCCGTGTCAGTAATTGTCTGCTCGACACTGTAAAAGTCTTGTCCTGTCACTTTGACTGCCTTCGATGCATCAAGAACTCTTTCCTCAGGAAACTTGTAGCCGGGAAAGTATCCCTGCCCAGGAGTTCCAGCCTTGATAATGTCTTGTCTCTCCGGATATACTTTACGAAGAACATCTGCAGCAGCCTGGGGAGGAACAAGTCCTGAAGCCAACAGGAATCGCTCCCCGTTTGCCTTGTCGGGGTGGTCGACGCTGAAGACAGCAACTCGTGCAATATCACGAACGTCAACATAGCCAGGATTTGGTGTCAATGGCTTGGGGATCTCTTGACCCGAAAGTATCTGCCAGATGAAGGCAGTTGTTCCGCCGATCTTGGAGATGGACTCAAGGCCGGGTTGTGGTCCCATAACAAAACTTCGGCGACATCGTTAGATTTGCTTGATGAATGGGCAGTGTCTCCGGGGATAACTTACACTGGATTGAGAGCAGTCATAGTGAAAGAGGGACTTTTTTCGTCGCGGAACTTCCAAAAGGCTCTCTCACTTGCCACCTTACTCGCAGCATAGATCAAAAGGCTGGGTGACTCTTTTCCGAGCTTCTTAACAGCTGCCAAAGCTTCATCATTCCAATCTGCTTCTGTAAACCTAGCAGGTGCTTCTTTGCTGCCGTTCGTGATAGAGGCAATAGAGGACATAAGCACAACCGATTTGACGGATGACTCGGTGATGGCAGACTCGAGAACACCCAGCGTCCCTTGAATAGCAACTTCAAGGACAGGTTCGGGGTCCGTGAAGCTGAGACTCACTCCAGCAGCAAGATGTGCAATAGCATGAACACCTGATATTGTGAGACTCAAGTCCTCGTAGAGAGAAGAGACACTTACCCTTGACCGCAGAATCGAAGGCACCTGGCGCGACAATGTCTGGGACTTCGACAATTTGAAGATCTTCGCCATATGAAGACAGAGCCCTGACTAGGGGATCTTCTGAAGACTTTGAGCGAACAGTTCCACGAACAGCATAGCCTGCCTTGAGAAAAGCTTCGATGACGGGCCCGGCAATATAGCCATTCGCACCGGTCACCAGGACAATTGGTTTGCTGGACATGATTAATCAAGAATGAATATGGATATATAGTTGAAGAGTGCTGAGATTATTCTCATGGTTTTTGACGATCTCATGAAAGACCATCCTGCCCCTTTTTATGTCCCTCTTACAATGTATAGGTACTGACAAATATCGATACTCTTGGCTCGTGAGGCTACAACAAGCTTACAGGACATCCGGACCTGGCCGTAAGAATGCCGATTGAAAGTTGAATGGACACAAGCATCTTTTGCGTCACCATTGGCGCTTCGGCCTTGAAGCAGCGTGCACAAAAAATTGTTGGTGGAAGAGGATGAGTATCCCAGGAACGCTCATGATGTGTAACCACACTAATTGTTGGGGTCACTGGAGAAGTCAGGGCCTTAAGGACGATTACTGATCACCCGAGACTTCGTCAATGGCTAACAAGTTTCATCAAGCCTCTAGCACAACGCATGGTAATATGCGAATCGGAGGCCTTAGTAAATAGAAACTATTTTAAATTGAGCCGGTTCCGTTTTGAGGGCATTGGAATTACTGATCTTAAATCTTATCGCTTGATGTTCTGCCAAGCGGGGCCTCAAGCACTCATATAGAAGGGGACTGTACAGTCCCCAGGGGTATCAAATGTGCATTTCCGCGATTTTTTAGGTATTTCTTGCCACAACGGAATTAATAACACCAATAAGATATCATATATTCAGTATATCTATGGAGATAATACTGGACTGATCTACAAGCAGATCAGTCAAGATTGGCTATAAAAATCCTTAGTCAGAAGTACCGATTTTACATTTGATCCCCCTGGGGGCTGTATGTGGGCCTCCATTACTTGCAGCATGATACAGAACATGGAAACACGAGACTGATTTGCTATACCGAAAGATAGCTGATTTGTTTGAATGTTAATCGAGTCGATCAGAAACTCCCTCGACTAATACGCCGCGAGAGATGCTCCAGAGTCGTTATACAAGCTGAGAGAAAAGAAAATTCGGGGTCCTCGATCCTAAGTGACAAAAGCAATGTGGTTAACTTAGCCTTAGTTCAGAATACATTTGCTGAGCTCATTTTGACACCCATATTGAGTAAGGTCTGAAGTTTTCTGCTCAGGGACAACGGGAAGTGGTGACACGCACGTGACCTCGCGACTTGTTGTGCTAACCGTATGACGCAACCGGGCAATCACTCACACCAAGTTTGCGTCAAGTTGCGCGCTCACAAGTCGTCACCTTCGGGTCAATTTACATCATGACACCAGAATGGTAGGTCGCAAACGTCCTGTGGCAAGGGCTAGCGCTCGGAGGGGAGCTGCAGCTTCAGTGCCAACTGGCGGAGAGATCTACCAGGATATGCTCGCTGAAGCTGGTGTGAATTCACAGGATCGGTCATCACCAGAACGACCCTTGAAGCGACGTCGTGCTGGGCCAAGCAGAGTAATATCGGAACCAGGAAAGACATCAGAAGCAGCGTCAAGGCAACAAGAACCAGGCAAAGAACCTCCAGCGCAAGTCACGGACAAGGAAGAAGACGATGACGATGAAGACGAGGACATCGAGTTTGAAGATGTTGCCTTGCCCCAGCCAACGATGCAGACTATGGAGCTAGAATCCGACGACGATGATGATGATGATGATAAGGACATCATGTTCGAGGATGTGGACTTCACAGCACCTCTCCAAGATTTAGGCAAACCTGAAGAACCAAAGTCGTTAGAGCTCAATCTGACAGCGCATCAATCATCTACAGCTCAAGTAAAGAAGGCTGCCGAGAGGCGTAGACCAATCAGCAGAGAGGAACGCAAGATACGGATGGATATACACAAAACACATCTTCTGTGTCTGCTGTCACACGCTGCACGTCGCAATCATTGGTGTAATGATGGCAAAGTACAAGACTATCTGCGACCGCATTTAACGGACAAGACAGTCAACTACCTCACCCCTGGCGCACACCTTCCACAATTTGGAAGAACCGAGAGTCTGAAGACTGGCCTCAAGCAGGCAGAGGGTGTGTGGAAGACGAAGTATGAGGTTACCGAAAGGGGTCTAAGGCGTGCTCTGTGGGCGGAAGACCCAGAACAACTGAAAGATGTAAGTCCAGCGCACGATCGAGAGGTCTCGACTGACAGATTCACAGTATGAACCGCCAGATGATATGGAAAGCTGCTTAGATCGTGACGATTTCCGAGAAGCAGCAAGAAAGCTACAAGGATCTAGAGATGTTGGAGCACAGTTGTATTGCGCCCTTCTACGAAGTGTTGGCGTACAGGCACGTTTGGTGTGCTCTCTACAACCTCTGGCATGTACATCTGGAGCCCCATCAATGCCGAAACCGAAGCAAAAGCCGAAAAAGCGCTCGACAATAGAAGAGAAAAATGCACAAGTACGGGCTACGATGGCCAAGTACCAAGAAATGGCCAGTGCTGGATATGGTACACCATCTGGCAGTTCTTCAGCACGTCGAAGGTTGGGGCATCCAAATGCAACATCATATAACTTTACACCAGCGATATCTCCCCCGAAACCTCAGCCAACGTTTGAAATTCGCAAACGAATAAAAGAATCCTCATATCCTGTGTACTGGGTCGAGATCCTTGATGTTGGACATCAGAAGTGGCAACCGGTAGATGCTGTGGTTACTCATACTTTTTGGAAGCCTAAAGCCTTGGAGCCACCCATTACTGATAAGGAGAATTTCCTTTCCTACGTGGTAGCATTTGATGAGGATGGGACTGCAAGAGACGTAACAAGGAGGTATGCGAAGGCTTATACAGCAAAGACCCGAAGATCGAGAATCGACACTGCTTGCGAAGGCGGGGATGTTTGGTGGAGACGGGTCATGAAGCTTTACGGCCGCCGCCGGCGGACAGATCTCGATCAAATTGAGGATAACGAACTCGTAGGTATCGAGGCGAGAGAGCCTATGCCAAGGAATGTACAGGACTTTAAAGACCATCCAGTCTTTGCGCTTGAACGACATCTTCGACGACATGAGGTTCTTGTTCCTGGGGCTACACCTTCCGGAACAGTTGCTGCAGGTAGTAAAGCACCGCTGGAGAAGATCTACCGGCGGAAAGATGTCCGGATTGCGAGAAGTGCAGATAAATGGTATCGTCTGGGGCGGGAAGTTAAGCCACTGGAAATACCTGTCAAATGGCTACCTAAAAAAGCGAAACCAAAGAACCTTCTGGATGATGACCAAGATGAGGATGCCCAAGGAGATGCCGGGACACCTATCTACACCGAGGACCAGACAGAACTCTATGAACCACCCCCAGTGCGGAATGGCATGGTACCGAAGAACAAGTTTGGAAATATCGATGTTTATGTACCAAGCATGATTCCCAAAGGAGGCGCTCACATTATCCACGAGCATGCAGCGCGAGCAGCGTTTATGGCCGGAGTTGACTACGCACCCGCTCTCACCGGCTTCTCATTCAAGGGACGACATGGCACAGCCGTGTTAACTGGCATAGTGGTCGCAAAAGAGTATGAAGAAGCTGTGCGAACTATAATTGATAGTCTGGGTGATCTCGAGCAAGAGGTAGAGGATGAGCGAAGACGGCACCGTACACTCAAGGCTTGGAGGAAGTTCATGATGGCGTTACGTATTAGAGAACAGATTTGGAGCGGTGTGGACGCAGATGAAAGAAAGGCAGCGGATGATAAAGCGGCTAAAGAGGCACAGCTGGACCAAGAGATTGAGGATGCGCCGAGCGATGTTACTGAAGAGTTTGACATGGCAGATGATGACGATATGGGCGGAGGGTTTTTGGTGGAATAGTGTTAGAGTGAAGAACAAAGGCACATCAATGTCATTTTCCGCAACAGAGCAGCGTTGGCGACGCGCGTTGGCTTGTATATTGAAGGATCGTTGCAATCAGTACGGGGTCTCATATACGGCGGCAACCGGCATTCCATCGGTACGATTTTGAGTACCGGCGCCGAGAAACGGAGGCGGACGCGGAGACTATGATATGTTCCAGGTGATGTAGTATTACGAAAATGAGGCTGTACAGCTTCCAAGTTCTGTGGTTGTTTGTGACACATGTATCTTGGCACTTTTCTCAACATGTTCAGCATCTACTAAGTTAGGTGGCTAGAAGACCGGCAAGAGTGAAGCGTGGAGGACCTCATCACCAAGCTCATTCAAGAACAGAGCCTACGTTCCAAGACTCTTTGTTCGACTACAACAAGTATCTTCCTGCTCTTTGGAAGAGTTGGCATCGGTGTTTTGTCTTCTAGAGGAAAGCAACACAGCCTAGGACAAGATAATATCAACATGCCTTGGTGCTTACAAGATGGTCATTCTGAGGCTCTGAAGCCTGTACATCATGTTTGAGGATCAACATCGCCAACGCTGTCACACCAAGTCGGAAGAGGCCCCGGGGAACAAGGAAAACATCAGACTTCGATATAGAGTGTCAAAACAAGGTCGGCAAAAGGTATCCTAAACTTGTACTAGATTACTCAAGTCTCTTATTATTTAGGATCGGGGTCTTGATTTCTTTCCTACCCTAAGAGACGCATCCCTTTTCTGGGACCCTTAAATCACTATAATCGGGCACCGAGGTTTAGATATTTGCCAAGTGCAGAACGCGACGCTACAAGGGTTGGTTGGCATTCTCGGCTGACAGCGTCGACTTGTATAATCGGCGTGATTTTTGACCCGAACTCCCGACGCGAGCTTCGTTTCATTGTCAACGGAACCAATTCCTTCATGCGAGCAGATTCTCATTGGATGAATATTTGTCTTTTCATTTTCATGGTCCTCGCGTATCGCTCTGAATCGGTTGCCTATCTGGATCTAGTTCGCTGCGTGTCGAGGAAAAGGAAGAATCATAGATTCAAATATCGCAGCATCGATCCATGGCATGACAGGTGGGCCGCGTGTCGAACAGCACAGCCGAGATGAGTGGATAGTAAATGGACAATGCTGGATGATTGCTGATGCTGATGTTGCTGCAGGATGTACATAAAACAAGGGAGGGGAAAGAGAAAATGTTGCAATTGGGCCTCGTTTATAAAATCGTATTCCGTACTCCGTATATCGTAAATACAAACCCAATTCTGCGGGCCGCTCGCTAACAAGGTATTCGTAGGTTTATGTCGTCGCAATAATGCTACTCCAGGACGGAACGGAGCAAAGTTAGTTACGGATTCTCGTCCAGGGGTGTCAGTTGTTTTCCCTGATGAGATTCTCCGTCTTCAATGTTAACCAGTCAGTATTATCAGTCTTCATATCATGGAAGAATCAAGGACCATAGATCCTGATCGATATCTGTGCCTTGAATTATTTAGACTGCGGGGGGGGGGGGGGGGGGCTTCAAGTTCAAGATCGAAACTGCCCAGTGCTGATGACTGGCTGTCTCGGCTCCGGGGAGTCAAATGTAGGGGCCCGGGCACTTTAGGAAGTGGCCTTAGGGGCTGTCTCTTGGTGCAGCTTACCTACCTTAGTGTCTGGAGGTGTTACTTTAAATCAGCCTCGACACCTCGTCATTGAACTAGCCTGTGAACTTAATTAACTCCATTTCATCCAACCTTACGATGCAGAGGATACATCGCCATCATCACTTTACTTCTCCGAATCAATTCTTTATGAAATACACACAGCAAAAGGTATCCTTAACCTATGCCAAGTTACCTAAATCTCTTGTCCCTTAGGATCGAGGTGCGGGCAAACCGCGTTCCTGTCCTGTTTCATCCCCAGTCACCATCATCATGACTTTCATCAAACAGGTCGGCACCCTGATGGGCAAGAATTTCCGTATTCTTTTAATGCGCCATCTTGCACTATGCATCTGGATGGCCTTCATCTTGCCCATCTTCTTGGCCGCGCTCTTTAGTTTTACAAAGAACCTCCTGGTGCCTCCAGCAGAATTCGGTATAGGCAAGCCAACACCACTTATCGACCTCGGCGATGCCGTTAAGAAAGCAAGCAATAGTGGACGTAAGAAATTGGTCCTCGTCAACAACAATTTCACGGAAGGGAATATTGGTCGGGTGTTCAGCACCGTGACGCAACAATTCCAAGATGCTGCCGAGTCTGCAGACGTCAACTTTGAGGTTATCTCTATCGAACGTGAACAGGACTTGAGGGCAGAATGCCCTAGTAACTTGCGGGGATTGACAAGATGCTTTGGTGCTATCGTCATGCTTTCTTCGCCTGATCAAGGCCCTGGGGGCCTTTGGAACTACACCATTCGGGCTGATGGAGACTTTAGTCGCGCAGGCACAAAATTCGAAATCACCAAATCGAACGACCAGCAGATCTATTTAATCCCGCTTCAACACTCCGTCGACAGAGCTATTTCCCTTGCCAATAGTTCAAGTACCAACGACCTCAACGGCACTCAAGAATACCCCTACACCACCTTGACCCCTGAGGAGCGTGACAGACAGATTCGTACACAATTCCAAAAGGTCATAAGGGGCTGGATGGGTGTCGCATTTCTGGGAACCGTTGTCTGGATCACATATCATCTTACTGGTTTCATTGCTACAGAACGCGAAAGTGGCATGTCCACATTGATCGATGCTATGATGCCGGTACGAAAACCGTGGCTAGCCATGGTTGCCAGGATTGTTGCGCACCACCTTTCATTCTCTCTCATCTACCTGCCAGCATGGATACTTGGCTCCATTATTGTTCGCGGTGGTGTTTTCGCCAGGACCAGCGTTGGTATCGTCCTCGTTTTCCACGTTCTCACTGGCCTTGCGTTCTCCTCTATATCCATGTTGTTTGCATCCTTCTTCCGAAAGGCCCAGCTGAGTGGTATTACCGCCATCCTGGTTGTCGCCCTACTCGGAATTCTTTCGCAAACCATCTCTTCTCCTGGTACTGTCCCTGTCGCCGTTCTGTCGATCTTCTTCACCCCTTGCGCCTTCGTGTTCTTTATCAGCAACATGGCATGGTTCGAGGAGCAGGAAATTCCGACCGACTTGCTGAAAGCGGCACCTAATAGCCCGTCAAAGCTCCCAGGCATTGTTATCTGGATATTCTTGATCATCCAGATATTTGCTTATCCATTGATTGGGGCGTTTATCGAGCATGCTCTGTATAGCAATGAAACGTCAGGTCGAAAAATGTTGCATAACCAAGCCGATGTGGACCAAATTGGAAGCAATGCTGTGCAATTGCGACAATTCTCAAAGACGTACAAACCTAGCATCTTTTCAAGATTGTTCCGCCGAGGTCCCAATAAGAAGCCGCCTGTTCTCGCCGTCAACGGGCTGGATCTCGATATTGGCCAGGGGCAAATTGTCGCACTTTTGGGTGCCAATGGCAGTGGAAAGAGCACCACGCTCGATGCTATTGCAGGCATGAACAAATTGACGAGTGGATCGATCAAAATCGACGGCAGAGGTGGCCTTGGTATCGCTCCCCAAAAGAACGTGCTCTGGGACGACTTGACAGTGGAAGAGCACATTAGAATCTTCAATCACCTAAAGGCTCCCAACGCCAGGGCTACCACACAAGAGATTGAAGATCTGATCAGATCCGTCGATCTCTATAAAAAGCGAAAGGCTTTTGCAAAGACTCTCTCGGGTGGTCAGAAGCGCAAGCTCCAACTGGGATTAATGTTGACGGGAGGAAGCGCTGTGTGTTGCGTTGACGAAGTCAGCAGTGGCATTGATCCGCTGTCGAGACGAAAGCTTTGGGACATCATTCTGGCTGAGCGTGGTAGACGCACGATGATTTTGACCACCCACTTTTTGGACGAGGCTGATCTTCTTGCCGACCATATCGCCATTCTTTCCAAGGGAACTCTGCGTGCAGAAGGCTCCTCAGTGGCCTTGAAGGACAATATGGGCGGCGGTTACAGAGTTCATGTTCCCAAGGACATTGGGATTCGAGAAACCCCAGACATTGATCAAGTTACAAAGAAGGATGCCTTCGACCTTATCACATACACTGCTCCCACCTCGCAGCTCGCAGCTGTTGTCATTAAGAGTCTTGAAGCTGCTGGTATCAAAGAATATCGCTTCTCGGGCCCGACTATCGAGGATGTTTTCCTCCAGGTTGCCGAGGAGATCAGAGACGAAGAAGCGTTCCGCAACGCAAACCACCCCTTGTCTGTCCCATCATCCGAAAAGGTCGCCTTCAAAGAGAAGGAAGGCGAAAATCCAGGGTTGGCGCTTACAAATGGACAACGAGTCGGATATTTGAAACAAAGTTTGATTCTATTCCGCAAACGCCTAACTATTCTAAAGCGGAATCGATTTTTGTATCTGCTAGCCTTTCTTCTTCCAATCTTCGCTGGCGGATTGACTTCCCTTTTTATCATTAACAAAAGCACGACAAGTTGCGTGCCAGGGAAGCAATACTCCAAAGGTGCTCAAAGACTAAACGTGTTCGATCAAAGGGAAGGAGGAGACAACATTACACTGCGCCTCTTAGCTGGGCCAAGATCAAAGTTGAGCACTGACTTGTTCAGCCTCATAAATCCCATGTTGAAGGGTAACGCTGGAAGTGAAACCCAAAGAGGGTTCGACATGAACGCTCTTAGCTTGGTCGACACTTTCCAGCAATTCAAAGACAAGATCGAGACGGATCGAAAGAACATCACCGGAGGAATCTGGCTGGGCAATGATGAGCAAGGTCCTACATTTGCATGGGTCGCTAATCTCGCCATCGAGGTACCTATATTCGCGCAGCAGATGCTGGATGTCGTATTGTCCAACGTCACTATCGCAACGTCTTGGGCTCCTTTTGAATTACCCGTGAGTGACACGACGGGTAGTTCACTTCAAATGATTGTATACATGTCAATCGCTCTCTCGGTCTATCCTGCATTTTTTGCACTCTACCCAAGCAATGAGCGGCGCAAGTTCATCCGCGGTTTACAATACTCCAATGGTGTTCGGCCGTTACCACTATGGATAGCATACCTCCTGTTTGATCTAATCATTGTCCTGGTCAGCACAGCAATCGTGGTGGCGATATGGGCTGGTGTCTCCGATATCTGGTTCAACATTGGTTACGTCTTCCTCGTCTTATTCCTATACGGAATAGCTTCGACACTCTTTGCGTACCTTGTCTCCCTCTTCACCAAGACACAACTCGGAACGTACGCATGGGCAGCGGCGAGCCAGACTCTCATTCTTGTCGTCTACATCATTGCGTACATGTCGGTGTTGACTTACTCGCCCGTGACAAAGGTTGACAGCTCCTTGCGCCTTGTTCACTTTATCATATCCGCATTCGCCCCCATTGGCTCAGCACTGAAGGCTCTTTTCATCTCTACAAACCTCTTTTCTACGGCATGTGATGGCAATAGCCTGACCGAAAACCCAAGCGGTATCTTGTACTATGGTGGACCCATTCTGTACCTCATCCTTCAATCACTCATCTTCTTTGGTCTTTTGATTTGGCTCGATACTGGCACAGCGGGAGCCTCACTCCGAGGTCTCTTCCGGCGAGGGGACAAAGCCGAATCAGATGAGGAACATGTTGATGAAGACATCATTGATGAGCGCGAGAAAGTCCCTCGCAGTGAGGGGCATGAGCATGGTCTGCGAGTTATGCACCTGACGAAGAGCTTCCGCGACAACATAGCTGTTGACAACGTCACCTTCGGTATCAAGCGTGGTGAAGTTTTTGCTCTACTTGGTCCGAATGGTGCAGGAAAATCAACAACTATTTCTCTCATCAGAGGTGATATCAAGCCGGACCGAAATGGAGGCGATGTGTTGGTGGAAGATATATCCGTCAACAAGAACCTGGCAGGTGCTCGAGCTAACCTGGGCGTCTGCCCTCAGTTCGATGCTATGGATCAGATGACGGTACGAGAGCATCTCGAATTCTACGCCAAGATCAGAGGTGTCACCGACATCGAACACAACGTGCGGGCTGTTATGCAGGCGGTAGGGCTCGAGTCATTCTCTGCGCGGATGGCGCATGCTCTATCTGGGGGCAACAAACGAAAACTGAGTTTGGGAATCGCTCTGATGGGCAATCCCACTGTTGTGCTTCTGGATGAGCCTTCATCTGGTCTCGATGCTGCTTCAAAGCGTGTTATGTGGAGAACACTCGAGGCGACAGTCCCTGGAAGATCAATTCTTCTCACGACACACAGCATGGAGGAAGCAGATGCATTGGCTGGTCGTGCTGGTATTCTTGCTCGAAGGATGCTTGCTCTGGGAACGCCAGATAACCTTCGACATCGCTTCGGCGACGCCTTGCATATTCACCTTGTCGCCAAAAGCGCCCCTCGTACTACTCAGGAGGAGATGGACCGAATGACAAACTGGATTCGGCAAACTTTACCCTCAGCCGATGTTGATGAGAAAACATATCATGGCCAGATCCGCTTTTCAGTGCGCGCTGGCCAAGTCCTCGCAGCAACTTCTGGTCGTAAGGAGGAAGAGATCACAAGCGACCGAGAGGTTGATCTGAGCCAGAGTGCCATTGGACACCTAGTAGTGTTGCTGGAGGAGAACAAGGTAGAACTCGGCGTGGGTCACTACAGTGTCATGCCAACAACGCTGGACCAGGTTTTCTTGACTATCGTCGGACAACACAACGTGAAGGAAGAGAACTCAGAAGAGAAGAAGCAAAGCATTTGGCGCAAAATCTGGATGTTTGGGAGATCGTAACTAGTGCATTTTCATTAGGCTGCGGTGTTTGGCGTTGAGGTTTTATTGAAGCCCTGAACCGATCGATACGAACGTACAGCTTCCATACGGTTTGTACAACTGGGCCTGCCTGGTCAATACTCAGGGAGCAAGCAAACATGAGACTTTAGAAGAGGGTGCTACAATAAACTCAGTAATGACTCCCCTAAACTTAGACTAAATCGACTAAGTATTTTCATCACTTAGGATAAAGGTCTCAAATTTTCTTGCCTCCACCTGTTATTGTACCTACCTTCAGTATCAGCAGTATGGTGGCCACGACAGTCATCCAGCCAGTTCATATGGTCAAGTTCCGCATTCAACTCCCTGGCGAGGGACAGCGAGCATAACCATTTTATTCCATGGGCTTGTTTCTGCTTTGCTACGGTTGCTTTCTCTTCTTTCTTTTTCTTTTTCTTTTTCTTTTTCTTTTTCTTTTTCTTTCTTGGCAAAGTTCAGTGAAAGTCTTCCTATCATGTATTTGTTCAAGATATAGCTCCTGAACATTCACTTTTCCTGCCATAGAACATGCACAGGTCGAAAACCAACAAAGGACTTGGAGAACAACAACGTCTTGCTTGTTTGCTTGCCTGTATTGTTCACATCAATGTTACCATTACAGATATCTTGTTCTGGTACGCTATTAACAAAGGAGCTTCAGAACACCACTCAAACATGTTTATGACTTACAAGTATATACATATATATATATATATATATATATCGAGTGCTTCAGCATAACCAGAAACCCAACAGTTCCAACCACAATTTACACATCAACACACTAACAACAGTTTCAAAAACTAAATTGTCAGCTAACTCTTAAAACAACAAATCACTACCACATCAACAATATGTGCTACCGAAGCATCACTCACACTATGCACTGCGATGCGCGGCCTGTCATTTCCGATGGTAGCAAAGTCTACACTGACCCGTTCGCCTCTCCCCTCCCATGCAGCTGTAGCCCTGAGCATTTCGTGCCAAGTTACCTTCGATGCGAGGATCATGGTTGCTGTATGAAGAAGGTCAGAATGAATTGGTGTCCTCACGTCGCTGATTGCAACGAGGTCTACGAGGTTCATCGCTATGTCCAGTCTTATCGTCAACCACGAAATATCTGGGGTCCCATTGACACGCACGGCGACAGCTTCGATTCTCTCTGGAGCCTTCCGATGATTCAGGAGAAGAAAAAGACTTGGAAATATGCTCCGAATTTGGAGAAATGTCTCTTCACTGGAAAGATTCCACACTTGACGGCTGTCCCGCCTCCTTTTTGCAAAGCTGTTGAGAACCTTGCCAACATTGGCCGTCTTATTGTCCAGACACAAGCTCAGTTGGGTGCTCTTCACAATAACGCTGCTGTTGGAAGAATCTGGCACGATTATTTCCACGGAGAAGCTTGCTCTCGTGTGCTTAATGAGTGGGAGTGCCCACAACAAGGACCTATCGTAGATGCAGAACTGCTTGTAGAGGAAAAGGCTAAGGACCTCGTGAAGCAGAAGGAGATCTTCAACACATGCTGGACCTTCATTCAGGGCATGGTGCTTTGTCGCCAAGTAGGCAAAGACCTTGTGATCCAGAATGTACCAGTTGTTTGGGATCTGTAGAGAGGACCTGGGTCGTCCGCTTAGGGTGTCTGTCTGGTGGTTGAACTTAGCATGCATTTTTTTAAGTTGGGCGTTTCGGATAGGGACAGGTTAATATCGATAATAGAGGGTCATCTAGAGAATAGTTAACTTGGCCTTGTTTTTATAAGTCAATCAACCGGGTCCTAATGATCAAAATAAATATCCCAAATGGTGATGTCTTTCGATGCTCGAGTGAACAGGGTGTATGAGTATCTATAAGTGATTCCCTGCTTAATCAGCAGCAAAAGCCGTCATCGTATAGGGGTTAGTACATCAGTTTGTGGCTCTTGGAAGCACTGAAAACGCAAGTTCGAGTCTTGCTGACGGCAATCTTGTATTTTTGGATGATGTATCATGTCTGACTTTTTTGTGTCAGAATGTTAGTGCTACTTGAAGTCTTCTGGCATGAGGTTGTAAATGATAAGCTGAGCTCCAGTTTTGGTTCTTCACTCCTTGAGAGTTATATATCTTGATAAGAGCAATTATTTATATCTATGTGATAAATCTGATTGTAAGACAAGCTTTAACAATGTGCTCTTCTGTGTAGCAGTCTCGAAGCAGCATGCTGTCTATCCTCTATTGATTCTATGAGCTGAACTTGGCTGCCCTACAAGCTTAAGATTTCTCAACGGGTTGCAATTGACTTTACTAGCGACAAAGCTAAAAGAACAGCAATAAACAAAGCGGGTTTCTTCAACGTCGAGACCAAGGCTACAAGTAAACGTTTATCAATTCACTACCACATATTCATTGTTCAGCTATCCTTTGTGATGGAGGGGTTTGGAGGGGTAATTCAACTGGTGTGCAATTGCTGCACCTCCAAAAACTTACCAAAAAATGAACATTATCCGACGAAAGCTGCAAAAGATAATTACTTTGCCGTCAGCAAGACTCGAACTTGCGTTTTCAGTGCTTCATTGATAGCCACAAACTGATGTACTGACCCCTATACGATGACGGCTTTTTAGTGCTTGACTTGGGGTCAAAAATTGCAAATTATCTAAGTCTTCACACACCTCTACTCCGTTATCGGCACAACTTGGGAAAAGCTTCAGAGCTTCTCACTCACACACAACGCACAAATCATTTACAATTACAGATGCGTTCCCAAAGCGAAAGAGGAATTTTTATTACTGGATCAACTTCTGGCTTAAAGAGACTCAATAAGAACTCGGTTCAATACTGGCTTCATTTACCTTTGGAACGTCCTGCATTGGACATTTAGTCAGCTCACGGAGAAAAGGAAGCAGTAAGTGCCTTGAGCCAATTTACGCTTCGGCCTGCACAACAAACATCAAACTCTCTCTCTCCCTCTCAACAATTGAGTTTTTAAACATTTGTTCTTTGTTTACTCGAATATCTTGTCGATGCTGCTTTGATGACAAAAATAAAGACCTAAAAGGTAGCAGCCATGGTATCCTTCAGCTCCTATCCATAAAATAATCCAATCCCATTCACAATGCCCCACGCCAGATAACGCCTTGGATGGTGTCGAATTCTATCCGCACAACCGTTCTCATTTCTCATTTGTCGAGTCGTTCGTTTGTTTATTTGGTGATCCAGCCAAGGTAATCAGCAACGATCAATGTCACCATACTACAAGTCAAGTCAGCGAATTATTCAACTATTTCAGGTATCAGAAGGACTTACGCGTGAGGAGCGATACGGACGTAGTATGTACCGAAACCACGGTAAAAGCGGCCGAGACCCTCTTGCTTAGCAACCTTGGAGAAGCAGTCCATCATGCTGCGGTAGGGCAGCTTGCCGTCAGGTCCCTTGGATTGCTTCTGGAGACGTGTCTTGACAAAGTCGAAGGGCAACGAGAAGAAGGAGGCGAAGAAACCAGCAATGGCGCTGGCAGTGAGAGTCTGGGTGCGGGCGGAGAGATCGGTGTTGTTCTTGAGCTGGACCTTGGCTTCACTGAAGAAAGCCAGCTGACCAAAGTTGAGAGCCATGGCTCGTGCGACTGTGGGAGCAGCACCGGCCCAGAGAGCACCGACACCTTCGCTCTTGGCGATGCTGGTGAGCGCATCAATGACAGACTTGTAGTTCTTTCGCTCAGCAAGGGGCTTGAGGCCGTCACTCTGCATTCGGATGAGGGCGAGATCGGCAGGGTTACCAATCATGGCAGCGATACCACCGGCAGTGAGACCAGCAGTTGCTCGTTCTGAGAAACCGACTGAGCGGCCATCAGCTTTGGCTCGGGCGGACAGGTTTCCCATGAGCGTGTCGAACATGCCCAAGCGGGCCGTGGTGTAGACGGCCTGGCGCAAAAGACCAGCCGAGAGACCAGTGTATAGGTCAAGGACTTTTCCACTGGCGATAATCTGTCGAGTGACGGAGAGGGGAGAAGGCTTAGGGCCAGAAGCAGTTCCCTCGCCAGCGAGTTGGATGCGGACCTTGACCATGTCGACAGGCTGGATGACGGTCGTGGCCACCATACCGCTGATACCGCCGTTGATGAAGGGAAGGGCGGCCCTCATGAGAGGAGTGTGAAGGATGTCATTGGCAATAGCGGCCGAGTCACCTCGAGCAGCTCCCAGCACATCGCTGGTCTTTGAGCGAGCTGATTCAGCTGCTTGCTTAAGTGACTGGCTCATGATGAATGGGTAAGGTGGATTCGGTTCGAGGAGAGATCGATCCAAGCCAAGACGAGTTCGATTCGAGTGAGTCGTCGTCTAAGAGGATAGGTAGGATGGGCTGCTTCTTGAGACTGGTCTGGTGTAAGTACAATTCAGACCCAAGATGCGGGCATGGCTGGGACTTTATAATATCATGGCCGCTATGGATGGATGTCACCACCAACTACAACCGACTATGGCCGTACACTCAAACCACAGCCATGATACATGATGGTCCAGGAACCGAAGACTTCCGGCGTTTGACCCGAGGCCGGTGGACTTGGACTTGGACTTGGGCTTGAACTTGGATGGAGGTGGATGCCCGGCCCTGGATGTCCTCTTGTGTGGGGGATATCGGGGCTTGTCTTGAGAGGTGTCTATGAGTGACATGGAGGGTGTGTGCAGAGGAGGAGGAGGAGTACGAACTGTAGCCGGGGGTAGATTCCCGCTGGGCCCCTCCCGCGGCACAGTGGATCTGCCCCCGCTATGGCCCGTGGATGTGTTTGGCTTTGGCTGGGCTGGGCTGGGCTGGGCTGGGCTGGGTCTGGATACAGGGCACGGCAGAGCAAAGACATCGGCACCAACAGAGGAGAGCTTACCAGAACAACAAGCAGAAAGAAATCGATATCCGAGGATTCGAGTCTTCCGGTTTGATTCCGCGTCTAATTGCCGCGAACAATTAGACGACGTTACAGACTGGAGATGGAGATGGAGACGAGCCCAGAGCGGGGACTGCTTACAACGGAGATTGAATGGCGAAACAAAGCTGACTGAGACGGCGACCCAACTTTGTTGACGGTTGAACAAAGAGGAAGAAATCGGAACTGTTAATGTTTGGAAACAAGACGGAGACTGTTGTTATGCAGGTCTCTCAACAATGGTTCAATACAGTAATAGCAAGCGAGGACAGAAAGAGGCTTTGCGATCTGCGTCACGTTCAGATGATGGATGAAGGAGGAGCAAGATGTGGGAGGGGAGGCAGAATTAAAGAACAAGAGAGGATGGGCTATTGATACCTCTTTCAGATAAAGGAAAGGAAAGGGAAGAGGGGGAATAGGTATCATTGCGTGTCTCCGAAGAGGGCCGACAACCGAGAGAAAGGCGAGAGAGAGGAAGCTCTACTGCTACATCAAAGGCAGCACGAGACCTGCCGTGATGTTGATCCAGCTTCAGCATCTACTGGCGCATGGATATGAACCACTGGCGACCCTCCACCAGTGGCCAGAGATGGAAGAGAAGGGCAGACGCCGAGCCACTCACCGAGGAACGTCACCATACCAAGGTTCAGTCCGGCGTCAAGCTTGGCCCAAAGTTGTAAGCTGTTGCACAGTGAGTGGTTGCTTTGTTGTTGACGCGTTCATCAGCTACTGTACGGGCTATCGGCTGCAACAGTACAACTAACACAGTAACTGACTGTTTGTCGTTGCTGTTGAAATGCGGGGTTGATGCTTCAGGACCTGTTTTGATAGAAGCGGATTAATGACATGATGATCAAGGTCTCGAGAGTTCTGTCGCCTAGTTAGTACAGTATGTAAATTAGTTAGTACTGCCCGCAAGTGAGTGACCTTGACAAAGGTTGGCCAATTCGAGTTGTAATTAACGTGACGCTGTTGGTGCCTCGGGATTGGCAACCCCTCATTCTTCAGTAACTGCAACCACCAAAGAGCTCTCACAGCATGGCACAGCATGGCACAGCCTAGACAGCACGGTATTGGAAACGGTTACTAGATTGACTGGCTGGGCCGCCTTCAATGCTTTACTTACAGCAATTCTCTTAAAGCCATGATGAGAATCAAACGTTTCCCATGTGGATTGACTTATTCTGCAGTCCTTATCCACTTCAATAGAGCTCCAACTCCAGCTGCAGAAGTATGTACTAACTAAGCTTAAGCTTTGGACTTGCTTACGCTTGAAAATGAGGGGCCGGGGGCTGGCCACGTCCAAAAGCAATTCATGTGCAAGTAAGTGGCTGCAGCTACAGCTACGGCAGCCGTGAAACAGTCCCGTCACAAGCTCACGAGCTCAATCCCCTCTCATCAAAAGCCAAGGCCTAAGCTCTCGTGTGAGGGCTTGTTGTTGGGCGGACGTGGAATGAATGGTTCAGCTTATGACGCAACCGACGGTAATAAACGGGAGCTATCTGATAGGTAGGCTAGAATAATGCTAGATTTTAGCTGTCTGTCAATCGATGCTTGTCAACCTTTGGCGTCTGAAAGTGGCATGATAGTAGGAGACATCAATTTAATGAGTATTTATGATAATGGAGTCTATGCGGCCTGTAAATAATAGACTCGAACTGCAGGTATCCAATCTGTCTGTCTGTCTGCAAATAAACGCTTGTACTGCCGCCGCTTCCATCGCGCCGCGCAATCCAGGACCGGCTTTCCATATACCAGAACTCAACTCCGGTTCCGGGCCGGGGTTAATATCAGATGCAAAGAAGTCGTCCCTCGAAAGCGAGGCGTTGAATGTGCTTCTTATTCTGATGCTGCATCTTGCATGTGCTAGCTACAGCATCTAATTTGCTTTTGTTGCCTACCAGAACCCGGATACATCCCAATCAGCAGGTAACAAGATGCTGTGTAAACACGATAATGATCCCAGTCTTCTTGTTGGTCAGTTGTGCAACGCAATAGTCAAGCCTCGCCAACAAAAGATACTGATGCTCAACAGAGCTGATCCATCAGCGCGGCTCGTGGTGGATACAGGCGTCAACACTGCCGATTGAAACTCCACAGGGCTACGGCTACAGAGAGTCTACTCAATGGACTCTCCATTACTATCGCTACAAAACGCTACCTGACCGGGCTCTGTTTTCTCATTGCTACTCCTCCAAGGTTCTACGCTCCGAGATATCAACATAATTGCCAGGCTACCTTTAAATTTCGCGTTGAAAGAAAGAAAAAAGCCTGTTCCATCATACCTAGAAACATCCAATTCTCAAACCTCACAGCTGCATACAGAACAGAGCTGTTTAATACCCGGCTAGTTAGTCTAGGCCCTATTTCCGTCCCACCCCCGGCCGTCATCAGGAACCAAGCAAGGGTTGTTGTCTCGAACTAGGACATTGAAGTCCTGACATGATGCAAGGATACCAAAGTTACGAACATTCTTGGCGCTTAGCTTGGCTAACTTAACTATTGTCTAATTAAAGCCGCAACTCTTACTCTGGTCTGTTCGTGTTCGATATCCTCGGTTATGGCGCGAAAAACTTCAGACCGACCGCGGGCTGTGTAAACACGTCACTTTTCCAGGAATCCGAGCAAGATTTCCGTCGTGGATGGCGTGGATATTGGCTCAATACTCTGTAGATCAAGCAAGGGTATTCACTCATCTAAGCCATGGCTCCTTAGTAGACTATGAGTTCATGTCGTGGCAGACTGATGTCGCATTTCACATGTGAACTGTCTTGACTCTCTCTCAACAACAGATAACCAAACCGTTCATAACGGCCCGTTTCTCACAAGCTGTGTAATGCAACGTGAAGAAGGCGCTCAACAACAGATACACCACACATCAGAAGTAACTACGGCTAGGGCGGTTAGGATGGGTCTTGGAACAAGAGCCTCAACTTGAGATATCCAATTAGTGGAGTCTCTGGAAATTCTAGGCGTGGTCGATCAAGGACAACACTCACTCATTGGATTCTTACAAGTCCGGCGTAGGTCCCGAGGAAGTATGTTCCGAGGAGGCACCAATTTTCGGAGTCGTCACTATTGTACCAGCCGATAAGCAGACCGCTAACACATGGATCCTTTAACTTCCATTACTTGTACCTCTACGGGTCCAAGTCTTATCAAAGCGGATGTCCAATTGCAAAAC
The DNA here is from genome assembly GCF_019915245.1 of Fusarium musae. NCBI lineage: Eukaryota > Fungi > Ascomycota > Sordariomycetes > Hypocreales > Nectriaceae > Fusarium > Fusarium musae. The sequence goes on along the minus strand of NC_058392.1, from coordinate 2,608,409 downwards.
AGACATGTGAATTAGGTTGGGGTTTCAACAAGACTTGATAGTCTGGATCGTGTCTCCAAAATTGGAGTTGATGAGACATGGGAAATTTTCAGCCTGCAACCCCAACCCCCAAAGATTCAGCCCTAGCAACCTGAACCCCAAATTCTCGAGGTTCTTGCATATGACGAAGAGCAGGGAGTGCTTCATGGTGTCTCTGTTTTGATTTGCCTATAATCTACTCCGTAGATAGCTTTGGGGGGACTGGCACTGATGGTTGAGCTGTGATATCATGGGAGACTGTTTGGAGCATTTGGGGGTTCTGGTCTGCCCATCCTACATGCAAGATGCCATCTTGAGCCACAGCAGCCTCACCGTAAACCTCTCAAGGAGCACGTCATTAGACATGTAGAAAGTACCAAGACAGACATGATGCTGAGCCGTTAACCCCCCATCTTTGTCTTTTCTTGAAGACCTCATCATCTCAATCACTCCATGGCACAGCAAGAAACGGGTATCGACGCCTCGATAGAGTTGACTTGCATCTCCAACAGGGTTACTCCAACACTCCATCTTGAAGATGGTCCCCCGGAGGCGTCCGCGAAAATCACCCGGCTTTTACTATTTGTTGCCAGATTTTACTCCTCGCCAAGAATCGCACCTCGACGAAAAGAGACACCGTAAATGTCTGAGATTGTTATGGGCGGAAATGCAAATCTCGCAAGGTCGTATCCTCAGATAACATCATGGTTAGCGGTTGGCTACCTCACCCGGCTTTAGATGTGCGAGAAACACAGTCTATTCTCAGTGGCCTGCAGAATCACATTGTTAGTCTCTGCCTGTCCACATCCCGACTCTTTTCTTACGTCTAATCCATGTCTTGAAACCCCACGGCTGAGCTTGCAGAGGTTGCCAAGCTACGCTGAATTGTTCCTCAATCACCGGACTTCAAGTTGCGGAAGTGCATTTCTCTCCCCTGTCAGCGATCCATGTAGTTAGTCCCAGTCTAGATCCACAGGGCATCTCTCCAACGGCATCTCATTGATTTGATTGACGATGATGCTCGAGTTTGCAAACCTGTCTACGATAACTGGCCGGCAACTAACCGAGCCGAACGGACTGAACATAGAGCCCTTCGGATTGCGAGATGTAACAACGTGCACGCTCCGAATTGCCTCGTCATTACGCAACATGCCCATAAGAACAGGGTTTCGAGCGACATGGCATTACTTAATTCACACCCAAATTAATGCCTCTCTATTCAGGGTCCAATAGATAGTTCGTAGGCGGTAGCTAGGAGTTGAGGCGAAGCATTTTGTGTGGTATATCCGAGGTTATGGTGATAGTATAGTACCCAGTCAAGGCTTGGATCGCGCTTTTCAGATGGACATTACATACACCGCTTGGCAATTAACCAGCCACGTTGGTAGGTAAGATCAACAAGTTCTTTGAAACACCATAACCGAACAATACCGCGGGTATACCACCATTGACATCAAAACTGGATGACGTGGACGTGGTAGGATGAGAATATTATGATATCAAGAAGAGGATCATTATTGAATTAATTCGGCCCAAGTCCGAGGGAGCGGAAGATGGAACCCGAGCAAGACTCAAAGCTGTCTGAGACTCAAATAGGATATATTGTGAAAGGTTAGGTTAGTATGCTGGCTTGGCCGCAGAATCTAGGTAATATTCCTTTCAGATCACTTATACATAGGGAGAGCGTTGTTGTGTAGGTTCCTAGGTAGTGCTGCTTAGACCAACCCATCCTGTCATCAAGAACAGTTATAGACTTCTATCAAGCTTCTTTTATATGCACAATCCGATACTAGCTCCATCAAAGTTATAATAGAACGGATAATTAATGATCGGTGCCGCATCCCCCACATACAAATCGATCCAATGTCGAGATCCCCACCATCGCTAGGTGCGCAAATTCGCACTGTATTACAGCCACAAACTATGGCGCCCCTGCACAGTAATCGCCTTATCTCTCGCACTAATGGAAGTTTCGTTGCGGCTCCGATATAGAACTTTTTTGCGACACTGCGGAAGCGGTTTTCCAACAACATAAAAAGGCCAGACAATGCCAAAACGAAAGCGCGGGGAGCCCAATCTTGGGGACAAGCTTGAGAAGCACTGTAATGATGTCTCAAAGGCACTCAAGGCTGCAAAGGGCCTAGAGCGCCAGCGATATAGTAAGCGACTTCATGAAGATGGAGTTGAGTCTGATAAGAAGGAAAGATTGGAACGGGAGGTGACGGTCTTGAAGGTGAGTCTGCACGAGGCCCGGTTCCTCAATCAATATTCTCCTAACCAGAATGGCATAGTCTCTTGACCTTCATCAAACCGCGCGCGCTCACCTCTACTCGTCGATCCTCAAAGTCAAAGACCTTGCTGCATCTACCAACCTCCCCGAAGAGATTCGCACCGGCGTTCCCAAACCCGAGCTTACCCCCGAAGAACAGGCTGCGCTACACAATGTTACCAGTGCACTATATAATCGTGAACTCGTCAAACAGGCAATCACTCGCGCCATCACCACCTTCTGCCAAGCCCTCGATGTCCCTCTACCCGGAAAAGCGAAACGCGTACGAAAGTCCAAGAAGGAAGAGAAAGAGGAACAACCGTCCGATAGGATAGAAGAGGATCCCAAGGCTGAGGCTATACCTGCTATGGAAGATGTGCGAGCGTCAATTGAAAAGGAGGACGATGTTGAAGAGGAAGAATCGGAATTCCAGGGATTCTCAGATCATGACGATCCTGTTCAGGAACCTGAAGAGCTTGACAGTGAAGATGAAGCGCAGGAAGAGAAATCCATGTCCAAGTATGATCACTTGCTAGGCGGCTCCTCCGATTCCGATTCCGAAGACGATTTCGACGATGAGAAATTCGAGCGCTTCAAGGGCAAAGAGAAGGTCAATCTGGACGACATATCCGTTTCTGGCTCAGATGCCGCACCAGAGCTCGGTTCCGAATCAGAAGAAGAAGAAGAAGAAGAAGAAGAAGAAGAAGAAGAAGAAGAAGAAGAAGAAGAAGAAGAAGAAGAAGAAGAAGAAGAAGAAGAACTCTCTGTATCAGCTTCGCCCTCGCCACCTCCAGCCAAGAAGAAGAAGAGCAAGGACAAGGCAACGGCATCCGCTCGTCCTCGTGAATCGACCTTCCTACCCACACTCATGGGTGGTTACATCTCAGGTTCTGAGTCCGCTTCCGACGTAGATGTTGCCCCAGCAAAGAAACGTCGCGGCCAACGAGCCCGCCAGGCAATTTGGGAGAAGAAATTCGGTAACAAGGCCAAGCACTTACAAAAGCCTGCGTGGGAAACACAACGCGGACGCGATTCTGGATGGGATGGTAAGCGTGGTGCTGTAGAGCCTGGAGATGGTCCACGAACACCCTGGAAGAAGGGCATTCGCAATCCTCTTGCGGCCAGACAAGACGGTAGTGCGCGATCGGAGACCAAGCCTGAGGTGAAGAGGCCGCCTCCGAAGAAGGATGATGAAGGACCGTTGCATCCTAGCTGGGCAGCCAGGAAGCAAGCGAAGGATGCAGAGAAGACAGCGGCATTTGCGGGATCCAAGATTACATTTGACTAGGCGTACTCTATATATAGCAATACCAGGAGTAATAAAAGTCTGTTCAACAGAAGATATCCTTTGTCATGTCTCGGAGGTCGTTCTAGCATGCACATACACCGGCAAACCACCCTCCATCGGTAGAGTCAGACTACTCTTGCTCACTCTCTCACCTTCAAAAGCAGGTCTGAAGTCAAACAGAGGTAACAACCTCGCCAATGTCTGTACAGCAACCAACTCTGCCATTTTCTTCCCTAGACATACTCGAGGTCCACCATTGAAGACAGGAAACTCGGCTGCTGAACGCTGCATGACTGTCACATCACCCGATGGGGACGTAGTTAGCCATCGCTCTGGGCGAAACTCATCTGCATCAGGGCCCCAAGTTGTGTGAGAACGGCCCATTGCCCAAGCACACCATAATACGACAGCACCTTTTGGGAGGAATGTTCCATCGGGAAGGATTGTTTCTTGCTGAGCTTGTTTGATTTCGAAGGGGATGGGAGGTCGAAGGCGGAGGGTTTCATAGAAGACTGCTAGGACGTAGGGGAGTCGTGCCGGAGTAAGAAGTTCAGGGTCGTCCTCAGGGTGATCTTGATCGCTGACTTCATCTCGTAGGTCTTGGATCGATTGGCATAACTTGTTGGTCACTTCTGGGTGCTTCATGAGCAAATATAGCGTCCACGTAAGTGCCTGAGCAACAGTATCTCTCCCTGCCGAGAGATAATTCAGTGCAGCATCTGCTACAAGGTCGTCGTCACCAATTGCATCCAGCAAAGACTGAATGAGACTTCCTGGCGCATCGGACTGAGTCTTTCCCTCCATTCCCTTGCGATCAGCAACTGCGCTCTGGACGATCCGATGCCCATAGGCCTTGACAGTTCTGATTGAACGTCGCATTCGAGTTCCAAAGAACATTTCTGTCGCAAACCATAGTGGGTTCTGGAACCTTTCAGCTGTAGCCCCTGAAGCATGCTCAAAAGCGACGGTAAAATCATCGTCAGCGTGCATCTCCATGTTGTATGCCATTCGTCCCATCAGCTGCGTCGTCACTTCGTGGACCACGGCCTGTAAGTCCACTACATCTCTCCCAGCTTCTTTGCCCTCGAGAACATGAATGGCTTGTTCTAGGTACTCTGGTAATCGGTCACTCGTCAGAGTCTTCAGAGCAGCTGTTGAGAGAAACCGTAGACCAGCCTTGCGCTGCAGGCGCCAGAACTCGCCGTCCACGTTGATGATGCCATGACCGAACAAGTCCCAAGATCGCTGTTTGAAGAAATCTCCCTTTTCAAAGATTCCCTCATGGCGGAAAATGAACTCTAGGTTCTGAGGGCTGTTGATAATGACACCTGGTGGTAGAGTAGGAACAGTGATATGGAGAGTTTCGTAGCCATACAGACGCTCACAGCGGTGGAACCAGGAAAAGAGACGCTGGCGAGGCTGAAGGAATATGATGCCATTCCCTACCAGCGGTAGTGAGTTTGGAGGTTTTCTGGTTGATTGTTAGTGAGGTACCTATTTGTAGCGAAGTGGCATGATGGGTGAGCATAGGGTATGTGAATTGAGTGAATACCAACCTGAGAGGTTTGCCATTGCGCGTGGGCTTTGGTGATTTCTTTCCTAATAAATATAGGAATAAAAGGAGTGTTACTGATAGAACAATAGGCTGTCCCAAGACGAAGCTGAGATAATGCATTGCCGCCTTGACTGCGACTATGAGTTGCAAGGTCGAAGTTGTCTCAGTCCACACGCGGTATCATGATGTAACCTTGAACCCACAATCAACCACAAACAGTGAAGCTGAGTATGACATTTATTAGAGAATATGTCTTGGTGATCTTTTTATCAAAATTTCCCGTTGGATTTTGTAAACATTGACATTTGGACGTATTCGCATGCAGTGTAAGCAAAAGAGGGCGGCTGTGTTTTCGCTCCCTCGTATTCGTCACGAGAAATGCGATGGACGACCTAACCTAACCAATATGTATGTTCAAGATATGCTAATGCTTTCACAGTCGGAACGTGATTCTGCCCGTCGGTCCAATTTACGTACACGTCAACCGAGGCATGACGTTTACTCAGAGAAGCATGAACCAACGAGGTTTCAGCGTTTGTTTCATCTACCTACACGATGATAGAAGTCATCTCAGGCAATCACTCGTTAACTACTAGCTACCACTTTTCTCTGTCTTGAGAAACAGTCAACGCTTATAAATATCGACGTAGCCCAGAAAAGACAAGTGAGAACCTTGGGAAATTATCACTTGAACAGAAGAAGCAGCTCATACCGTTCAGTGACTCTCCGTTCACTCGGCATATCCTCAATGTCCCCTTCGCTTGAGTAACCCCTCCAAACCATATTTGAGACATTACTGTGACATCCAATCCAAGGAGGTACCTACCTTGGCTGCATTTTGGTGTCACAGCTGCATAAACAAATTCCTCTTCCCACAACAACTTGCTTGTTTTGTCCTCTATTATTCTCTCCTCTCACTATCATCATCGTCATTACCATTTTTCGCATAACTCCCCAATTATTTATCCAACCCCTGCATCTGAAGCTGCAGCTCCCCTAGCCCTGGCATCAAGATAGCGTCATCGATTAAGCTCACGCGGCCAAACGAGATAACAGATATTGGCGATTGAACACGTCGACGACATTCAATTCCTCTGTAGCGACATCAATTGAATGTGCCCGATATCAACCTTCCATTCAAGCACACCAAATTAGCCGTTGTATCGCTCAGGCGCTTTTCTGCAGCTCATTTATCCCATTCCCCTCCACCTCACAAAGTGTTGGGGATATAAGCGCCAGCCACCTTTCACGACAGATAGCTTCATCAGATCAGTCATGTCAGCTCCAAGCACATTTGGAGAGCTGGGTCTCTCCATCATCGGAATCAGCGCCGAATATCCACCATATTCCCTAGATTATACCTGCCTCAACACCCTTAGTGACAAGTTCTATCCAGATACACCTTCGTGAGTCCCACCACCACCACCGACATGCCTCCCTCGATGGCTAATAGGTTGTGATAGTATGCAAAAGGTCCTCGGAATCAACAGATATACCGGAATTGACACACGGTCGTCCATTGGAACACCCGACCATCCAGCTGTTAACAAGAAAGATGCGCCCTCAATAGCAGAGCTCCACACTCTGTTCCTCTCTGATGGCGTTCCTCTCGCGATCCGAGCCGCTCGAAAGGCCATTGACGAGGCCAAGATTGACAAGAGATTGATTACCCACATTGTCTCCACAACATGTACAGATAGTGCAAACCCAGGCTTCGACCACTTTGTCGCAAAAGGTCTGGGCATATCGCATGGTGTAGAGAAGGTCTTGCTTCATGGTGTTGGTTGCAGCGGCGGACTGGCAACTCTCCGAACAGCCGCGAACCTGGCTCTTGGTCATAAAGCACGCGGTCTGCCCGCGCGCGTTCTGTGTGTAGCACTTGAGGTCAGCACCACTATGGTACGCAGTGAGCTAGATAGCATCAACGAGCTGCAGCAGACAAGAATAGGCGCGTGCCTCTTTTCGGACTGTGGTAGTGCCGCTGTATTGAGCAACGGTATCGGTGAACCCTCTGAACCGGTATATGACCTCCTCGGCTGGGACCACAGGACCATACCAGATACTGAGGATGACTTGGGGTTTGATGTTGACCCAGTCGGTAAGCTTCAATGTCTTCGTAGTGCTTCATTCAAGACTGAAACTGACAGAATGATAGGCTGGAAAGTTGTCCTCACACCTCGTGTCCCCAAGCTCACTGCCGCCTCAATTGGCCCAGCCTTCAACGACCTCAAGGCATCTCTGCCCCAACTCCCTCCAGACTATCAGAAAGCAGCCGACTTCGACTGGGCGATGCACCCTGGTGGCGCTACCATCCTGTCCGGCGCTGAGAGAGCCATGGATATCACACCGGAACACCAACGGGCAAGTTACGACACATATATCAATCATGGCAACTCAAGTTCAGCTACCATCTTCAGTGTCATGGATCGCCTACGTTCGAAAGATATGGATGCCATGGCGCCTGACGGACGCGTACGTGACTATGTCGTTGGTTGTGCTTTCGGTCCTGGCATCACAGTTGAGATGTGCATGTTGAAGCGGAATATGTCTTATGGCGCCGGCTTGCCTGGCCTACAAACTCCACCAGAAACACCGGCTGAAACGGAGACGGAGCCGAGTGAAATCGGGGATGGAGATGGAGAGTGGGGCCGCGAGTCGAGCGGAGATCCGGCCGAGTCGCCGGATCAGTATGCGTTGTTTGTGGCCGACTCGTTGGAGCATCTAGATCTAGATTAGCATGGAGTTGTGGCACAAGGTTCATCATGATCCAATTCGAGGGCATTAGTTGACAGTAGTTATTAGAAGGAGGTAACAAGAGAGTAGAGGTAATGAAATTATGTACACTTGTACGTACAGTCTGTCACCAGGGGGTGTTCGTATATCGTGACCCCCAATTCGCTTTCGGTTACACATATAATTATTAAGTGCGAATAGCTCGAACCATAATTACTATGGTACCATTCGTCACGACCTCGTTTCGAGCAGGTCCTGGCGATTGTGGCGGTCTGAGAAATACACCGGAAATTTTCTCCTATTGTGCTACCTGCAAGATCGTCTGCAAGTAAGTGTCTAGCAGAGACGACACCAAGGGGGTCAGTCAATTTTGTCTCTTCCGAATATAAAGAAAGCCGTTGCCAAGCCTCAGCCTTTACCGAATACATTGCCGGTTTGAGTGAGCGGTCCGTTCTTGTTCCTGCATGATGGATGAATGTGAAGCGCGCCCTGTTAAATCAACCAACGCGTGGTGTGTTGATCAAATCAGGAATGACGATCGGCGAACTCGTCAACATATCCATATAATTATCCTCGCTGCCCATTGTGTATTTGTTTGTTCAGTGACTGGACAGTCTCGACTGATGGGTGTTTACCCGGCGGAGCAATGTTGTCTGCTCATTGGCCCTGATACGCCTAACTGCAGAAGAAATTGGACTTTCATCAACGAATTCGCCTGATGACTCTTAATGCTTGTCCCGCCCTGACTTTGACGCCAACCGCGGTAGTATAGACTGGGGTCAAGAAGCGTTAGTTGCATGTAAGGGGAAAAGAAAGAGGGGTCCTATCCCAGAGGACGTTACTCTGTAGAAAGGCGTAGATGACAGAACAGACCGACGCGTCAAAGACTAATGAGAAGGCCCCTAGAATGGCTTTCTAATCAAAGATAATCACCAGCCAAAGAGCTGACCCCGGTCACTTGAAGTCGAGATGCCGGACTGAACTTGGGCTGATAAGATTTTTTTTCTTTGACACATGAGCGCTCAGATTCAGATAACGAGCCACTCTGACGTAGCGAAGAGAACCCAAGCGCATCGCCCTGGAGGCTGAGATATAGTTCAACGAAGGGGCATCATCTTTTTCGAAGTTCACGCTCTGCGTACCGAGGCTAGTGGAGCTCCGGTACAAGATATGCTCATGTACCGGTACTAGGCAGGGGGTGTTTCTCCAGCATTTTGATCTGATCATAAGAGCCTTGTCGCTTAGTTTAATCCTTTCCCGAAATCCGAGACTGACAAAAGCGCCGCCAGTTCTGACACTGAACGCTATGCCATGTGGTCGGTTAAAGATCAGCACATATTTGAGGTGGCATCCGCGAGAAACAGCCTCGAAGTGGATTAGCTGCCGCCAAGATGTCAACGCACGAGGATGAACAAGGAACTTGCCGCGCCAACTTAGGTACAGCGCTTGAGCAATGACGACTCACCAAGTGGATTCTGCCCCGTATTTTCTTTCAGCTTGGACTTACCAACAAAGTGGGCGAAACGATCCTCAACCTCGTGGCATCGACAAGGCTAAAGACTTCCGAGTCCTGATCTTTGAAACATGCTTCCAGTACGTATGTATGTATGCTGTAAGGATGCATGGGACCCTCAGGAGACAAAAAGCTTGACTAGACAGGGACATCCCAAGGGTTCCAAGTCATTTTGACAGCCACCAGCTGACGAAACAATGGTGAGTCCAATCGGAAGGGATTCAACGACGAGGGCGTCCCGAAACAGGAACTCGTCTCGATATGAAGCACCCTGTGGCTTGCAGATTTCACGGAGGCCCCACCCACACTAGCATGGTAGTTAATGAAGTTTCCCGCAGATAGTCGATGAAGGTACACCCAGTACTATGTAGTATCTACATGATATGAGCTCGATTTGCGGTCGTATGAGAGGTGAAGCACGTATCGGGGGTTTAAGCTCTTGCGCACGGCGCGCAAGACGGGGGTTGCTGACCCGACCGTGGGGAAGAGGCTTGAGCCCAAATTCGAGAACCGAAGCTTTATACTTGTGGCTGTCGATAGGTAGCTCTAGAAGCCATGAAAAAGAAACCTTGGTTCATAAGCTGCAAGTTCTGACTCAGGATCTAGGATGGCCAAGAGAAGGTGCTAATATCTCTCCATCCTTGAAACTTTTGTGATGCGTGCCATGGCCCAGAAGAGTATTCTGAGCGTAAGGCGTGGGACGTGTGCGATACCGGACGGTTCGGATCAGGGCCACGCTACATAGGCCTAGCTGACGTCTGGTCAGGGCCTTGTCAGTTAACTAGGTAGGGTGGGTTGTATGCCCCTTGAGTAACTCGACGGCGTGCAGGTGAGGAGTCTCCGCCAAGAGGGCATCCAAACTGTGACTATGAAGCTAGGCGTGCGGCGTGATAAGAGGACGATGTCCAAAGGAAGCTAGAGCGGTGGTCAATCTCCACAGGTAAGGCAGAGAGCAAGGGAGGTGAGCGCTGTGTAGAGTTCGCCGTTGAGTATTCAACAGCCGGTATAGTTGTTTAAGTTGAGCAAGATCCCCGTCAACGATCGTGCTAAAGAAGTATCGCATGCCACGACGAAAGAAGAATCGCCAATAAAAGAGAGATCGAAGAGCTGTTATCGAGAACCGTACTCAACATCTTCTGGCTGTCCCGGGAGATTCGACAATTGTTCGCAGTCATTATCATATTGGGTTGTTATTGCGGCCGTCACCTTTCAGCTGTATGCATCCCGAGACGATATCAACGCCGATATTCTCACAACAGACACTCAATCGTCACTGAGGAATCTGCAACGACAGGCAAGCAAAAGAGCACAGGACTCTTAGATCTAGAGCATCGGCCTCATTGGGATTGTTGCCCAATCGAAATTACCCAGTGGACGGGACGCAATTTGATTAGGTTTCGGCTCCGACACTCTGGGTCAGTCCATGCGGATCCGACAGTTCTAGGAGGGACGCTTCTGGTTGGGTCCGGTCAGAATTCCCTTTCCCGGCATTGCTCTTTCTTGGCGTTGCGCGCACGGGAGAGCATAGGCAACGGTTCAGTTTTTCAGGTGATTACTGAAGAAAAGCAAGGCTGGAGGGCTATTATCACGTCTTCGGTGTGGGGAATGCCGAAGGGGAGATGGAGATGGGGATGGAGATGGGGATGGAGATGGAGATGGATGGAGGTGTTATTCAGCGGCAACAAGCGACTGAAGCCGATGATTTCCACGGGGGCAGGACCGTGCATTCCGCTCCTATCACTTCAGAATATCCGGGTCACGTGGGCATGCCTCTAGGCCACAATCACCATGCTCACTCTCATCCTGGGCCTGGCAACCAGAGCATACCCGGCACCTGGCGTTGGCGTAGGCGCAGTTCTCAGCGCCCGGGCCCCGTTACTCATACTGGTACTGGTACCGGTACCGACCTAGTGGCCCCCGACCATGACCCAACTGGAAGTCCAGTGATAATACCTTTTACGCATGCACAATTCGCGTCACCCCTAGCAGTTCGCGCTCACAATCACCCTCATCATCACATTCACCCTCAATCGCAGCCAAACTCACCCTACACTCACCCTCACGCTCTTCATCACCATCAGATATTACCCTCTCATCAATCGCTCTCTCACTCTCACCTCTCCGACGACTCCGCCACTGTCGATGGCCATTTCGGCACAATGGAGCAGATCGAGACACAAGCAAGCGACCTTCGGTTCCTTGCTCAAGTTCCTGTATTGAATCCAACCTCGAGCCCGTCTCTCGGCCCCGGCTCCGGCGCCGGACGAGGCGGGACTCCAGCCCGTACCCCCGGGAGCGCCGTAGGAGCCTCTACGGGTGCTCCCATTGCTTACGATAATCATGCCAGTCCAAGTTCCGCCTCTGTCGGCGACAATTCCGCTCAAGGTGCAAGCGCGTCCAATGCCAATAAGAGGAAGTCGACAGACGATGGTCAAGGCAACGGAGCAAAGCAAACAAGAAGTAAAAGAAACAGAGTGAGTTCTGACAATCTCGTTACATCTACTATCAACCCCCGGACCATGATCATATGAGATCACATGAGACAAGGATGAGATGAGGTGAGGCATCTTTGATGGACAGGGACGCACTTGGTCGCGACCAAAGAGGGGTTCATCCTGGAGATGGCTACACAAGACTGCACGATACTCGCCTATCGAGTCCTTCGAGTCCTCGGACGTCAAACATCTCGGCCTCCTTGTTGCACAACATAAACGAACCCAGACGGCTGGGTCGGCACTCCGAACCCACTCCTGTTTCAGCCCTTTGATCCCGCTCATTCACACGCCACTCCCCGGGTCACTATACTTGAAGATCACTTAGGCTAACGTTGCATTCTTCACAATGACAGTACATATCAATAGCTTGGTCAGTATGCTTCTGCCAAAGAATGGGTTCATCTTCGCTGCGGCCGCGTAGCATAACACCGCATTATCTTGGCTCCTAACAAGTGCATATGCTAACAATACATAGCAATGAATGCAAGAGACGAAAAATAAAATGTAATGGCGAAACTCCCTGCCAACGATGCGGCAACCTCAACTTGGCCTGTCTATATGCCCCGAACTGCTGCTCCGGCAACTTTAAGGAATCCGACGAGTTCAAGCAGGTCACCTCACAACTAGGCCGCCTTCAAGAAGAAGTCGGCTGGCTACACCAAACCGTTAAGGCCCTTCAATCCGAACCTGCCCGATATTCCTCACTTGGTGACCGGACAATGACCCACGGCCACGGGACGCCGGCAGTCGCCCCTTCACCTTCTCATAGTTCTACTTCACTTAACCGTCAGGATAGTTCGAAATATGGTTCTTTCAGGGGCCCAACAAGTATGGCCTTCAGTCTCGACGTTGCCAATAATACGATCAACAACATGGGCTACAAAGGCATATCAGACGAGGAAAATTCACACCTAAACGATGGCATGGGCCCTATGTCGACACGGCCAAGAGATCCCCTCCACGAATTCGACAAGGACGAAATGATTCGCCTGTGTCGTCTGCATGAGGAAGAGATCGGTATCATGTACCCAGTGCTCAACATTCAAACCGTGATATCCCATGCCAAAAACATGGCCACATTTCTTGAAACCCTACGACAACAAAGCCCCAGAGAACTTGTCAACGATGACAAGACTCTACAGCTAAAGATCATCATGTGCTGTGCTCTAGTGGTAGAAGAGCATGGGCATAGTGATAAAGCCATTCGCCTGTTTGAGAGCATGGAAACGGTGCTCAACCGGAAACTCATGGCTGAGGCTGCGGATGTTGCAACCCTACCAATCCTGGCTCTTGTTGCCGGGTATAGATTTCTCTCCAACGATGAAGTTTTGGCTTGGCGAGTCATGGGTCACGTCGCACGATTATGTCTAGAGCTTGGCATTCATCAAAGAACAGGCCTGATGAGGATTCAGGATGAAGAAGAACGTAAGAATGCTCTCGTCAGCTTTTGGTCGGCATATGTGCTGGATAGGCGATGGGCTTTCGCAACTGGGCTACCTTTTGTCGTTCAAGATGAAGAAATCGATTCAGAGCTGCCATTTCCAGTGAGTGTTTGATGAACTCAGAGTCCTTGTCTTGGCTAACGAATTTTAAGGAGGAATACCCTTATCTTGTGGCCATGATCACCTATTCTCGGATAGGTGCAAAAGTGTGGCGACAAGTGGCTCATTTTGGACCGGTTCTAGCACGCGATTTACGCTCAGGGGAACTGGAGAATGTCGACCAGGAGTTGTTGCAGTGGTATGAACAGATTCCCGAAGAGGTCAAGGTTCGTAACTGGGATAAGGAGAAGCATATAACGTCGACTCCGTCCTATAATTTGCAACGCCTACGAATCTGGACATATTTACGCCTGAATCAAGTAAGTGTTGTGCTTAAGACTCAGTCGATATAAGCTAACAATACGCAGATGCGGATCTGGCTTTACACCCCTGTTTTGCATAGCGCCACAAGCATCATGGCGCATCCCACGCAGTCAGAACGTGTAGTTGACATCGCCAAAGACACTATCCGATACCTTAGCCACTTGAATAACACAACCAACTTATACAGACGTGTGCAGGTTTTCTACCACCAATTCCTCACATCTGCGATTGCGGTCGTCTTCCTCGCGTCCGTTCACGCCCCGGTCCGCTTCAGCGCTTCCTGCCGTGAGGAGTTTTATATGGCCCTCGAGCTGGTAAAGGATTTATCCGCCAAGAGCTGGGCATCCCAGCGACTTTGGCGCACAATTCGATCACTCAAAGACGTGGCACCGCGATTTGGACTCAATGCTGAGGACGACCCCCAGTCAACAGCAGCGTTGGGGATGATAGGGCTTGCTCGAGGCCATATGGAACAACAGCCGTTCCGCAAGCCATCTATTCCTGGTCAGCAATCACAAGCTGCAACCCCAGACTCGATGGCACAGAACGGATCACGAATTCAAGCCGAGATGTCACGAATGTTCGAGGGCTATGTAGGGTTGAATGGATTCCAATACAACGATAATGAGGGACAACAAGGGTCGAATGCTGAGGTTTCTGAAGCGTCCAATGGCGGCATGTTTGGAGTTGATGGTACTGTCTTTCCTCAGTTCAAGGAGATGTACTAGCCAACCATGCTTAGCAAGGTATTTTGTATATTGCTAGTCTTTAGATATGATATCCCCTCCTGTACACTGACTTCCAGATAGTCTTGGATATATCTGACGGCGTAATATGGCGCTCAAAATGGAGATACGAATGGAGTTAGTAATATACTATTTGATGATGAAGATTGGATGTTCTGTGTTCAGGCACTTGAATCGTTTGTTGTGTAGTCTGCTATGGTTGGGGATATGCTAGAAGCATATCTGATATTTGTGCAAAACCCTCGAGATAAAATGAACAAAACTGCTACATACTACGGTGTCATGAGAAGTTTGGGCTTAGCACATCGATTGTATAAACTCACTCATCCTTGTCTTCCATGGCTGTGGGGATGGTCAGCAAATCGGTAGCTTAGTAAGTCAGGATCTGTAACCCATCTCTCATCTTGAGAGTCGCATCGTTGTCTAGATTCCACTACTCTTCTTTATCATCGAACTCTGATAACTTGGTAACACCAACCTCAGATCATCGCCATCATGCTAGCCACAGCAACGGTCCCCTTCCTCATCCACGCTCTCATTGAGACCCCAGCTGCTTTGACCTTTATCCTCAAACCCTCATCACAACTTCAACCGCTTCCTCCATCGGCAGCCCTGATTCTTCAATCATTCGGTGGCCTTCTTCTTACGAGTAACCTCATTTCTCTCATATTTATCCGGCGGCCCTTTGATGATGCAACTCGTCAAGCTGCGCTCGCCTTTTCCTTCTGGCATTTGTGGCCTAGTTATCGAGCTTATATGCGAATGAATGGCTATACAAAAGAGGAAGCCTCAACAACCAAGACATTAGGGGGACCAGTGGTGCACCTGGGAGTTCACATTGTTTTGTTAACCATGTTTCTTTGTACCTGGTATTTTGGTAATGCTTAAGCAACAGTCTATGACCTACAATTACAACCTTTTTCGTGTCTGTCCCTAGTTTCTAAATAGCCGGAGTCCTGCCTCCTCAACATCAACATCCATATCATCCTCGCTCTCGTCTTCGTTCAGCTCCATCTTGCGACCAAACAGCGTGCCGAAGAAGCGGTCAATAGCACTCTGCTCCCACGCACGTCGGTCCTCAGGCGCCATGAAGTTCTGTAGCTTCTCATGAACTGTGAATCGCATCTTACGGCCCTTGCTGGCCTTACGGTCAACATTCTTTCGTGACTTGACGTCCTTGGCTGCTGTGAGGACGACCGTGGGAACGGCAGCTCCAGCTCCAGCTCCCGATGAGCCCTCCACTGTGCGCTGGTCCACAAGCTCCTTCAGGAGAACCTGGTAGAAGTCGGCGTCGTCGTAGATGCTGCTGTCGTCCGATGCACCCTTGGCAGCTTGTGCAGGGGCACACGAACGAGGGACGCGAGAGCGCTTGGCGAGGCGGTTATCGGGATCAATGAGCTGCTCCTTGAGGGCACTGACAAGGGTCTTGTTTCGCGACTCGAGCCCCTTGGGTGCTGTGACATTAACAGATTGCACCTTGCGAGACCACTTCTCAAGACGATCCTCCCTGAATTGAATAGATCGTTGTTCCTCTTCTTGTAATTGCTCCCAGATCTCGCTTGTGGTCATAGACACATCTAATTCGCGCTTGCGCTTCTCGCCAGCTCGAGACGGCCCAAAGTTATCCTTAAGGCTGCTGATAGTGTTGAGGAGCTTGATAGCTGCCTCTTCAGCAGCCTCGTAGGGCTCCGATTCGGGCTCGGGGTTGGCGTCGAGGGCATCGAAGGTGTTGGCAGCAATGAGGGCTTTCTGTAGACGAATTCGAATGTTAAGGAGCCCATCGTAGGCCTTGCGCTGCTGACGGATTGCCAAGCCCTTGTCAACATCGGGTCGGGTTGATAGAGCTGCCATCATAGGCTTTGCGTTCTTAGCCTTCGCCTCTGATGTCTCGTCATCGCTTTCACTGTCATCGTCCTCTTCTTCCTCCTCCTCTTCTCCCAAGCCCTCCTCATCCTCATCCTCATCCGACTCGTCGTCGGAGACTTCCTCACCATCGACCAGAGCGTCAAGGCCATCGTCCATGTCGTCCTCATCGGACTCGGATTCGTCATCCTCATCTTCGCCAACACCAGCGCCACCTTCATCGGAAGAAGACATGTAGTCAGCAGCAGTAGCTCGCTTGTTAACGGGCTTTTTGGGCTTGGAGCTTCCTCGGAAAGTAAATTCCTTGAAGCGCTCCTCGTCGCTTTCGCCAAGGGCGTCGTCACTCTCGATTTCTGAGTCGTTGGCTTCAGCCTCGTCGCGTGCTAGATCCGCGGTCTCAGGATCGTCGAATTCCTCGCCACCCGACTCCTCGTCCTCATTTTCGTCCTCAGACTCGCTCTCTTCCTCGAGCGCATCTCGCGAGACTCGAGAGCCTCGGTACTGGGGGCCAAGTGACAGGCCCTCTTGTTTCCTCAATTTACTCTTTCCCACGGAAACATAGTGCTCGGTACCCGCGTTCTCATCCTCGCTCTCTTCGCTACCGCTGCCATCCTCACTAACTTCGACATTGGCCTCGGGATCGTAGTCTTTCGTAATGATTAGAAACTATAGGCCATATGGTATTGTAGCAACTTACCCTTGGCGATAGGCTCGTCCAAGTCCTGAAACTGCTTTGCGCGACCCTTTGCTTTGGCCATTTTAATGATTGAATCGTCAAGTCTTCCACTAACAAACAAACAGAAGCCCCCACGTTGGAAATTTTCTGAGGGATGGCCATGAACTTTTAGGCGGTGGCATGTGGCAGAATCGCCGCAACTCATTGTTAGTGGAGAGAGCCCTGTATTAGCCTATTAGGTAGTCCGCTAGCTCAAACTCCCAGCGTCTATGGATGGGTTCCATGACACCCCGACCTTATTTGGTCAGACTCGTGTATTCTTGACATCCATGGATCCTATGAGTAGACGATTCAATATGTTGCTTGTTTAGACACTATAGACATTCAAAAACTCCCTATAACTCCGAATTGAGGAGTTCAAGCTTATTACACCGAGACCTCGAGTTATATCCCATCTCAAGCCATAAATAGGTACTCTCAGTATGCGTCCAACATCGGCCCGTCTCTTTCAGTGCTTCCGGGCACTGCAACATGAAAATCCATTAGTGAGTGATCTTCTTGAGTGCGAATTTCTATCAGGATAGAGTATTACTGATACTATCCTAGGGTCTCCCTCGATCAGGAACGCCGCCAACCTGGGGTAAACGCCCGGTCCGTCGCAAAATCACAGGTGTCGAGAAAGTCATTGCAGTATCCTCTGCCAAAGGTGGTGTAGGCAAAAGCACAGTTGCAGGTATCTATAGATGTCTCCCGAGTCTTGAAATGTTCTAATAAAGGCAACTAGCAAATTTGTCTCTGGCTTTCGCTCGTCTTGGCTTTCGTGCTGGGATCCTGGACACTGATATCTTTGGTCCATCTATTCCAACCTTGTTTGACCTGTCCGGAGAACCGAGGTTATCAAGTAGTCAGTCACTACAGCTCATAGTCCTCCGAGCATGTACTGACATTACAAAGATAACCAGCTCATCCCTCTCACAAACTATGGAGTCAAGACCATGTCCATGGGCTATCTAGTTGGCGAGAATGCACCAGTAGTTTGGCGAGGTCCCATGGTGATGAAAGCTATTCAGCAGCTTCTACATGAGGTAGAATGGGGCGGTCTGGATGTTCTTGTCCTAGACCTTCCTCCAGGTACAGGAGATACACAGTTGACCATCACACAGCAGGTCATTTTAGATGGTGCGTTTCTATGAGATGCCACGTTTGTTTCTACTAACAAACCCCAGGCTCTGTCATCGTTACAACTCCTCATACTCTTGCCACCAAAGATGCTGTTAAAGGTATCAACATGTTCAAAACAGTTGATGTCAATATCCTTGGCCTGGTACAGAACATGTCCTTGTTCACATGCCCTCATTGTCATGGAGCAACCAATATCTTTGGTTCCAATGCAAGGGTCGAAAAGTTATGCCAAGAGCATCAGATCGACTTTTTAGGTGATATCCCATTGCATCCCAATATTGGAGATGACGGGGACAGAGGAAAACCCACAGTAGTTGCAGAACCTACGAGTGAGAGGGCTAGTGCCTTTTTGAAGATAGTACAAGATATCTGCCCCAAAATCGATCTTAGCGGTAAATAGTCACCGAACTTCTTCTACTCGGCTGCCAGGCAACTTGTACAATAATGATTCCTGTCAGCCCAACTTAGTAAAACACCCAAAGCCAAGGGGGAGAGGTGTTGTGTGCTCATGTAACATTATTTGATTAACACCGGCTAGTCTATCAACATAGACCGCGTCGCTCCTATATACTTGAGTCTGAAAAGGAAGAACTGGATTAAACGCCAGAAAGACAAGTCGTTAGCCTCTGCTGTGATCAAATGCAAGGCATGTTACCAAACAAAGCAATAAGCTTCTGAGACTTCCCGAACGCCCCCTGTGTGCTCTTGAGTATCGAACCGAGTGCCCTGTCAAGAGAGAAAGGTGATTAGTCTAGCTCATCGTTCATTTGATAGACATGACGGCTTCGAGTGGGGTCTTTTCGCATGGCCTGGCCAGAGCCTGTGAAGCCAACTGAGAACAAGTCAGTGTCTGATTCATGAAATAAGGAACAGAAGGGCATACCTCTACCATGGACGCCGTCTGGAGTACGGAACATGCTGTCCTTCTTTTGATTCTTTCCAAACTTGGACTTTGCGCTGAATTCTTGCCACTTATTCTTGTTTTTCTCGAGCTCCTTCTTGGCCTTTATCTTCTTGGGCTTGGGAGGCTTCACTTCACCATCTTGCTCGGCTGCCTTCTTCGCTTCCGGATATACTGTCGCGCCCGCTGATGAAACCAGCCCAGGGGCCGGAGGTGTGGCTGGTGCGGAAGTTGTTGGCGTGCCTTCCGCCTTTCGCTTATTTGAAACAGGTCGAATATCGCGAGACCGCAAGGTCTCAGTGTTATCGTAGGTCTTGAACTTGACGGTGTAGATAGGGTCTGTTGAGGATCCAGTGATAGATGTGATGCGCGCTGGGTAGAAAGCCTTGTCACCAGAAACCCACTTGGCTAGAATTGTGTCGTTGACCTGGTAGTTTACAGGAGCCTGCTTCTCTTCCTCCACTGGAGCCGCTTTCTTAAAGGCTGGATGGTTCTCGCGAGACCATTTCTCGGGTTGAGGTGGCGGTGATGGTTCTTTGGCGGCGGGTTTGGGCGCCTGGGCAGGCTTGAGCTCAGCAATTTGTTCATTGAGAAGATCGATGAAGCTGTTCAACTCGTCCTTTAAAGCTTTGAGCTCGACGTTATCGGGGTCATCGCGTAGCTGACCAAGAACGATATCGAACTAGAGGGGAAACAGTCAGTATGAATGACATATCATGGATGAATGGACGGGGTCATACTTGTTCTTGGTATGTCTTCTTCTCTTGTTCGATTTCAGCGATAGACGACATGGTCAGGGATCTTCTTTTGGGGGTCGGAAGGGATGAATAATGTCAAAAATCGGAGGTTCTGATAGGTACCTGAGTATTCGAAGTGGTAATGGGTTGGTTCGTGGGGTTCCTTGATGCACTGCACGAGACGAGATTGAAGATTCCAAGTTGGAGTTAGAGGTCACGTGCGGAGTATTTCAAGGCACCCCAGATTATCCCGTCCCCGCCAAAAGCTTCTCGAAGATCAGGGTGAATAGGTTGGTAGGTAAGAAAGGGTTTTTCGCAATCCGAGCCATATTTTGGAGCATCCTAATAAGAATCATACCTACGAATGGCAGATGGTCTCTTTCCAAGTCTTGGCTTATTCGTTTCTATGGGCTACCATATCTGGTGATAGGGTTTGCTTCTGCGAGCAGGTTGCGCGTCTTCAAGAATAGGTCCAAACAAAAAGGAGACAGTTGGGTGATTTACCTTGGGCAAAGTTGTCAGTGTATGATTTTATGGCTCGGTTTCATCGCCCTTTCGTCCCATGAAGGACACGGTGATTATCACTATCGTTAAAGATTACCTACATACCTAATCACTCATGGTTATGCCGCCGCCTAAAGTCGGCCCGGAAGAGAAACAAGGCAAAGAAAGGCCGGGCCAAGGTCCGTCTGGCAGTGTATGTATGTAGGTACCTAGATTACATTAATTAGGTACCTTACTGTACCCAGTTCTCCGCAAGCCCCGAGCGGTTCGTCGCTAATGCAGTGTGTAATACAGGTGACGCATTCATGATTTAGTTGGTGGTGTTCAATGTTCAACTCAAACCACGGATGTTTCTCTTTTTAGTTCATGTCCTGTTTCTGGGTCCGTTCATTTATGTACAGTATGTGACATGCACGTTACACAGCGAACCAAAGGCCTCGTAATTGGTCTCGGTTTGACAAAGAAGGATATTCCAAGGGTTCCGCTTGCGGCTCCGTGTCCGCCTGCGACCACGAATCTCATGCATCTCATTCTCATCTCACTCGTGTTCTAGATAGAATGGCTCTAACCTTCTGTTGGCTTACTCGCTTGCTTGGCATTTCGCACTATCACACCTCAACATGTTCACTCGCTAATCACTGCTGCTGCTGCTACTGCTGCACGACCAAAGTAATTATTTCGTTCGCTCGCTAGCTCCGACTCATTTTACTGTATCGTTCGGCCGTGTTCAAACACACGTTTATACTTCAGAGTCAGAGTCAGAGCCAGAGTCAGCAGAGCCAGTGCCAGTGTCAGTGTCAGAGCTAAAAACTAAAACTTTATGTGGACAAATCCAATCTTGATAATTAGCAAGCCTTCTTTTTCGTCCCCCTCCTCTCCATCACAGCCTGCTACAGTACCTCCCTGATACTAAAGATTCATTCATACAAACTCAGGTCAAACTGACTGGTCTCAGCACCTCTAGCCTCTGTCTCGGCAATAGACTAGCTTCATCTCCGCCGTTCAGTTTGTTGGTCTTGTTTGGCTCTCGATTGTTCGTAGCTTCTAGGGCCATACCTGGTCTGTCTGGTCTGGAATTGCTCGCCTATACTAGTAACGAGACCAAGACCTTATTCTTCTTACTCGCCTACCGACCTTGTCCATACTACTTTTTTTTTTTTTTTTTTCAATTTTTTGCTAGACCTTCCCTTACGTCAAAAGTTGCTTCTGCTCAACGCCGGGCCCTTTTCTTCTTTAATTTTCTCTCCCTTTCTTCGTCATCATCATAATCTTCTTCTTCTTCTCCTCCTCGGACTCCAGACTCATAGTGATCGCCGGCCCATCTCCGCTCCTCCACTACTCTCGACCCTCACCGATTCTTCTCGTGGCCGATCCATTGGCATTGACATCACTGAGAGGGAGCCCTACAAATCTGACTTAAAGGGAGCTCCATAATCGGCAACGGGGACGGAACCACCACCATTCGCGATCCGAGACGACGACTGCCTACCTACCTACTGAATCTCTGATACGACGCGGAGTCAATTAACCTCCTACCACTTTCCTTATTCTTTGTCACGTATTTATTTGCAACTACTCCTGCAGCGCCCATGATATTAAATACCCTGGTCATCAGTGCAGCCAAAAAGGGAATATAACATTTGTAGTCAGTCGCAAACACAACAAAGGAGAAAGAAAAGTCGCCAAAAGTTGAAAATCTTTTACCGCTCGAGATCCGTCAGATACGACAACGACCAATTCGCCGTCGCATCACCCAGAACGAACGGCGCGCAACCTTTATCTTGCTGTATTATACCTCCAATCCCTACCAACCATGCCTCACACCCGAGATGCGGACAGCGCATCGTCGTTGGGCGGCCAATCAAAACGACCTCCGCTCAACCATCAGGAGAGTGATTCGCAGAGCGAGAGCAGCGGTGTTAACCAACAACACCAACACCAGCAGCAGCATCGGAGACCCCATCGTCATCACCAGCGACAGCACACTGTTGGTCACCTCCACCACGCCCGCGGCCCAGCATCAAAAACTGCCCCGAAGCAGCCTAAGCTCAGCCGTCGCCATACCGATACCCCCGATCAGATCGAGCAGCAGCAGCAGCAGCAGCAGCAACACCGAATCTCCTCCGGTCCCAATTCTCATCGACGAGCTCTCAGCGACGCAAAACTCTCTTCTCGCGAGTCTTCGTCTGGCAACCTTACCAAGAGCGCATCTCAATCCAGGCTGACCAAGAACTCTTCCCACACAAAGTTCGACAAGAGTTCTTCCCAGACAAAACTGGTCAAAAGTCCCTCGCACACGAGAATCGTCAAGAGTCCTTCCCACTCAAAACTTAAGCGCAATCGCTCGCATACAGAAGTCGGGAAGCGCACTCGGTCTGCAGAACTGAAGCGCGCTTCAAGTACTACAATTGTTTATCAGCCTCAAATCTCTCACGGCAAGTCGCAGGTCCATTTCGATTTGGGTAACGAGGAGGACGAATGGGTCGACGCGAGTGGCTCTAATTCCCCCTACCTCTCCCGCAAGGGTTCTCTCAACAGTAGTAACCACTCCGTGCACCACCCCGACGACCGCACTGGCGGATCAAGACCGGCTACACCTAACGATTCCGCCGCTCCAAAGCCGGCCGAGCAACCGCAACACGAGCCGGGGCAGCGGAACTCAACGAGCCCCGAGTTGGAGACGATACATCACAAGGAGTATCTCACTTCCCGCATATTGCAGCGCACTCCGTCCCACGGAGCTCCGCCCCAGATGAGCGCAGATCTGGCGCACATCTCTCCTCGCCATTTTGCGCCAGCCTCTGCTGATGCCATAGGGTCAGGAACTCTTGCGGGAAGTAATCAGGATGAATTGACATCCCGGTTTGTCGAGGCTGTTGGCTCTGGATTGACTAGTGAGGGATCCTTCTACCGGCCACCTCGGGGAGACTTTCGCAGATACGATGACGCGCCTAAAAAACCTCGTTCTGTGACCAGCCTGCAAGGCGACCGTGAGGAGCGCCGAGAACCCCCAACAAGCGCACCAAAAGACGACATTGATGATAGCGCACTAGCGCCCAAGGCGGCCCGACGGGCTGCGCCGCCTGCCGCTCAAACATCGCGAACACAGCAGAAGCTTAACCTGCAGCGAGCCAGTTCCGTGATTGAGCCTGGGCAAGCAGTTGGTGGTGTCGGAGGTGTAGTCGGTCATTCTCCACTCATCGGTGTCGGTGGTCCCGGATATGACGGAGGTAACAGTCGAGATCCACGTGTAGGCAAGCTCTTGGAGCGTACAGGCATGGAGTATCTCGTTGTTCGAAGGCATCTCAACCCCATTTCTCGTTCACTCGAACGTCTCAACCATCTCCCCGGTATGGACAAATCATTGCGCATCCCACGACCTGGCACCGCTTCGACAAACGGCAAGCGTTCCACAGACCTCACCATGCGCCAGCACACCCGCAACGTCAGCATGCCCGATTCTCGACGACCGATGACGCCGAAACGCCCTGCCTCGGTACGGACAACCAACGGTGCCTCGTCGAGCTACGACGGCAACGACGACGATGGCAGGCTTACTGACCGACTGAGCGGATCAAGTCTGGTTGGCGGTGAAGAGGAAGATGGTACCGCAGCCATACTGAGGAACTTGTGGGACAAGTCTATGGAATTGAGTGCCAGTACGGATTAGGAGTTCCCTTTCGTTTCTTCGTGATTCTAAAGATCAAGGCGTTATGGTGCAGTTATGGGATAGGAAGTGCTCAATAGGCACCTAAAGATAGAAAGGCGTGAATCAAGACAGCGTTAATTTAGACGGTATTACGCGAAGATGTAGACTCACGATATTATTACGTGAAAGTGGTGGTTTATTGTTAGAAAGGGGACCAGCCTATATAATAATTCAATGAAATTACGCACATCTAAGAGTAGGTCTTTGTTTCGTCGTGTCTCTCATGTATTTCTCACGTATTTATCATTCCCACCCGTACGCCTTCTGATGCTGTACTCCGCGAATTCTAGTTCAAACAAGATTTTTATAATTACACATTGGGGGAAAGTTGGTCATACTTGACACATCGTTCGACCTAGGTAGTCCAAATTAGCATATCATGACTTTGGAGGATGTTTGACACCAAGCAACTTACGTCTTCGATGCTGGCTTGCATAAACCGTCTTGCTTCCAATCCCAGCCATACCACTAGCATGGAAAAGTCGCCATGCTTTGCCATACCTGGGCCGCTCTGGGCGCTGAGCTGACGCAGGATTGGCAAGGAGCTGCTGAGTAGATCGACATCGGGGTTCAGACTGCGACCAATACCCTCAAGAAGCAGAATACTAATTACGACGTTGACGAAATCGCCCTCGAGACGAACATGGTGGTTTCGAACCATGCTAAGCACCTCTTGCAGGATATCGCCGATTTTGACGTTACCGAGAGCCAGGGTGCGGCTCTTGACACCGAGAACTAGATGCTGCATCTTTAGAGCAAATACTTCTTTATCGAGTACAGCATCTGGTTGGCGACAGCGTTCGCACATGAGATGGCCGGCCTTGTAACCATCAAACTCAGCAACGGCGCGGAAAAGGTCGAGGAAGTTCTCGCGGTTCACAGCGTTGAGTTCAGTCACGAGTCCAGTGTCGATAAAAATGAGCTGAGGCCGGAAACCTTCAGCATCGATCTTGGCCAGCTCCGCCTCCCAAGCCTTGGGATCCTTGCGGTGTCGATATGGTCGAAGTCGTTCAAGCACTTGTTCGGTCACATCTTCCTTCTCATCAGGATGCGCCTTTGTCATTGTCTTTCTTAGACGCAGCTCGGGGTGAGCTGATTGGTAGAATCGCACCATGATGTTGCCAGGATGCAAATCAGCGTGGACAAAATTATCAAGGAGTAACATACGGAGGAAAGCGTCAAGGCCTTCGTCGGCAATATCATGTTGGAAGACCCCGCCGCCATTCTCCATAAAGTCTGCCAATGGGATACCCTGGGCGTATTCTTCAATAAGGACATTTCGCGTTGTGTATTCAGTATACGGGTATGGGAACCAGGCTGTAGATCGATCTTTGAAGTTCTTCCGGAAAGTGGCCAGATTTGCGGCCTCTATGCGAAGGTCAAGCTGGAGCTTCATCATCTCCCCAAATTGAGCAACCTCGTCGGGCAGTGACAGCCACTCAATCGTAGGAATCAAGTTGAGCAGGGAAGCGAAGAAGCCCATGATGCGAAGGTCTCGTCGAACCGTCCTCTCGACGTATGGGTGCAGCACTTTGACTGCAACGTAGGACGACGGTACTCTCTGCGGTGAGCTCTTAAGCACTGTATCAACATTGCGCTTCATATTTTGCGCCAGAGGATATGAGTCATGAAGATCAGCTTCGTCTGGCTTAGCCAAGCCTGGCTTCAGCTTGGCCTTGTAGACCTGGGCGATAGCGCCAACACCTAAAGGCTTCTCCTGGAATTCGTCAAAGATGTCGTCAAAGGGGCGGCCACCAAAAGCAGCTTCCACCGTGACGCGCGTTGCATGGAGTGAGTGAGCCGGCGCATTCGAGTGAAGCTTAGACATGATCTCGCACATTTCGGTAGGGAAGATATCGGTTCGCGAGGCAGCCCATTGTCCGAGTTTGATGAAGGCTGGGCCAGCCATTTCCATCTCGTTGACCAAGAAGCCATACCACCAGAGCGTACCTGATCGTTCGTTGTCTCTACTAGGTTGTCGTTTTCCAAAGTATATGATAGGAATGGTGATTATCACCGGCACAAAAATTACAACAAGCTGGAGGAAACGGAACCCAGTGCATACGGGCTCGATGATCAAGAGGTCGATCAAGTACTTGATGCGCTCTCCGAGCCTCGAAAGACCATGTGAATCGGCTGATACGCCCTTTTTGACCTCAGCCCGTGATACCTCGAGCATGCGCTTCTCGCCGGTCTCTTGATCGTTGCCGTTTTCTTGTTGCGACAGCTCAACAAAAGCAGCTGTTCCTAGTGCTGCAGCACCACCGGAAGCACGCAGTGCTATTCTTTTCGGCGCGCCTTTGGGCCATTGTGTGAATCGAGGGCCGTGGGAGCTCTGAGACGCGAAACGACGACCAAGACTGGCAATGGTGAACCTGGTGTGGGTGTTGACGTTGGGGTACGTTCGGAAGCCCGGGTGGACGAAAAGCCGGCCTATGAAGGAGCCAGCTCTCATCTCGGAAGGGGGAAGGTCTTTCTAGAGAATTGTGTTGACGCGGACACTCTCATATTCGAGCAAAGCCTGGGGGGCGATTGCATTCAGAGTGTGGTCAGGTCAGGTTCGGAGGTTGACAAGTATAAAAAAGAGACGAGTCTGGCATGTGCAAGCGCGTTAATGATGCAAAGACTCGGATCGATTTACTGTACAAGGATACCCGCCAATGGATCCCCTAGGTAGGGATGGTGTCGGGTCGGTGACGTCGGGTTGATAACCAGAGTGACGTACAAAATTCGTATCCACTAAATCTTTTCTAACGGAAATAAATCGGAAAGGAATCATGAGGAATATTTCAGCCATGATGGCTCATCAATGCTAATTGAGCTTAACCAGAAGCTCAAATACTGAGAGGTACTATAGAAATTATGAATTCAACACTCATTTCTCCGTCTAATTGCCACAGTCATAGTCACAATGCTCATGATCTTGTCAATAGACTCCCTATTATTCGCTCAGACGCTGTAAATAGTTCGCGATTTCCACTGTAACCCACCTGGTCTTGGTGCGGTCTCCCCCGGTCTTCCCGCTCTGGGCTGGCCTTAAATTTTTGATAGGCGCATCCAATTACTTTTTAGTAGAGGCAACTGGAGGAAATTCTTGCTTCATCCATCCATCCACTCTTTGTTCTTGTCATCATCACCAAACACAATCTTCGATTCTTTCAACACTCAGGCCAACAACGCTGAGTTACTTCATCGAACGTTACAGTTCTAATATATAGTCATTCACGATGGGTTGGTTTTGGGCAGACACGCCTGTTCCTGCGGTTCCTGTTGGACACCCAGCTACTACCGACAAGGCTCCTCCAGTATGATCACAATCCCATATATCTTCACCATGTCGCTAACCCTTCCCAGCCTGGCTGCCCTATGCACCAAAAGTCTGCCGATGCCATGAACCCCGTGGCTAAGCCCAAGAAGCCTGTCGATCTTCCTTCCACCTCAGGATGTCCCGTGCCTCACGCCGCCCGAACCCAAGAGCAGCCCAAATCTTTGATCTCCCAGCTCAACCCTCTAAATTACATGTTCCCCGATCTATCGCAAAAGCCGGCTCCTAACCAATCATTCGCTCTCCCGACAACCCGAGATGAGTCTACCATCCCCAAGGGTACAGGAGATGGCAACTGGGAGTACCCGTCTCCTCAGCAGATGTACAACGCGCTACTGCGCAAGGGATATACCGATACCGATATCACCGCCGTCGAGGGTATGGTTTCGGTACACAACTTCTTAAATGAGGGCGCATGGCAGGAGATTCTTGGCTGGGAACAACGATTTGCACGGGGACTATACAAAGGATGGCAGATCTGCAAGAGGGGCGAAGGTCACGTTCAGGAAGCGCTTGATCGCCAAAGGGACGGTGTTGACACCGAGCCTAGTCTCGTTCGCTTCCAGGGCCGGCCCAAGGAGTTGACTCCCAAGGCCACTATGATGCAGGTTCTGGGCTGGATTTACCCTTCAAAGTTTGGGTAGGTATTGGTGATTCTAATGTGCAAACGATCTGCGGCTAACACACTCTAGCACCGAACCTCCCTTTGACCGACATGACTGGTACGTTGCGCGAGAGATCAACGGCCAAAGGAAGGAGATTCGATACATCATCGACTATTACTCTGGCGAGCCCGATGCCCACGGTGACCCTGTCTTCTTCCTCGATGTGCGTCCTGCCGCCACGCCCTTGGGTGCCGCCGAGCGTATCATTCGCTGGAGTACCGATACCTGGTGGAAGGCTATCGGCGGCGACAGACACGAGCAGGATCCCCAGCCTTGGTTCCGTGGCACTTCTTAAAATGATTTCTTTGGCGCTTGGGTCATGATGGAAGCAGGTGTTTTCTGAAAAGGTTCTGGCGCGATGCATTCTCCTCTCTAATTGTTCTGATTGGATGTATTTCTATAATGACGGCTGGCATGGAGTCACTTATTTGGGCTCGAAAACGGAGGCAATCGGAGCAGTTGTGTATTATATACCACTCATTAGAACTTAGTTCAAGTTCACAGCCAATTCGTTCACTTGGTCTAGAAGAGCCTGGTCCTCTCCAGCTGCATTCTTGAGCACCTTTTCCAGCTGGTGGTCAACGGTCTGGCCAGGGATGTCAGACACAGTACCCTGTGCCTGTTGGATACGAGCCATCTGGAACTGCAAGAAGAACTTGGGAACCTTGATCGCAAGACTTCCACCAGTTGATCTGATACCAGCCTCAGTTGCGAGGTAAACATTGAGCTCATTCTGGAACGTATCCAGGTTGTTGTTGGCCAGGGGTGATGTGGTTGCAAACTTGTCGAGAGCGAAAGCCAGAGGACTTTGGCCTGATTCGGCAAAGTTGATGGAAGAAAAGGTCACACCGCCAGAGCTCACATCTGGGACACCATCGATGGTTGTTTTCGAATTGTCGCAGGTGATGACTGAGGCCAGATTCGTGGCCTGTGTCGAAACTTCATCGGGGAGAGCTTCGGAGCCAGTCACAAAGCAAGGATTTTGTCTCTTGGGAAGATGAGGCGCTTATATACGTTAGCAGAAGTGTTCATCAAGAGATGTGGCCAAGAAAAGGATACATACCTGCGATGGCGCTTCCAGCCAGTGTGATGATGATGGGAAGAATAGGGAAGTGCATTTTGTACGAGTGAGTGAGTAAATGAGTGAGTGGTGAATGAATAGAAAGAGAGATAAAACAAGAGTATTATAAACAAAGATCCGCCAGGGATTTACGAACTGAAGAGAAACAAGTTGAGAAGTGATGAGTTTGTTTAGATACTGTAGATAGACAGACACCGAGGATCTACAGGCCTTTTATACGCTGAGAGTATATGTGACCATCGTTAAGCATAAGCATAGAGTTGAATCGAGCATGACACCGAAATCTAGGCCTGAGGATGCCTCCATGTCGAATATCGAGACTCAGTATAACCCCAAAAGACGAGGCTCGCTGTGACACTGTTCGTCCCATCAGCATAGGCCGAGGGTTTCAAGGATCCCTGGTCTGTCACAATAAGACCCGGGAACTATCGACCCCCAAGTCTAGAACCGCGACGATGACTTGTAGAGTTACATCAATTCAGATCTTATTTCCTATTTCAGACTGTCTCCGATAAATGTGCATCATCCAATCTGGCAGATGCTTCTTTGGGGTCAAACACCTGCGACAAAGGTGTTGAGATGTGAGCGGCAAGTGAGACGTCATTTAGTCAGCTTGTCTACCAAGTTTCAGGTTTGTCCCTGTGAGACGAGACTCTTCTTGGTTAAATCTCAAACCTGAACCGTTTTTCTTTACCAGTTTCCAAGAATTGTTTCTCGAGTCCCGTGTTTGTCTGTTTGTTTGTTTGTTTTATGTTGGTAATTCTCTGAGCAATACTTAAGAGTTCCCGGATCAAAGTCGCTCCATTCGACCAATCAAAAGTCGCGACTCTTTCTTCAAGGGTCCTTGGAACTTTTTTCCCCCAAATCGGTATCGCAAAAGCAAAAGCTCGTCCCTTTTCATTGAGACCGACATACTCATTTTAACGACGCCTTTGACGTCGCACAAACTCCTCACGAAAGCGCCATTCGCTTCGAAATGTCTGCTGAGGCCACGTCTGCTTCAAGCGACTACATAAGGCTTCACATAAGCCCTCTCGATCCCGAGCTTCTCAAGATCGTTATTCCAGCTTCTGCAGCCCCCAAGGCGCGCAACATTTCATATCACACGCTTGAGACGTTTCCCGAACGACGCTACGGCTTTGTCGAACTCCCAACAATGGAGGCTGACAAGATAAAAAAGAAGCTCAATGGCGCTGTGTTGAAGGGCAACAAAATACGGATCGAAAAGGCCAGACCAGAACAGAGAGCTGAACTTACTGGTGAAGTTGATCAGGAGGAAGAGGACAAGTCCACGAAGAAAAAGAAGAGGTCAAAGGAATCCAAGGAGGAATCGAGAAAACGAAAGCGTGATCACGAGGTCGTCGAGGGCGTCGCTCTGACAGACCGCAAAGTCAAGAGAGGATGGACAGAACCCGCCGATCAGAGAAGAAAGAAGAGCAAGCAGGACAAAGAAAAGGAAAAGGATGGCAAACACACCGAGAAGAAGAAGCGCCTAAAATCAAAGTATACAGACGGAGATGAGTGTCTGCTCAAGACCAAGGTTCCCCCTAATCTCACCTCCACTCTCCCTGAGGATGATCAACCCCGAAAGCGCAAGAAGAAGGGCAAGTCGCGCGAAGTTATTGTTCATGAATTCGAGAAGACCACAAAATTCCCGAGCTTCTTGAAGACCTCAGCCGATGGGGAACAAGCCAACACGGCCACCGAATTTATTGAGGGTAAAGGCTGGGTCGACGAGAATGGCAATGTAGTCGAGACGGTCAAGGAGAAGAAGATTCCCGAACCTGTACCCAAAAAGAAGAAAGTCAAGAAGGCGACACCTCCTCCTGTCGAGGAGTCAGATGACGATACCAGTAGCAGTGGTACGAGTAGCAGCGGCTCCTCTGATGAGGATAGTGAGGATGAGATGGAAGTTTCTGCTCAAGGCGAAGAGAAGAAAGAACAGACAGACACAACCAAGGAAGCTCTTCAGCAAGACGATGAGTCCTCCGAGTCTGAAGCCGACTCCCCCGAACCACCCCAACAAGCCACACCCCTCTCAGCCATCAAAGCCGACGAAACAAGACCCATGTCCTCAAGTTCTTCCCGCAGTCTCACCATCAAGATACCCCCTCCTGGAACACCCTCTACGAAAGTCCACCCCCTTGAGGCCCTTTATAAGCGTACCAAGCCCGACGAGGTTGCCACAGAGACTCCCGCCAAGCAGGAAGCTGAGCCCTTCAGCTTCTTTGGAGGTGTTGACAACGACGATATCGAGGACGAGGAGGACCAAGACCCCGCAAACCTGACCATCGCAACCCCCGCGCCCATGACGCCCTTCTCTCGCCAGGATTTCGAATGGCGCAACGTTAGAAGTGCTGCGCCTACGCCCGACACCGCGCATCCCTCACGAATGCGCAACTTCTGGCCTGAGGATGAGGAAGACGGCGACGAAGATCTCGACATGGAAGAGCATGGCTTCGACGAGGATGGAGACGACAAAGATGCTTCTGCTCCACAAAGCTCAAGCGACTTTCAGGCTTGGTTCTGGGATAACAGACGCGATCTTACCAGATCATGGATGAAGCGTCGCAAGACTGCGGCCAAGGAGAAGCGACACAGAGAGAACAAAGCCAGGGCTAGTAAGGCGGCATAGACTCATAGTATATGGATAATAGACATTAATTGCATGTGATGTGACACACTTATCGGTCTCTCATGGTGTATCCAAGCATACTACCTCGACGTCCTTGCACCAAACAAGGTTTGAAGACCTTTTCAGAGTATCATTAGGTTCGATTCTTCCTATGGAATGATCTATCTAGGTACGTATGTCTTGTCGTCCCCCTTGACTTCTCAATAGTTGCCGCTTATTTAGGTGAAATGTCGCGAGACGACAAATCATTCACACATTCGTGAGGTTGATGGTCTTCGGAGCATGCCTCCTCTCTGGGATGTGGAACTTTGAGCTTGCTGCCCTCCATGGCCTCGTATATCTCTTCATCATCAGGCTTGGGTGGTTCAGGGGTGGGTTCCCTGGCAATGCTGTCCCTGGAGCGCAAGAAGCCGCCCGGCGATATATCATTCTCAGCTATTCTGATCGGAGCTTCTCCCGTCGGCTTTCGAAAGTGATTCTTGTGGAAAAGCTTGTGGCCTCCTTGTTTGATTTTGTCCATCAGACTTTGCCGTGAACCATTTTGGGAATCGACCATCTCCTCGTCCTCAATGCCGGCAACCTGGGCACTCAGGCGTCGTCGCGTATCTGCGTCGAGTGAGGCACTTAGCTTTCTCTCCGCCGCCAGAGGAGTTGGTAGACGTCTACCCGCCGCCGTCAGTTTGGTTGGATGCGCTCTGAATGGGTTAGCAGCGAACAAAGGGTTGTTGTATGAGTATATCCTTGAGGGCTCTGCAGAAGAACTCGATGCAGCTAACTCCTCAACACCGCAGTGGGCATCAACACCATCTTGGTATAGCGTGGACGGAGTATGCTTTTTCGGCTGGTAACTTTCAGTTTGCAAGGGGAGGTCAGTGGTGCAGTCACGGGAAAAGAGTCTGGGGAAGGACGTGATGACGGTCCCGTCGCTGACTCTCAGCTGTTGCTCGAAACTTTTGTTGCACATGATATCGGCCAGTATCTCAGCTGTACTTTTTGGGGTGGCATAGTGTCGTAGGACAGACTCGTCTTTCGTCAGCCTCTGGTAGCTCTGTCGACGATCATCTGGGCACGAACGCGAGCCCCCATGTGTGGGTGAGCAACAGTCCGAAACGGTTCGATAATGTGTTCGTGTACTCGAATCATAATTTGCTGGATATGCCCGAGACCATGTAATTTCAGCAACACTTCGGCGTGTCACAACAGTTGTCGTTGCTTCCGAAGCCCCGCCACGCGTTTTGGTATGGACTTGCATGTCAGCCGCGTTGATGTTTGTGTAAGATGTGCTGGGTAGATTAATGGTAGTCGCAGGGTCGATCGCCATCGGGGAGGGGACCAGGATAGCATTCAAGTTCTCGTCGAGTCGCGGTAACGGTCGACTGTCAGATGACCCTGTGGTTGTAGGTGTTCTCTCGGGTAATTGAATGTGGCCATTCTTCAGTGTTTCGTCCAACACGATACTGACGACATCTCGGATGTCCTTGTCGCCAATGAGGTAAAGCCTCTTGGCCTCTGGGACTTGCTGGCCCTTTCCATTTATGACATGCAGATGTTCTCTCAAGTGCCTGATCTTTTGAAGGCGATCACTCACTTTTTTAGCGATGCTCTGGGTAGCTTCTTCGCCGACATACAATGGATCACCGACTTCTACACCTGCTTCAAGGGAAGCTGAACTCTCGGTATCAATAATCACTGCGGGGACTTGGGATGGATCTAGCCTCCAGAGCGTTTCGTGGCTTCCATGCCTCAGTACGCCCTGGTCCTTGTCTGAAGCTTCGAGGTAGTAGGCGCGCACCCCTGGCTCTTGCGCCGTGGATTTGAAAGATACCCTCTCAATTTTGAATCCATCATTTTCCTCAGTATCTTCATACATGAAATATGCCGAGCCATTTGAACGTAGATCGAAGATGTAATAAGCCTGGTGTTCATCTTCAGGAGCTGCTTCGCGAGCATTGGTGTTCATGGAGCTAGTATCTAAACCAGCTGGTCGTGATGTATCACTGCCATGTGTAGCAACCTGAGATCCTTCATTGGTGTTTTTCAGCCGATCACAGACCGCTCCGAGGTTGTTGGGTCTTGCATCAGGTATAGATCGTAGGCGGCTTCGGGTCAGGGGTTGTGGTGCTTGGTCTGGGGTTGACGACTTGAACGAATCCACCTCCAAGGAGTGCCCAGTGGGCGTGGTTTCTCCTGAGCTGCTGAGTTGGTCCCCATCCGGGTCTCTGTTCAGTGCGTGGACCCTGTTGGCGATATCCTTGAGTCTTTGAATGGTCTCGTCTGGAACATCTTTATTCGCGGAAACAAAATCGGTTGAGGGCTGAAATGATTGTGATGATTGAATGTCCTTGATGGTGAACACTTTTGAGGGGTTCGGGTAGCGTTCGGCGTCGTCATCTTTCTAAAACACCGCTTTTCCGCCACCAGGGCTCATAAGGGTCGAGTGAGGTGCATTACTTGGGCCAGCTTCTGCTTCTTCTTCTTCTTCTTCTTCCTTGTCGTGACAAAGTGTGTCATCGGTCTCGGTGTCACAGGTTGCGAGCTCATGAAGAACCTTGCTTTTGGTGGAATTTTCATCGTCAGCGGCTGCAGAGAAGAGAACGACTTCAGGTTGAGTGTCAGGGGGAGTGAAGATTCTTGGCATTCGAGGGAGGCATCGAGAGTCGTTGTCATCGTATCCCTCCATTTTGCTGTACGATTGCCGTTTAGAATATTTCAGACAAATCATGTGGAGAGTTAGTATACATGTAGGTGATGGAATAAGTTGAAGCTGCTAAGTTAGAGCATGAGATAGGGCGACTGAAGAAGAATCATCCGGATGATGACTTGGAGGTGATTGAAGAGGCTGAGAGTGAAAGAAGGGAGTTTGATTATCTGAGATTCCTTATGAGAAGAAGATACGAAGTGAGGAACACTCTTTCCCTTTCCTGTTGGTCTCTATCGTAGGTTTAGGTGGCATAAAGGAAGTTGATTGCCTTGAACATCTGATGCTACCTTACCTGAGCTACCAAGAGTGCCAGAACTATCTTAGCGGCTCCTATTACTTTACCTATTAAATTATACTTAACTACCTTACCTTAGGTGTTTTCTTCGCTCAAGGTATGCCTTCGCAGGAAATAGATCCCAATCTTTCCTTTCTGGCCCAATCACCTGGCTAGGTAGGTAGGTACTTAGTTATCCTGGGAAAGAAGCAAGGGCTCGGCGTATGAAGATTCCAGGTTTAGGTCTTTCTGATGCCAGTGTCGATTACCTCTTAACCAAAAACACAGCCAGATTCATTCATCAATGCTAGTAGTCTTTTCTAAGTACCTTACGCTGCTTACCTTACCTTAGTTTCTAAGCTTCTAAGAGCCAATATATGCTTAATGCCAACTCTCCCACATCAAATTTAGCTCTTGCTCGAACGCTGATCAAATCTTCATCTCATCAATAGTGGGTGGCTTTGCTGCTGCCTTTCCCTCCAATGCTCATCCACCTCTTCGCTCTCACAAAAATCTATCAGTAGCTCTTCTTCCTCTTCTGGATCCTGCTGATTGGAATTTCCACCTTCCGATTCCTATGGTAATGGTGATCCCTTTCCTGGTGTCCAGCTAGAGCCACCTCCGAATGCAGATCCAGGTGTCTGTGCCAGAATGTTGTGGCTTCTGACAGGTGTTACCGGCCCTGTTGAGCCATCGACTGGCAAAGGGGGAGGGGTGTCCGTCCTTGGGATATGCTGGCCGTCCTTGCGAGGCGGCTTGAAGTTGACCTCTCGGCCAGCTCGGTAAATATCTTGCAATATGGTCTCCAAGATTCCGGCATCCTGGAACTCGAGATACTTCTTATACAACTTGAGTGCTGTCCGTGAATCTTCGATCGAATCGTGGGTCTCCATTTGGATATCTTCCTTCAAGAGATACCACGCCAGAAAAGCCAGCGATAGCCTCCTTAACCGAGTTTGGAGGAAGAACAGGTCAATCGTGTCGATGACCTGCGATTTAGGAATGTGTATGTTGATAACTCGGAAGTCTTGTTTTAGTCCGTGGCCAAGGAACTTGCATCCGAGGTTAAGAAGAATCCACATCTTCTTGTATGCCATCTTCAACGACAGGAGACTATGTTTCGAAACTCTAGGATCCAAGTCTTGTTCAGTGATTCCCGAATAGGATGTCAAATAGTCGACAATCGGTTCCTTTATGTTGATATAATCATCGATGAAGGGTGTCCCTTCGTTTTCCCCCTGACCGCGGACGACTGATGCACGAGCAAGTGCGTACACTATCGGCCGTATGGTTTCCCGCTCACCATCAGAATTCATTTCAATTTCAGGTTGTCGCACAGCAACGAACTCAGTGTCCAGTGCAATAATGGTATTGGGGCCAGGCGCCTCAGTCTCAGGGTTGAGCACTTGATAGGTCTTTGTTGATGGATCGGCGTTTGCACTGAAAAACGTCAGCAACATCAGGTTTATAGCGGGTTGGGGCATACTTGAAGTCTTGGTAAAGTATGGAGGTGTCGATGTTGCTCCTCCATTCAGTATCGATCTTGTTGTTCTCATCTCTTATCTGGTATGCAATTACAGAAGGGACCTTCCAAGATGTGTTGAAAGCGAGTGCCTCTTCCGTGCTGACCGACCTCACCAAGAAGTCGTTGAAAAGATGCCATCGACTCTCTCCAGGCGCCTCTGGTTCTGCATGTGCCACTATCCTTTTGTTTCAGCGGCTGAGGGGTAATGAGGCGCAAGAGACTTACCATTGACCATCGAAACAAGGTGTGACTTTTGCGATTGTCCACTCTCAATATTAATGGCCATGCCTGTCAGCGAATACACTGCGATGTTGTGGATGCCCCTCTGGAGGTGAAGTTTCAGGTCTTCGCCTTCGTAACAGAAAAACTGCCCTTGTTCTACGATGATTCCAATCTCCTCGGGAAGCCAACCTGGTGTTGACCAAAGCATTCGTTGATCTTGGTTTGTGATGGCGGTGTTTAGCATGAGTACAGCCGGTATACTGTGAATGCTCTTTCTCGTCGCTATGGTCTGGTACCGTTGGCATCGACTACACCATCCTTTGGACGTCGTTTCCCTTTCAACACTATTTTTGAGAACTTGAGAAAAGCTGATGCGTGGTAACTTGGCATTTCGGCTGCCGGCCTTTTCGCAGTGAATAAATTTTCCTCATACAGATTCGGCATCGAACTTACAGGAGATGGATAAAGCAGATCATTGACATATGTTGATCCAGGTCGAGTATATTCGCTCCTACAGTTTATGCATCTGATTGAGGTCGTTGCGGAAGTGGCCAAGACCTAGACGATTCAGTATATATCATCGAGTTTCAGTCAATCAACCAACCTGGTCCATGGCAGTCGACGATGGGTTGATAGTCCTATAATCATGCACTATTTTATCCAGGAGAAATCGAGTGAGTCCTTGAAGCATAACGTTAAGAGATGATCCATGAGGATCTTCCTCGAGTAGACCAAGAGGACCGGCTGGGCCAGTTAGTAATGATTGAGATCAGTGTCACTCGACATACCTTGAGGGTGATTACTCAGGGTTTTTAGTAAGTTCGTTGCTTGGCATATCGAGCCTTCAGCCTTTTGAAGCATATCAAACAAGAATCCAAGCTCGCACAGCAGGCAAATCTCGCTCACGCAAGAGGTAGCAGCATGCTGAAGAGCAAGATTTCGAATGACAGGAGTGAAGTGCATGATTTGTAAAAGCGAGTTAGCATATGAATTCGAGATATGAGTCTCGAGTCCAGAGTATCGCGTGTTGTTGTAGAAACTATTCCTAATCAGTGATTGTACATTGCGATCATGGGAGAATACCAACCCGAAGTCAAAGTCGTCCACCCCGAATTTGCTGTATTTGATCTCAACAGTTCTATACATGACTGGAACGTCAGACTTCTTGCTTTCAAGTCCCATATCAGT
The DNA here is from genome assembly GCF_019915245.1 of Fusarium musae. Classification (NCBI taxonomy): domain Eukaryota; kingdom Fungi; phylum Ascomycota; class Sordariomycetes; order Hypocreales; family Nectriaceae; genus Fusarium; species Fusarium musae. The sequence goes on along the minus strand of NC_058392.1, from coordinate 2,570,739 downwards.
AAGAGAGCTGATCAGCTCGTCAGCCTTCTTATCAGAGGCAGCGGCATTACTAGTAGCAAGCTCGCGGGCTTTTTCACTGAGGAATTTCGGGGCCTTGAGCCCAGAGCTTCCTGATTTGTTCACGTTTCGAGTGTTCTCGGCCTGATTTCTTCTCAAACCCCGAGTATTGCGACCGTACATCCCAAACTCAGTCGGCTTGAGCCCTGCCAGGAACTGTGGATCAAACTTGACAGGAGGTGCTCCAACATCGCAGGGGATGTCTGGCCAGGCGGATGCCAGAGCCTCTCGATAATGCGGCAATCCGATCATGTTCAGGGGTCTATAGTGATCAGTAAAGGAACAACAACTGCTCAACTTGCTATCTCAACTTACGTATCTGGGCCCCAGTCAATATTGGGCAGGGGCTCTTCGGGAGTTGCGAATTCGATCGGAGTTGGTAAGTCCACGAAATGGAGTTTTGTTGGGGATCCCCAAAGGTGAATAGAGCAATCAGCATCTGTGAGGGCAATCGCCTCACCAGAGGGTGCTATCTCAAACATGCTCAAGTAGGAAGTAACATTAGCCAACCGTACGTCGCTTGTGTTGGGATTCATTAAGTCAACAACATGCATTTGTCCACTTTGTGAGACAACGATGCTGGTCGTCAACATCCTCGGGTGCATGCGCACGTAGGCAGCGCCAGCTGGGAAAGGAATAGGGGGCATCGATGACATCTTCTTTATATCGAAGACGTTAAGGAACGGGTCAAGCATGTAATTCTGACCCTGTCTTAAGGAGTATCCGCAAGTTACGATGAAGTCATGCTGAGCGTCCATGTCATTAATCAAAGCAGAGTGCGCGTTCCAAGACTTGATGACAGCAAAAGTGACAGGATCTAGTAAGTTGACGGAGCCGGTCTGAGTTGCGGCGCATATATATCGCCCGCGTCTCATTATTGTGTACTGGTGTACGGTAGGCACCTAGCGGGAGTTAGTATAGCTTTATTACGGAGAAAGTGATCCTGACTTGTTTGACAACATCACCCTTAATGAGGTCAATGACAAGCATCGTGTCTTGCATTCCTGCAGCGATAATCTCTGCCGTTCCCTTAGACGTAAAGCTCATACATCGCAAATCTTTCATATCATCATGTCTGGCAAAGATCAGCATCAGTCGATCTCGTATGGAGTTGAATCACCCTACCTAATATGCCATATAGGTAGTCCTCTCCGAATGGCCATATGCATATCTTTAGCACCAAGGGAAACAATTCCTTTCTCATTGACGAGTATTTGACGAATCGGGCCATCAGAGGAGGCATGGGCCTTGAAAGAGGTATATCGCTGCAGTTCGGTCCCATAGAAGGAAGTGACTCGACCCTGAAACACCAATCAGCGCCAGTGTAGCTTCTACATCTCACCCTTTTCGACGTACATATTCGTTACCTGTCCAAAGAAGTTCCTGAGAGTTATCGAAGGTCATAGTCGCAACCGGAGTGGGCATCGCGTGCACGCCCGGAGGCGGGAACGGAATCCGGGTGACCTGTAGTAGAACTGGATTAGCATAAGCTTGACACCTAATTCACGACTAGATATGATGCCTCTCAGGTTCATACAACACAGGCAACCTTTCTTCCCACACTTGAAATACATGAAGTGTCTAGATAACGGCAACGACATCATTAAACATACCTCAGCCCAATCGCCGTCCATTGTGAAAGGATATGAGCATTATCTGTAGGGGCATAGCTTATATGAAGAGCGCGAGCCAGTGCGCCAGCCTCCGAGAGGACTGGGCAGAACCGAAGAAGCGATAATGGTGGTACGAAACACAAAAGTCAATAAAGCTTGCCCGCTCAATCTTCAGACATTGGATTCTTTGATAGAAGTAAATGCCGGTGACGAAAGTGGGATATCAGCTCCCAAGCTTGGAGGGGCAGCAAGCTCCCATTAGCCGGCGTTCTTCCGGCGCGCGAGTTTAACGCGCTTAAACTTCAAATTCGAGAGAAAGAGGGCTTCATATGTATCTTTGCGTCACAGAATATCATATAGAGTCAACAATCTATCTTCTTAAGTTGCGAATGCAGGGGTAGTCTGCATAGTTGCCTAGGGAGGTACGACGCTTGTACGGTGCTGAATGAGATGGCCATACGAACTGAACAAGACCAACTCTCATTCTGCCTGGTTTGATATAGGTAAGGTACTTGCGCATTGAAAAAAAGTTCTTCGCACCAAATCATAAAACTCGATTACCTTGGGCAACTACAAAGAGTGCATTCACTTGCTTGACTTGGAAAATGGTCAGGTGTTGATATATTTAACTAGCAGACAAACCACGAACCATCTAGACTAACCAATGTTGTTGTCGAGAGCACCTGGTATAGTTCACGTATTGATCTATTGCTCCCATATGCATTCTATCTTGCCCCCTCTATCTTAAACCTGTTCTATACCTATTCGCTAAACGCCGTAAAAAAGGACTAGCATGAGTCAAGTGCCCAAGCATAAAAACGCGGCGCGTTGCGCCGCCAAGTATCATCGTGTATCATTAATCAATAATCGTACCTAATGATCTCCTAAGCAGACCATCCCCTTCCCAAAGTGGTTTTGACTGCTGAGTAAGTCATTGACTGGAGTTTGTGGTTCCATATAATAAAGCCGTCAGCTTGTGTCACGAAATGATGACGCAAAAGTTGTCCTCGAGTCCTAGGAATCACGGGAGAGCATCCGTGGATCGAGAATCCTTGTAGCACAAAAGACGTTTCTGCAACAGGGGACTGCCGAGTCCGGTCGGTGAGAGGCTGGGCGGCCACTTTCTCTTCCAAGGTAGGTTTGATCAGCGGTACCTTCGCGGTTCGATTGTTGTAAGTCGCCGAGTCTAAATAAGTGCAGACGAGCCAAAAAGTACACAATATTCGATGCTTTCATCATTTCGTGGTCTTGGTCGTGTCTTGGTCGTGGATCCGGCCGGGAATACTAAACGCGAAGACGCTAGTATGAGTCGATATGCGGGCCAACCCAAAGTAGAAAAGCTGCTCGGGAGAATGTCAGCTTCACGATAGGGTCGAAGTTGCCGGATAACAGGAGAAATGAGGCGGGACCGGGGTCGTAATGCGATCGCCGCTCATTCCGGTTAAGTTGCTAGGATGCGAATCGCATTGGAGCAATTTCTCATGAAACTTGATAGACGGTAAAATTGACGGGGAATGCGTGATTGCTGAATCCAGGGACTTTAGAGACAGGCTCTCCAGTAGGTTCGACCTGCACCTGCCATCGTGTCTTGGTGAGGGCTCCGACTTCGTCCCATAGTCGCTGGAAACTCGCTTGGTCGTGTAAATAAGCTGATCGCGTGCTAGTCGAAGACGGCCCTGGATGGTTCGTGCCGACCTGGCGACCATATATCAGCGCATTTTTGGTGCCGGGCTTAAGGAATTCGACGACACGCTTGCCAATGTAAAGTTGTTGAACCCAGTTGAAGAGGTGAAAGAAGCTGCCTGCGTGAACCATGGTGATCTTGCCACGCAACAAAGCCATTTCCTTGTCGGCGGGATCGAGCATATCGCCCGCAATAAATGTTGCGCCGAGAGAATGCCTGTCCTGGAACAAATCGTAGCCAATATCGATGAACTTGGACTGCAGGTCGGTGCCAATGAGTTGAGCGCCGTCAACTCCATCTGCACGAAACTGCCGAATTACTTGTCCAACCCCACATCCCAGATCAAGAAGGACATCTCTAGAGCCGGCGACGTTGAGGCGGAAAAGAGCCTGTTGGTAGCGAGGATCTTTGGGATCCGGGATGTAGAGAAATTTCCATCGCCCAACGCAAGGGTACTGTGAGATACACCAGGCCTTCTCTCGCTGAATGCAGAAGGTCATGTCAGCTCATGTGCTAGTGTTGGGGGACATGTACTTACGACGCGGCGTATGTGGCCATCTAGATCGCTATAAGGAATCTTGCTGTAAACCTCAAGAAGATGTCGAGCTGGGCCAATATCTTGAGGGGGGTCCTCAAGATAGGTCCAATCCCGCACCTTCATGACATCCATGCTTAGCAACATGTTGGGATGAGTGAGGTTGGTGTCGATAATTGTGCGACCCAACTTAAAAAGTGACAAGGTAGATCAGCTGCTGTGGGACGACGGAGAAGGTTTATTGTCTGCGTCATTGAAAGTGTAATGCCGCTGTGTAAGCTCCAGTTGAAAGTGTGATGTTGCTGAAGAATGAATAGTGAAGTAAGAGAGAGAGAGAGAGAGAGAGAATAAACCGAAACCCTACAGCAAGAGACAGGCAGCCGATGATTCCATCTCAAGGAAACAAGGGCGTTTCAACAAAACCAAAAGCAAAAAAGGGAGAGACGGGATACTCGGAGATCAAAAATTGCCTGAGACAAGAGAAAAGAAAGTGAACGCGAACGAACGAACAAGCGAGCGAGTGGATGCTACAGTAGAGAGTAAGGTAGAGTAAGGCAAGGTAACGCGCGGGTTACGAAATAAACTTAGTAGGAAACCTTAGAAGCAAAGGAGGTAAGTCAAAGCAGGCCAGGGTAGGGACTTTTGCGGTTGTCATATCGCCGAATCAACTAACAAGCTTGCCTTGCCCTGCATTTGCATTTGCATGCATTGCTCATGAGACGAGCGAGCGAGACAAGGTTCAAGGGTAAAACCCATACATACTACGTAGTATGTACGTACATACCCATACCTCCAGTTGCCGCCCTAGGGAGCTAGGTTAATAGGGTAATTAACTCAGGGATCCATAACATCAGTGCGGGTATAAGGAGAATTATTAGGGTCGGGTCGTTTCAACAAGTACGTATCCATCATAACCCAAGGTAAATAAGCAAGCATAAGGTAGAGCAATTAGTGGACATGGCTTGATTAAGATCAAGCTAATCGAGAGAAAGCCCGAGTAAGAAAGACGAGATGCAGGGCTCTAGAACCTCCCGTCCTGTCCTTTTACTCGCTCTAGCAGATGCACAAAGGGCCGCTCCTTGAGGACAAGACTCTGGAGGTTCTGGAATGGTCAACAAAATTGGCCCATCCAATCCAGTCAATCAGCCCAAGCATTTTAATCCCACGACTGCCGCTCCGGCTGCAACCACACTCTGCTTCCAGGGCTGTTATAGCGCTCCTTGGCCCACTAGGAGTCCCCGAAACTCTTCTAAATACCCACTCTCCTATCCCTGGGCTTGTTCAAAAGTCTCCATGTTTTGAACGCCTCCGGCCTCTCACTCGGGACAACTTTGGTCACTGAGTCGAGATATTTCGTTCAAAATGTCAAATTGCTCGTGTAAGTGGATTTCAGAGACTGTAATTATTCAGCTGCATCAAAATGAAAGGCCGCGGTTCGACTTGTGGTTGCCTCAACCCCTTAGACCCCCCAAAGTGCAAAAGCAAAAGCGACAGCAAAAAGTGCGAGCTACCTATTATTCGCCAGTCACCCACTTATCAATCGTCGAGGCAACAGAAGCAAGCAGTTTCGGTCCATCACTTCGTCACCGACACGCCACTAACCATATAACATTCGTCGAGTGACGTTTCGTCTAAGAGTTATCAGACAGCTTGCTTTGTCTCATTGGCTGCATCTGAAGTAACAAAGTAAAGACCAACAGAAGAAAACATATGTAACTTCGTTTAACGAACCGCTGATGATCGATCCTTGATTGTTCTTCACAATCAAGCGGGGACCTCATCTGAGATGACATGGGTATCGACTTACCCGCTAGCCTCCGCCGCGGAAAACAACGCCGAGAATGTGGCTGCCAGGGGTTATTGAGTCAACTTCTCGAAAGTCTCAACGTACCATTCAGCCGTGGTGCCGACAGGGCCTTACTCCGTAGCTAGTATCCTGATACGGAGGTCCCTGTCAAAAGTTTTGTCCTGGCCCCCTGTTAAGCCAAAGAGGATTAGCAGGGGCAATCCCTGTTAGTACCAGAAGGTATAATAAGGCTCTTATTGATAGTAGAGTAAGCGCTATACTTCAGTAATTATAGTAGATTATAGGGTAATAACTCGAGTTTTTAGGGCTGATAAGATAAGACTAAAGTACCAAGGTACCGAGCTGGCTTTTGATTGGTTGAGGTCCTGCTAGTACCCTTTAGCTTAACAGGGGGCCAGGACAAAACTTTTGACAGGGACCTCCGTACACCAGAGGGCAGATCCGAAAGCTTAACAGCTCTGATTGTATCAGATATGGCTTCCAAGCTACAGAGTACATGCATACATATGTGCCAGTGTATGATGGACGGGTAGCTTTTTCTTGGTGATGTTACCCTAGCATTTGAGGTTTCTCAGGCTCTTCTCCCCAGAGTCCCAGACCCAAGTTAGGGGGGGATTCCGGCGCTTCTACAGGTCAGTCTAGAAACCTTGGTGCTCATGATTACCAATTACCCTGTACAGGTGGATTCTTGTCCAAGCAACCTTAACATATACAGTACCATTGTATAATAGTACCTTTCAAACCCCAATATGAGTTCATTGTGGGAGCCCTTTGAGGTGACAACTGACTTGGCGATTCAGTTTGTGCTCATTCAGTACTCTTCTTGTCAACTTAGATTCCCCATTCTCTCATTCCATGTTGGCATCGAAGACACTATCACAGATATCACTTAAAGTCAATGCATACCTTCACTCTGTCCGGTCACATCGAGTGTTGAGCCTAGCGTCGGAAACCGTTGAAAGACTGAGTCCTGTCACGAAGCTCTAAACACGAGTTAGCATTAACGATGAATTAACAAAAATGGTACTGCAACCCAACTACCTTTTCACCTATGTAACTTATAAGTAACCTGTTGTGACCTCTACTCCACCGCGTAACTACAGTAATACATACTTAACATAAGATTTAAGCTCAAATTACAACTCACCATCCCGCTGCTATTTCCATCTTCAATTCGTCCCTTAATGAAGATCTTGCGGCTACACTGCAAATGCGGAAACATTTCCAGGCGCGCTAACGAGAGATAGGCAGGCTGTTGTTTACTAGCTCCTGATCTTCAGGTGCCAAGGACTCTCGCCTCACAAAGTGTTTTGGGTATTGGATTCGCTTTCGATCTTACATGCTACGTAGTTGTGCCCTCTGACTGGTCTCGGCATGTTTGCCTACCTACCCAGGCGACTTCAAGCTTCAGGAAACACCTCGGGGGGGGATAAGCTTGGAGGAGACTCCGTATAATCAAGTATGATTATTCACCATTCTCCAGAAGGATGCATTTAGGGACATGGCATGGGCTTTATTCTACCCCATATAAGATGTTTAGTATTCCAGCTTCCTTTAACTTCCATCGTGGCTTGTCATAAGTCCCTCGGTATACGTAAAGTTTCGGGAACCCAGCGTTCGTAAATTCATAAATCCCAGGAAATTCATAGGCCGCTTCTACCTGTCGTTTCTAGGGGGTGCGTGGTTCTGACGGCGGCTCTTATCATTGAGTTGCTGTTCAGGGTAAAGATACTGCGACTGCGCATATATCTGTGTCTGTACTGAGATATTCCCATCTGATTAACTGCCAATAGCATGATCGGTTGTATTGTTATTATCTATGAATATTCACGACCTAATAATTTAAAGCGGCTGCGAGAGACTTGAATATCACACATCTTGGAAACCCGAATTCACCTTGATGCTGTATCAAGTTGATAATGAAAGCCTCATCGATTCGATTGAATGGTGGTTGCCAGTCTAGGAAACTAAGCTCCAGGGTAGCTGACTAAGCGAGACAAATTGAGGCCGAGCATTTCCCGCCAAACTCCGAAAAATTCTTCCTTCTCCGTGATCTTGTCAAAAACACCCACACAAGGGCAGCCCATCCCCAAGTCATCGGGGCCGAGTTCTTCCTCTTCCGTCGAGGCGTCGCCGTCGTATCGCATTTATCCAGCTCCGAGATCCCAGAACAAGAGTCGTGTAAGTCGCCGTGACCAAGATATATCTTTCCTAGTCAACAGCACGAACACAATCATGTCGTCGCGTCTGCCTGCAAAATCACTTTCCGTGACATCCCTCGCTTGCTTCGCGATCGTGTGCACTTGGTCAACATCGCGTCGAACTATTGCTAACAATGGCTTCGTCCAGTGATATCGTCGCGCGTCGCGCAGGGCTTAATTTGGTGGAACACCGTCATATCGCACCTCATTATTGGAACAATTCAAGCATTGCGCTTGTCAATACTCATATCCGCATATCGTGTTGATTTGACGATCGTCCCCACCCGTAAAATACCTCGAGTGCCAACCGACTGTACCCTCTGCATGTCAAGCCAGCTGTAGCCATGAGTACAAAGCTAGAAAACGAGGCAGAGGATGCCAACATCTCATATCCCTCGCCCGGCACCGAGGCAATGGAAGCTGGCCCTTTTTACAACACCAGTGGCCGAGACGTCCCTCAGGACCACCAAGAGCACGAGCATCATGAGCATCATGAGTCCCATCACGAGCCTCATCACGAACAGTCAGATCATCATGCGCCGGAACAAGTACAACATGTGCAAGTTCCAGAGCACAATCAGAACGACTTGCAACCTCCAGAACCGGAAACCCCTCAGCAGCACGTCCCTCGTCCTGCCAACCTGGAAGAGCTTCAGCTGGCAGCCCAGTTAGGCCAGGGTCTAGCTGGAGCACCCATGATGTCAGCCACAGACCCCAACATGAACGTCGAGGACCCCAACCTGCGAAGCATCATGCCTCACCCTGACCCCGAGCAGCAGCAGCAGACACCGTCCTATGTTCACGATACTCCGACGAGCGACCAAATGGTATCGCACGCCATGTCTGTTTCTGTTGGGCCACCAATGGGCCCCCAATATCCCATCGACAACAGCATCCCACCCAGAAAACGATCAAAGGTGTCAAGGGCATGCGATGAGTGCCGGAGGAAAAAAATCAAGTGTGACGCCCAGTCGGATACTGGGGACGCACCCTGTTCCAGTTGCGCTAGGTCATCCATCAGATGCCTATTCAGCCGCGTGCCGCAGAAAAGGGGTCCAAGTAAAGGGTATGGTTTTGATACTTGCAAGTAATTACGCACTGAAAGGTAGAGACTGACGGCCTCAACAGGTATATCAAAGAACTTGCAGATCGCATACATAGCATCGAAAACAAGCTTGAGTCTGATGGAGGTCTGAGTCAAGACGACATCGACAGACTCTTTTCCACAGATCGACCTCGGCAAAGCCAAGGCGAGGAGGCGGCTCGAAAACGACCCTTTTCCAGTATCTCGACAAACGATTTTGTTACACCCTCGCGACAAATGCCATGGGGCTCGGACCACAGGATGCAGGCCTCGCCAGGGACTTCTGAAGCATACTCAGCTTACAACAACAACAACTCGTTGGCACCACAAGCTACATCCATCAGGGCAGACAGTACGCCCTCTAAACCTCCCGTGGCTGCTATGGACGTGTCAATGCCAGATACCCATGAGACCGTTGACATCGACGAAAGCATGCTACAGAGGTTAGTGATCTGTCGCCGAAACCCTTTCCTGCAACTAACATGTCGTTATTCAGTTATTTGTCAACTGTCGGCCCTGTGTATCCGATATTGCCAAGCACAAAGAGTCGAATGCAGGCGTTACTCGCCCAGTGCCCGACGTCGGTCCAGAATGCATTTGCCAATGCTCTTCCCGCTGTCGTAGGATCCGGCGGTGACACAAAGCTCGCTAGCTTGCTACTCATGGAACGCGAGAGCGATGAAACACATGCCACACAAGCCACCTACATTGTGCATGCCCAAACGCTATTGCTTCTTATTATCGACGCAGACTGGCGTTCATCACCAACTTTGCCGTACTTGCTTTCTCGTGCGGTTGGATTGGCCAATTCGATTAACCTATGGCGATACACTCCCGTCGAGTTGGTTTTGGAGTCCGACTCGGACTCAGATGACCAGTTGTCAGTGCGGATATGGTGGTCATTGATCCTGATGGACCGTTGGCATGCTGTCGGCAAAGGAAAACCACCAATGATACCCAACAATAGTACGGTCGCTCCTCCGGGCCTGGAGAAGATTTTGGGAGACGTGTGCTTTTACCTTGCTCGTAAGTGATAATTAGTTCATCCTAGGTAATTGTCGATCGCTGACCGGGACTCTAGGACTCTCAAAGCTGCTTAACTGCCTGTGGCAAGCTATCTTCACATTGCAGCTGGGAATGTCTACAACCGAGGAGATAGTGGCACGCATACTTGCAGACTATGTTGAGAACTACCGAGAAGATCTTCCTGCGCATATCTTGGCTACGTCGCATCCCGTGGTGCATCTAGCGTACTGGCACTGTAAGCTCATGGTTGTGCTTTTGACACCAGGCGCTACGCCGACCGAAACGTTATGGCCTACCAAGGAAGTGATCAACCTTCTCTTTGCAAACGAGCACCTGCGCAGTCCACTCGTCAACCACTTTGTGTCTCTTATCACGATGTCTCTGGCGAAGCTTGTTAAGATCGACAAGTCGCGAGAAGAAGCTACACAGTTGATCAAGGACATTGTGGAAAAGCCCAACGAAATGTGGAATGGTGTTCGCGACAAACTCTCAGAATTCTTGCGTCCAACATCGTCAGTGGAAGCGGCAGCGAGCCAAGGCCTTCAACACCTGGCAGATCTTGCCACAGCACACGAGGGCATCGCACCGGGAGGTGATGATATCTCATTTGGGCCATCTTTGGCATCAGGGTATTTGGATATGGCGTAGAGCATTATTCAAAAAAACACAACAAGAGCTGTACACACACGTGTGAAGAGTCGATGACCATTCCTAGGCAATGGGACTTGTATGATTATTATTCCCCTTTTTGGTATTTGTTAAACCGGGGTAACGGAAAATGCGGAACGATGACGGTAGATGATAGTGCCAAGCTTGTGCCATAAACGATGGCGTTTGGTTTTGTTGAGGTACTATTTTGATAGTTACAGATCAATTTTGATATTCGTAATCCCATACTTGTCCTATCACAAAGCTGCATAGCCGAAGTTCAACTCTGCGTGCAGTAGCGGTTCCAGAACAGAGTCTTTCCCACGCTGTCATAACCTTGTCTGGTCAATCATGGCTCCAACTGTTATATAGCGTCGAGGGAGACAAAGTCAAACTCTTCCATATTCTAGCCGTACCTGATCGACACTACCTCTTCCCATCTCCGAGTACCGGACCAGGCTAAAAAAATCCGACGGTTCGGGAAACGAGTAATGGAAGAATTGAGTTTACGTGAATGGGTCTCTATCGAATTAGAGGCTTCTCCCACTCGACTACCGGCATACTAGTTGTTAGTTAGGGACTTAGGGTTAACAGGAATTGGTTGTGAAGCCGTCGGTCAGTAGTCCGTAGTTGAAGACAAAGGTTACCTAGTACTCCGTAGTTAGTAACGAGGTAGGTACGTGGAGACTCTGACTCCGCTTATTATCTTAGCCGTGCAAACGATAAAGAGGCTAGACTGAAATCCTTGAGGCTATGCTTTGCTTGCCAAGTTGTTAGTTGCTTAGCTTGTGTGGTTGGCTGTCGTGGCCGATACATGCGAGACACATGTTTTGTGTACCGTACCTGACTGCCATTTCAGAAGCAGTATAGAAACTTTCTTTGCTTGATATGAAGTACGTACATGTGCTGTACGCCCCTCCAAATGCATCTTGGACTGCATGCCAGGAAGAAAAAGACCAGGCCAGGCCCTGCATCACTGAGCTGATGCTTCTGTGCCGGCCCGGGCCCGGTATGGACCGTTAGATGCATGTACAACACAGAAGCAGAGCACGAAAAAAGCAAAGTGCATCTGTCTGTTTTATCTGTATGCATCTCCGAGCTCGAGAAAAGCAAGTAGCGCACATGTAGAGGTGCTAAAGAATCATTCATGCGGGTGGGGTCTCTGGTGACATCTTTCACGACAGTTTCCAGCCTCCGTACTATATTCATGGGGATCTCGGATGATCGCCATTGTCTGGAAACAACCAGGAACTTCAGCAGAGCTTGTACGTAAAGCAAGACACATTGAATGCAGAGGGATGATGTCCGGGTCCAAGTGCCACGTCTTCATTTATCCCTGTTGACCCCGGCTTGGAGATCCCTGGAATCATGGGGAGGAAAAGAAATGACGGGGAAATAGAGTGCTCATCTGTGGCGGCACGGGTGCGGGCCTATAGGATACCAACAATATGAAAGAAACGCTGGCTGTTTCTGAAATCAGGCCTGGAGACCTGCCATTGTTTTTGGTCGAGCACCTCTTGCATTGGACCCCTAGACAGCAGAAAGCATCCTTTTGGATATCCCGTGCACCACGCAACTTGGCTGGTCGAACCACTTTGTCTCCGGGCGTCCGACGACGGGCTGCAATGGGATCCGTGTGATATTGTCTTGGAAGCAATGACAAGTGATATCGCCGACGTCGAAGTAAGCTGGTGTCAGTGCTCTTCAATGCATGTCGACACAGTCACCCAACGTACGTAGATATGTATGATGGAACGGTATTGGGTGGTGTTGGCTCATGGACCTCGACTCGGCTGGTCTTGGTCCTCAGTCATAAAAGTCTATTGCGTTAAATCAAGTCATGCCGAGTACTCTTCGCCGTACCCAGTTTGAGACCGGAAGCAGAAATAACAAAAAACGATGATGAACAATTGAGTCAACAGACGCAATAACTGCTTGACACACGAGTCTAGAATATGCAATCTCCTCCCTCCTTGCATCACTCAGCTTGTGAATTCCCAGTGTAGATAAAATCGAGCGCAATTCGACGGGCCGCCAGTGCAACTTTGTCTTCTTCTCTTGGCCTGATTGCCATAGTCCGTCTGCCATTGCTTTGAAACTGGATTTTGTCTTGTCTTGAACACATTTCTTTTCGCAAGCTAAATCATTCAAACAAATTGCGCTGCTCATCTCTTCTTTGTCCTTGCTCTGCTTCTTGTATAATTCAGAAAGCCATCTGCGCCTGCTCTATCCTTTCCATCCCTCCCAGCCGATAGTAGGAAAACTCATGCTCGTCAACACTCTCAAACCGTCTACTTCATGGATGAGAGTGTTGTCTGTCGTAATCATCACCGCGAGAAACCCAGGCATCACGCAGATGCGACTGGGGTGCGGGTGGTTGTGAGCGTAGATTCGCTCTGTATAAAACGTATATATGTTTGCGCTCTTCACGCGAAATGAGTAAAAGAAGCCATGCCTCTCATGACCTCAATTGGTGTAGTATTTTTCAACGCCTGCCGGTGCGTCACCCTAATGACTTGAAAAAAAAAACGAATGGGTATTGTGTACGCCAAATATTCGAAACCTCGATAATTTCTCACATGCCCCAGAAGCTAGGCACTGAAGCAGGGCCCAGAGGGTCGGGGCTCTCGTCCATTGTAGCGATGCCCTCGTTATAGTTGGGCATCCAGAAGGCAGGGTCGTCCTCAACCATAGATAGACCCGCTCCCGCCATAGGGCCACTGTCTGCTCCCTTGTAGAAGCTGTCATAGTCGATGGTAGTGAGATCGGTCGAGTTCGCCAGAACGTTGCCGTTCTGTCGGATGAAGCTATCGGCACGGCTGAATCCTTCCAGGCCGTCATAGTCGCCGTCTCCTCCGGGAAGAAAATCTTCCACTTCGGAAACCTCGCCCGAGGTCGATGTAGTGTTTGCCAGGTGAGGAAGGTGCTCTGAACCGCTACCGAAATCGAAGAGGCCATTGAAGCTCTGAGTACCGGCCTGACTATAACTGGAGGGTGTGAAACTCTCGCCCTTCATTTCTGAAAGATCATAGTGGCTCCAGTCGACTGAAGCAGCACTCAGGCCAGCGCTGTACATGGGGGCATCTGTCTCCGAATTGAAACCAGATCCAAACAGATCGAATGTACTGTTAGCCATATAAGGAGGGTACTCAATGCCCGAAAGATCCAGAGGAGGCAGGTTGCCATTGAGGTTCTGGAAGCTGCTCGCACCGCTCATCAGGGGCGATGCGGTTTCTGACTTGACCCTACGCTCTCGGTTGGTAGCAGCGCGTGCTCGGCTACTGGGAGGTTCCCGTGTGCTCTTCTGCAGCATGCTGTCGGCGCCTAAGCTGCCAGTGCTGTGAGCTGAGTTCACCCTGTTTAGTTGATATGGACCACATTTTTGCGATACCCGGTTGCTTCGGTGAGCAGGCTTGTGGTTGCCGTGCTGATCGAAGGTCAAGACACCGTCTGAGTGGACCGTATTGGCTCGGCGTCGTCGACCCGGAGGCTTCGGACGGCCACTAATGCTAAGGGTCAAAGACTCCCGCTCCGAGTCAGATTCAGGAACGGTGTCAAGAGCAGGCTCGTTCTTATGGGAGCAGCTGCAGTGGCCACCATGGTTACAGCAACATGTCTCTGCAAAAGTTTTAGAAAATGCGAATTGTGTCGAGCGTCTCGAGGTCTGTAACACCTCGAGAAACCAGAGGAAGCTCACCAGTGTGCCCCTCAACGGCTGGCTGCAAGTGGGCACATTTACTTGTCTTCTCGCCGCAGTCGCACTTGACGTGAGCAGAGCGCGACTTACGCATGGCGCGACAGTGAGCGCATTGGGAAACTGGTCGACCCTTCTTGTTGATATGTTGAAGTGGGCGGTCTATTCAAAGATTGTGGTCAGTAACAGAGAACAGAACTGAGTTGAAGACATGTCCATGGCGAGTGCTGGAGTTATATCCAGCAAAGGTTATGAACGGGACTAATAACCCATATCATGCTTCAGTCTGGAGTCTTGACTTACCAGAATGTTGGCAATTGCTCACGCGGTGGCCGCGGACGCAGGCCTCGCAAGCATACTTTTCTCCATCAATTATCATTTTGGCGGGTGCAGACTGGCTCAAGGTGCAGTCGGCTCGAGGTTAAACGGCGAACTAGAGAATCGTGGAAACTGTCGTTTCTTGACCAAAGCCAGATATGTAGGATCCAAGGTGACCAAGTTCGAGTCGAGTATGCTCGGTCCGGCCAAGGTGGAGGGAGGATATGGTGGGTTTCTATCGACACCAATATCCAATGCTTGTGTGTAAGTGTCCCGCAAAAGCGCTCCCACGCTAATAGAGGAAGTGGATTGAGGTTGGGGAAACTGGGTCGAGAAAGCTTTGTTAAACCGGACAGTTAAGTTTCAGTAACATATCGCGACGGAGCTTAGGCAGAGCTGGAAGAGGCTGAAAAATGAATCCAGACAAGGAACGTGGGAGCAGAAGACTATAATAAAAGTTTTCGAGGGCAAGTTGGACAAAACCAATTGATGAGAGAGAGGAACGGAGTGGAGATACACCGGCCAGTGGGTGGGTAATTTTCCCTTGGGGTGTCTTGGGGTCTCCTCTGGAACTGTATGGTACAGTAGGTTCCTAGACCTAGCTTGTGGCCGGGTTGGATCGCTCGCTACTGTAACCCTGGGTACTGGGGGTGCGATGCAGATTGTAGTGGTGGGTGTAGAGAGGGAGTGCGCCGCAGGAATACCTGAAATGGATGGGCGGACGAGGTCGGCGGCAGGACCGGGGTTTCTTCTGGTGCACGCTGCAGACTGCACAGCACAAGCGGGTTTGGCGCCTTCAGCTACAGAGCCAGAGCCAGCTAAGACAACGACATCGACGACCAAGTCCAAGCCAAGCCGCCCTGCTGGAGACGTTGTGGGTGGAGATGTCGGCCCGGATGGTCGGAGCGTTCTCTCGTTCTGTGTTGTTCGTTGCTCGTCGGGCCTGGTCTGTAGCTTTGGTGACGTCGGCGGCCGACACCAATTGGTGAACGGAGAGCAGAGAACGGAGAACAAACCGCACAACTAAGCGTGCTCCCTGAGGAACACACTGAAGGGCGCCGTGCAAATGTGAAGTTGGGAAACAGAGAAAAGAAGCAAAAGTGAAAGATGCGGGAGAGATTCGAGGAAAAGGGCCTCTTTTATCACAGACATTGCATAGAACAGGAGATAATGACGAACTGAAGCGCGAACCCCCCAGAGCTCAGAGTCCAAAGGCCAGGGCCCAAAGCAACAGCGTTGAGACGTGGTGGGCAACATAACACCCATTACAATGTGATATGTCTGTGAACAGCAACATAGCAGGCCAGCCGTGACCCTTGGACCCTTGGCCCATCATGATCCCTTGATCACCAAGTTGTCCTGTACCGAATCGATCCGCACAAGTCAAATCGAACTCTTGCGTTCTTGCTGGTTAATTCGGCCAGCGTGCCCGCTCAGACTGGACATTCTTTGCCTACAGCCCCTAGGGACCATGTTCTCGATATCCTTGCCTTGCCTTGCTTTGCCTTGAATAGCAAGGCGAGGCGTGGAGGTCGCGGACACGGGCGCGATCGAGGATGCTCGGCTGTACAGTGTGGGACGATGGCGCAAGCAACAAGGTGACCGGGGTGGAAAGCATGGGCTGGGATGGGGGACAAGGGTTCTAGAGCGACCATGACGAGCTTGAGAGCACAGAGAAGACATCGTCAGTGGTCATCCTCCGTTGTGGTCCGTGGCATGGCATGGGCCATTGCTGAAGACGTGGGATTGAGACCGAGTTCGGGATAGCGTCCTTTAGTTGTTTCTCGAGGGAAAGGTTCAGTCATGAGCGAGCGTGTGATGTAGAATCGCTGGGCATACCTACATACGTTTGTGTGTGTGATTGGTGATTGGGGGTAGCGGGAGAAATGTTACCGAACGTACTGCCGTTGCGTTTGCGTTGCTTCTAGATCGACATCTCTCCGCCGTGTATGTTTATTAAGGGCGAGATTTGATACGCTCGCATAGGCCATCAAACTTATTAGCCATTTGGTTCTCATCATGAATGAATCAACTGTCGAGTGAGAGCTTGGGGGATTTGTGGACCCGTGGGATGGTGGTTTATCCATGAATGTTATAGTGGATGGATCACGATTGAATGGGGGAAGTAGTGAGATTGGTGCGAGACAGATTACAGTGGAGAGATGCGGAGTGTACAAAGTGAGAAGGAGCAAGAGCAGGAGAACCTAGAGAGAAGGAGAAGGAGAAGGAGAAGGAGAGGGAAAGAGGAGCCGCATGTATTGGCATTAGACATGGATTCGTAGTTTACATGTGTCCTCAGCAAGATTATCATGTAGTTACAAGGCAGTTTCTACATCACCTTCCTGTTTATTGGTAAGGTATTTCAGAGTAGCGCGGAGCAGCAGAGCAATTCAGCATCGGGAACTAGGTAAATGGACGATGGGAAGGGGTTGCTGTTTTCGGGATTGCCTACCGTAAAAGAGTGTGTCTGGGGGTAAATTAGGTTGACTGGCATAACGGGACGGAGGGACGATCAGAATATATCCATGCTTAACTTTATGGGAGAATCCGGACTCAGCAGAGACGCTGACTGGCTTGAACTGACATCCTAACCCCAGTGTTCAGGGTCAAAACAGCCACAGTTTCTGTCTGGTCTTGCACCCAATCCTTCGTGTTGCAGCCTCTCCGCGTCTCGAGTCAAGAAGAGAATAGTGCAACAGAGACAGGACCACCAGGCGATACTTACGTACTGTGCACGCTACGCACGGAGTACAGATGATATTATTTGGGATAATAATTAACTGTGTGAAATTCAACACGACAGTAACATTATCGTGTCCTCATCAAATCCACTTCTGCTGTGACTTGGGCTTCAAATCTGACGCCTAGTTGGCGCTTCATGCAGCCAGACATCGGCTCTGTCGTGACTTAGGAACCTCTGGTGCAGGTATTGTCGCGTGCAGACAATGCCCTGCCCTGTACCTGACGTGACGGTACACTGACATATCTCAGAGGCTCGTCTAGTGGCCGTTTGGCTGGGGTTATCAGACTGGGGGCAGGGCAAGATTCGACATTCGTCAACGAGGATCACGGCACAACAAGTTCGAGAATGCCCTTCGGCCATTGGCTGTACCGAAGCTTAAGACGGGTACGATCAAACCAGGTTAGACTGGCAGATTTGATCCAGGTCATCAAAAACGAAAAAAAAAAAGAAAAGAAAAGTTTTACGTACATGCAGCATAGCACCTTATCGGCGGAGCATCTTCGGGACGATCCATCCATCCATCAAACTTGAGTTGGTGGTGGCCGGTGGCCGGTATCTGTTCGGAAATTCGCAATCCTTGCTCTGGTTGGTTGGTCGGTGGGTTCTTGCAATTGCTGGAAATGACCAAGGTAAGCTGATTGTATTACTATTGACATGTTCCTTATCACGTATAATGTTAGCACACAAGCATCTCACTTTTCGAGGTCCATAAACAATGGCAGAGCCGACGGATGTAAACTGCAGGGCTCCCGTCTGTGCCGCTGCAAAACACACAACCTGTGAAGACACCTCAACCGTGGGTACTGTGCCTCACTGTGGCCACACTGTACCAGATCAGGCTGATTGATTCCAATAACAGCTCCACCTATCAACATCCTCCTGCATCAGACAGCCTCCAGCTACCTAGGTAGTAATTTGATAGGGCGCGCTTGTACAGACTACGGATACGTACTCGCCTACATCCACACTTTTTGGTCTTTGCTGTTCATGAGTGAGTGCTTGGCAGAAGCAGTAACGCCGCGGCTCCCTGAGAGAGAGATTGGGAGTTTCGGTTTGATTACCGATACATCATGAATATACTTTGCTAGGCGGCTCTATTCGAGTATACGACCTAGTCCCCTTTCAACCATGCATCGGCTGTAATCTCGTTCTCGCTTGCTGATGGCTGATGCCCTGGCAATCATTTTGGCATACTCCGTACATCTCGTCGACTTACTGCGCGGTGTGTCGCTTCTCGATTGACGATGCTGACTCCATTTTGCCGCAGGCAACAGCATCATCATGCTGCTTAGACCCCTTGTCGAGAGTTCACGCGACTTTGCTACTCAAAGTCAGCCATGGCTACGTATAATCGCCCCGGAGACTTTTATCCACAGAGCCCCCAGCGCCCCGGCTAGATCATACACTTTTATACACCAATGCAGGCCTACAGGCTCCATGTATCGGAGCCGGACAATGAAGCTATAGGCTCCTTCTGGTGTTCGTGTCAAGACATGCCGAGAATGTGCATCAAGGCAAAGATGACAATGTCTCAGTCTGAATGGCCGTCTCCAAGACCCTCGTGGACCCTGCAAATCATTGGATCCCAGGGTGCCCTCCAAACCAAATTAAGCACCGACAGTGTTACCATGACAAGTGCACTTGTGCGCAGACCGCCGATCCAGGGGTAGGTAGCCCAGGCTGAGCAGTCTTGGCTGTAGAGATTCGCCGATGCTATTTGTAGCCTTGCCAGTGTCTCGACATGTATCTACCTGTTGGACTGCCTATCTTGGTATAATCCTTCGGACTATATGCGGTGCTTCGTCTTTCATTTGAAGCACAGATCTTGAACTTGTGACAAGCCGGCCAAAGGAGAAAGCACCGCATAGATTGGCACCTCAGCTGGACTCTTCAGCACTCTCAGTCCAGAGCTTTGATTGCTTCCTCTAGATGTGCAGGGCGGGTGGCTGAGACATCCCATCCATCCATTGACATTCTCAACTTTTCCACGTCATCAGCATTGTACAACCAACCCGCCGTCTCCGCCCCGGTGGTGCACCTTCGGTTCAATTTTGTGGGTTTCGATTCGTTCCGGAATCTTTAGAAACGGATACCCTCCGAGGTGCGGTAGACTCTCGATTTTGTTCCTGTACATTTGTATATTGTGACATTAGCATTCTGCAGCTCAGACGCCTGGATTTCCCCAACTTCCCCCGCGATGCACGGATCCCGACGGGATAGTGCGGGCGAGCGGGTGCCGGGAGTTTGTCTTCCAGCTAATATGGCTTCTAGGAGGCTTCAATACAGCGACAGTTCATGATCGTTCGGGTGATGCAGCACGTATTCCTCAGATCAGCAACAATGTTATTTACTCTATGTGATGCGTGTTAATTTTGTCACTGCATTGCTGCTGAATCTGTGGGTAATCCGTTTTGGCGACTCGCGCGAACCTGTGTTTCGAATCTTGAGAATCAGCTTGCGATCATGGAGGTTATCTATTACCGGGCACACCAAGTTCTTCCCCAATCATCGTGCTTGCGGTTGCCACCAGAACCGGCCAGGCCTGATGAACATGGGACGGGACCCCGACTTCTGCCGTTACTTAGGTGCATGTCGTCTGTTTGTGTGGACAAAAGGGCTTGATCCATTATCAGTATGTAGCTGGGGAGTAAGACGCCAGAGAATTAGAATTCTTTGAACAAGTCAATACGCATGATAGCCGACATAGGTCGCATCGCGGTACATACGATTTATTAATACAATGAGGAGGACCACGAGCCTGATTACAGTGAGCGTTCCGCTTATATGTGACATGATGTGAATGACGATTCTCTCCAACCAGCGAGGTTCAGTCAGTTGGAATAACTTCTTCATATCCAAGGGTTTGGCAACTGGAAAAGACAATTCCGGACTCCGCATTCTGTGGTGGCTAGCCACTGCCACCTAGTACCAAGTTAGGTACGTATAAAGAAGCCCAGAGCCGCGAAAAGCGACAGCCGCCTCTTTTATGCCCTCCCCCCCGCTCCTCAATCTGATGTGGGATACCGAGGGGTCATCGGAGTTAGATCTGGCCGCCCTGGAAGATCGATATGAATTTCTGTGTCGCCCACGTGTATGCCTAGAATATCAAGATTCCGCCTTGAAATGGGAAGATGAAAGGCTCGTCGCCTGACCGCAACATATGCGGTGTCAGAGACGTCACGCAGGTACCAGAGTGATCTCTGGCGTGTCCAGCGATCGGAGGTCCATTCTGCACTCTGGCAGACCATTCCTTGCTTCTACTCCACGAGGCTCACGCAAGGGTCTATACACACCTGGCTGCTGCTGCTACTTACTTGCATCTGTCACTATCACTTGTAACTCGAGTACTCTGCCGCATCTCTGGGGCAGAACCAAGAGTGAAGCAGGGGTTGGTGAATTTGCTGACAATGTCCTGAGATCTATGGGAATTATGGACCTTGATGTACCCTGTCACTGCTCACGATACATATCATACTGGATGCATCGTACATAACATAACTTCCTGGGGAAATTAGCTACAGCCTCTCGGTCCACTATCGATCAGCAGCTTATTACAAACAGACTCTCCACATAGGCAACAAAGAAAGAAAATGCCTGATATCCGTTCATCCTTACTTCGGAGATGTCAAAGAGAGGTCTCATTCCCGGGCTATGTATGCAAGCTTGACTAGCATGCGTCTACTCTGTACGGCTGTGCGACTTGGGCTCCTTGTTGCTCAGACAGGAGATGCTTTGTAACGAAGGCCAACAAGCTGCATAGAGGGGTAGATTGGTTTACGCCCGTTGTCAGTGCCAGGTTGATAGACTCAACAATGCAAATGGTCAGCTAACACTGGACGGGCATCCTACCATAACACAACCAAAACGAGAAGCCAACATGAAGAAGCTCGAGACAGTGCTGGATATCTCGAGTTTGCACCGTTCCCCAAGTCACTCGAAAACAGACCGGAATCCTTGCCTGGGTTTCGTCTAAGACTCCAGACATCCCATCGGGGCCCCATTGCCCGCCCCCACCATCCCGCATCTTTATATGCTTATATGATTGGCTCTTGTCGTTGTAGCGGAATTCCCCAAAACAGGATTTTGGCTGTCTGCTGGCTTGACACCCCGACCCTTGATCTGCTAGGTTCCAGCAGCTTTTCTAGAAGCCTAGGAAGCCTGCGCCCCTGCATCCTTGTGGTACAGCGGAGGGAGCTTGGACCAAGCTGTCAGGCTTCTTTCTGATTGCCCGCAGAAAAAAGTATGTGCCAGCTCTTGCATATGAATCAGCACCGATACCTCTGTGGTATGAGCGAGCCTCAGCAGACTTTTGTGACTTTCAAACCTCGGGTTGCCTTTTAGCATCCGTCCTTCTTAGGTAAGTTTTTACCCCATGCTCAGAGTGGAATTAGTGGAATTGGATGATCATTGCAAAGCTACTATATGTATGTATGTACATACCATGCAGACTAACGAAATGTTGCTGATCAGCGTTCACGACGTTGGCCACGTCTGTATGGAGTTAGCCGCTCGTCCATGGAATGAGGATTCGCTACCACTTACCAGGAAACAATGATTCGCCTACAAGACCGACCCGAGGAGATTTGTTGACCGGTTCCGTTATGTGGTTACTAGGCTCACTAAATTACACCGGCAGTTTTATGGATGGCTCATGGCTGTACGTATCCGCCGTTCACATTTGTTTTGCTGGCGATGGATGGGGCTCATCTGCGACGCTTGACGGTAGCTAGAGCCTAGGTACTCCGTATGTTGGACGCGATGCCCAAAGAGTCTTGGGTTCAATCTGCACGTCGACTCTTGCGATGGCGCTTCCGCCTAGCCGCATCTGCTTCGATCCATGGCCAATTTCCTCGTCTCAGGTCAAGGCAAGTTGTATGTAAGAGGGCGAGGGTCGCCCTTGTCATGTGTTTCTTGAGCCTCTCTGGATGGGTACGGTACTCGGAGTCCCATTACCTTACCACCATCTGTTGCGACCGACCAACCGAGGGGAAACTGTGAAATGATGTGAAATGAATTGATGTGAAAATAAAGCGAAACACGAGCCCTAATCAAGCGTTGAACGGTCAAGCGCCACGAAAAACCAAACCCGAGAATGGAATAGCATGCACCCGCTTGAAATTGGCAAAAGACAGTTTCTATCCATTCATTGACCACGACATTAATTAGCAAAGTTTCCAGGTCTTGTCAGACACAGACAGAGCCTCGTCTCCCAGGGGCTACCGCTTTCAGGCACGCTCGGTATACCAAGGGCAGCCGCGGTTGTTGGTGGGCAAGGCAAAGTTGAAAGGAGCCTCCAAACAAAAAAACGGGCCGGCTTGTCATGATTCTCCATTTATTATGAAAATGGAGTGGCTATCAATGGATCATAAGAGAACGTGAGCCTGTGAGGACAGGTTGACAAGGACGAACATGACCATGACCGCACCGTAGAGCAACGGGCGGTGGCCGGGCCGTTGACGACCGACCGTAAAAGGCAACTCGAGCGTCACCTCGAATGATTGGTTCAAACACGGTGCCTTGCCTTGCCCTGAAGCTTTCATTGGCTCAGAAGATATTCGAGAAAGGGGACATGTAATTGGCCACCCAGCCATCGGTTAATCGCAACCACCCCCACGCTGACCAGGCCGAATTGCAAAATCAAAACTCGCCCATATCTTTCACAAGTTGAAAATTTTTGCCTTTGCAACCACACAAGCTCACAAAGTTGGGGTCAACCGCAACCGCAACCGCAACCACAACCACAACCATTCCCCTGGGCGCCACGAGGTATTCAACAATATATACCACACTGAGGCGCTGATCGCCGACAGCGGCTGCAACCCAAGGCTATCTATCATCGCGTCGATTCTATCGTCATGGCCCTAATCTGAGAATCTCTGAGCTGTCTTGGAAGCGGCCGCCTCCGACACGGCTAAGTGCATCTGGATTCGAATGCTGGATGTGAAATATGCTGCCTGACATGGCTGGGCTACCAGCTATTCGCCATTAAGCATGGCATCATCTTTGCATCTGCCTACTGCGAGAGCCTCAAGCATGAGGCAATGCTATAATCGGGTTTCCGTGACACTAACATTTTCCCAACAGTTTCTCGTGTGTAATGTTTGCCAGCAACCGCGTTGAGATTTTCTCAGCGTGGTAATCGGCATTCAGTGTCTGCTCTCCATAGACCTGGATGTTTTTGCTCTGGCATAGATAAATTCGAACTCGTTGCTGGGCACCCAACTTTGAGAATGTCGTCTTGACTTCTTGGACAAGTCGGGAATCAGCTGTAGGCACATAAAGAAAGGACTGAATCTGTAGTATTTCGATATCCGACCAGGTCGATAAAAACGACCAGTAGTTTTTGATGACAACAACAGCTCCAATAGCTGCGATCCTTGGATGAATCGGCAGTTGACACATTGGTTGGGATCATGAGGGCTACCTTGCATCATGAATGTGGCTTACGTCGCGTGGGATTGACGGGATAGCTGCTGGTCTCTATACCCTGCCTGTCTCGTGTCTTTCTGATCACTCGAGTACATAGGTAGGTATGTATGTATTCGAATCTCGCAATCACTCTCTTAACAAAACCGATCATCAATGATAGGCGGGGTGTTCCGAACCGGGCGAACGGCGTCGCCGATTGGTAACTAGGAATTTGGGTGTGAATAGCTCCCGAGATGGTTAACATGGAAGTTGATTGATTACTTGCTTGCTTGCTCTACCTTGATGACTTGCCTTGTTTGAACAACGGTGCTGACACATTACGGGAGACCAAGGGAGCTAGAACAACTGGTTTTCGTCTCGTGTTGCATTTGCCGTGTTTCGGAGCGAACCACGACGAGAAGAAGCTGGAACTCGTGCAGTTTGATGCCAAAACTATCCAATGTTGGCGGGTCTACTTGGCCTGGAGGATCAATCATCATCAAGTTGGCCTGGCTTTGCTTGTGTTAGCCAATGCAGTGCTTCTATCTGGTTCAATCACACAAGTCTCACATGGCTTGCCATGCTGCCAGTGACGTGACGAGCACGGCTGGGTCCGATGAGATGGAAGGTTGTGCCATATGCAGCAGGTGAGGGCCGATCACTGGGACTAAGATGGTGTTGTCGAGGTTCATGATCCTTCTGAGAGGACAAATATGTATGTAGTATGTAGTACGTATGTAATTGGGTCTGTTATGACGGCGGTCGATCGGCCGACGGGAAAAGATGAGGGCATGGTCTTGAATTGATTTCAGCGATAAAGACAGCCACTGTATTCCGTACGTATCGAAGCCCGAGTATCGTATCCAAGATATCCTATGTAAGGCTTGGCTTTTGCTGGGTTTCGATGGTGTGCTCCATCTCCAACCTCTCGGTCCCCTTACGGAATGGGCCTCGGTGTTCGGGGCGGAAGTGGCGGGGCTGGGTTGCTTTGAAGCTTGAGTTAAGGTAGTCTAGAGCTTCAAGATTGTAATTCAACCTCGTGTGAGTCTCGTATTCTATTGCATCGGAGAAATACAGAGTACATAGACTCGTTACTCATCAAGCCTTAAGAGATATCTCTCGGCTTAATTGAAACGCCATTCCTTGGGTGCCCTGCTGAGCGTAGGATAGAAAGGCCCGATACATCGGCATCATGGCAGACAACAGGTACCCAAGGAGCACCCATCATACGCATACTCAATTGCGCATAAGTCACGTCTAAACTATTGCTAACATGTGCATCTGCCATAGCCGCGTTGATATCATCTTCATCGGTGCTGGCGCCGTTGGTTGCTTCTACGCTTCACGCCTTCATCATGTAACGTACCCAACTTCATGATAACCTGCATTGGTACACTCACTGACAATCATGATA
This sequence comes from Fusarium musae, assembly GCF_019915245.1. Lineage (NCBI taxonomy): Eukaryota > Fungi > Ascomycota > Sordariomycetes > Hypocreales > Nectriaceae > Fusarium > Fusarium musae. The sequence continues at coordinate 2,545,507 of NC_058392.1, read as the reverse complement.
GCCATCCCAAAACATTCACGTCTCTCTCGTGGCTCGCTCTAACTATGCTGCTATTCAAAAAGACGGTGTGAAGCTTCTGACACGAAGCTTTGGTGACTACACCTTCAACCCTGATGCGGCTTTCCCTTCTGTCGATGCTGCTGCCGCTGCTGGCACTTCATCAGGCGCAAAGCGAGACTGGCACTATATCTTCGTGACAACCAAGGCTCTTCCAGATATCAACGATGACTCATCCATCATCGAGCCCTTGGTAGGCCCAAAATCATGCATCGTCCTCATCCAGAATGGTGTCGGCGTAGAGGAGCCCTTCCGCAAACGCTTCCCTAATAACCCCATCGTGAGCGCTGTTACCGTTGTTAGTGCAGAGCAAACCTCGCCTGGTACTATTCGTCAGAACCGCTGGACGCGTATCAGCATCGGACCTTACATAGATGGTTTAGCCTCGAAGGACTCGGAGTTAGGCCGTCGTGGCACAGAGTCGACTGAAGCACTGCGTCGTTGGTGGACAGAACTGGGTGGTATCAAAGACGTGGATCCCCATGATGAAGTCGGTCTTCAGACTGTGCGGTGGCACAAGCTCTGTATCAACGCAGCCATGAACCCCTCCGCTGTGCTCTCAGGTGGCCGTGGCAATGCCGACATGGTAGCAGATGACGAGCTCCAGAGACATCTACTAGGCGTGATGCATGAGATTCGAGATGCTGTGCCCAAGATCCTCGGCAGACCTTTCCCGGACAGTATGGCCAAACCTGAGAAGATCATTGAAAGCACAGCCCGCAATAAGGGCGCAAGGCCGAGCATGCTTCTGGACTGGGAAGCAGGCAAGCCTTTAGAGCTTGAGGTGATATTGGGCAATCCTGTGAGGATTGCAAGGGAGAGAGGTGTTGAAATGCCTAGGTTGCAGAGCCTGTATGCGCTTTTGAGGTCGGCGCAGGCCATGAGGAAGAGAGAGCAGACCAAGGGGAAGCTTTGAGTTGCAGTCTTGTTCAGAGACGAGCCATTTATTAAGATCGAGATAGAGGTTGTGATAGACATATCCGAATTGCCAACTGTTGGTTACTTATCCATTACAACTTCTATTGTGTTGCCATACAAACCTCTCTATTCTTATGATACCAATGTCGGTGATGCAATCATTTCCCTACTTCTGAACGGGGGCATACCTTGAAGTGAATTCATATGATAGGTTCCATGCCATAGGAAGGACACAGGCTGGTAACGCCCTTGATGTTGAATCATGTGTCACTATGCTCAGCTTGGTCCTGAGGACCGAGAACGAACATTGAGTATTGCGGCTACGATATGGAAGAGCATACAACATTGCTAAACCAGGTTCCCAAGGCCTTTCAAGCCAACACCCAACCCTATGGTCTTGCATCTGGACTCTCCCGCCTTGATACCAGTCATTCCCTGCCTCAAGCCATGGTTTGCAGCGATGATAATCCATCTTATTTCTCTCCTAATTTATTTTTGGTATGTTAGTTACTTTTATTTCATGCACTGTCTTTTATCAACACTCGCAGAGTCGCCAAAGATTGTAGGACGCTGATCTCATTGCCACTCGATGTCAACTCACAGGAATCCCCATCGCAATTTGACATATTATACATTTTATTCGTGCTAAATAGTAGTACAGAACACAATAATATGTTCATTCACCGCAGACCGATCACAACGAAACTGGTTTGACTCTAAGCTCTGAGTGTCATCGCTGAGACCTCGTCTAATTTAGTTGTTTGCTGGCTGTCATGGCCCGAATAGTATCTCCAGACGACCAGATATCTCATGGCAAATATCAAACTCGAATTTTTCATTAATAAACCCTACCATTCGGTTCATCGCAAAAGAGGAACATACAACAGAATCCATACAAAGTAACTGACTCACAGTCTCTCTGGATATGACCGCTGCGCAATCAGGGCGACAAAAACTGACGAAGGGCAGGAAACCCTCGATACAGTTACGATCAATTCATAATATCTGCCAAGGCATGAGGTGTTATCCATAGTGCAGGAAGTACATCACTGTCCAACAGTCAACTAAACATAGTTCTGACCAGATTATCTCGACAGCGTTGAGATGAAATCACTGATAAAACATTGCAATTCGGTATCTTGATATGTCTCATAATACCTGTTCAATGGTTATGCACTTCGGTCTATGTATTACCAAACTCATCTGAGTATTCACAGCGCAGCATAAGGGCTCCGAGGATCGTTTGTTCGAAGGGCGTAGGAAAGCCATTTCAGGATACTTGCGTTGACTGGATGTATTGGTCTAATAGATAAACTTCTTCATTACTTATACTTACCTAATAGTCATGTCTCCAATAATGTATTCTTGTATGGTGAACCAAATCCCAGGAGTAAGGCAATCCCTTGTCAAAGGAGAAAACCACAAATTTGGTCTAGTAGAGGCAGTTAGTCAGAGGGAAGACAGCTTGTTTATTAGAATAAATGCCCCTAACATTACTGTGAGTCTTTAATCATGTTGTAGCTGGTTCATTGTCTTTATTCGATGTCCTGGCTCTAGCTTTGACGATCAAAGACTGCATGAACGTCATGGGGGATCACTACGTAAGTGTTTATATTTAAAAACAAATAAGATATGATAAGATATGCGCAGATCGTCAGAGAGCAGCACAGGTTAGTCGGCCTTGGAATATACTATGGCCGGCGAGACACCCTTAAAGTTCTCAATGTGGCTAACATCAAGGCTGGGTGTTATCATGTAAATCTTGTATTCCTCTATCCAGCTGCTATCTCATTGAGCCACAAGGCCCAGAAGTCGAATGCAGGTCCACTAAACAGTATTACAAGATTCAATTCCTCTTGACCGTCCCTAAGTTGAATGCTACAAGCTCCCTCAGTGGGCGCAGAGGATAGTGGCTACTCATCCTCATTATCTTCAAGGGAGGGCCTTCAGCCAGGCGGTGCTTGTACCACAGGAGGGCATGAAGAAAAATGGACAAGGCTGCGGTATGTTTGATAGTAATCCTGCTGTCCATACTCCGTACTCCACGTGTGTGTATGTATGTCGTAAATCATGCTGGCGACATGGCACCAGAGTGAGGCGGTTATTTGTGCTTGCAGATGAACACGAAACGCACGAGATACTTCTTCTCTGGCCCTGTTTCTCGTAATCATGCCCCTGAGTGCAGCTGAGCTACGGCACAGTCGTTCCAAAGTGTGATCCCTTGACCATCTTTCCAACAGCTTCACCGTCCAACTTTAGACCGCCGGCGCTCGGGACTGAGGCCTCTGTAGCAAACGGAAGTATTCCCAATTTGTCTCTTAACCCATTGTCCCATCGCTACAAAGGAGCTGAAGCTGGGATAAATGAGTATTGGCGATTAGCCAGGGTAAGGTCGATGAAGCTACTCGTTTCAAGCTCCGTAGATCGACCAATCGAGATAGAGAAAGCTCGGTCTACCAATGACCTTCAAATATGACATTACGCAACTAAACGTGCATAGCATATATAGCTAGGAATAACCATGCGAGCACGCTCTTGAGTTCTGGGCTTTCGCTCGTTCTCGAACGTTGGATCATCAAAGCTGTCATATCTCACAATCTCCATCTCAACTGATCTGGAGCTTGGACGATTTCGTGGCACAACCTAACCCACTCACTTCACCATTAGGCTTTTTTGCTCTTTTCAAGACTAGGATATCCATGGATGATAATTGTCAGCTCGTTCACTAGCCAGATTTCTATGTTGAGCTAGACATGGTTGTATTTGCTTGGCAGGGCTAATTTCGATGCCAGAACTTCGTGTCTACTGCGGACAGTGATAACTGCCGAATATGTTAAGCAAGGATACTGCCTGGTGGTCTATCTTAATTTCTCGTTTCCATTGCCGTACTCGAAGAATTGGCTTGAATGGACATTAATCATCACGTCCAAGAGGAGTGTTCTGGCAGCCGTATGGGAACATTAATACCTAGGATCTCTAGTAAAGACGGGTTGGTGTGGCTACTTATTGCTAATCTCACACTTTGACGGGCAATTCCCAAGATAATCTGATAAACTGCCTAATTTGGCTACTTGGCCAAGAAGCGGTCATGATCTCCCAGGCCCCAAGGGTATCAGAGAATTCGCTCAGTCGATCCACGAATACAAGGTGAGTTGAGAATCGTATCGACAAGGAACATGAACGGCTGTCGAATGATGGCCGAAAGTGTTCATACTATTAAACTTCTTGCAGCTCCTGGTCTTTGTCCTCTATTAAAAACAAGGTCAAGGATATTCATTGACCACACAACACGTAACCGGATAGGAATATAGCCAAAGCTTGATGCAAATTTGACCTCATAGTAGCCGAGAGCCTCATATATACCAAAACCAAGGCAACGGAGCAAGTGGTTTACTTGAGTGGAATAAAAAAGTCCACCCAAGAGGTAACTAGCAGCTTCTGTAGATATCAGGCTACTTATTCATCCAGAAGCCTAATGCAAAATCTTGATGATTTTGATAGTAGCTTTGTGTGTCGTTGAGCGTTCTCCAAATTTCATGCGGGGCCAAGCTGTTGATTACCTAGAAGTGTATAATACCTAGTCACAAGGACTAAGCGGGTTAAGCTTTTATAGATTCAGGGCCATTACAACGGTATGCGAGTTTGTTAATCGCCTAGCATAGTATTTATATGCATAGGGGTAGTCAATAAGCCAATCTGCCAATGTTCTGTTCAACACTTGAGAGGTCCGGAGCCTCTGCCCAGACTTTCACAGCGAGAGCCTTCCATCCAATAGAACACCTGCATGCTCTCGCACTGTCTTAGCGTCGGGGAGCTTGTTTTGGCGCCTCTTATGACCCGGCCTGAGATGGTTACCTCATGAGCAGGGGCCAGGCGAGAGCCTCTCGGGATCTGATATAGGGATAAAGCACTCTGCTGTCCTAGTCTAAGAATTTGGCCTTCTAGCACGAATGTCACTTGTTGGTTTGAGCTCTTCAAAGCCAAGCAAAATCAGAGAATTTATTTTGTGGATATAGATCAAGCCAGTCTCTCGTCCAGCCTTTGAAGTCCGCGTGTTGTTCAGAATCGGGTCTTGCTGCCCCTCATATCAAACGGATGCCCGTTCCTATTAGGTATTACCCTTCGGAGCACCTCCGGAACGGTGTTTTGTCTTGGCACTGGGCTCCTACGTGCATGCAGCCTAAACTGATGGTAGTTAGCGATATGAAAATGACCAGAAAAGGGATCTCGTAGGCAGGCGGTAAGGCGGACACGAGAAATCCCCGAATGTCAGTGTCAACCGTCTGAGATGTCATCAAGGACCATCCATTGCCAAGTGGCCCACATGGTAAAGAGATTTCTCTACGGCCTATCCGTACAGCCACGGCAACTGAATGTACTGGCTACTGGATAGAAATGTGATGGGTCCTGAGGTTGTGTTACTTGAGGGATCCAAGGACAAGTTTTCCCAGTGGAGACAAGATATTTGTAGCTCCGACGAACAATGCGAATTCTGTCGAAATTGGTTCCTCGGGCAAGTCATTTCCTCTCCAAAAAAATAACCAGTTCCCTTTGAAGTTGAAGTTAAAGCAATGTTGGACTGTACCTACCCTTGGCGGAACCTGAAATGATTATTAAACCCAAGCGGATCAAGGGTTGCAACGCCACCTGTGGCTGAAGCGATAAGATCTGCGTTCAATGAGATGATTGTCATGATCCTAAATTGCTTCACGAGTTCTGATTTGCCAAACTACCCATGCACGTCCCCAAATCCGGAGAGGATGCACCGGCTCGAATGATGTCACGATTGTATGTGGCGCACCTAATGTGTAAGACGTAACATGGATGAACGACCGACCCTTCAGATATTGCATGTCCGTCATGTCGCACTGTAGCTTGTGGCACAAATGCCGAACTTGGCTGCCATTGCACCAGTGGTGTTTGAATTGCGGTTATCTATTCTGTAGTGTGCACGATGTGTTCAAGACCCCTGCAACAAAGATCGGCGAGGGGCTCGTAAACTTTGCCTCTCTCACCTGATTATCGCAGTACCCCCAGCCTTGAGAGAGACGAGTACAGATAGAGGAGCGAGTGGCAGACCGGTAAGGGTCAGGAAGCGCCATGCACTATCGTGCCCTGAACCAGGACCTGGCACAGAAACAGATGAGGGGTCCAATTGCTTCCTGGGACCATTCTTCAAGCTAGCAAAGCACCTACGGGTTGACTGGTAGGTCCTGGAAAGGCCTAGGTCGTCCTGATCGCCGATTCACAACATGGTGCCGGGTGCGTTGTCGAGCGGTCTGGCTGGTCTGTTTGCAATCCCTGTTTCACGATTTGAGAATGCCACCAGCATTTGAAAAGGCGGATGATACATATCTGACTTGATGCGGCTGTCAGGGGGAAATGAGCGTTTTATGCCAGCTGTTACTGAAGACGGCAACATGCAACGGTCGGCTCTAGAGTCCTCGATCCCCGTCAAAGTGAATGATTCGCCGCATCTCGGGCAACTCCTAGCTCTCATACTGTTGAACAATGACAACTGCGGTACAGAGTATGGTAGTGTGCTTTCAAACTAGCACACGGGTTTCGAGGTTGATTATCTCCCGTGAAAGACCAGCCTATGATACTATGATGCTACATAAGAGTACATACGTGGACGGCCTTTGGCATGAGGAGAGTCAGGACTTATCTCAGAGTTGTGTACTCCGTATTTTTGCGTTGAATCAATAGGGTTCTCTGGACATTTGCCGATCTCGCTTCATTGTGCCTGAGAAACCTACAGAAGAATCAAAGCAAGGCTGTGGACACGAAGTGATCAAAAACGATGATCAGTAAGCCCAAACTGAGCCAAAAAGCCCCATTGAAAAGGTCATGGGGGCAATCTTTGAAGACTGGAGCCAAACTACTGTATAGTCGCGATGGCAGAACCCTTGCTTGATGGCGGGGCATGTTTCTTCAAGTGGCCGCTGGTCTCATACTGTAGAGGGGAGAGCATAATCGTAAAAGCGCAGGAAGCGAGAGTGCTGTGAATTGCTCGTTTCCCCATAGTGACACTGTACGGTTCCTCCCCTTCGCTGCTGGAATCTGTGGCTTCATGGTGGAGGGTTGTTTCGGCTTCGAAAGGTCTTGGGGTCATCGAAAGGATCAAATTCTTCACCACGAGACCCTTTCAACAATGGCGAGAGCTGATTTGTCTACAATAGACAACTACCCGAGAAGGAAGGCAATGGAAGAAGGTATCTACTACGAGCTGACCCCAGCTCAATCGTGAAAAGTGCATCTGCAGTGCATCGTGGGCCTGAGTGGGAACCTGAAGGCCTAGACCTGGATTAGGGCCTGGCTGGACCTGAGCCTGGGATGGCGGATATAATGGGATTCTCAAGGGATAAAGATGGGATTCTGAATAGTCTTGGCAATGCAAAGCGGTGTTTCGCTGAGCGAGAGTGGGAAAATGGATAAGATCGACGAAGCTAGTGAGGCAGATGAGCAAGCCATAGGTTGGTAGGGATCCATTCCATGAAAGTCCTGAGGTGGGCTGTCCTTGACCTTGCCTTCATGCCCTGTGCCGCCATGGGGGGCGCCCATTCCCACTTGATCCTCAGCGCTGTGGCCACTGGACTGGCCACTGGACTGCCCGGACTGGCTCTTCTCCGGCAGGTGTTAATAGTGAGGGGTCACACTGTACTGTGCTGTGCTGTGCTGTGCTGTGCTGCATCAAGACTCGCCACCTCCACACAATCAACCAACAACCTACAAGCACCTTTTGTGCTGTGCCAAAACCTCCCCCCCAAAAGCTGCCACCTCGGGCTGGCAAATTAATATTCTCCTCGCCCTTGAAATTCGCCTCGCCGTATTCTCGATTTTTCCTACCTCGTCATTTAGACTGGTATTACGTATCAATCGATAAATCAAACGCCTGAACAGTCAGAGCCTTCGTCACTCCTTCTGCATTGGGATACGCCATCGCAGCCCTTTGCCATCTACCGCGCCTATTTTCTATCTGTCTACCGTGATAGCTCCGTTTCGTTTCATACGGCTTGTCTGGTCTGTCTGTTCTTTCGAAGGCAATTCTAAGTCTAAACCCTTGTTTGACATCGAATTGGATGGGAGTCTCGTCACTTCCACTTGGATCTTGCTCCTCCCATCAACGCTACCCTACCTCACTCTATCATTGTGCATGTAGCTCCCGTGCTGCTCCTTCTGGCAAACAACCTATCAACCACGATCACGACAACACCACGGACGATTTTTCACTTCACCTGGGCTACCCCAATCGTTCGGTCTCACGAGATCATCCTAGGCTGTTACCCTAACATTTCAACGATATCGGTTATAACGGGAATGCGCGACGCTACTTTATAGGACCGCCCTCACCTCTCCCTCGAGCATTCTCTTCCCACCCTCTTTTGCCTCTCGGCTTTCATCCTTCAGCATCCGCTTCGCAACTGTTAGGTTAGCGACCAGACAGCATCGCCATGGATGCGCCTCACGAGAAGGACGACCAGGACGTCAACCAAGCTCAGCCTGAGCAGCAAGGGCAGCCAGAGCAGGAACAACAGGAGCAGGAACACGACCCCTCGTCTACGTCTCCTCCAACCTATACTTACCCTCCTCCACCTCAGTCCTCGACAGCATCTTCATCAACATTCAGGCCCATGGGCCAAGATTTGCCAAATTTGCGAACAAGTCCTTCCGACGCAACTCCAACACGCACGAGTCGGGCTGCCTCGTCTGCTGCTCCTAGCGAGCAGAATAGTATTGCAAACTCGGATCCGCCGTTTTCTCCGTGGAGTGTTGGCTCAGACAAGCAATTGGGATATCACTCTGCTGCTTCAGATATTTCTGGGGATCGAGTCTTTCCCATACGATCCGTCATAAGCGTCGACCCCAACTCTAGTAAGATTGCCAGTGAGGATTATTTCCCGACTTTGCCTGAGCGCGATGGTCGAAGCATTCCTGTCCATATCCCAGGTGCTCCTCGAGCTGACACGGGGTCAGATCTGAGACGGTCAGACACCGTCCCAGCTAACTACCATTCACGAGCCTATAGTGAGCGCATCGATACCCTTATGCGGAGAAAGAACACCATGAGCGGTCCAATGTCTAGTATTCAACTAGACGCAAACCGCCATGGAAGCAGTACCACACCACTTCAGCTCGATATCTCCACTTCCGACAATGAAACAGAAACAGAAGAATCCGGACCAACGGGTCACAGCGTACCTGCAGCTGCACCCTCTGGACACGAGGCCGATGTGTCTTCTGCGGGACAATCGAATGTTGATGTCCCACTTGTTACCTCTCGCTTCACCCACGTTGTGACAGACGATGGCCACGCAGTTATCACAGGCCGCGATGGCGTCCTTCAGCGCTGTGAAGATGAACCGATACATACTCCTGGCGCGATTCAAACATTCGGCGCTCTCGTTGCGCTCCGTGAAGAGAACGATGGCTGCTTCGTCGCTCGATACATTAGCGAAAATTCTGAGCGAATGCTGGGCTACACTCCCAAGCAACTATTTCAACTCAAAAACTTCTTAGACATCTTGACGGAGGAACAACAGGATAATCTTCTTGACCACATCGATTTCATTCGTGACGAAGATGCGGATCCAGCCATCAACGGGCCTGAAGTTTTTAGTTTGTCGATTCGGTCCCCTAAGCGCAAAAGCACAAAACTCTGGTGTGCTATTCACATAAACCCGGCACATCCTGATTTAATCATCTGCGAGTTCGAGCTAGACGAGGACGCTGAATATCCTTTACGACCAGTTGATGAGTTGACGCCTGATACCCCACACGACACCCTTCAGTCAAATCCGACACTGGAAGAAATCGAAGACAGCACAGAGGTCCTCAGCAAACCATTGAGAATATTGAGGAGTGCGAGAAAGAGGCGGGGTGAGCAAGGTGCCATGCAAGTTTTTGATATCATGTCACAGGTTCAAGAGCAGCTCTCCTCAGCTCCTAATTTGGAAGCGTTCCTGAAAATCCTCGTGGGTATAGTCAAAGAATTGACTGGCTTCCACCGTGTCATGATCTACCAGTTCGACTCTTCCTTCAACGGCAAGGTCGTAACAGAACTTGTCGACACATCAATGACAAGAGATTTGTACAAAGGCCTCCACTTTCCCGCATCAGACATTCCACGACAAGCTCGCGATCTATACAAACTCAACAAGGTCAGATTGCTTTATGATCGGGACCAAGACACTTCGAGAATAGTTTGCAGGACTAAGGAAGACTTGGACGTTCCTCTGGACATGAGCCATTCCTACTTGCGAGCCATGTCCCCTATCCATATCAAATATCTCAAAAACATGGCAGTGAGATCGTCCATGTCGATATCAATCAATGCTTTCAACGAGCTATGGGGTCTTATTTCTTGCCACTCATATGGGAATCACGGCATGCGAGTGTCTTTTCCAATTCGGAAGATGTGTCGCCTTGTTGGGGACACCGCGTCCCGGAATATCGAGAGACTATCTTATGCGTCGCGGCTACAGGCTCGCAAGCTGATCAACACTGCCCCCACAGACAAAAATCCCTCTGGATACATTATTGCGTCTTCGGAGGATCTTTTGAAGCTGTTCGATGCCGATTTTGGACTACTATCTATCAAGGGCGAGACCAAAATCATGGGTCTTGTCGAACAAAGCCAGGAAGCCCTCGCGATGCTGGAATACCTACGAATGCGGCAACTTACCTCTGTCGTTGCATCGCAGGACGTCAAAGAAGACTTCCCCGACCTACGGTATCCCCCTGGTTTCCAAGTAGTAGCCGGCCTACTCTATGTACCCCTCAGCGTTGGTGGCAACGACTTCATCGTCTTCTTCCGGAAGGGCCAGATTAAAGAAGTCAAGTGGGCCGGCAATCCCTACGAAAAGTTTGTTCGAGAGGGCACTGCGGGCTACTTGGAACCAAGAAAGAGCTTCAAAACCTGGAACGAAACTGTTGTCGGCAAATGCCGAGAATGGAATGAAGAACAGGTCGAGACCGCAGCTGTGCTCTGTCTCGTCTACGGCAAATTCATTGAGGTCTGGAGGCAAAAGGAAATGGCTCTTCAAAACAGCAAGTTAACACGGTTGTTGCTTGCCAATTCTGCTCATGAGGTCCGGACACCTCTCAATGCCATTATCAACTACCTGGAAATAGCCCTGGAGGGTAGCCTCGACCAAGAAACCCGAGAGAACTTGGCGAGATCTCATTCTGCCTCTAAGTCTTTGATCTATGTCATCAACGACTTGTTAGACTTGACCAAGACTGAGGAAGGACAGAACTTGGTCAAGGATGAGGTTTTTGATCTTGCCAGCTGTATTAGAGAAGCGACAGGTCCATTCCTGAATGATGCTAAACGAAAGGGCATTCATTACACCGTTGTTCAGCATTCTGGACTTCCGCAATTTGTACATGGCGATGAACGACGAATTCGCCAAGCACTATCTAATGTCACTGCGAACGCGGTGGCCCATACGCACAGCGGCTACGTCAAGGTGGAAGTCTTTGTGTCAGAAGTCAAAGATCGACAGGCAGTGGTGGATTTTGTAATTGAGGACTCTGGTATTGGCATGAGTGCCAGCCAATTGGACACCTTGTTCCGTGACCTTGAACAGGTCAGCTCAGAGGAAGCGCCTATGTCGGGCACGAAGCTGGAGGAGATGCCTCGCGAAATGCGAACATTGGGACTCGGTCTTGCTGTTGTTGCCCGCATTGTTCGAAACATGGATGGACAGCTTCGCCTAAAGTCGGAGGTTGGCCAAGGCTCAAGATTCGTGGTTCAGCTTCCGTTCCTCCTTTCCAACGAGTGTCCAAGCTCACATGGAAATGAAAACTTGCCTACGAGTGTTCCAACAAACAAGTCGACAAACAGTGCAGAGTCAGCCAACACTGCAACATCTGCCCCACTTTCTCTGACAGCTGCTCCAGAGGGTGAGATTACACTCGTTGACAGGGTTAGCTCCATGACTTCAGCTGTTGAAGGAGGCGATGCATCGATGAAAGGAAGCCGAGCAAGCCAAAGAAGTATGAGCAGCCATGGCAGCCATCAAAGTGACGCCGATCGACTCATTGATGCAATCTCGACGCCCCTATCTCTGAACGACAGGGAAGGCAGTGAGTATCCTCTTCCCGCCAGTGTACGCTCAGGGGGGGGCTCCATGCGGCCCACGTCCCGCGGAGCTGTCAGCCTCAGTGGTCGATCTGTGAGTCCTCCCCAGAGCCCTGTGGCAACCAAACCACATAGCGAGCCTGGAAGCACAGGGGTGGTGGATTCAAAAACTCCGATTCGTGCTGTCAAGATTCCAGACGAGTACAGCGATGTGCCCCAACGACCACAGCCCAGCGAGCATTCCCGTGTCCTCTTTGAGATGAAGGGCAACGACCGTCCCGTGACAAAAGCTGCTACAGAGAGCGTCACAAGTGGAGGAACTCAGATGACTGAGTCACAGCATCTGGAGGTCCTTGTGGCCGAAGATGACCCAATAAACATGAAGATTTTGAGGAAGCGTTTGGAGCGAGTCGGCCATGGTGTGCATCATACTGCCAACGGCGAAGACTGTGCTGCAGCGTATCGCGAACGATCAAAGGAGTTTGACGTGGTCTTGATGGATATGCAAGTAAGTTGTTCTGTCCAAGCATTCTCATATAATTTACGTTACTAACATTATTAAGATGCCAATTGTCGATGGACTCACCAGTACAAAAATGATCAGGTCCATGGAGGCATCCGGGGAGCATCAAGGTCATTCGTCGTTGGCCAATTCAAATTATCGCATCCCGATTTTCGCGGTTTCGGCTTCTCTCGTTGAGCGCGAGAAGCAGACCTATGTCGATGCCGGCTTTGATGGCTGGATCCTCAAGCCGATCGATTTCAAGCGTCTCAACACTTTGCTTGCCGGTATTTCTGACGAGGAGGTCCGCAAGTCTTGTCTATACGAACCAGGTCAGTGGGAACGCGGAGGTTGGTTTCTTCCAAGGGCCGTTCTTGGCGGTTCAGTGACTAGCGACGAGACGACACCCAAGGCCGTGCCTGATGCCAAAGATAAAGATATAGGCAACACAGTAGCTGCCGAGGAAGCCAAGGCCGAGGGCGATGCTAGTGAACCTGCGCCCAGTACTTGAGACGTCAATACTGTTACACCAGCAAGCAAGTCGTTGGCTGACCACAGCTCCAGGGTGGTGTAGAGCTACCCCATCTTCTGGTTTCATATACGACGGGGTTTCCTCGAAAAGATGAGCAGTTCCTCTCGAGTCTTTTGGCATCTTCAGTATACACACCCTCAGATGACATTTGACCGTGGCTGCTAGTTTCGTTTCATTGTTATTTTTCTCTTAAGCTTAATTCTCGGTTTTCTTTTTTGCTTCAACGGTTTTAGCCCACGGGATACACGCACTGTACACGATAGATATGATGGGAATGGGAATGGAAATGGAAATGGGCAACAAGGCGTTAGGAGCTTTCAGGCGTTGAAGTACGCTTCACCATCGCAACGCTGTTTGATGTCGCAGGCTGTCCTTTCCGTGCAAGCAGAAAAGTTCTTGTACAAGGAAATCACCCATAATCGCTGGCAGTCTACTACTTTGTTTTTGTTTTATTTTTGTTTTATCCTTCCCTTTTGTTAGCATAGAACGGACGAGAGACGAGGACCATGATGTATACGATAGCATGGGTTCAAGGACGGGCTGTTTGGTGATAGGAAAGGTTTTTTGTTTTATTAATTGTTTCTTGTTCGATCTCTGCTTCTGCTCTGCAAAACCAAGAGCATTGAGCGAGCCCATGCCGGGAAGGGGATTTCTAGCATGGCTATCCTGCGAGGGCTATGGCCGCATGAGGAGGGAATACACGCCGCGCCGCAGGTCTGGCGACTTGGTAGTGGTTGGAGGAGGTCAAGGGGGAACGGCATCAGGAGTATCAGCATGTATATGTCTATCCATAGAACTCATGCCTAATGCCTATGAAGGAAAACACATCATGACTTGGATACTTTGAACGGCTGAGTGAGCACCACACAGCCCTTGAGTTGTCAACAAGTAATAATGTGCTAAGCTTAACAACACATATCATTCATCAAGTTCCTCGAGTTGTGTATTGACTGGTTCCTTAGAGATGTCATAAATGTGCATTTGATGTGTATTTTCCATAGCCTACCTATCAAACGTTCAACGCCGTCTATGCATTAATCCTGCAAAGCAAAATCCCAATGGCACCCTTCCTCCCACCCCGTGACACCATCATGCTTAGCCCTTCCTAAAGCGTCTCCAGTGCGTCTACGCCTTGTATCGATGATGCAGTCATTAGGCATGTTTTTTGCCAAATATCCAGGTAGTTTGATGTCGAAAATTTCCGCTGAAAAAAAGATTGGAATCTTTCATCGACAGTCCTAAAATCTACCAGGTCTGGAGTCGCGAGGGGACATATATGAGACTGGTCGTATGCGCCCATCACTCTACAACTCGGATTCAGCTCCATTAGTGGACAGAGCCATGGGGCTACCATTGTTGTTCTGCCTCTGGCGAAGGCGAGCGTTTCCAGGAGGGCGTCGACGAACCATAACTCTGCCATTCACACCAGCTTGGCCGCTGTTCTCGTCGTCATCCTCCGAGTCAGGGTTTTGTTCTGCATAGAGACGGGCTTCGTCGAGCTCGTTAATATCTGAGGGGCGCTCACGCAGCCACTGCATCCTGGGGCCAGAGCGGGCTCTCTCAGAAACGCGGAAACCATAAATGCGAGGCTCGTATATACGCTCACGGCCTAGACCAGGGCCAATATTCTTTGCGTACATGCCGTTGATGAGACCATCGCCTTCGTTAACACGAGAGCTGGTGGATGACAGCACTTCGATACCGCGCTTAGTAAGGTCATATTCTGGGAAAGTAAGGAGAAAGAGAGAGCCGAAAGTACGACCAAAGAAGGCGCCGTCAACGGTTTGGAAACGGCTGTTGGGTGGGACATAAACGTCTAAACATGAAGGGCAGAAGAGCTTGACCGTGTCCTCGCCGGGGATATCGGAGAGACCGACAGGCAGAGTGCGAGCTTGGTCACAGTTTGTCCTGGGGCAGCAGCCAAAATGGCCTAGTTCGTACTTTTCACTCATCTGCTGGATGCCAGCCCTGGAGCAGATAAAGCGTTGGTGAATGAGGCCGTACAGCATCTCGGCAGAGGATTCGATGACGGACAAGTCGCTGGCCATGCGGTGGTGCCTCCGCTCACTGGCTGCTCTAGTCAAGCGTTCTGGGTCTGACTCGTTCTCGTCCTCTTCCTCCTCCTCTTCTTCCTCTTCCTCGTCGTCCTCTGGTTCCACATCCAGGATCATCTGTGAGACAGGGGTACAACGTTAGCAATTCTGGGTCCTTTGAGAGAGAGAAAACTGCAAACGTCGACGCGCCCGCGAGACAAGATAAACATACCTCCAATGCTTCCTTATACATGGCAACCTGGGACTGCAGACCAGTCAGGTTGAAGTCGTCCTCGATAAACTCTTCCGAGACTTCGGCAAAGTATTCATGGCCGAGAAGAGAGCAGAAACTGGATATCCAGGACTCGGGGACGCCCGAAGAGGTCGACATGGTGTCGCTATCGTGGTCGTCTCTTTTGTTGTCGAGGGGCAACGGAACGGGTACCAGTTGACAAGGCTGGGCCAAGGGATTGCGCTCGGCAGCGGCGTGGTATAAAACGAATCGCAATGGAGAGGCGAGAAAAATTACAGGTGTTGCGAGGGCGCTGAAGGGCTGTGCTGAAGGGCGCGGTATCGATATGATAGCTGTATGCAAAGCTACCTCGAGGCGGGGTGATGGATGTTGGTGAGTATTTTGAGGGGCGCAGATATCGCGAGCCACGGGCACAAAGCAACTAAACCTGACCTAACCTACAGTGGAGGGCATGCACGCGCTACGCTAAAGTCGATCGGCGTTGGTAGGGATGTGCACGCTATTGTGGGATCCGTACCTAGTAGTAGGTGAGGTATTGTGATTTCACCAGAAACAACAGCAGTAGGTAGTGGTTAATGCACCGAGAAATATGTGCATTTTTGATGATATACTATCAAGAGATATCATGGCAATGAAGCTTAGATTGTATAACTGAAAAGCAATTTCCTCTTTCGTCGATTGCGCCAGGACGAAGAGTTTTGGTGCAACAGAAATAGAAAGATTTGATTTCCACTTCTGTCTGTACCTGCTTCGGGACAGGGTTTTGCCGTCTCCGATGCATAGATCTCGCCTTTCATATTCAAGATTCGTAGATAGATGGTGGTGGTAAAAGTGTGACCCAACACAATCAATGCATTAGATGAATGCAGGGCATAACGTCGATCTATTCTCAAATGGAACTACAAAAATTACATACTATGACAAGCTCATCGCATTACTAACTCATCGCATAAGAACCTCTTCCCATCGATAGTAGAGAAATCATGAGCAAAGTTCTATCTCCCTTCTCACCATGGAGTCGACATATATCAAAGACGGTTCCTTTATGCCGATATTTCAGTCAGAAAATATCGCCAAGAAAGGGGATATCAAGAAAGGGAATTCCAAGACTGGTAGCAGTAGCCGAGGAATATACCACCACTGAAGCATTTCGCACGCGATCATTTGAACTCGAGAAGCCTGTCGTCTTTGCCAAAGACCAGGGTTCACCGGCTGCCAATCTACCTGCGTTGGAGAACTGGTTCATGGACGAGGAAGAGCCATATCACACTGCCAACACAAAAACTCCACGGCAGCCTCTATCACGCCACTTCCGGCGCTTTCGCAATCCCATGGTCACTTATGAGATATACGCGCCGTCTCAGAAACAGAAGGACAGTCTCGTCATGTTTCGGGATTCTCTTGACCGAGATGTCCATGATGATGCCATTGTGAGGAGTTGGGACAACTGTTTCAATCAGGAGGCTGTGGTTGACGGTGTCGTCGACGAAACCGTCAACAACATAGCCAACAGGGACTTCTATCGATTCACTGCACCTCTCCGCCTTTTCAATAAGATCTACCACTTCAACAAAGTCTTGCTGAGTATGAAGCTCCCGAGAATATCACTCTATATTGCCCAGTGCCCGATAGAGGATCTCCCCAAGGACCTCCAAGATGACCTTCCCACGCCAAAAATCCTCAAATTTGTTGGAAAGGGAGACATATATGGCACCAGCATATGGCTCGGCCTAGTGCCGACATACACACCTCTACACAGAGATCCAAACCCCAACTTCTTCTGCCAGCTTTCCGGGGACAAGGTTCTCAGGCTCATGCTACCAAAGGCGGGACAGGCATTATTCGGCGAAATACAAGCCAAAATGGCAAAGACAGACAATGGTCGGTTACGAACGGAGGACATGATGCAGGGCGAGGAACGGGAAAAGCTGCATGATGCTGTTTGGGGCGATAATGAAGCACCAGCAGGGCTTTTTGAGGTTGTGCTGGAGCCTGGCGACTCTATGTTCATCCCTGCAGGCTATTGGCATTCTGTCAAGAGCGTGGGATGGGATGGAGAAGTAAACTGCTCAGCCAACTGGTGGTTCCGATGATGTAACCACATATATAGCGGTGTCGTAAACTTCTTTGTACATTATCAATGTTAGAATATGTAACATTAACCTTTACGAGCAGGTCTACAGATGACCCAATTGAGATATCCGCACGGCCAGAGGTGCATCTCACTACCGCTCTTGACCTCCCATTTGCTCGTGTCTGCACCACAAGACCGCAACAAGGCCTCAACTTCTTCAGGCGTTCTTGTCCGCAGCGCTGAGATATACCCATCAAACATGAGAACGAACGGTAGAATAGGGATCAAGCACGAGAAGATGAATGTTGCAGGCGATCGCCACTTGAGCGCGAAGAATGGAGCACTAAAGAATGCGCCAATACCCAAGAACGTAACCGCCAACACGCTTGCAAAGGAACGATCTTGTAGTTCGAAGATGGCAAGTCCCTCGCTCGTCTCGACAGTATCTCGCAGGATATCCTTGGCCAGGTCGTCGTCAAAGTGGTGAAATGCCAGGTTGAACAGCCTGAAAGGCTTCGTTCCATCTTCCCTCTTGACAAGATACTCCGGAGCAGACGACGCATCGACAGAGTTTCGTTCATAGGTCAACAGCGGATTCTTCTGGGCAACCTGTTCCCAGGCCTCGACATTTGGGTGCAAGTCCGTAAGGATAAAGCGAACAGGATCCGATCCCTGAGAGTGAAGGTGCGCGTTGACGGTGCGAGCTATCGAGGGCGTGGGTCCACCACCGCCAGCACAGAAATCGATGTAAGTATAATCGGGCAGAGACTTGTTGAGCTGCCTGATCAGGACTTGGGCGCTGAGACTCGCGGGAGATTGGGACTGGAGAGGCGTGTTGGAGAGCCAGGCGCGCGTAAGGCCATCTTGGACGCGAGCACGAAGAAAGGCGGGAAACCTGATTCCTTATTAGTACACTTGACGCTGGTATCGCAATTGCATGTCGATCTAGTATCCTGAAGCAGCTTGTTCCAGGCTCGGGCGGTTGAAGCTCCAGAGTAGAGCTTGGTTGGATATTGGGGTTGACGAGGCTCTAGGTAGAGCTGGTGGAGCTTGGTGTCCAGTACGTACCAAGTCTGATCGTCAATCTCAAAGAGATGGAACCGAGGAACGAGAGGAGCCATTTTCTATGATGAAAGGCTCTGTTCTCTATCCAATTGAACGGTTCACTTGTTGTTAGTTAGGAGTAGATGTAGGAGTTGTATGTCTTTGGTCGGTAAGACGTGAAACTTGGTCGCCGTAAGTGTTACCTATGTCACTCAAAAGATGTCGTCACCACAGGGTAAGTTATTTGCAAACAAAAATATTCACAGCATGGATAGGTTCAGGAACTCAAAAAGACTTCAAGATAGCTCAATTGGTTGAAATATATATAAGTGAATAATACTTTGAGGAGGTCGTAAAATCGAATGCAGAAACGCTCAATGTTTCTCATTGTACCATCGTGTTTCGTTGTCAACCTCTAAACACCCCTTCCACCAACTCCTTGCTCGCTAACAAATGGGTAATCACCCTGTCCCCATAGACCATCATAGCTAGAAACTGACTTATGTCAACACATCGTACATATTATATGTATACAAGTGATCGTAATTACTCAGAGTATGGATGATCCCAACTTATATTAAAGTTAGCCATCTCAATATCCTCGCAGTAATTGAATGGTTGATATCGCGATGGAATATCACAAAACTTTGCACTAATAACGGCTGTTCACATTTCTGTAGAAATTATCAACTACTTCGTTGGCGCATCGGTATAAGGATCAAATCCCATACGACACTTTGCTTCGCTTCGAGCCCTCCACTGCGTTTCGCCAATTAGCCCTGTGGTTGAAGTCTCCTCCAGGAAGAAAGTGAGTATGTGGTCAGGAATAGACAGATGAGATGTCTGCTGAAACTCCTGGAGACCAGCCAGTCGTACCAGCATCTCCATTAGAGATAGAGATGTCGTGATCGCCCCAAATGGCGAACGGGCGACAAAGTTCTCTGTCTCGGCTGCTGTGACTGCTTGCAGAGAGCCCAGTCTATCAGGGCTGTTCAAAGATAGTCTCTTGATTTGATCGACGACATTCGAGTCTAAAGATCTCCTATCACGAGGCGTACCCGGCTTTGATGTCACACACTTTGGCAGCTCGAGCCTCGTCGAACCCACCGAGTCGGTATCATCGTCTTCTCCGATATCATCTTCGTCATCTTCCTCGTATACCTCGAAGGCCATCCACTCCGGATCGAGATGTGACGGGAATTTCCACTTGAAGAAATCCTCGCTCACCGGCACGGCATTGCAGTCTTCCAGTACTGGGCGTCCGAGACCCTCTAGAAGTTGCCTGTCGATCTCGGCTTGATCGTCTTCATCACTCGCCGAAATTGATGTCTCGCTCTTGTCATCATCCTCGAGTCCTTGGAGAAACCCACCGACGCCATCGGTTTCCTGGTGGGCCGGCAGAGCTTGAGTGTCTCGTTTCAAAAGCAAAACTGGCCTTTGCTCGCTGTCAGTGGCGGAACCGATATTCAAAATCCTGCCTGTATCCGTGTAAAATATCTTGGACAACTGATGTACAGGAATGGATTCGCGAATGCCTGCTCGAGGAATGTCGTCGTATGGCTGAATATTATGCTCGTCATCGTGGAGTCGACCGTCGTCAAGGTCTTCGATAACCTCCAGGTGGTATGCGTATTCTCCCCCACCGCTTGATTCAGGAGCTGGAAGGGGAAAATCGTGGTCTTTCAGCGGATTTGCACAGTAGCCTCGCTTACTATCGAAGTAGAAGTCCTTGCGGGTTCTGCAGATACGAACTCGCGCCTTGTGTAATACTTCCTGCCACAGTGGCTTCCGCTCCCCATCCCCTAACCCGTACCCAGTCCTGATGCTTGACGTTTCTGAACAGTGACCATTAGTAGAGACCGAGGTGTCTGCAGCTTGGGATGTGGGGTGTGGCGTCAGTGTGGATGCATGTCCGAGAAAGAGCATGTAGAGCGATAGAGTAAAGACTGGACCAATCTGAACTGGCCTATTTGGATCTTGTGCGAACTGTGTGTCGCCGACGGTGAGCAGTGTGCTGGCCTGCAGCAGTCTGGACGGTGATATGCCGGCGGGTAGAGATGTGGAAAAACTCTCCCCAGAAGCAGTAATGGCCAACTGTAGTAGCGGGATCTCACGATCGATTCGGTCCAGCAGACCCTTTATGGCGGTGATGATAGCTAGCAGGCTGTCGTGGCTAGCAGATGGTGAACGTGTCTGGGCATTGTTACTACTTGAGTTTGGAGAGATAGTAGTTGCTGACTCTATGCGACGGCCCAGCGAGACAATGTCCTTATGCAATGATTTCGCAAGGGGAGTTGCTGATTCGAGAAATACATTTCCACGACCTGACCTAGTTGGGAGTGTTAGAATCGGACTAGGAGAAATAGCTCCAACTAGTTGTCTAACGTTAAGTTGATGAGCGAATGGGGTGCTTACTTGAACTCGATCAAATCTATGGCTGGTGAGATGATCTGCGATGGTGATAGGTTAGGTCTCAAGCACACTACCTTAGGTACCCCGGAGTGACGAATGAATAACGAACGGTATGCCCTATGACGCACCTTTATTTTGCCATCAAGCAAGTTTCTTAACGATTTGAGTTCGGCATGGGCAGCCTTGTCTTCAACTGACTTGAGTAGTTTCGAACATTGACCGACGGCATACGACGATGTCAAGGCGATACCGGAGCGAATGGCATATCTCATGGCTTGAACGCCAACTGTTGCGAGGAACTCATCCATGACCAGGACGTAGATGACTCGCCTTTATCGAATACTGTATCATGCTTAGAAGCACCGGTAGAAATGTTGATAGAAGAGAAGGGTTTTGGGTCGAGAGAATAGGTACCTAGACAAACAAAAGATTGCACGTCCCCTTATGAGAGTTCCATGCCGCATGGATTGGATTGGTGGCCGTAGCTCGTTAGCAGCGTTATTCACTACACGTAACCTAATTGACCGCCAACGCATAGACTAGGTACTGTAGCTTGGGGAAGGTAGACGGTCTAGACGGTGTAGGTTTCGGGCACTTACACTGAGTATAGAGGGGCAACCTGTACAGTGCGAGGCTCAAGACCATGCCCCTCGTTGTAAGGTAAGGTACCTATGGATGTATGGCACGTGCAGCCCTTGCTTGTGGCTGGTGTCGATACCCAGCCTAGGTAGCCAGTCCGTCATTGGGCTTGAACTCACTCAGATGATGAGATGAGTCAAAAGACGAGTCACAAGGCTGAAACCTAGTACACAAACGCATTGTAATATGTCCTGGCAAATGCCTCGAGTTGCTTGTAACAATAAACACTTGTTTCTGCCTGTTCCGTCCCCATAGATGTACGTGTGAGTTGATGAGCACGCACAGTGCTATCCCCTAAACGAGGTACCTTACACTCAGGGCATCCATTACGGTGCAAGAGGTTCCAGGCCCTGCAAGAAAACATGAGATTGTAGAAGAATATGCCAAAATAATGTAGCAGAGATATCCCCTAAGCTTAGACTAAATTGCCCAAGTCTTTTCGTTACTATGAATAAAGGTCGTACCCTGCCAGGACAGTTGGTCCCACGTCATGATACCCATAGCGGGGCAACAATTTTCGCAGTCTACACCTAGGCTGCTTGCACTGGTTCTTTGCCTCCCCCACCAAACAAAACACAAGGATATTCACAGAATCAACATAAGTAAGTTGTTGGGCGAGTTTGGTGCCTAAAACTCATCTTCTACAGACCAAACTTGATATCTCTGCCGGGCCAAGGGTTAGGATTTATTTATCTCCTTCCCCTAATTCTCAAAGAACTTGGCATAATCTCATCGTTTGATAATCGAAAAGAAAACACACAAGCCCCATTTTCCACAGACAGGTTGCTTGCATATCTAGGGCCTTTTTAAATCCGCAACCCCCATCCAGACCTGAACAAGTGATCGCAAAACCCTCTCTCCTCTACCTTACCTACTCTCCCTCCTCCACCCCCCCCACTACGCGACACATTCCACCGCCGTCAAACACATCAAAATGGCGACACCTAATTCCTGGGAGGACGATCCCGCTGCTCAGGATGAGAACCTCGCTCAGCAGGCTCAGCAGCAGCTCAACATGAACAACCCCGCCCCCGCGCAAGGAGGCTTCCGACCTGGCATCGCCTCTTTCCAGCCTGGTGCTGCTTCATTCCAGCCCGGCCAAGCATATGGAGGATATGCACCTCAATACCAGCAGCAGCAGCAACAGCAATACTATCAGCAAGGCTACTACCCCCAATATGGTGCTCAGCAGGGCTACAACCAGTACAACCAGGGTTACGGTGGTTACAGCAACCAAGGCTATGGTATGACACTTGCGCCAAAAAAAAAAAAAAAATCAAAAAATCCACAACCTCGAGATCCGTGACCATAACATACTAACACAAAGCAGCAGGTGGTGGCTATCCCCAGTATGGCCAACAACAGCAGCAGCAACAACCTCAGCAGCCCGCTGCTCCCACGATTGCTCAACGACCTGCCGCCGATGCTCCCACTGCTGCACCCAGTCAGCCTGCTGCCGCTACTGCCCCTAAGCCCAAGGTGATCAGCATCAGCGGCGATGCTTCTGGTCCCAAGCCCAAGACGAAGGTACTCTCCATCTCAGGAACCGGCGCTGCTACTCCCGTCAAGCAAGAAGAACCCCCAAAGGCTGAGCCTACCGATAAGCCCGAGGCTGGTCAGAAGGCCACAGCCGTTAAGGCCATCGAGAAGACAGGCGAGAAGGCCGGTAAGGCTGCCACCGCTAAGACCTCTGGTAAGACCTCACCAAGCCCCGGCTCTGGTCGCAACAGTCCCACTGCCGGTGAGAAGAAGGCCGCCGCCCGAGAAGTTGATGCCGTCGAAAAGGAGCAGGCCGCCGATGTCGACCAGGAGACTCTCAAGGAAATTTACGGCAAGGAGCACGTCAACATCATCTTCATGGGACACGTTGACGCCGGAAAGTCAACTCTTGGTGGCTCGATCTTGTATGCTACCGGTATGGTCGACGAGCGAACCATGGACAAGTACAAGAGGGAGGCCAAGGACTTGGGCCGCGAGTCTTGGTACCTGTCATGGGTCATGGATCTGAACAAGGAGGAGCGAACACAAGGAAAGACCATCGAGGTTGGCCGTGGTTTCTTCGAGACCGAGAAGCGTCGTTACAGTATCCTCGATGCCCCTGGCCACAAGATGTATGTTCCCAACATGATTGGAGGTGCCTCTCAGGCCGATGTTGGTATCCTCGTTATTTCCGCCCGAAAGGGTGAATACGAGACAGGTTTCGAGAGAGGTGGACAAACCCGCGAGCACGCCATGCTGGCCAAGACACAGGGTGTCAACAAACTCATCGTTGCCGTTAACAAGATGGATGACCCCACCGTGGAGTGGTCTCACGAGCGATACCAAGAGTGTACCACCAAGCTCGCTCAGTTCCTTAAGGGCACTGGCTATAACCTCAAGACCGATGTTTACTTCCTACCTATCGCCGCTCAGCAAATGATGGGTATCAAGACCCGCATCCCCAAGGATGTCGCTCCCTGGTGGGATGGTCCCGCGCTGCTCGAGTATCTCGACAGCATGAAGGCTCTCGAACGCAAGGTCAACGCCCCTTTCATGTTGCCCATCAATGGCAAGTACCGTGATCTTGGTACGATGGTGGAAGGCAAGATTGAGGCTGGTGTTGTCAAGAAGGGTATGAACATGATCATGATGCCCAACAAGACCAACGTAGAAGCTGCTGCCGTCTACGGCGAGCAGGAAGAGGAGGTTCAGCTAGCTCAGTGTGGTGACCAAGTGCGAATAAGGCTCAAGGGTATTGAGGAGGACGATATCTTGCCTGGATTCGTGCTTTGCTCGCCAAAGAGACTGGTGCACACTGTCGCTGAATTTGAGGCCCAGATCCGTATCCTGGAGCTCAAGAGTATTCTGACTGCCGGTTTCAACTGCGTGCTGCATGTCCACTCCGCCATCGAGGAGGTAACATTCGCAGCCCTTCTACATAAGCTTCAGAAGGGAACAAACCGCAAGAGCAAGAACCCCCCTACACACGCCAAGAAGGGCGACAGTATCATCGCTCGTATGCAGGTGATTGGCGGAGCAGGCGCTGTGTGCGTGGAAAAGTTCGAGGACTATCCCCAGATGGGTCGCTTCACCTTGCGAGACCAGGTAGGCTTTATTCACCCCCAGCCCCAACACGCCCATTCCCCATTCTATTAACCCCCATACTTTTGGGTGCCTCGTCCCCAGATGGCCAAGAGACCACTGCTGTCAAGGTGTGGCGGCAAGAGTCATGGGGAGTGCCTCAACACTCGCATATCAGATTGCTGACATGACATTCGCACAGGGACAAACCATTGCTATCGGCAAGATTACGAAGCTCATCTTCAATGAGGCTTAAATGAATGATGACTGTTTTCAATCCGCGCACAGTTGCGATTATGTGAGACCGATAAAGGTCACGCCATGAGCAAAAATACAGGGGAAATGTAATGGACATTCACCACAATCATCTTCTCAAATCATCACGGTTTCGACGGCTTGGCGCTGGGGAAGTTACGGGGTTGCCAGGAACGCGGTGCCGGAATTATAGGGTGATAGGAAGGCCGCTCGTGTTACCCGCCAAAGGGACATCGAGAGTGATGACATGAAAGAAGAGAAAGTAGGCGATATTATGATGGCTGCCATACGTTGTCCGTACTTCAAGTGTATATAGACAAGCAAGTGAGAAAACAAAAAAGGAGGATGAAGGGAATCATGACACACTATTTGCCTTGCTCACGTGCGGTATGGATGGCATCTTGATATAGCAAATAAAGCATGACTCACACGTTCAAGATAAATGTCATTTTTTGAAGGAGAGCTAGCTGAAAGCCAGACGTTGGGAACAATGCTGTCTTTGAAACCGATAGACGAAAAGAATGAGGTCCAGGCAAGGGCACAGAAAACACGGCATGTGTGCTTATAGTAACCATTCAACGCGGCTATACATATTGAGGGCCAAAGCAGCTGAGGCAAGACCATGAATGATACTGAGACAGGAGGGGAAAAGGTGAAAGATGTACGAAAATAACAAATCGAGAAGTTATCGTCCACCTGAGGTCTGAGTCGAGAGGCAGCCCATGATTAGAGGAGAACTCAGAGCCGGTGAACATGCCTCGGGGGAACAAGAAAACAGCGAACCTTAATATGGGGTGTCAAAATAAACTCAGCAAAAGTTATCCTAAAATTATACCTATGCTACCTAATCTTTTTGTCACTTAGGATTAAGGTCCTGTGTTTTCTTTCCTCCCCTAGACATGTAAAGCACAGGCTCGGCAAGAGGAGAGATTTCGCCGTCACCTCTTGACACGTCTTAGAAATCTGCATGAAGTCACGATACGTGACTCCAGTCTCCTGCTGCAAGATATTACAGGGATCTCGACTTTGATGGACGGTCTCCGAGGTCAGTTAGTAAACGGCAACGGGACGGAGACCCAAAGGAGGACATTTGCATGGGCTTCAGGGCGTTTGGTTGATGGGCTATCATGGTCGAGGGGTTGGAGCAAGGAAGTTTGTTAGCCAGGTTTATGGGCACGAAGAAAAGTCGGGACGGTCCAAAGAAAGCGTTACAGTCATTGTTCCAGAGTTGAGAAGCGGTGTCCGAATGGAATTCCGAGACGAGTATGGGGAAGAATGATGCATATCCATATCCATGTAAGGAAGGGAATAGATATTGCGGTTGCGGTTGCGGGTGCGGATCCCGGTACGGCGCTGGCTGGCTGGCAGCGGCCCAGCGGATCGGGAGTTGGGGGAGTGATGGATGCATCAGGGTACGGCAAAAAACTGTAGGTCGTGTTGA
This sequence comes from Fusarium musae, assembly GCF_019915245.1. Lineage (NCBI taxonomy): Eukaryota > Fungi > Ascomycota > Sordariomycetes > Hypocreales > Nectriaceae > Fusarium > Fusarium musae. The sequence goes on along the minus strand of NC_058392.1, from coordinate 2,519,201 downwards.
TTCCAAGGTGAGTGAGCCCCGGTAACACAACGGTCTCGTTACGGAAGTACTTTCGGAAGGTTGCCGAGAGGACGGAGGTGTACGGAACACCGTTGGAAATACTGATCGATGCCAGGCCATACAGCGGTTCCTGATTTTGCATTATCATGATCAAACCTGAAGCAATATGCAGTGTCCAGGATCAAGGTAGTCGCGAAGTGCGCTGATAATTCATGGGAATTTGTAGGTCGGGCGGACGGGGATATCAGTTTCACTGCAACAGACGCACAGCAGTGATCGACGATACGTCCTATATCAGTTTATTATCTCAAAAGATAACATGAAGTTGAGCATGTATGTATGGACAGGGACATGCATCGCAATCTTGATCAAAGTGCGCGAGAGTAGTACACATCGCATACCGGAGGCATACGGAGGAGACGGAGCCGGGAGACGGAGCACGATAGTCAGGAAGTTAGCCGAAACATGGTAGGCAGGCGCCCGCAACGGGAGTATGTAATAGTCGTACCGGGTGTGACATTATCCCTAAACTGTGATGTGCTTCTCTTGTGAGAAGAATAGCCCCCGCAACCCCATTTCCCCACGCAGTTCTTGAACCCCTGCCAGCTGCCCAGCCCCAAAAACGTAATCTAGATGGAGGCTCTGAGCGGAGAAACGGTCAGAAACGGACACTCGGATAATATCGGAATCTTCAGACAGACGGTTTGAAAAGGTGAGAACCGGCAGAGGGGCGTGTACATTCAAGGTGAGCATGAGGCCAATCACAGTCGCCGATCGTAAAATTCGGATCATGTGGCAGGGAATGCAGGTTCTGGTCTGTACGTCACCCGGATCCCGGTAGAGGCTACCCACGGGAAGCTTTTTGCATTATCGTGACTTTCTGCTGTTTTGCCTGACAACTGATATTGACCGACGAGATGAGTTGCGGGGCGAAGCCAAAGAGGAGCACAATCGAGTCCAAGGGTCAGTGACACAGGCCACTAAGCCAGGCCCTGGGATTCTAGTTCAATATATCGAAATTTTTTCAAGTCATGACTGATCTTGACTGGGTAACTGGAGTCATGTGCAGAGTCTGTTCTAAAAGTATCCCCAGGCTGGTGTTGAAAGGGGTAAGCGAGAGTGCCAGAGTCTAGAAGCCTCCACATTGTTCAGACCTGAACACCGACAATTCATGCGAGGTGACGGAAATAGAGTCCCAGTTGAATGCCGTGTGTTAGTTGGTGCCAGGCGCAAGACATGGTCAGACTTTGAGAAATTGAGAAGACGCAAACGATGAACGTGATCGAAGAACGGATGTGAAGTGGAGGACTCATCTGCTGGTATTTTAAGGCAAGGTACTGCTCTAAGTTGTGAACTACCTTATATCAGCAGGTTGACAAAAGAAACCTTCCTTCCCTAGGTAGGTACTGTAATGCTCCAGTGCTGGAAGAGAAGCTAGGTGTAAGTTGACGGTTCCCGATGGCGCCTGCAGGAGATCATTCAAGTTCTGGGGGATAAGGGGAAGGTACAACTCTCGGGTTTCCCAGTGGTGGGAATACCTGACCCCAAACAATAAAACCTGTCATTGGTGAATCGCGGGGTAGACCTGACCCCAGGATAACTTGGAAGGAAGGAACAATTGCAAGTGCAAGTGCAACCATATTGAATCTGTCATTTACAACCCGGCTCATTCTTACTTACACCATCAACAAGTAAGCAAACAAGGCATGCTTTCATTCAACATCTCAACTTCAGCCTCCCTACGTATTAGCTACCCAACGTATCTTGCCTCACCATGTATTGTGACTCTTCGGTTCGAAGCACATGATAGTGCCAGCAGCTGGAGCTACACCAATCTTGCATTTTGTTTGCAGCTTGAATCCAGATACATGCCATATGCTCTCCATTCTCGCCTGCGGAGCCGTAGCGTCAACTTGATCCTTTTCTCTCCGTGCCGTATCCACAATCTCCCTGTTTGTTCCTGTCTGGTGACCAACGAGTTTCAGCAGCACAGACATCGTATACCGACGGGTTTGAGGTGAGGCTCGGTGTTGTCGCTCTTTTCTGCCTAGGTACCTCCCTCTTCTCCGCAATCTGGATCTCAGCCCTAGCTTGCTCACCTTGAGTTATACCCCATTTGCTCCTTACCGCTTCCCATCCCCAGAGGCAGCCTTGGCGAGCTTGTTTCTCCATGATCTGTTTTTGGTCTTTTCCTCAAATTTCATAGTCTGCTGACTTGTATGGAAGAGAGACAGCACCGGTCAGCGTAAGCGTTACAGCACGTAACCCAATGGGTTTGATGCAGATTGAGTCTCGGCTTTTTCTACCAGGCCCCAGGGAGTAAGAAAACTTCTGATATCAAGCCAAGGTGCCAAAATTAGCTGGCCTAAGGTCTGCTGGAATGTACCAAACCTATCAAAGTCTTTTTGTCATTTAGGACAGAGTCTCTAAGTTTTCTTGCCTCCCCTGGCCAAGATAAAGTACTCCGTACTTGACAATTAGTCGCCAATGAGGTGTAACAATCGCCTTCAATGCCAACCCACCCGTACAACACGTACAGCTTTCCTTCGCCATCCACTACGAGCAGGCAGATGAGCGAGTAAGGAAATATCATCATCTGTATTGCATGTACCAATCCAAAAGACAAACTAGGACCAACAACCCCCTTGTCCAATTGGGCGCACCCTGGCGATAAAGACCAACGAGGGTTGCAGGCCTCACTCCTAGTCCCGAAACCTAAAGGAATTCAATGTCCGAATACCTCGTCAACCTGACCCCTCGAAGAGCTCATTGATAACTATCCCCGTACTGTCCCGATGATAGTGATATGTGATGATAACTGCGACCCGGCCCTTGCTAGGTGTTACAAGCCGGCAAGGGCACGGTTATGTACGATAGATGGCCCGGAGTACAGAACATGTATAAGCATTCAAGATAATACAGGCATAGGATCTCAGTTAGATATGGTTGCCAAGGTCGACGTCCACAGCGAGTCGTATAATTAACCGACAGTACTGTAGGTAGGTATGCATTGCAAGCATGTACGTACCTAGATATATGCATGCATGCAAAACAGGGTCTAGAAAGTATTCAATGTGTAATTGAAATGCAGCCGAGCCTCTTGTCCCGGAATATCGCGGGCCTCGCTCGTGTCGAAGTGGTATTTTAGTTTGGGGCCCTTCCTTGGGCTGGGACCGGCGATCATGACGACACATTTGCTGAAAATGCATCACGAACAAGACGATAGCCTCACGACTCGGACAGTAAGGAAAAGAGCTGGGAGATTTTTGTAAATTTAGCTGTCCAGTCTCCAGAACTCTGAGGGTTGCAGGTGAGATTTGGAGAATTTGCTGCAAGCCCGTATATAAGAATATCCGGAGGGGAAAATAAGGTACTTACTTACCTACTTTGTACATTGCCTACCTTGCGTTACAGTACTGTACCGTCATGATTGTCATCACGGTTTCCTCCCTTTTACCCCTTTACCAACAACAACGTGACTATCAGCTGCTTGCTTGCCATTCAATCTTCACCACCTGAAGGAAAAGAGATCAACCGTCTTGGGGAAACACAGTGATCCTACCGTACCGTATCTTGCCGTCACGGCAACGTCAATTCGATACGTCGAGAAGTAAAGGCGCTATCCGCACGGCATCATCCACATCCACATCGAGGCCAGCAGCTTGAGCTCCAACCAAGGATTGGATCCCTTCGTCCATTTTTGTTTTTTGCTACCCAGTAGTTTTGGTTATGTATTTTCCCCGTTATTGAACACCTTGACCACCTAGACCACTGCTATCGTCGTTGTCGTCTTCCGGCATCTTCCTGGATTTGGGCCTTAGTCTTTAGTCTTCCCCGCCAAAACCTCGACGCTTTGCTTATTGTTCAAAGAGTTTGGACCGGGGTTGGGTTACGTTTCGTGACCCCCTCCGTCCCGCAATATCCCATCATCAGAGCTGGCTTCCAGATCGTGTCTTCGGGTACGGCCCCAAATTCAAGCCCAGGCCAAGGCCCAGGTGTCCTATCCCGTCACCTTGTACCAAGACCAAGAGGTCTCTTCCGGTATAATATCGTGCCCGTCACCGACAACGCCTCGCCGGCTCCACTACGCGCTTGTCTCTGCCAGTCACAGCCTCACTCCCCATCCGTCCCCGTCCCTATCCATCCTCGGGTCTGACCCCGGCAAGCGGACGCTATCTATCTTGTGGAGGAGCACACCGCGAACCTCACACCCCAGGGCGTACACTACCAAATCTCGAGCTGCTCGTGAAGCTTTTATAAAAGCCATGAATGACCCCGTCAAAAGAAGTGCTTCTCTCTATTCAAATCAATTTCTCAAAGGTCCAAGCACACAGATCAAGGCTTCAGGAACCGGTTTATTCAAGAGTAAGTCTTGACTTTGTCCCTCCATTGACAGTTGAGCTGTCTTGTCATGATACCCTCACACGACTACTCCCCTCTGCCACTCTCTCACTCTCTATGACGGTGCACCGAATAAAACGGCTACCGTTGCACGAGTTTGAAAGGAAAAAAAAAAAAAACATTACTGACTTTATCGCAGTGCTTCCCAACAACGTTAACAAGACCTCCCTCCACCCTACCGGTGTTACGTACGTTCCTCATGATACTTGATCAATCACACACGGACATTTCACTAACACGGGCTTTACAGTCCTCACCAGGAGCACACCGAGCTAGAACAGGAGCTCCACGACAAGGCTCACATCGATTATGACCGTGTCGCCATTGTAAGAAGCTCTCCAGTCAACAGCGAAATAGATTGTCACTAACATGTGATTTCTCAGATTCCCAACCCTTCAGTCGCTGCCCTCTACGAGGATGCTCTTGTTTACGAGACCGGTACTGCTATCACCTCCAGCGGGGCCCTGACTGCCTACTCTGGCGCCAAGACTGGACGATCTCCCCTCGACAAGCGAATTGTCGAGGAGGCTTCTTCCAAGGACAACATCTGGTAAGCGATAACCCGGATAGCGGCAACAGAGTTCCGTCTGTTGCGCAAATGAATCGTCATGAGCAGGCAAACTAACAAGAGAACAATAGGTGGGGACCTGTCAACAAGCCCATGACTCCTGAGGTAAGAATTAAACCGGCAATTTCTTGATACATTCTACACGATCGGATCGTCTGTGACTGCTCGGCTGTGGCGTGGCATCAAGCTTGACTCCTGGTTCCTCCCAGCCCTGGGAACACGAGAAAACTTGTCTACATCACGAGCTTTACGCCCATAACCAAGACGAGTGAACCGAAACAAATCGTCGAGACCCGCGCCGGAAGAGCATCTCCATTCCAGCGACTTCAATTGGCTTTCCCCCGAGGATACCCGGAGCATGAGCGTCATGGCTTTGATGGCTTGTCCACTGGTGCTTATTCTCTTACCCAATTGCCTGGTCGCTGGTTGGTAGATGCTTGGCCGAGGACTTGTCTAGTGGTTCATTGGTCTAGCACTATTGGACCTGGTTCGCTTGTTCCCCTGGTCTTTCCGGGGATGGTCTAGAGAAAATGAGGGAGGGTGTCATGGGATCGGCAATCGCTGAGCCTTGACCCCGCAGAGCCCTCACACGCTCACCTTCCCCTCTGGCAGTTGCTCACGGCTTCAGTCCGAGACACCAAATCCCGTCCCCCCGAAGTCTTCGGCCGTGACAAGCCCCTCTTTTCTCCCCGTCCACGATTTTTCCCGACACGGCTGCCCTTTACCAGTTCTGGAAAGGCTGCCGTTTGCCATGTTCTCATGGATGATCTCATTGCACAGCTTCAGCTTTGGAATTGATGACTGACAATATTATCACTGCAGGTCTGGAAGATCAACCGAGAACGTGCTGTCGATTACCTCAACACACGAAGCCGTATCTATGTCATCGATGGTTTCGCCGGCTGGGACGAGAAGTACCGTATCCGAGTTCGAGTTATCTGCGCCCGTGCCTACCATGCTCTCTTCATGCGAAACATGCTTATCCGACCTTCACGAGAGGAGCTCAAGGACTTCCACCCCGACTACACCATCTACAATGCCGGCAAGTTCCCCGCCAACAGATACACCGAGGGTATGACATCTGGTACCTCCGTTGCCATCAACTTTGAGCAGAAGGAGATGGTCATCCTCGGTACCGAGTACGCTGGTGAGTTTATTTCCTTCCTTCCATGCCTGCGTGAATCAGAGCTATCAGGCTTAGAGACACACCCACATCAACTGACTTGATACTAACCTCTCAAAAGGCGAAATGAAGAAGGGAGTCTTCACTGTCCTCTTCTACGAGATGCCTATCAAGCACAACGTCCTCACCCTCCACTCCTCTGCCAATGAGGGCAAGAAGGGCGATGTCACACTCTTCTTCGGTCTCTCTGGAACTGGCAAGACCACTCTCTCCGCCGACCCCAACCGAGCTCTTATTGGTGACGACGAGCACTGCTGGTCCGACAACGGTGTCTTCAACATCGAGGGAGGTTGCTACGCCAAGACCATTGGCCTGTCCGCCGAGAAGGAGCCAGATATCTTTGGCGCTATCCGATACGGCTCTGTCCTCGAGAACGTCGTCTTCGACCCTCTCACCCGTGAGGTTGACTACGACGATGCCACCCTCACTGAGAACACCCGATGTGCCTACCCCATCGAGTACATCTCCAACGCCAAGATTCCTTGCCTGTCTCCCAACTCCCCTTCCAACATTATCCTCCTCACATGCGACGCCCGCGGTGTTCTCCCCCCTATCTCCAAGCTCGACCGCAACCAGACCATGTTCCACTTCATCTCTGGTTACACCTCCAAGATGGCCGGTACTGAGGACGGCGTCACCGAGCCCCAGGCTACCTTCTCCAGCTGCTTCGCCCAGCCCTTCCTTGCTCTGCACCCCATGAAGTACGCCAAGATGCTTGCCGACAAGATTGAGACTCACAAGGCTAACGCCTGGCTCCTCAACACCGGTTGGGTCGGTGCCGGTTTTGCTCAGGGCGGCAAGCGATGCCCCCTCAAGTACACTCGTGCCATTCTCGATGCCATCCACTCTGGCGAACTTGCCAACGTCGAGTATGAGAACTATGAGGTCTTCAACCTCCAGGTTCCCAAGACCTGTCCTAACGTCCCCTCAGAGCTTCTCAACCCCTCCAAGGCCTGGACCGCTGGCGAGGATAGCTTCAAGAACGAGGTTGTCAAGCTGGGCAAGCTCTTCCGCGAGAACTTCACCAAGTACGAGAGCGAGGCCACCGAGGACGTTGTCAAGGCTGGTCCCGTTGTCTAAGAAGAGGAAGAATGTGAGAAAAAAGAAGAAAAGGGAAGGCGATTTTTTTCTGCGATTGGTCATGACAAATTCGAGCAACTGTTTATCATCTGGGACAGGCGTCATTACATGGCGGCCATCAACCGGCTGCCCTCATCTTTTTTTGTCCAAGGATTTCTTATATAGCACGAGATTGTGTGTAATGTGAGCATGAACAAGGCTTTACGATTTCTGCAATAGAAAAGCATTTACCATTGATTTCTGACGTCCCTTGCGCGTGTGACTCGGCGACTTCAGAGACGCCGAAGGATTCTTATATTCCCCACTGCTTGGGGTGAAGCCAAACAAAACGCATTTAACGTACGCAAAGGCATAGATAAAGTAACAAGGTACCACCCAGCGAAATGCTGTGCATCTATCTACCTAGGAGATCTCCTAGAACAATCAGATCCGTCGAAACATCCTTTCAGCAATGCTTCCTTTGGTGCCCCCCCGCAACTGCAAGCTGTGCTCACCCTGTTCCAAAATCGAATATCCGACGAAGTCGATAAAATCTTCCTTAATAGCTTAACCGCTTATCGGCTCAGGAGCTCAAATTTACCAAGCGGCAACGGGAGAAGCAGTGTCAGCGCCCCAAGCATCTCCAGCACCAGCCTTACCGCCATCGTCCGCACCCCAAGCATCCCCGCCGCCAGTGTTGCCGTCATCACCACCAGCCCCAGCGTAATCGTTGGGGTCGAAGTCAGAATCTGCTTCAAACTTCAGATTGTTGCGAGCTTCGCCCTCGGGAACATACTGCTGGAGGAAGTCAGGGATCTCCTGATTAGTCTCCAGGAGTGTTCGGGTGAGAACACTGGCCATCGGCTCATCACGCTCTGAAAGAAAAGACGTGGCCACACCGCGATGGCCGATGCGGCCAGTTCGGCCTAGTCATGTTAGTTAGGGAGCTCTAGATAGAAGAGGATCATACCAATCCGATGAGTGTACTCCTCGATGCCGCCGTAGTCGATGGATGGCATGTCGTAGTTGATGACATGCAGGACATTCTGCACGTCAATACCACGGGCAGTCACTCCAGTAGCAATGAGAATGGGCGCGTTTCCAGAGCGGAAAGCCCGCATCGCGGCCTCTCGCTCCTGCTGGGTCCGATCACTGTGCATCGATGTGACCGGCAAATGCATGTTGAACAAAAAGTCGTCCAGGTTGTCAGCAGCCTGGCGACTGTTCACGAAAATGATGGTACGAACGCCATGCATTTCCTCAAGTAGCTTGACTAGAAGCTCCTTCTTTTGGGGGGCTTCGGCCTGCAGCACAATTTGCTTGATGTTGGAAGTTGTGCTTCCGGCACGGCCAACACGGAACCGAACATGAGAAGCCGCGAGATAGTTTTTGGCCAGGTCACGAGCGGCCTTGGGGAACGTGGCAGAGAAAAGGCTAAACTTGACGTTGCCCTCATCCTGTTCTGTTGTATGATTAGTTTCTGATCACCTGCGTATGCATATGGTTCTGCTTACCACCACCAGACAAGATTGGATTAAGCTCCTCGGCCCAGTCGTCATTCAGGAGTTCGTCGGCCTCATCAATCACCATGTAACGCAGGCGTCGCAGGGTCAAGACTTTAGGGCGTTGAATAAAGTCCACCAGGCGCCCGGGTGTTCCGACCAGGACATCGCATCCTTTCTGCAGAAGACAGGTCTGCTCCTTTACAGGAACGCCCCCATAAACGACACCGGGACGTAGCATAGTACGGTAACAAAGCTTACGAGCTTCGTTGAAAATTTGGACCGCCAGTTCACGAGTGGGAACCACAATGAGCACAAGCGGCTCAGCAGTGACTTCATCAAGCCCCTCACGGAAGGTCAAGGGGTTGGGGCGAAACGCAGCAAGCTTCTTGGCCTTGCCCATGAGCTTGCTGAGAATGGGGATAAGGTACGCAGCAGTTTTGCCGGATCCTAAATGCAAATTAGTGATGCCGGTAAGCACCTCAGGGGCCACACATACCTGTTTGCGCGATACCAATGACATCGTGTCCCATCAAGATAGAGGGAATAGTGAACTTTTGGATGGGCGTCGGGTTCTCATAGCCACAAAGCTCAATGTTCTCGAGCATGGCGGGATGGACGCCAGCGTCCTTGAAGGAGCCGATGGGGTCGATTTTGGTCGGACCCTCCTGCTGAACCTCAATGCTTTCAATTCTATGACAAGGTTAGATGGCAGGCAAGCTAGCATCACGTATCAACTTACTGAGAGAAGTCGAGTCCAACTCGGTCGTGGCGAGTAGTGGGATCTCCAAACAATTCGAGCTCGAGCTCGGGATACTTGGGACCGACATCACCGTACTCATCCTGCCAGGCATAGGCACGAGCGTTACAACCCCACTGCTGGTCACCGCCACCGGCAGTCATGGAGGAATAATCAATGGCCTGGGGCTCAGTCCATCTTCCCTGAGACGCATCGTAACCCTGAGTGCCAGGAGTTACGGATTGGTCCTTCTGATCGGCGCTGGGGAGTGCTTCGCTCATGGCAGCGGTACCGAAAGTGTCCGCCATAGTGGCGTTTCTGTGAACGTATCGTTAGATGGATGTTTCAAAGATAATGGAACCTGCGGAATGGAGAATGAGAAATCGAATGACTAACTTGGGAGTCGGAAAGTCTCGAAACGAGAGAGGCTGATTCAGATAGGCAGGCCGAAACCAAAGATAAACAACGTGCTTCAAGAAGGAAGGTCAGCCAAGTTCCAACTCAAGTTGAGGAATTGCGCGCAATGTGAGAAGCAGACAAGAAAAAGGTGAAAGGTAAAATAGGCGTTAGGAGAAGAGAAGAGATAGCCCAAAACACGACAGGAGAGGGAGATGGTGAGGTAACAAGAGAAACATACCAGGTAACAACTTCCTGACAAAACAATAGAGACTGCAACCCTTTACAGCTCTCTTGATGTTATAGTCGAAGAAGAAAAAGAGAGATATGACTTTTCTCAGGCGAGGGTGAGATGAGCAGCAGACTGAAAGTGAAGTCGAAATGCAGATGTGAAGAAGGAAAAGAAGAGAAGAGAGGTTAAGGAGTGGCTATTTGTACTTCTTTCTGCACCGACTGTGCGTGCTGTGAATCACGGGCTCCTCAGAAACCTAAGGCATCAGATGGAAGTGCCTGTAGCTTCTCTTCTTGTTTATCGTTCGAGGCAGGTGCCCGTGTCAGAGGGTAGCAGCTTGCCGGCCGGCTGCCACTGCCATTGCCAACTTACCTTACTTTCTGCAATCTAAGGAACATACCTACTATCTAACAAATGGAAACAGTACCTAATAAGATTGGCTTAGGAGTAGAGATTTTTTCCGGTGAGCGAATACGTAGAAGGGTCATTCTGTGAGTGTTCACTCTTGCTATTTCACGGTCTGGGGTTGGTTCAAATCTATAAAGCTCTGGTGTCAAGTTTTAGATTGACGTTTGACGAATTGAGGAACAATACTGATACCTAAATTGTCACATTCACCTGATATATTGCTAGTGAAATCAGTGGCCTTCATTTTGTTTTGGTGATTGTGACCTTACTTCTGCATATCTGCGATGGAATGCTTGTGCCATGAATACGTTGCTTGTCAGATAACACCATCGCGACACAAGGAAGCGCTGGCATGCTGTATGCTTTAGGTTTCTAGAAAGCTGCAGTGATACAGGACCAAACAATAATGATTTTATCTCTATAAGATGATCCCGTCTTCAAAGTTGGAGGAGCTTGATGGGTTTGTTCTGAACACTCAAACACAGAATATTACCTAGTACGCAATCAGCATACTGTAGCTACTAAGGCACCTCAGGGATGTAAGGTAGTGACCCGTTTCGATAGGTACCTTATTCTTTGATTGGCCCAGACGTGTTCAGACAAACAAGAAATCCGGATCTTGGTACTGTCACAAGTTACACAGCTCAATGTAGACAAGCCTTGCTTGGGGTGATCACACAAAGTTATTCCTCACAACAACTCTTAGCTCAGACAGGGTGGGCGACTATTTCCACGTAAGAAAACGGTCAATTTTATTATTAGATCAGCTTGAACCCTTCACCAGAGGCTCAGGAGATCCTGGGTATCCATTGCCGTCGAACTTTCATATTCGCCCATTCCATCTTGAAGAACTTTGTCGAGGCCAGCCGCCGCTCGACCAGTAGCACCACCCTCCTTTTTTGCTTGGTCTGTACCCTTCAGCACTGCCTCCAAAAACCTTCGCTCAAATACTCGTTGTCTGGCATCCCGACTGGGATACATTTCCCCCTCTTCGTCTCGTCGAGTACCATAAAGATTGAGATATTCGAATGCATTCGAGTCTTGTGGGATTCGATATAAGTTGTCCCATATCTCTGACTCGTCCTCGGGAATCTCAGCTTCTGGCCGAAGGCCAGCCTCCAAGAACCGTGATAGCATGGCGATTTGTCGGGCATATGTGGAAGCATCTTTTGCCCGCAGACCAGATCTTGAGCCAGAAGACCATCCGGCTTTTGGGGTGGTCAATGCCCACCCCATCATGGCACAGAAACTGTTTAGGGTCTTTACCCAACCTCCAGGACATACGATCAAGTCGTTCTCTGCAACATCCAAAATCCATTCCATTACACCAAGAGAGTCATTGCTGATGTCCGCCGAGAGGTGTGTCATGCCCGCCCGGATAAACATGATGGCTTGCTCCACACTGTGTCTGACCTCTTCTGCGGGTAGCTCTCTGAAAAGCTTGAGAAGTTGGCTTCGAACTGGCGTCGAGCTATCTGAGATGAGTGGAAGCAGCTTGGCGAGAACCGCATGTGTTCCCACTGGATTGATGGGGGGTTCTGCTGAAAGCTGTGAAGTAAGATAAGCCAATGCTTCTCGTCTTTGTTTGTCTGACTTTGAAGAAGAGGCAAGTGAGAGATTATGTTTGAATTGTTGAACGACATCAGGTGCGACTGTTGAGAGTGACTGATGCCCCATCACAATAGCTAGGACCCATCAGCAAATTGAAGGCGAACATACGCAAATCTCCTCACCTTTTGACTTGAAACTTGTATCTGTGAAATTGGACGCTTTTGGCTTATCCTTCCCCACCTTGAACTTCGGTTTCTATATCTTGTTGGTGAGTTGCACTTCAACAATTCATAGGTAGTGATTGAAAGCATACCTGGAAGTCCTTTTGCTTCTCGCGCTTCTTCTTGTTGCTGGAACCCATGATGTCGTTTTGTCGAGACCACTATGACAGATGTATAGAAGTACAGCACAATATCAGGTCAATCGCAGGATAATCTTTGTTATAGGGAGTACTCTGTACTGAGGTTTAGATTCTTTGATCTTCAACTGATAAGATCTACTTTCCCTGTTGAGGTTCTAAAATTTTGGCGGTGTCGGGTGGCAGAACCTCCATCGTGCCCCGCGGCGTCACCTTAACGCAAGGTCCGACCACGCTAGATCAATACATCGCGGCAACCAGCGGTATCAAACATCGCCATATTCAGCTATCATAACAGAATGACTGAATCTTCATTGGTATGCCGCGGAAAGAGTCTTGGGATATCGTGCGAAGCTAATAAACGGATAGGCTAATGGCCATGATGCCCTTGAGGAGAAGCTCGGCCGATTGTCAAAGAAACCTGGTGTCAAGGCCAGCATCATTCTTGACCGAACCACCGGCGCTATCCTGGAAACCAGCGGGCAAATCGACGCTCTCCAGACCTCTAAGACGCGAACCACATCTACTGCAACATCGTTTTCCAATGAAAGTCCTGCACTAGAGGAGAGCGAAACGAAAGGAGTCGAGCAATTCGCCGCGAACGTCTGGAACTATGTGAATAGCTCCGGAAGCTTGGTTCAGGAGCTAGATGGCGAAGTGAGGATCACCACAGGCGTCACAGGCTCACTGCTAACAATCAGTAGGATGAGCTGAAGCTTCTCCGCTTACGAACAAGGAAGCAGGAATTGGTCATTGTACCCGACCCCAAGTATTTACTCGTGGTTGTGCGTGACACGCCTCCAGCTTGAGCTACGAAACACGCTTATCTAAGTCTTACCAATGCCTGGACGCCCCAGATCTCCCACTCACCAAATTCCGCTGAAGGGCTAGGGAGCGGTCTGCCTTGATTCGAGAAAGATGTTCTGTTTCATCGACTGATCAACTGGGAGTGCGACGGGCCGTGGAATCGACAAGATGCAGGGGATTATTACTGGTGTGTTGCATTCGGGATGGTCTTGAGTAAGGCAAGACATCTTGAACGAATTACGATTGAAACACATGGGCTGGAGGAAGCGCAGGCATCTCTGCTATGCCGCGAAGGGAAGAAAAAACAAGAGAAGCATATCAACATGGGTTAAAGGGCTGGAGTCTGCGCCCTCGCGGCTATCCCGTTACCCGATTTCCTTTTACTGTGCTTCCCGTCACTAAGGGACTATCACGGGGTCCGCGTGCTGCCCAATGTCCGGCACAGACAATTGAGATGGGAAAGGCAAATAAATCCGCCGCTGTAGGTAGCCGCGTGTTTCGAAGGTTTAATGGGTCGAACAATTACAGCTGGATTGCGCCCCTTGTTTCACAATGGCCCCATTGACGACGAAAATGGTGGTGGCCGGAGTGGAAACGCTAGGAGCCGTTGGAAAAGCGCACGGAAAGGCCTCATGGTGACCATGACAATTGAGGATCACACATAGATATCGGCTACCAACACAATTGAGCAGCATTTCCGATCCAAACTTGTAACGGACAAAGTTGCGAATGTGAGCTTCTTCTGCTTGGTCAGTACCGAACAAGGTTCATACGGGGCAGCGCAGGAAGACGGAACGCACGTACAAAATACATACGCGCGCACGTCCTTAGGTACTATATCCTTGGCCAGTATCCGTAGGCGGATAACGAAAACGCTCAACAACCAGGGTTACATACATACTCTGACTTGGAAGAAGGTTGTAAGAACTGCAGGGCTGATACATGGTCAAAGGCAAACACGTCAAGTATCGATCAGATGTCTGATCCCAAAAAGTCCGAGGTCTCAGATTATCAGAACTAATGTTGCTGACCGAGCGCGATACATATCGATCTAAGGTTCCGATATGATTTGTACTATTTTCGGCAAGATGACATCCCGAAACTAACGAGGGATTTTCAACTTGACCGTTTGTTCACCTTGGAAGGCTTGTTTACACCTTGTCCTGTCTTGTGACTTTCGCTTTTACGATTCCAGGTCTTTGCCGAAGCGGCGAATTCTCCCTGGTTCGCTTCTCGCAACGGCGGTTTCGAAACACGTCGTCTTACTCCCATCCACTTTTATACATTAGCTTCCGCCAGAGAGGCCCACAAACTCCCGCAACTTCCAGCATCAGGATTCTCAAACTTGAGGCTAAAATGGCCTCCCTCCGGATGACAGGAAATGAGCCCTGGGCACGTACATACAGCACAGTCCTGCCATTCTACATACGATAACATCGAACCGTAGCAGTCCATATACACACCTGCCTTGTTGCATAATGAGCTCTATAGTCGGGTCTTGACGCACATCACAAGGGCTGAGCATAACTTTCTTAGCATGTTTCCCATGTAACACACACTAGTGAGTTTAATTTGATGTTTGCCAACATTAGTACGGTAGACAAACTCTGGCATGATTGATAGATTGCGTCCACCTTCTCTTGCAAGGATCAATGCTTGCCCACGTATGCTGGGGGCCTTTGAAACCTCTGTTCTAACCATTGGGTATTCCGCACTCCGCTCCTCTGTAAGACTGGAGCGTGCAGTATGTATATAGGCCGGGTCCTGGGTGTTATGCCGGCTCCCATATTGGATTCGGACCTGTATCTACTCACATCGATTCGAATCGCAGATCTTCCGTTTTACCCATATTACCCAGGCTTGGTAAAGACAGCAATCCACGATCGTCCAGGTTGGTTCAAGGCCCACGCTCCCAAGGCCTCCTGGATATCCACGCGTGGGGACAGCTGCATGTTGCACGAACAAGAAAAGAAGCGGACACAAGAGAGACTCGGGAGAGAGGGGATTATATCTGCTGCGCGGGATTGTGCACCAATGACCTGAGACAGCTGTTGACCTCCTGGAAAGGGAAAGCATTGTGTGCTTAGCATATTCATACGTACGTACGTGGATCAACCAACAAAGGCCTATATTTGTATAGCAACACGGGTACCATGACAGCAATGGGTCCATTCTGTTCTCCGCCGAGTCCGCTTGTTGAATCTCGAGTCCCCTTTCGTATTCTAATACAAATGCCTGGGGAGTTGTTGAAAGCTGGATGTTCTGGTGCCAGTTCAGACCGCAGACCAACAACCCACGCAACACAGACAAAGGAGCACCTAACTAACTGACGGAGGCAGTAGTGAGGGAAACCCGTCAATCCAACAAGAAGCTGCTGCTTCATACCCTGTCACCTTTATCCGGAGTGGGCTTGATGGTGCTTGTATCCAGGTCGACCTGCCCACGATCAAAGAGATCAAATCTGATCCTTCAGCGGCGGCGGATGCCCGCATTGCGTCGATACTAACGTGGTTCGCACTCACATGGAAGACCTGTGATCCATCGCAACAAGATCGCAGTATGCCATTGAGCAAACCAAGGCCGTCTCCACGGCCAACTGCCACGAACAGTTTCAGCGACATCACCGACAAAACAGGGACAAAATTGACGGATGAGAATAAGAATGCGCCGTCGCAAAAGCGACATGAACGGCAAAAGTCCCGGGCACTACTACTACCCCGGAACCAGAGCGGCGCCACATCTACAGCCCCCACCAGCACAATACCGGCCAAATCTCCAACTGATAGACATGCCCAAAACGAAAACGATGAGAACGAACCCGTTGACGATTCTGGGGCCATTGGTGCATCTGCATCAACCGGGGGTCGTTTTACAAGGCCAGACTATCTACTCCATGGTTTACTTACACGAGCCAAGAACCGTGTAAAAGATCGAACTGGACGAGAGCGAGACAAGGAGAAGGAAAAGGAAAAGGGCAACGGAGATGTAAGTCAAGATTTTGATAAGTCATTTGCTGGAATCATTCCTGATGAGACACCCACCCACAATCTCCATCTCCATCATAACTGCAGGTCATCCATTCATTCCCTGATCAGTGCGCACTCTGAGAGACAATGGAAGATCAGACCACTGCCCAGGCCAGCCAACCACTGTCGCGTGCTAGGGCGATCTTCTCTCAGGTCATGCGATTGCCGTTCAGGGCCCTGAATTGGCCCCTCAATGGGCTCAGTTCGGGGGCGCCTTTGACCGATGGTATTATCCGGCCTAGAGATGTCATGATGGTCCAATGTCCGATCATTCATGTCAATTGACTCGGCGACTTTTTTTTCCCCTTTAAGCACTACCTACTTATATTTCAACTTACCTTTCTTGTGACCTTGTCTGCTCCCTCAATTGCTACCCCCTCCCTCAATTGCTACCCCCCCCCCCCCCCCCCCCCCTCCGTACTGCACCTCGCTATACTTCTGTCTCAGAACTAATTGCGCCCTTCACTGCAAACAGACAACTTCAACTGTTACAAGTCCAACCAAAGCCTTCTCTTCCTCCCCGCATTCTCCTCCGCCACGCGCCGCTCCTCCCGACCGAGGCTTCCGTCGTAAAGCCCCACCTCGAGCTTCTACAGGCAGATCTCAAGGTACTAAGACGCCTTCATCGTCACAGTCGCCGTCACACTCACCACCACGGGCTCTCACTTCCCCGCGTTCACCACCAGACCAGAACAAGCCTCTTCCTCCGCCACCTCCTCTGCCGAACTCGGGTGCCTTGTCCGACAAGGAAGATGCCACTTCTCCTCCGTCCAAGCCCGTCTTGAAGCTGAAGAGAATCATGTCTACTCTTACCGACTCAGAGATCGAGAAGCTCTTCTCTGGAGCCCCCCAGTACTTTGCCCGTAGCGAGGGGCACTGTTCTGGCGCCCCCAATCCCAGCGTCGCATTTCCCTTTGATGAGGCATTGGAGATTCGCGACCTCACTGATCATGTCCAAATTGAAGATAGAGCTTGGAGTGGCCTTACAGCGTGGCCTCATTTGACTCGAGATCTCAATCAGGATGCCGCTGCCCGGGCACAGGCCGTTGACTCTCGCAAGGCCCATTTCTTCATCCGCTGTCGGGAACGTCCCAACATGCTGAGCATGCAAGGTCTCGAGAAGGGTACCATGGGCTTCTCAGCTGCCCTCGAACTCGCCGTTGGCGACGCCCTCGAAGAAGAGCAGTTCGGTTTTGACAGCGTTGGCAAAAAGGCCCATGCCATTGTTGAGGCACGTGAGCGCATGCTTTCCTCTCTGGGCTACCTACGTCGTCTCCCTGAGACAGAACTGCTGGACCGTCTCAAGCGAAACGCCGAGCTATACCGGGTCAATGATCTACGGAAGAAAACTTCCGTCCAGACTTATCAGGATCTCTTCCACACTTTTATGCGGCCATGCAATTCCGTTGTCGATAAGCGCGACCACTATAGCTTGACCAACCAGATTAATGCCTTGATCAAGTGTCTTGGCACCGCCAACGTTTGGTTCGACTTCACCCATGTCGAATGGAGGATCAGATTGGGTCAGATTCTTTGGGGAGGTGAAGACAATGATGAACTTGAGGATACTTCTTCCATCCACGACGCTAGTAGTGCCAGCGAACGGGCCGAGGAGAAGTATTGGCTTCTCATGCAGATTCTTGTTGCGACCGAACTCCTCATCCGCTTGGATGCCATCACCGAGGGTGAAGAATATGGAGTCGAAGCTTTCCGACCTGTAGATGTTGTTCACTTCGAAAGAGCCGCCACTCCCATGGTGAAGTGGTCGCTTCATCTTGCCAGGAGCTGGCTCGACAATATCGAGATTGAGAAAGTCAAAGAGGATCCACCAAGCAACTCTTCAGAGACAAAGGGAGCAGCTACTCCTCCACCTGCGGCCGGCTGGCTAGGCGCACTCTTCAGTAAATTTATCGTCCGCCAACATCATGAAGACAAGACAACAGCAAGCCATACCTACACTATTAAAGGCCGCAACCCACAACAACAGGTCGATGGGCTTACTCACTTTGCCAAGAAGCTACTCTGGCCCAACATTGACACATACGAGGGACTCATCGCGAAGAATGCTCGTCAATCGATTATTAATTCCGTGCCTAAGCCTGCTCCTACGATGGCCTCTGAGAGATCATCAAAGTCTCCTGAGTCGAATGGATCTAAGCGGGGACTTTACTTTGGTGCCTGGGACCGTCCTGGTAGTCAGAAGGACAAGACTCGACCACAGCGAAGAAAGCTTGCGGCGGCGCTTCACCCCTCCGGATGGCTTTCGAAATCATATATCTACGGTCTGGTACTCCCTGGAGATGGTATGTGCCATTTCCTGATGGCAACGCTTCTCGAGAACGATAGCAAAGCCATGGAGCGTCTGGGCTCGTTCGCTAATTTGTGTGGGGGGTTTGTATATTCTGGCAAGAGCTTTTGGAGCACGTCATGCATCGTAGGCCGAGTTATTGCAGCAGGACAGGGATCAGCCGAGTGTATGGGATGGGTTTCCAGCGACATTCTTCCCCTGGGCATAGATGAAGGTTGGGTGACCATTGAAGTAGAAGAAGTGGCTGGTAGGTTGTTGTATATCGTGTGAGAGGAGCATTGAGCTAACAGACAGAAGAGGACAAGGCCCATCTGGGCAAGAAAGCGAGACTTTGGGCAAAGAAGCGAGTTGAACGAGAATCATCTATCCTCGGAGATGCCGATGAATATTCTGTGTTCCCTGCTGACTTTATCATTCCCCACGAGAACAACTACTCTACGCCGCCACCGTTGATCAGCGTTACTTTACGATCACTTGAGCTTCTTTCTCCGGCCAACTCAATTCAGTCCACGCCCTTCACTAAGCTGACACCCGGTACGAGTGCGAACAACAAGGAACCTGAGTTGTTATCGTTCCCAGCCAATGTTAACTTTGCTGTGTCGATTGACGGATTTACGGCCGAGAACTTCTCATTCTCCCTATCCTATGACATTAACTTTGTCACGGCGCACCCCTGCTCGCCTTCTCATCGTGTCCGTTTTGTTAAGTCGCCGTCAAGTCCGACAATCCAGCAGATCGATGTGTCCGGGTCAGATACATTTGGGCAAGGTTCTCGGCCTGCTCATAGAACAGGTAAGGTCAAGCGGTTTCTGGTCATTGCCTCACAGCTAACTCTAGTCAGGCCATCCATTACACAAATATTATAATTACACGGTTATTCATATTTCGGAGCTTCTAAAGCGGCAGCATGCTCCCCTGTCGGAGCTTCTGGCTGTTCCTCCAACTCACCGTCGCTCTCCTTCACGCATGGGCAGCGAACGAGTGCTTGTTATTGATTGTATCACCAACTTGTCCGAGGTTCCTCAATCTCCCACGATTGAGAGACTTACCTCAAAGTATAATATTGTTCAGCGAAGAGGTAGTTTCCCTGCTGCGGAACAGATGCATTTCGAGTCCAGAAAACGTCAGTTTGGCTCCGACATGGAAATCCTGGTTCGTGCTCTTTGCGCTCAAAAGGGCTGGAACGCCATCATCAGTCGACGAAAGCGAGGATGTCTGGCTTGTGCTATTCGTGAAGCTGGCGCATTACAGTGGAAGGTCATCATTAGGGTGGAGTAGGAAAAGCTCGCCTACGTTGCAGCGAGCGTATGATTTGGCGTTTATGTCGTGGGAGTATGCTGTGTTTGTGAAATGGGTACAAGGTTAAGTCAAGTCTTTGTCTTTGTTTTGGTTGTCATGATACATGTGTAGTACGCTGGATGACCTGGGAGGATACCCGTTATGTATATATACACGAAAGAGATGTCTGACTTCATTCATTCTAATTTCTGCCTCTGGGTAACGCCGCTGTTGAAGAGCTTCTATAATGTGGATATTTATGTTTTACTGTTAATAAGTGATTCTTTGATCAGGCATAAGAAGCCATTTCCTATTTAGGTAGGTCATCTCTACGCCACGCTACCCCACCCAAGGAAGCGCCACAACTCAACTCAGCCTCCACCCCCGAGACGACAGGTCGCGCGAGCTCAGAGGTAATTGCGACAACCATTGAACAACCGTCACTATTCCTCATTCACAGCTGTAAATATGTCGCCTACCAAGGACCCCAGAAGAGTTGACCTGAGTACGATTGCCCTCTAACTCCCAGTATCAGTCAATCGCCTTGCGCACGAAGCACAATTCGATCACCATCATTGCAACTTGAAGCTAACTGCGTGACAGTCGTCCCTTACCAAGAGCCCAAGGGCTCAGGTGACTCGACCGATCTCTCCTCAACGATGTCTACCACCCTGCCAATGGCTGCTATGTTTACGCGCAACAAAATGGTTGGATGGTACGTTTGCCGAACGAGCCTTGAGGATGCGGAGATGTGGCGCGATGCGATGCGATGCGAATCGAATCGAAGCGAAATATGATTTACGGCTGGGTTGCTAACGAGACTTGGTAATAGGGCATCGGTTGTTTTCTCTATCCAGAGTTGGCTCGGCGAGAGCGAGGACTCGAAGAAGAACTCCACCACTCCTGGATACTTCTCCGTTGGCATGTCCAGTAAGACCACCCCTATATCGTTCGAGAATCTCGAGAATACGTGCTAACAGGACGCAGTCATGGCTCTTGCTGTTACTTACCTACCTATGTTCCTCCCTCCCGTCGGTGGTAAGCAGGCCTCTGGCACCGAAGCCCCTGCTCCTGTCCCTCTGGCATAGTAAGCGAAGAGGGCGGACTGTATATAACGGGAGGACTAGTGGAAGAGCAAATCACCTTTAATTGTTGCTGAGTGTTATGATTTTCAAGGTTCCAAACTTATCCGTACTCTGGGCGGGAATTGATGGACAGGATATCTATATTATGAGTTCTTATAAGAATGAATGAGCTTTCAAGTCTAAGGAGTTCTGCGTCCTTTACCCCCCATTCTCACGATGGCTCATTGTCTCTTCCTCGGGAAGCAAGAAAACATAAGTTTATTATAGGCCTAGTATACCTTCTTAATAAACTCAGAAGAAGGTATACTAGGCCTATAATAAACTTATCTTGAACTTGTGCTAAACCTCAGTATTTTTGTCACTTTGGATCAAGTTCCATTTCTTTCCTCCATGATGGATGTTGTTGCTGATGACTTCAATGGAAGCTTGAGATCTGACTTGCATAAAATGCATAAGATTATTTATGAAGTGAGCCCAATGACAGTTGAAGGAAAAAGGGGACCTGCAGTAACTACCGCGGGGCTAAGGTACCTGCTTCACAGTGCTTTACGCGGGCCACGTATAGAGGGGTTGTGCGCTAGTGACATAAATACCAGACATACCATCCCCCAAAGCTTGGACTGTTCAAGACTTATTATTATGACACCCTTGATCCGTTGCTGGGGCAATTCATTATGTCATTTTTGGACGATACCAAAACGATACACTCATGCAAAGTCCCTTGTACTCAATGGCTTCACCAAGCTGCACATACCCTCACGACGACACTCACCGCCCGGCGTATGAATGAAGTACCCCGACGACCTTTCAATCCGGTCGCCTAATAAACATATCAATAAATCAAAACCCGGTGGTTGTTTTGCATTTAAACCACAAACGACCCTCTCGTCAAAACAACAACCTGACTTCTCCAAACTTGCCCCACGCCATACGCATACGCATGCGCATGCGCATTCCAAGACACGTCTCAGCGATTCTACTGCTCTTCGAGACCTCGGCGCCATGGTCAACGAACGGGCGCCTCCCAAGGTGCCTCTGAACTCCATCACTCCGAATGGAGAAAACACATCTCGCGAATTGTCTCCCGACGATGATATCACTGCCCTTGTCCGTGGTATGAGCTCGCTCAAAGGCAAAGTTCGGGGAGACATGAGCGACCCTTTTAATCCCGCTGGCGCAACCAACACACCCACATTCGGTCATCCTACCAAGATGATGTCCTCTCGTAAGCAGAGAGCAGACCCTTTCATACGGCAGAAGACACGACCGGAACACCACCTCGATAGTCGAAGCAGCAACAGCAACAACGGTGCTAGAATCACAGGCCCTCGAGGACCGGTTTACCAGGATCGAATACCACCACCAATGCCCATGTTCAGCTCAGGTGCGCCCTCTGCACCACCAGTTGCATCCTCATATGCGCCCGCAAGACATTACGGCGAGGAGACTTTCTACACAGATCCCGCCAAGGCGAGTGCTGATTTGAAGGCTTTGCTTGAGGGTGGCATGGAGGAGGGAGAAGAGGAGGGCGAGGAACAGAGCCAAGCTGATGGTGAAAAGAAACCAGACGATCCAAAAGATCCCAAAGACGGTACAGTGGATGGCCTCAAGGTCAAGCTACTACCTCACCAGGTCGAGGGAGTTGAGTGGATGCGAGGGCGAGAACTTGGCCCTGTGAAGCGAGGAAAAGTCCCCAAAGGAGGCATCCTCGCCGATGACATGGGTCTTGGAAAGACTCTTCAGACCATTTCACTCATCCTTACCAATCAGAAGCCAGCCAAGGACGCTCCCGGATGGAAGAAGCACTTTGAGAAGATCGAAAAGACAACCTTGGTGGTGGCGCCACTTGCTTTGATTCGACAATGGGAACACGAAATTAATGATAAAGTGGAAAAGACTCATGGTCTCAAAGTCTGCGTACATCATGGACCGAACCGTACGAAGCGATTTAAGGAGCTCGCTCTCTACGATGTTGTCATCACAACTTATCAAATCCTGGTTTCTGAGCATGGCAATTCCTCAGATGCCGAGAATGGACTGAAATCAGGATGCTTTGGTCTGCACTGGTGGCGAGTCGTTCTCGACGAAGCCCATACAGTCAAGAATCGCAATGCAAAGGCTACCAAGGCCTGCTACGCCCTAAACTCCGAATATCGCTGGTGTCTGTCTGGTACGCCTATGCAGAACAACCTCGACGAGCTCCAGTCCCTCATCAAATTTCTCCGTATTCGACCCTACGACGATCTCAAGGAATGGAAGGAACATATTGATCTACCCCTGAAGAATGGCCGCGGTCACATCGCCATCCGAAGACTACACAGTCTTCTCCGATGCTTCATGAAGCGAAGAACCAAAGAAATCCTCAAGGAAGCTGGCGCGCTTAACCCTGGTGGTAAGCCTTCCGCCGAGGGTGAGGGGTCCTCAACAGGCTTCAAGGTCACCGAGCGAAAGGTTGTTACTATATCGACTGCATTGTCACCTGCAGAGCGCAAGTTCTACGATCGATTAGCTGCTCGAGCAGACCGAAGTATCGAGCAGATGATGCAAGGCAGAGTCAACTATGCTAACGCTTTGACTCTGCTACTCCGCCTACGCCAGGCCTGCAATCATCCCAAGCTGGTTGAGGGCAAGCTGGAGAAGGACAAAGACGCAATGTCGACAGACGCTACCCAGAAGACCCAGGATACGGACATTGATGCCATGGCTGACATGTTCGCCGGTATGGGCATCGTTTCCAAAGACTGTAATATTTGCGGGCGAGGCTTGAGTGCCGAAGACAACAAGTCAGGCAAAGACATCTGTTCTGACTGCTATGATGATCTAGCATATTTTAACAACCACGAAAGGCCAGAGCGGTCAGAGCGACCCAAGAAGCCCAAGAAGCCTAAGGATAAGAGCAGGAAGAAGGACAAGAAGAAGGAAATAGTTGACGAAAAAGTCATTGACAGGCAAATTGTTGAGGTTGATGACGATGACGACGAGTCCACTAAGAAGACTTCAGGACGACCTCGTCACCGAAATACAGTAGTTGACAGTGATGATGAGGACGCAGAGTCCCCAAAGAAGACAGCTCGCCAGCCTCGGAATCGCAACGCCATCGTTGACAGCGATGATGAGGAAGAAGAGGCCGAAGGCTCGTGGCTTGTACCTGAGGACCAGCAGGGCTCCATACATCTGGGTAAGGCTGGTGGTGAAGAAGATGAGAATGCTGAGGGCGGAGGCGACTGGATTGGCTCCGATGACTCAGAAGATGAAGAGAGTAAGGTTGAGGACAAGAGTAACCTAAGCAGCTTCATCGAAAACGACGAGAGCAAAGGGGACATGGCTTCTGACTCTGATGACTCTTTAGCGTCATTGACAGATATCACAAAGCGCATGGCTGCCCAGACGCTGGACGATGGGCCGCCTCACGTAGCTGATACCACAAACGCAAGCACAGATGCTGATACTACGGCCGCCGATACAACAGCTGTTTCTGGATCATCGGCTTCAGATTCGGGATCTGACTCTGACTCTGACGAATCAGATGTCTCGTCTGAAGAGGACGACAGCGTTTTCTATCCATCCCGCGACGCCAACTCCCCTCAAGTTCTTGCTTCTTCCAAGATTCGTGAGCTCATCAAGATTCTTCAGGGTGAAGTCAAGGAACACAAGTTCATTGTCTTCTCTCAGTTCACTTCGATGCTTGATCTCGTTGAGCCCTTCTTCCGCAAGGAACGATTCCGCTTTGTCCGTTACGATGGCAGCATGAAGAACGACCAACGCGAAGAAAGTCTACGAAAGTTAAGGGGTGATCCTCAGACCCGCATCCTGCTGTGTAGTTTGAAGTGCGGTAGTTTAGGACTCAACCTCACGGCAGCGACCCGAGTTGTCATCCTCGAGCCCTTCTGGAACCCAGTATGTTCTCCTATTCTTGATCCCTTTTCATACTACGATGCTAACTTCTTTGCTAGTTCGTCGAAGAACAGGCAATTGATCGTGTGCATCGTCTGACCCAGACAGTCGATGTGATCATCTACAAGCTCACAGTTGCTCAAACTGTCGAGGAACGTATCCTTGAGCTACAGGAGAAGAAGCGTGAACTGGCTGAGCAGGCCATCGAGGGTGGCATGCGTAAGGAGGCTCTCAAGCTCGGCATCAATGAAATCATCAACCTCTTCAAGCCAGGATCTTCGGAGAACCCAGTTGTTATTGGCGCTGGTCCCTCCGCTGTCGGCAACGAGAGTTTCAATGCCAACGAGCGTAGAACTGCGGCTTCATCGCAGAGACGGCCTGGGCGGCCTAGAAAGGAAGAGAGTGAAGTGTATGGTCGGCGATGGTGAAGCAATTGCTTGCTGTAGACATTTGACGATGAGATTGGCCATGGCTGGAAAAGGTGTTCAAGAAGGCTCAGGATTTATGACATGGCGCAATGAATTATTATGGTTTTGGCATTAACGATATTGTTTGTTTACTCACATGTCCTGAACGGATAACAGATCGGACAATATTATCTACATTTTTTTTAATCAACTGATCTGCTCATAGCTCATGAGAATTATGTTCATCCCGTGCTTTATTGCACTCCAGCTGAGGCATACATGTCATGGCCTGGTACCCAGCATGTGTCTTCAGTCTTTCCATCTCTTCCAATCTCTATGGCTCTCATTTACATGTTTGTGAGAATATTGCCGAGACCCTTGAGCTTTCTCAGGGGAGCTCCATATCCCAGCTCTACAACACCATGTGTGAACTTCCAGCTATCGGGCTGGCTCTTAATAGGGTATTGCACTGGGGGAGGGATACCAGTGCGGATGCCCAGCCAGCCGAAGCGATCCTCACAAATGGCTTTCATGTTGCAGAGTCCGCGTAGACCCTCTTCGCCTGCAAAGCGGCCATAACCAGAGCCACCAACACCACCAAAGGGCAACTGGACGGCGTAGTAGACGGCGAAGTCATTGACAGCGACCATGCCGGCGCGGAGGCCTCTGACGATGGGCTGCAAGTTGGGATCACGCTCGGAACCGTGAACAGAGGCACCGAGGCCAAAGTTGGGGGCGTTAGCAATGGCGAGGATATCTTCAGGGGACGATGACTTGGCGCGGAGGAGGGTAAGAACAGGAGCGAAGCACTCATGTTGTGCAATACGCATGTCGGGGGTGACGTCGGCGAGGAAAGTTGGCTGGAAATAGTGACCAGTGGGATATTCGGGATGGTTGTAGCGTTTGCCACCAGCAAGGAGACGGGCTCCTTGGGCAACAGCCTCAGCGATGAGTTCCTCAAGGCGGTCAAAGGAGGCATCAGAGATCATGGCACCGACATCAGCCTCAGGGCCCAGACGTAAGGCGTTGACGCGAGGAGCAAGCATTTCGACAAGCTTATCATGGATTGCACGAGGGGCAATGACTCTCTCGATACCAATACAGTTCTGGCCAGCGGCTTGGAAGGTTCCACGAAGAATGACTTCGGCGATGCGTTTGAGGTCTCGAGAAGCAGAATCGAGAATAATGAAGGGATCCTTACCACCAAGCTCTGCGACAACAGGAGTAAGGCTCTTGGCCGCGCTAGCAGCAACATGATGGGCGACAGACTGAGAACCGATGAAGGTGATGTGGCTGATACCAGGATGTGAA
Source organism: Fusarium musae (assembly GCF_019915245.1). NCBI lineage: Eukaryota > Fungi > Ascomycota > Sordariomycetes > Hypocreales > Nectriaceae > Fusarium > Fusarium musae. The sequence continues at coordinate 2,492,688 of NC_058392.1, read as the reverse complement.
GTAAGATGTCCGGCAGTTTGAGGCCAGCACACGACTGTCTGAACAAGCTGAGGATCATGACCATGGGCAACGAGAGCGCCACGGGCGATGTTGGTGAAGTACTGGCTAGACCAAGCAGTCTGCTCAGAAACCTTGACAAGAATACCGTTTCCAGAGAAGAGGGCGCTGATGACGGGACCGATGAAGTTGTGGAATGGATAGTTCCAGCTGACAAGAGCAGCAACAACGCCAAGAGGTTCATAGTGGACAGTGTTGCGCTTGTACATCATGAGAAAGTTGGTAGGACGACGAGACGGGCGCAGTGCAGCTTCACCATGGTCGAGAGTCCACTTGAGCTTCTCAGCTGTGACAAGGATCTCTCCCAACTGAGCATCCACCATAGTCTTTCCACTGTCCAAGCAAGCAATCTTGACAATGTCCTCAGCATTGTCGAGGACGTGCTGCAACAGCGAGCGCAACACAGCCCGGCGTTCCTCAAAGGTTGTCTCGGCCCATACCTTCTGGGCAGCCGTGGCGGCGACAACAGCTCGATCGATAGCAGCAGGTGTAGAAGGGTTGATTTGTCCTAGGAACTGGCCAGTAGCTGGTGCATAGCATTGAACGGCTGAGCTGCCGGAGACCCTGGCTGAAGGGGCGTCGACGGTGGAGTAAGGCTCGGGGATCTTGGGCGCGGGAACGGTAAACTTGCGAGGACGACCGGTGGCTGCTTTGATAGAGGCTGTAGCGATAACGTTGGTGAGGCGAAGAATTAGAGTTGCAACGACAATGGCAGCGACCGTCCCAACGGCAGAGACTACAGATTGCCTGTGAAGAGTGAATTAGCTTATAGGTAAAGGTCAATGGGCTCGTTGGTAGAGTAGAGCGTGGGTAATATAATATAACGTACGAGATGTTGTGCTCTGCAGCAAACTCATTGCTCCTTACCGCTTGGCGGAGGTGCAATGGTTCTTGTTCTTGATTCCCCATTGCAGATTCCGACAAGATCAATTTGTCTTTTCTGCAGAAATTGTACGTCCCCTTTGTAGCATGCGACAACTGGAGATGGTTCAAGTTGAATAGTGGGCGTGTTATTTAAAGTCGGAGCTGGACGGGAGTCTGAAGTCCCCTTCTTCGGTACGTACCAAGTTCCATTCACTGTTCCTGCCAAGCCTTGACCGCCAAGGGAAACGATCCGCCGTATTCGTACTCGCCCTGAATGTGACTGTGAGGCTCATCAACTCGAACCATAAAGAAACATAAGACCACACACACTACAAAGAATGAATGCTATATAAAGTCGTCACCACCAGCAGCATCAAGGGACTCGGGTTCGAACGTGAGATTGAATTTGCATATCGTCTTATTGATTTTCGTCTCTGGTCTCCAAAAGGAGATGGTAACCTGATTATATAACTGCTTCTTATTTACAGCATCAATACCGCTGTATTCTCCCACTCTTTCTGTCTTTCTGTCTTTCTGTCTTTCAAGCTCGCTTCCTCAAGTGTGACATCCTCTCCAGCCCCAGTCAACCCGTCTCCTCGTCTCGCTATTCTCCCTCTCTTCGACAACGCAATAATGAAATGTATCTTCGTCAGAGAATGGGTTTGCTGCTTTCCAGCTCTAAAGATGCTAAAAAGAAAAGTGTGAAACAACATGGGAGATGAAGGAAGACTAAAAGTGATAGTACCGAAGCCGCCAAAGAATCAAATCAATTCATACAAGAAAACAAAAAACCCCTTTTACATTTCCCCTTATAACGCCCTGCGTGTGTAAAAGCAAACCTCCTAGTTCAATACAGTTGAAGCATAGGGGGTATTATGAAATAAATAAAAACCAATTCGACCTCGTTGCCTTCGTTGCGTGCTAAAGCGCATGAGCATACAAAGACCGCGGAAAGCAACTCATAGATCGCTCATGCAGATCGTAAGTGCATCACTGGCTGTCTGAGGCCTGGGATATCAAAAGCAAGGAAAGGTCGAGCGAAACAAAACTCGGCATCGGGTCCGCAGAGCCGTGTCGTCGGCAAAAGTCGAGTTGAGCATCATGTACAGCGAGATGCAAAGGGCCGGAATTATATGTTGGCACTCTTAGTCAACGAAAGTCCTCTAAGTCGAGGGCGGAATCGACCTCCTTGCGATTGACTTGACTCGATCCTCGATAGCCGCGCTGCCGATGTGAAGTCGTTGCTGGCCTCAAAGCTGGGTCTCACCCTGTCCATCGAGGCTCGCATACGATCGTATGATGGTCGCGCTCGGTCAATCGATGGCCGGGCTTGCATTGGTACATCCAACGATATTCGATGTGCCGTGTAATTGGTCGAGTCGCTGCCATTTTGGCTGTGCTGATTATATGTCGTGGTTCGTGTCGCTGTTGAAGGGGGGTAAATAGGCCGTAGATCCTCATCAACACTGCCATAAGCCACGTGCTTGGGCATCTTCTTTGACCTCCTTGAGCTCTTGGATGACTTGGACTTGTCACTCTTGGTGTCTGCGGTGAGAGGATCACTGGCCTCTTCGACCTGGTCGAGGTGTGCGAATTTACCCATTCGTTCCTGCTCACGAATGATATCGACATCGTAAGGCCAGTACACTTTCTGCAGAGCCTTGATAGCAAATCGCGGGAAGAGACAGATGACAGGTACGAGGAAGAAACATGCCCAGAAGGTTGCTTCTCCATATACCTGTGCAGCAGTACCATAGAAGAACGCCGACGAGGTGAAGGAAGTGTACACTCCAGTCCAGAAGAAAATGAATACATCAGAGATGACAACAATGAGCACCATCAGCCAATCCCAGCGATAGGTGTTGATCAGAATGTACATGTTGATCGTGATGACGGCGGGGTGAGCAACATAGGCGCCAAATCGAAGACGGTCCTCTACGCCAAGGCCGTTGCCAGTCAAGAAGGTGCCAGGCATAAACAGAAGATACGGAATGAAGAAAACCATGATGGACTGATAAACACCATCAATCATGTAGAGCCTTTAGCAGAGTTAGCACAGGGCATCGATGTCAAGGACAGTTTACTTACCAGAACTTGAGCTGGGTCCACTCCAGTCGCTCGATACCTCGTCGGTAGAGCTGAGGAACAGCCAACGATACCTTGTCAGACACGTCCTGATCCAGAACACCCATAATAGCGACAGGGACCGAAGTAAAGAAGAGGTTAAACATGAGAATGTATGTGTAGTCGAAGAGATATGTCATATCCATATCACAATAGATCTCGTACCAGAAAATGGAAAAGGTCCAGACCATGTTCTTGTAAAAGAAATTGCTGATACTCTCTGCCAGACGGCGGTATGACCATCGACCATGGACGAGCACCAGTCTCTGAAGGAATCGGAATTGAGCAATAGCATAGTCAGAAGACATGGCCGCTTGACGGCCTTCAACACCAGCAATACCGACACCAACATCGGCTTCCTGGATCATGGCAACATCGTTGGCACCGTCACCAATGGAAAGGGTCATGACATCGAGACCGTTCTTGACCATAGCCACAACGGCAGCCTTCTGCGCAGGACTGACTCGACAGCAGAGAACCGACTTGCACTGCTTACAGAGCAGGAGAAACTTTTGCTTCAGGCGGTCGTTGAGTACCCATCGGAGTGTGAAACCATCAATGACAAGTCCGTGGGTTGGGGCAGGCGGTTCGTGGTTCTTCTTGGCAAGCGCGAGATCATGATCGCTACCGGTAATGCCAAATGTCTGAAGGTTGTCATCCAATAGTCTTTCTGCCATGTCAAAGAAGGTCTCGTCGGTGATCTCGCCTGTCTCGTCCTCGTCGACCTTGAGGTGAATCAGTTCCATGTCGTTGTTCAGAAGGTTACAAGAGAAGCCGATATTAATAGCAGTCTCAACTTTGTCGCCAGTGAGAACCCAAAGCTTGATGCCAGCATTGCCCAAGAGAGCAATTGTGTCGGGTACCCCATCTTGTAAACGATCCTCGATGGCGGTACCACCAATAAGGTAGAGATCTTGTTCAATCAGCTCGGCCACTGATTCTAGCTTCTCTTCCCGCTCTTCGAGGGCAGAAGCAGCTGCATCGTGTTCTTTCTTCCAAGCTCGGTAGTCCTGCTCGGAAACTTCCTTGTGGGCAATACACAGTGTTCGAAGACCTTCCCGGGCAAACATTTCGAGATGCTCAGCAGTCGTCTTTCTGAGCTCCTTCTGTTCGCCTCGTTTCAGGCGAGAGTAGATGATGCTGTCTGCACCTTTGCAGAAGAGAACGATGCGACCATCAGGCATCCGGACAATTGAACTCATTCGCTTTCGACTAGAGTTGAATTCAAGTGTGTTAAGAATTTGATAATGTCGGTCCTGGCCCATCACGTTCAGATTGATGCCTTCACCAGAGCTTCCGAGAACAGTGAAACCCATATCACGAGCAGTGGCAACCAAGGCTTCTTCATCTGGTGACTGTGCCTTGAAAATCATTTTTGGTTTGTCGCCATCAACCTTCTCAGCCATTACAGTATGACAGAGAGCCAGGGCTAGCATGAAATACTCGTTGGCTGCCTGCTGCTCGGGGCCTGACTCACCAGAGAGATCGGAAACGAAATCAGGAGCAATGAATGTCAAAGCCTCGTCGTGAAGATATGGGTTGTCGTGAATTTTGCGAAGACCAGCAAGCGCCCGAACCTTGGCGTCAGCAATCTCGGCGCGAACCCTCTCTCCTTCCTTCTCAACATCAATGCCAAGTCGCTTCTGCATTCCTGCCTGAGCTTCCGTGTAAGCTTCTCCATATGGCTGTCCATTGATCGTTGCCTTCTTGAACTCCATAACGTTTTGCGTGAGAGTACCGGTTTTGTCGGAAAAGATGTATTCGATTTGGCCAACATCGTCCGAAATATTCCATGACTTGGGAATGCATGGTTGATCGATCGGCTCATAGTACATCTCCACATCGCTGTAGATAAAGATAGCCTGCAAGGTTCGCACAATTTCCAGGGTGATATAGAGCGAAATGGGCACCAAGTTTTGAAACAGAATGATTGCAGCCCAGAAAGTGATAAATCCGCTCATAGCTGGTTTGCCACCAATGGATCCGAAGTCAAAGAAGTGAAGAGACGCATCTGTCTTTGCCCATGCCACGCCGTTTATTATAGCGGCGAGCAAACACATGATAAGCAAGATACCAAAGTTACACACGACATTGAAGTTCATCTCTCGAGCAATGCGAGCACGCTTACTAGGAGTGATACCGGCGTTCATCATGATTTTGGTGTCATGTCCGGTGTAAACAACTACACCAACAATCCACTCAGTATTCCGGAGGTTGCATCCACGTAGGAGGAGATTGTCGATGGTAATAGGTTCCGTCATGTCCTCGGGCTCGTCGTCGAGATAGCCGGGGACATTCTGCTTCCACTTGATGGCACCGTTATACTTGTAGAGGTTTGGTTGAGGTCCCTCGCTTTCGATCACAAACTCTGCACGTTCGCAGTCTCTGGCATGCTTTAGACCTCGGCCGCAACGCAAAGCCTGACGGACTTTCAGGTTAGTTTCGCCGTCCAAATTTTTGGTTTCGACATAGCAACCTCCATCAGGATCGGAGGTAGATAGGATGATGACATCCGCGGGCAATTCTTCGTCATTATATATACGAACGAAATCGCCAACGACGAGACTCTTCCAGGTATCCTTTTGAAATCGGGCACCGGATGGGGGGTGGTTGTAGTTGATAATATCAGACTTCATCTGCGATAAAGCTGCTGCGCGCTTGGCATCTTGCTGGTCGGGCATCTCAAATTGTGCAGGTGTGGCCTGAGGTGAAGGTGACGGAACAGGAGTCATCTGAATGTCCTCTCGGGCGGACATGAAGGACTCACGGCCGGTGAAAGGCGATGCAATGGACTGTCTCATGGATTGACGAGTTCGGTGCGTCTCGACTGAAGGCCGAGGCGCATCATCCTCCGCAGGGCCGGCCTTCCGCTTCGCCCTCTCTTCCTTCGCCTTCTTGGACCACAGAGATTGAGTTGCTCGCCAGATAGAACCGAAGAATTTCGAATTGGCCTTCTTGAATTGACGCCACATGGAAACGTCGCCCTCCAAAACATTGACGTTGTTCCAGTTTCGTAAGCGGTGGACAGGAGCATTGTTGAGTTCGATGTCGAGAATAGTTCGTCGGTAATCCTCGATGGCATCCTTGATAGCAGTTACTGCAATAATGAAAATCAACGGAACGGCGTTGAGACCTGGATTGACGCCACCAAAAATCGGGAAGATCTAATTCAAGGTTAAGGTTACTCGCGAAGGTAAAGGGGGCCGGATGGTCAACTTACGACCAGGATAACCAAGAACAAGAAAAATATATTAGCAACGTTGTGGAATTGGAACCACAAGTTTTTAGGAACGAATGATAGAGGCGTATATTTGGCTGTTCGGATTTTATTTCGCGTGAAGACTTGAGTGGGATGTCCGTTTTCATCCAAAAGCTCTTCAGGCAGTGGCTGGTTGAAGAATAAGGTGCGGTTCTCGTGATCCTCGTCCGCCTCACCACCATTCAGGTCTTCGGGGTTCGCTTGGGGCGGTTGGCCATCGTCACCGTGAGGGTCGGATCCGTCGGAGGGGGGATTCTTCTCATTGGAACCTGTCTTCTTATGTCCCATACGTTCGAGCAGAGAATTGCGTTTGTTGTTACTGCTGTTGACACTCTTTCTTTGTGTGGCCCATCGCGATCTTTGGGTGGCACTGAGGGCCTGCGGGTCAAGGTGGCCGTCAGAGGTTGTTGTTGTGGTCATGATGAAGTCGCGGGCAAGCGCCCGATCGGCCCCTCGATGCCAGCCAGATTGGGGAAACTGAACGAGTCCAAGTCGGAGTCGAGAGAAGCGAAAGGCGTGTGATTAAGCGTATATGGTACAAAGTCGAAGTGAATGGAGCAGGTACAATTGAAGCAACACCAGCTGCTCGTCGAGTCAAAGATTACTATTGGCGGCGACGATGTGATAAAGTCGAGTGTGAAACGGCTTCGCCAGGACCGTTTGAAGATCGTCGAAACGGTACAAGAAGGTGAACGTGGAGAGAGTAAAGGTAAGGTTGTTGATGGTGACGAGATGGGACTGACGAGAAGAAACGAACGGGCTGGCTGGGAGAAGGTACGGGTACAAGGGGAATTGAATTGTGTAAGCAAAGGCAATGGGCGATGGAAAGAACGGGGCGGCAAGGGAAAAAAGCTACGGTGGACTTTGGAGAGACGAGAGACCCTCCCCGGGCCCCGTCCCGTCCGCCAGTTAAAGCGAGAGGCAGCGAGAGAGCCTGAGACTCTAGCACTCTGGGATAGCCATTTCTGGGTGGTACCCGCTCGAGACAACCGCTGGGACTCGCTGAGGAGCGCTGCTGAAGGGAAATGGGTAGTGGAGAGTGGGTGTCGGGGGCGTGGGTCGCAGGCTTTCTTGTGGGTGGGTGTGCGTGGGGAGTCTTGATCCCGGCCCATCCGACGCACTCTTTCATCTGCCCGGAATGTACCCCCTAAGTACCCATGGATCTGCTCCTGCATACAGATTGGATATGGATGGATGCTTGCATTGGATGGATTGGATTCTCACGATTGCGATGCGCTGTCTCGCATTGTGTACTAACTGATGCCTAGCAGCTAAGCTTCTTTGCAGTGCTTACATACCTACCCTCTACCTTGCCTTGACAGCTTTAACAAGGCGGTGTTGTCGCATTGCTGCTATACATTCAATGTCATTCATTATCCACCCACAAACAGCATCCATCACGAACAAAGTGTCTTCTACTCAACGGACTCCAGGCTTTTAGCACGGTACTTTCGGGCATCTGCCATACCTGACATGCCGACTGAACTTCGTACTGTACTCCCTGGTTCCCGTCATGGATAGTTAACTTCTCAGCGGTACGGATAGGCAACGGTCAAAATCCAATGGAACCTATGGATCACTTGCCTCCCAGCGACCTGCACAGTCCAGTGGTCCACTAACGCCGGCGCCACGGTTCTAACGGAAGTCGTCGGGAATTTCGACTGTGTTGTACAGTACTGCCCTCAGCAGCTAACTAGGCTGTAGAACTATCTTGGTCCAACGTGAATAGATCAGTCATACCTCAGCCCTGGGAACACGGGCGGCTCCCTCGGGCATTCACTGTGTGCGTCTTGCGGCGTGGTCGGCCGCTACTTATCCCCGATACTCCTGGTGTTTTTTCTTTCTACATTTGGAGTTGGAGAATGGGAAACTCCAACAGAGGCTTGTCAGCCAGGGGTCTATTTATTTACCTTGACACGACTACAACACAACAAAATGCGCTGCAACGGTTTTTCAGTAATAAACATACACTGAGCCCTTCCACTATATCTGCGTCTTTTTAGGAAGTCTTCGTGACCTAGCTTCGAATAAATCACTCGGCCCTTGGCGAACTTTGTTAAGAGCTTGCTGCGATCTATTGCTGCATACGCCTCCAGCTGGCATTTACTGCCCCCTTGAAGCACCAGCTAGCCAACCCCTTGCAAAGGGGGGAACCTACAATAGGTCGCGCCTAAGATTTGCCAAGGATATAGTCAAGTGAACGGCGACCCTGGATATCCGATGCGTGTTTTCTGTCAAGATTCGTTAGTCTTGTTCGAACCATCGTGAGTTTTGAGGGTTTTGAGTACCTAAACTTTAGGTATACCTACTAACCTGGGTATCCAATGTCCATAGATGGAAGCTCCGGCTCCGTCGCCTCCGTGGATGGACTCCGCATACGGGCATTTCACCAATCCCTTCCGGCCGTGACTATTGTCATTGCAACCAAAGATATCGATAGCGTACATCTTAAAAATCAGATAAGCTTCTATTCGTTGTAGCCATCATGACTAGTCCTTAATGGTCAAATATGGTGGCAACTTGTCGACACCGTCATCAATGGTTTTGTGAATTCCCCTTGGATCAATCAATGGAGGCCGAAAAGGGGCGGGGTTCCTCTGAGTACCACCCTTGATAAATTGTCGAATCTTTTGATCCTCACCGTGTTGGCGACCCTGGACAATCGACCGTAAATAAGTACATATGTACATAGATGATTGCGAGCGGTGACTGCACAAATCTTTTGACGAGGGTTCAGGGGATGGTTGCGCAATATGTACTGCACCAGCAATAGTCAGAACAGAAGATAGGTAGGTAGCACAGCTTCTCCAGGAACTTGTAGGTAGCAGCAGTTGCAATGTTTCAAGACGGGATCCTCCACCTCTTATTTATCCAACCTTGCGTGATGATCTCAATGGTCGCTTGGCGGCAACAAGATCCGGTTTCGCCTCATACTCCTTTATTGATGTTGAATACCACGCTGGAACGAAGATCTAAGACTTCTTTCTTCCTGTACGAGGATATTTACTGTCCAGGTGCGAGAAGGTAAGGGTTATTCCTGGTAGAGAGACACTTGACAGCCTCATAAACAACCGAGGAACAAGCTTCGACCAGATCTTCACGTCCCTGCCTGATAGAGTGAGGACCAGCAAGGTTAAATTATTACTGTATGTAGCATAAGCCCCACGTTGCTTCAATGAATGAATGAATGAATGAATGAATGAATATCAGCCCCTCATTAAACAGACTTTGGCCGCTCTCTTTTTGTTTATTCTGTTCCGTTTCTTTCCTGACCCGCGGCGTCCTTTGTCTATTTACCTCCTACTCTAATATCGATATACACCAAATCCAATTATGCCCCTTGGCAGTATAGGGCATCCCGGGTTTATGAGCGCCTTCCTCTCTTGGATGGAAATATAACTTGTCGTCAACCTCCGCAGGTCCCGTTATGTACAGACTTTACCTCCCCAGTGTCGGGTTCACGGACTTTACTTAGGAGCGAGAAAAAGCGCCACGATATTTCTCCGCCGTCATGGATCCAATTGGGACTACCCCGTAACTCATAAACAGATGCAGACATGACTGATGAATAATAAAAAGCAGCATCGGTCGGTCACTTGTAATCAACGGACCGGGCTTACAAACACAGCGGGGTCTAACACTTTCACGGAGCCCATGGAACGAACAAATTGCGATGCTGGGTGCGGCGTTGCCGTGCCTCAAGAAAAGATATGAACCTGGCCTGGGATGCCGAAAAAGATGGACATAAAACCCCAACAGGATCTATGTCAACTTTGCCCAATCATTTTTGTCATTTAGAGCAGAAATCATAGGTTTTCTTTCCTCTTCTAACGTTAGGACGTGCTGCACCACAGGTGACGGATTACGGTTCCACTTGGTTAGTAGAGATTCGCCATCAAATCGACGTTTCATCATTCAGCCTGACTCCAAGCTCAATTTGTTCAAGCCCAGATGTTAGAGATGTGATCTTTTTCGAGTCTGTGTTATTCCCGTATGAGGATTGACGGGAACACGAAGGACTTTGTTTCTCATAGTGCTACATTGCACTTAACTTAATTGCCCTTGTTGCTGCACTGTCCTATCCGATCATGAAAACCCGTGGATGCTTGGCTTGGCTTTCTTACTTGTACTAACCATTGCATTGTCCTTGGACAAGGTACATGCAAGTAACAACAGAGGCCCATTGTCCCCCTGTCTTAAAGCCTTATTAGCTCAGCGCCGCTCAGGAACGCGAGTGCCCTTTGCTCCTTGTTTCGTCAACTGGAGAGGACCCTTGCTAGGGGTCTCCTCTCCTGAGCCTACCATCTGCAGGTCCAAATTTCCAGTGACAGGACTCCCCAGGGGTTGCCAAATATCACGAGTAGAACTAGATCTCCAAGATCATATCGGCTGGTTGGAATCATCTATATACCTCGTGATGGCGGGCGTGAATTTCAAGAATGATAAAATGACATCGCCTCTGCTAGCTCTTTTTGTTTGTAGGGCGTAGAACCAGCTGGTCGTAACAGCTGAGTCAAACGGTCAACCTCTAATTCTTGATCCGAAGCGCATTTTTATCAATCCAAGGACTGCCCAGGCTAGAGAGATGGAAGGATCCATATGATCCATCAATTCTGATCCAACCCTTCAGATACAAAGAATGGAACGCGCCGAGCTGGGCTGTGCTGCGTCAGCCTCGGATTGGACGTCTGAGACTGGCTCGCAAATGACCCACTGTCGTATTCAGGCGTCATCATCTAACAAAAAGCAGTATAACAATAGCCCGAGCCCTGGACTCCTGTCAGGCTCGGATGCCGAAACCATATCTACTCCGTACTTATCTGAGCTTACTGGTATGCTACAGTCTGGTTGGGCGTGTTAGACCTAATAAAATAATCCTTCTTCACAGCACCATTACCTAGTACCTACCAACATCGACGTTGCACTAGACCGGTGCCGGAAAAAAATAAGCTCCAAGTCGACATCTCGGGGTCGCATACCAGACACAAGGTTCCAAACATACTGCAGTATGATTTGTGCCGTAATAAGAGACGAGATAGGTACTGGAATAAACGCAAAGGCTCCATTTCCGACGATCGTTCTCCAGCGTTCTCGGCGGTGTTAGCATTAAACGCATAATGAACCCCTTACGAAACACCCATGTGTCGTTGATAGATTATGAGGCTTGATCCCGCACACGCCGCGTATCTTGGAGCACGAACCAGTGAGCTAAAAACAACAGCATTACGTCTGCATCGTGATAAAGGGCCTGGTCAATGCTGAGGACTAGAAGACCGATGTCCAAGAAACTCTTCTGGAAACTCTAGCCTACCTAGGTAGAGAAAGGGGGCCAGGCCAAGAACTGTCACCATTCCTTTTAGCCGCCCGTTTGGTACTCCGTAGAGCGCCACATCTAGAAATGGTTACATCTGTAGGGCGAGGTCTGCCAGCGGCCAAATTGCAGCCTGTAACTTCTTTTAGATGCCAGTTGTTCTACAGTACTAACAGCAGAGATTTCTCTAAGCTACCTAAGCACTAGACACAGTCGCATGATGATTGATGATGCATGCTATTCATATCCGTAACCCATCGCAGTCAGCGTCTACCTGCGTTGGGCGCCCTGACAGCCACAGCAGCCACACTTAGCCACCAGCCTCACCGTACCCCAACGCGTCTCAACCTAAAGCCATTAACGCGGTTAGTATGTCGTAGCTGCATCTTGTACTTCCCTCACACACCCTGTACCTGCAGTCATTTTCGCAGGTGAAGGTATCAATACCAGAAGACTCTCCAAATAACCTGCTGCATTGTTAAGAACTACCGCTGGCTATCGAATCAGATACGCCATGTCTCAAAAGGGTAAAAATGGGAATATTATGAGTTTCTTCAAACCCATGACAAAGTCACAAACACCCAAGACCTCCAGAACCTTAACACCAAACCCACCATCATCACCACAGCCACCTTCATCACCATCGGAACAAAAGTTGGCTACTCCAGTCAAGAAGACGGCAACAATTCCCCGAGACTTTGAGATAAAAGATTCGGACGAAGAAGATGATCTTGGAGCATCCTCAGACGATTCGCTGGAGGATCTGTCCGCTATCCTCGGACGAGGTCGTCCAGGAAAGGCTGCTGGTACCCCCCTCCTCAATCCCTTTACAACCCCAAGGGCCAAGAGAACTGCAGTTGAGTTTCCTGCGTCCCCATTGGCGATAATGTCCAAGCACAAATTCGACCTCAAAGCTCTGGCAAAGGATGCTAGACAGGACGATGCGACTCATGCAAGTGCTTTGAAGATCAAGGCCTTTTCAACTACTGAACAACATGAGCAACAAATGTCAACAGATGAGATGTCACGGGATGTGATGGAGGGCATTATCAAGAACAACACCGGTCAAGATGCCCAGAAAGTAATGCGAGCTGTTCAGAGGTCAGCACCGGGACACTCACAGCTTCGATATTGCTTCTTTCGTGAAGGATATGCAATACCATCCCCCACAGCTGCCCCCAAAAAGTTTAACAAAGGGCCATGGAGACTGTTGACTCAAGGCGATTACCAGACACGTGAGCAACATCTTGTCTCTGGACTACCTCTTACCATCTTACAAATGCAGGGGGGACTCCCGGATGAGCTTTTCGAATGGATTCTGAATGAGGTTTGCTCCCAAAAGTCAACTCTTGTCAGACGAGAATACTGTAACTTGCTCAGCTCGTGTCCAGAAGTAGTCGCGCGCATTGTCACGCCGCGTCGTTTGGAGGAGTTGTTTCGTCGATTCGGCGCTTCTTCTGAGCTTGAACAACAAGACTCTCAGTTGAATCTCCTGAAATCAAGTGCCGAGCCTTATGAAGGACGCGACTGGTCATCTCTCAGCTCCTTCTTATCACTCCTCACAGCCATCTCGCCCTACATGTCCCGAGAGTCGGTTGTCTATGCTTCGCGGACGCTCCTACGTATGTCAATGGACAAGTTCTTGATATATGAGATTGATTTGTTGGTCACTTACGAAACTTCTATCCATGCCCTTCTCGAAGCAATTCCTCAGCCTGGCTGGGACATATTTGTGAGTTACACTCAAGGGTGGCACGCGAGATTCTTACTGACACGTATGCAGTGCTCTGAAACATGTACACAGCTGCACACATTAGTCAAAGAACAATGTGTGAGGACCAATGCTCTTGCGTGTCTGCCTATCAGCAAAGCCAGATCTCACGAGCTTAGACGGCGACTGGCTGTAGTGTTTTTGTTCAACGACCCAAGCTTGGGTCGCTACCATCCCGACGATGTGGTTACTATTCGTGGCGTCATAGCACTCTTGGATCACGAGGACTTCTTCGTCGGGCCCAAGACAGATTTCGCCCTCCTCCAGGCCAACATTATTCTTATCAATATCGTCGTGGATGACGGCTCATTTGCACCATCTGCTGATCCGGAGAAGGAAAAACAGTTCAATCGCGATGTTGACGAGCTTGCAGTCAGACTGAGGGAAATCTGGCGAAAGATCAACGATGCGGGTATGAAACTCGCTCGTACAGAAGCCAAAAGCGTCATAGAATGGGTCCAGCAGCGACTTGCACACTCAGTCCGTACACGTCGAAAGGCGAAGAAGAGCATATTTGATCTGCCAGGTCAGAAAGAGGATCCCTTCCTTCCGAAGCAGCAGAATTACATGAAGAGCTTCCTCAAGAAAGCACCACAGAGTGTGCCGGATCCAGTGGCTGAACCATCCCCTACAGAATCAGAGGATGTCTTCCACGAAGCAGTAGACGCCGATACGATCGTAGTCAAGGTGAAATAAATTTGAGAGCTACAGGGCTAGGCGAAAGGAATGATGGCGTGCGGCAATTCACTAGGCACTGTTGTATGTCGCGAGTATTTGAACGTGTAATCAATTCTACCGCGGGCCAAGTCCCAAATCAGACAAGAGAATCAAGCACAATGCACAGCCTCTAAACTACAAGCGCAGACTGATGAACAATGCGGGTCGCGAACGATTGAAGAGCCTCCCCAGTCGTGCACTCATGGAAACGGTACGTACGTAGAGGCTCCCATATAGAGATATTTATGGTAGCCAAAGGGGGTTTAGTCGAAGAACTTGCGGTTAGGATTCTTGCCGAATAGAGCCTCTCGTACTGCAGGAGCAGCAGACTCTTCCAAGAGTCGCAATCTTGCCTCAAAAGTGTTATCGATGTCAATCTTTCCACTTCCACTGATAACAACCACACCGCCAGCACTATTACTCTGTCAGCTGGCCACTTCAGGGATTTTCTGGAACAGGTTTGCACGTACATTCCCTCGGGGAGAGGATCGTCCTCTTGAATCTTTGCTGCAATGTCCTTTCCAAGCTCCTTCTTGAACTCCTTGGCAGCCTCCTCGATGGCCTTCTTGACGACATCGTAATCCTTCTTGCGCGCGCGGACCTGGAGCTCAGGCTCATCCAGGGCGTAGAAACCCTCAAGCAGGAGACCCTTGAGGGCCTTTTGGTACTTGCCCTTATCCTTGGCACCCTCGGCGAGCTTCTTCTGGGCCTCCTCAAATATGTTGTCGAGTAGCTCCTGGCGGGCGCCGAGGACCTTGAGTCGCGTCTTGTTGGCAACGGTTGAGCGGGTGATTTGCTGAGACATGGTGGCCTGCTTGAACTTCTTTTCGTACTGGCTATCGATGGCGTCTGTCTCCTGGCGGACGAGCTTGGACTTCTCGATCTCGAACTCCTCATTGGCCTTGATCTCGATCTCGCGGGCCTTCTCCATGGCTTCTTGCTTGATGAAGGCCGTCATCTTGCTGAGCTCATTGTTGACCTAATTGTGGGGAGAATCGCGTGTTAGAATTAGAGGACTGGTGAGATGGACGAGGGATTGCGTCGTTTGGGCATGCGTACCTGCTGGTCGGACAAGGCGTGTTGCGACATGATGGGCAGATTTATATGGATTTGTTAGATTCGGAAAGAGAGAGTTTGTTAAGAAAAGCCCTGGATGGGGTCGAGGTTGAGGTGGTAAAAGGCTGGCGATGGCTTCTTGTTAGTGAAGGTCAAGGTCGGCGATGGACTATGATGGAGTTGGTAGCTGTGTAGGTAAGGTATGGATGGATTGTGACGCCAGCCGTTCCATGGCCCAGCCTACCAGCTCCTTAGCTGTATCTTACTGTGCTCCAGCAGGGAACCGACTGCAGCTGGGGGTTAGCTTAGTAGTAGGTAAGGTAGTCAAGCCACAGATGTTCCCCACCGTTTAGAGTACACTACGTAAGGTAAGGTACTGAGGTAGCACAGCCATTTGACAAGAAGTGTCGTTCTAGTCCTTGAAAGGATGAGGTATATTTGTGGCAAGGCCCTTACTTTGGACACTTACAGATTTGAGTGTGAACAATTGAGATCGGGTCAATGCCATTTTGCATGGTTTGCATGTGCATTATGTAGGTTCACCGCCACAGTGGCTAATTAGTCCCGTGTGAGAGCTGTATACCTATCTGCTCTAGGTACTACTAACTGTAGTCTACTCTACTCACGTCAGGTGTCCCACGCTCGACTCAAGCTTGTCCGCCTCCGACTTTCTATGGGTTGGTTTCAATTCAAGACATAAATTTATAGCATCAAACTGGGTTTTTATTAATTCTCCATATCCTACGCTCCTCTCTCGAATAAGGCACCGGCTGGAATACCTCTCCGATCGGCGGCAGCTCAACAGCCTCCCGCGTTACCTACGACTAGCGCTTCAACCAGCCATTCCCCTTGAATCTATCGAAACGAATACACCCTTTACTTGCCCAGTGATACAAAGCGACCCTTGTACCAAATACACTGCCTATGCGACGTCTCAACAACTCGCCTCAACTCTCCCTTGCCAGATGACCTCGGACCTGGCACAGGCGCAATGGGGTTGCTTGGCGGCATCTCTTCTGGAGGGAGCATAGCTGTACGTTACGTACAGCGCTGTTTGAACGGACAAGAGTGCTAATGTTGGCGACTTTAGCTTGGAATTATTGTTGGGTTGATATCGACCAGTGTTCAGAGTCTAGGCCTGACCTTGCAGCGAAAGTCGCATATACTCGAGGACGAAAAGGGACCTCACGATGTCCGACGGCCTCCCTATCGAAGGAGGAGGTGGCAGATTGGCATGGGCATGTTTATTGTAGCAAACTTGCTGGGAAGCAGTATTCAGATCTCGACGCTTCCACTCCCCGTTCTCTCGACTTTGCAGGCTGCTGGTCTCGTATTCAACTCGATATGCGCATCATTGATCCTCAGCGAACCTTTCACAAGATGGTCTTTGTCTGGCACGATTCTCGTTACAACTGGCGCTGTATTGATCGCTATATTCGGAGCCATTCCTTCGCCGGCGCATGACTTGAAGGAGCTGTTGGAACTCATGGCGAGAAGGCCATACATTGTCTGGATGATACTTCAGGCGCTCTTTGTCCTTACTCTGGCGCTGGCCGTTGATCTAATCAACAGCATGTCGAGCCTATCACACGACGCCCGCTTTCGGCTGGCTCGAGGTATTACTTACGGCGTCATCAGTGGAGATCTCTCTGCTCATGCACTATTGTTCGCCAAGTCCTCGGTAGAGCTGGTCATCAAGACTGTTGCTGGACGTAACCAGTTCGTGCATTGGCAATCTTGGGCCATCGTCCTAGCTCTCGTCACGCTGGCTCTTTGCCAGCTCTATTACTTACACCGAGGTCTCAAACTTGTTTCAACATCGGTTCTTTACCCTTTGGTTTTCTGTGTCTACAACATCATTGCCATTCTTGACGGCTTGATATATTTCAATCAGACGAGCCTAATATCGCCTCTAAGAGCATGTCTCATTGCTTTAGGAACTGTTATTCTGCTTTCGGGTGTCCTGGCACTCTCATGGCGATTAAGCGACGAGCAGCATACACCCGGCGTTGGACAGTCGTCCCTTGCCCCTGGTCTTGGACTTGTGGAGGATACCGAGGAGGAAGAGTCACTGCTTGGCTCAGACAATGCCGTTGCAGATGAAGACTCAATTCCACATACATATCAAACATTCCCGCCCGCGATCGACGAAACACCACTGGTCCCCTCTCGGAAGAGGACCCCTCGGTGGGCTGAGCGAGCTGAGATTTGGGATGAGTTGGAGGATCGAGACGAGCCCAGTACTCCAGGCAATAGGAGACGGTCTAGTACACTGGCGCGCCATACAGAGTCCTCACCTCTGCTCCCAACCAGGAGATCTACCGCTGGTGGCCCTGTTGGGGATGAATCTGGGCCAAGCACCGAATCTACGCCTCGACGACTTACACGACGAAGGCGAAAGAGCACAGGATTTCCGGGTCTCAAAGCTCGCCGATACCAGAGAAACAGGAGCTCTACAGACTCAGGCGCTCTTGGTAACATCCTCTCGTTGAGCTGGTTCAGGAGCAGAAACCGCCAGTCATCACAAGCTAGCACCAGCGATGACTTTCCTTGGGGCACCACATCTCAGCAGGGTGGTACTGAGACAAGGGGTGACGCAGCTGTATGAATACGAAATATCTCTCTATGTATCTTTTGGAGTTGTGAAGAGTAAGAGAGGCGAACGAATGGCGTTTTCTTGTGTAGAGTTTTTTCTGGGTTTCTTGATTAGTGTCCATGGCAAGGCTCCTGGGTTTCAAACAACCCTTCGAAGGCATATACGTTTTAGGGCTCGAATGAATAGTATCGACGACAACGCATTGCCGCTGGAGTATTTGCATTTTCTGTCCCGCAGATGCCTTCGAGCGCAATCACAGTTGGGCTAGTCACCTTAATATCAATCCCGAACATATAACATGCTGCTCGAAATTGGTCAAATGTTTGCATCGTAAAACGTAGTAATTTCACATTGACCCTGTACTCTAGTCCTTATGAATGTGGCCCTGCAACACCGATACCATCTAGCAATTATTAGTTGGCCAGGATCTCCTGTCATCCATGCAAGTGAGAGAAACAACAGTAAAAACTCCAATTTCCGTACGCACTCCGTACTCCAAGACCCTCAACTCCACATCTCGTTCTTATTTTAGCAATAAAACCATACATGCAACAGATGTGAACTCCAAATGTCCCCTAGTAGCGAAAGTTGTCCCTGAATTGATCAGGTCAGAAGTGAAGCTTCTTTCGTGATGGCAAGACCATATCCGCAACAACTCTTCGTCGCTATTGATTCAGTCGTTCGAAAATTTCCATGATAAGTACATAATAAAAGATATATGTAAGAACACACGAGGCAACTGTTTTGCTGTGTGATCCCGAGTCCGCTTCGATATTTGTAACTGATGTATAGATACGATTGAACAAAAAGCGGTCAATTCGAACAGGGTCCCAGGCATGGTGCGGATTATTATGACATAATTAAGACCTTCTCTAGATGCAGACTTGGTCGAAGAAACTCTCTTCGGTCGAATGTACAACAGAACACGTCCTGGGACCGAATTCCCAGTGCTGTAAAACGGGAATGGCTGTAATAATGCGACAACGCTCCAACATGGAACTGTAACTGACGACTGATCTAAAAGATTAGGGCTCTCCTTTGCTGTAGTGGACCGTAGTTGTCTTGTAACTGGCCCGGCTTCAAATGAATGTGTCGTTTGGTTGCAATTAAATTACTGTTTGAAAAGAGAACCGTATACACGCCGGCCATGTGCATCAGCATGAACTCGCAGAGTCCTATACACGGCTCGTACTGGCTCGGCTGCGTTCATCCTCCTCTTCCATGACATCACTCAGCCGGGTAGGATGGTGATGACGAGGGACTGTCTCCCAGCCAGGAGTCCCATAGCCTTGGCCGGAATAGTCTTGGGGGTCTGAATATGCGCCAGTCCATTGGCCTCCACTTCCTCCACTACCTCCTCCTCCTCCAGTAGAGGTGGAAGGAGAATCTTGTTTACCGCTTGGTGGATTGGTGGTAGCGGGTGTTGCATACTCTTCTGCTTCAGCATCAGAACCGGAATATGTAGAAGGTGGTCCAGCGAAGGGAATCTTATTTCCTTGGGCATCCAACAGGAAGTTGCCATTTGCATCAATCACGTACTCACCTTCGCTGTAACCACCCTCTGATACTGGTGCTTGAAGGCCACCACCCTGTTGGCGATATTCGCCAGCACTTGTTGTTGGAGGCTGAGTCCGGGGAGAGGAAGTCGTCTCAGCCGGGTAACTAGCTCCATACTCAGTCTGATAAACCCCTTGAGCTCGGCTGCTTTGATGTCTGCTTGGACCACCATGTGTCATTGGAACCACTTGTACGCCTCCAACAATAGTAGGCTGCCCTGACTGAAGAGATAGGGTTCTGTCACGTTCCTCTTGCTCACGTCGCCCCAGTTCCTCCCATGCACGACGCGCCTCCTCTTTGGAGATGGATAGCTCCTTGCGCATCTCAGCAAGCTGCTTTTGAGCTTTCGAAGTTCCTCGCTCATTCTCGACAGCTTCTCGGATAGCGTCTGCTCGGCCTCGACGTTCTTGGTCTAGGGCAGCCTCCAACATGGCATTGACTTCTTGCGCGCGCTCCAATTCAGTTCGAGTTTCGAAGAACCATCGCTGGAACTTTCGCTCCGAACTTGCGCGAAGACGCTGAAGCTCAACAACGGCATGAAACAGATTGGCTCCAGCCGCAGATAGATCTGTCACCTGGCGCGCGAGCTGCTGGTTCAGAGGATCCCGATTCAACTCATCCTTATTTTGTTCAAGCTTACGGATCCAGTAGCTGGTGAGTCCTTCCCAGTGCGCAGATAACGTCTCCCATCGCTCGAACGCATGGGGAAAAGAATTTCGGGTCTTTGAGCCACTGGCACCTCCTTGGTTTCCGCTCTCAGTGCTCTGTGCAGCAAAATTGGGTTGGTTTCCGGGAGTTGGGCCCGTAAAAGTTTGGGGAGGTGGTTGATTGGTAGTACCAGGTCGTCCGGGCCGGCTAGCTGGTACTTGTGATGTTGTGTTTGCCCGGGGGCGGGCCGATGTGTTATCAGGGACGGCTTGCGCCTGACGCTGAGGGTTCATGGGTTGACGCGCTTCTGCGTCAGGAACCTGACCAGCAGCAACGCCAGCAGATCTACGCTGTTCCTCTGCTCTCCGAGCCTGCTCCAGAATGCGCGCCTCCTGCTCGGCTCTCTCGCGCTGTTGCGCCTCTGCCTCAGCGCGTTGGCGCGCTTCCCGAGCTGCGCGCTCCTGCATGATCATCCTTGGGCCTCTGATACCAGAGGGTGAGCCCGTTTGACCAGGAGTTGCGCCAGGGCGGAATGGGGAGGCGGCTGGCTTGCCATTGGATACTGGAGGCATGCCTCCAGAAGCCATAAGGTCGGCCATGCTTGCGGATTCCTCTTCGAGATCTGGAGTGAAAGGATTGGGGTTGCGCAGCGCCTCCTCGAGTGCAAAGAGGATGGCGCTGTGGGTATGCTTGGAGATCTTAACCGCGGGGTGCGGTTCTGGATAGTTTGCAGGTACGGAAGGGGTCTGTCTCGGAGGGGACTGGGGATGCTCAGAAGACACCTCGTCAGGATCTTCAGTTAGGTCCTGTGAGAGCCGTCGGCGGGGGCGGTGAGCTTGATGCGGCGCTGAACGGACGGGGATAAGTCCCAATACAGTGGGATGGTTCTCCGGTAGGTTGTCAACGGGTGCGAGGGTCGCCTTGGGTTCAAAACCGAGAGAGGCAGCTGCGATATGGACTTTGCGAGGCTCAGGTGCTGGAGTCGGAGGTGCGTCAAATCTTGGGGTTCGACGAAGACTTCGGGGCGTGGAGAGCCGCTCAATGGAATCCGACGTCTGATTAAACAGCGGTCGTGAGCCAAGACTTGGAGTCCTTGAATGCTGGCGTTGCGGGTGCTGGGTAGGGGTCGTGGGCGCGTTAGGGTCGTGACGGTCGTAAGAAGCAGATGATGATCGTATTCTGGTCACGTCTGCGGCGCTGAAAGGGCGAGGAATTGGGTTGCGAAAGTTCGACAAGTTGAAGGTTCACCAGCGGGCGCTGGTGGTGTGTTGCGTTACGGTGGAGGTTTCGGGAGGGTGGAGTGGGGGAAGTTCTTGATGCGTTGTACAAAAAGTCGGGTTCTTTTCGAGTTGCCAAACGAGTGAGCAGATCAGAATGAAGAGGCCTCTTCAAACTGAATGACAGTGATGGTCTCGGGAAGGACGGCCAGTCTCAGTGCGGTCTGAGTCTACTCGAGACAGAACCGAGAAGTGTAATTGCCCAACTGGAATGTTGAGGCGAGCGAAGTAAAGGTGAGGAGGGTCAAGTTGGGTGAGTGTATGTGAGCCCAAGAGAATGGGCACTGGCTGGTGATGTCAAAAAAAAAGCTGGTGGCAGGAAACCCAAGCCAGGCTGGAAGCTGGAAAAATGGGGGGGGTTGGTGCTCGTTAGGAGCTGTAGTGACCGCCCGCCAGACCAAGGTCCAGACAAGCTGAGAGATCCTCGAGAAACGAGCCACTAGTAAGAGAGAATCTCCAGCTGCAAGCACTTCGCACAAAACGCACGCGCACGCGATACGTAAAATAACCAGCGCGAAATGAACAGTATTTGACTGAGGTAGCCAGTTACTTTATGCGGTGGAATTTATAGAAACGACGCGAGTTTGCGCACAATCGCATTTGTGCGACGAAGCCCACGCAAGGAACAAAAAAGGTTGTTTGGAGGTTTGCGCGCGCGTGGCCGAGCAGCAAATCAGCAGCTCGTTTAGTTTAATCGAATGTTCTAATTGAGGCCGTTTGAAAGGGCTTTTTTCGTCCAGCGAATCTGTTTGCAGCTCAAAAATTAGTAATTGTCGCGCAATGGCTTGAACGTTGTCGCGCAGCCGTCTTGCGCAGCTCGGAGCCCGTACAAGCAAGCAGTGCTGCAAATGCAGAAGTAAATCGAGCGGCTGGGAAGGACGGAGCAAGGGGAGCACAAGAGCAACATACTCCTCGTTTTGGGCCAACGGCGTCTTTCCGGAGAGGTTCTTTATTCACGCATGAGTTGAGGCATCACCATCGTGTGAGAATGGTTCTTCTTTAGGGGTGATGATGAGAAGAAGAGGCGAAGGTAAAGTGCAAGTTGGAAGGGGCAGAAGAAGGTGCGCGCACTGACGTAGGGGCCTACCTGCTAACTAAGGTAAGGAAGTTGCGCAGTCAAAACTGCGACGAGGTCTCCTCCCTCAAACCATAGAACTGGCAATGGCAATGGCACTGCCCGCCAGAATTGATGACTGAATGTAATTAGTTAGTATCCGTAGTTGCGCCAGGTTTCCTTGGTTTGTTGGCGAACAAAGAGCGATAAAAACTCTGCTAATGCAACTAATAATTATTAATGCCACTATTCTTTGAGGCTTGACTGGGATCGAGGGTCATCATATTGTACTAGCATTAGCTGGCGAGAGTTCATCCAGACGGCGACAGATATGTTAATGCTTAAAACGTCACTCTTTAGATTATCATTGAACGAGCAATTCGACCCGAGTGACTTTGCCTTTCATTGATTCATGTCCTTGACCTTATAAAGTACGGTACGTAACTTAGTATGCGTTAGACTCTAAGGTACCTTAGGCAACTTAACACACCCTCGAACAACGTAGGGCACTGGGGACCATATCTGATTCTAGGGTAAATCCATCCGATAACTGCCCAAGAGTAGGTAGGACAATGACAAAGAGCTAGAGGCTTGGATATCAGTCAATTACTTCATAGCCATATTCTATTGAGTCTTATGTATTGTTTCGGAGACTGGCGTTTGACCTGTTTACTCTCTCATCCCGTTGACTTCCCACATTCACCTCATCTTATCCCATCTTGCCAAGTCCTGGCATTGTTACCACACGTGGTTACATTGGGCAACAAGGCTCAAACCATCTCTATCAAAACCCGATAAGCTCAGTCGGACTAAGATTGATCTGACTGCCCAAGACAGTTGTCGTTTTTTCCAAGTATTGCCTTTATCATTGACTTCCCCGAGCCTTTGCATGGCAGCACGTCTCTACCGAGTTATCTAAGAGCTTTGAGTCACCGACTGACTCCAGCGTAGGAAGAAGCGCATGGCCATGGTCTGGATTATTGACCTTCTCAATCGTACTGACCGCTCTTGACATACAGGGTTCGAGGTGGAATCAGAGCTGCGGCGTACGAGAACTCAATATTACAGTGCCAGGGAATCTTGGGCACAAAACTGACAGGACAAGGCGGGCTGCACCATTGGCCATCGGCCCTCGAGCTAGCTGGAACTTTAGGGCTCATCTTGTTACTGTAAGTGAGAATTGTCGTCCGTTAGCGGGAGCCGGATCTTGATCCCGCCTCCAGCCCCCCCTGGTTTTGACCCATGCTTTCCGCACCGAGCAGCTGGTTTGCTTGCAAAATGGGAAGTGGAAAACGGGGCCGAGTGTAACGCTGCGTCATGGCC
Organism: Fusarium musae; assembly: GCF_019915245.1. Classification (NCBI taxonomy): domain Eukaryota; kingdom Fungi; phylum Ascomycota; class Sordariomycetes; order Hypocreales; family Nectriaceae; genus Fusarium; species Fusarium musae. The sequence goes on along the minus strand of NC_058392.1, from coordinate 2,469,074 downwards.
TTAGTTAGGCGGAACAACGGTTGACTGCCACGTTTCCTACAGCTGCATGCCGTGAGTTATTCTGTTTCGAGCCCTTCTACCGACTTTAGGCTTTAGTGCTGAGAAGCCCCAACGTTGAGTGTCTGAGCATATGATGTGAAGGTCGGTGAGGGATGAATTGATTCCTCCTCAAGGACAGCGCAAATCTCATACCATCATGCTCATGAGCCAGTCTATTCCAGATCTGGTCTGGAGGAGCGGGAGTTCACGGCACGCCCCGTTTTACGGGGTCTTCAGTCTCCAATCAGAGTCTTGTTCCTCGTTTTCCTAGTTCGGTTTCGTGCTGAAGCTGAAGCGGAGCAGTTGGAGGCCCTGAGTTCTGTGGTTGGCGTCTGTAATTGAGAAAAAAGCATCGAAATCTCGCGGTTTGGATCATATTCAAGACAATACCAGGCACTTCCGGAGCTATTGTTCCCTACCTATACAGGATCCCTCACCCAATAAAGTACTTGTGGATATTCTCACAGGCTGTTGGGAAACATTGGGCTATTCCCCCCTTCTCTCTCCTGCATCCTGCATGTTGCATCTTCGTGTAACACCAGAAGCGTCGCCCAAACGTCCACAAAATGACAAAGGCGAATCGAGCTGTTGGTGAGAGGCGCACCGAGCAAGCACTTCCTATCCTCTCCCTTCAGTTGGCGTTGGAGTTTATCGAGTGCGTATGAGACAGCCGATGAGTGAAACATGAATGATCACATTCGCTGAGCCGAAACTGCTCTTCTGTAGGGTAAATGTTGGGCAAAGGTGCAGCATTGTCTGAGTACTTCGATTCTCGAATCGGTGGATGGAAATGGGGCGGCTCATACCCGCATAGCCGGCTATGCGATTAGTATTATATGCTTATTGTATAGCTAGCTATGCAGATAAGGCTATATAACCTTCTTCCTTAATTATATATAGCTAGTAAACTATTAGTTAATCTATCTTCTTATTATATTTATATTACTAATAAAGTAATTATTAACTTTCTATTTTATAATTAAACTTTCTTTATATAATATTTACTTAATTAAATAATATTAAGTCTTTAGTCCTTACTATTATAATTAAATTAGTAAAATAGTAACTTAATAATATTCTTTCTTTAAAAATAATATATCTATTATAAGAAGCCCTTTTTAAAGATATTAATAAGTAAGTAAAGGCTTAAAAGTATATTTTTATAATAAGGTATTTAATTTATATAGCTAATAGAAAAGTATATATTTACTTTAGCTATAACTATAATAAAGGTAAATATATATTAATTCTTAATTTTAAAAGGAAAAGAAAGTATATTACTTAATATATAAAGTATAAGGTCTTTATAATAAGAAAAAAAAGCCTTTATAGAAGTAAATAAAGTCTTTAATATTACTTTAATAACTATTACTTTTATTATAATTATAAACTTATAATTAAAAGTAATATTATATATATAACTTACTAAAAGCTTTATAATAAAAATGCCTTTATAGTTAAAAAGCTTACTTTTACTAGTATTAAATAATAGTAAATTAAGACTTACTTACTATAAAATTTAAATATATTATTTATTAACTTAGACTTTATAAATTATATCTTTTAAGTAAAATAAGACTTTACTAATAAGTAGAATTATATAATTACTTTACTTTAATATTTTAATTTAAAAAGCTTTTAAAGTTATTACTTTATTAAAAAGGACTTTTAATTATAATTAGTTATATTTATTTATTAAGACTTAGTCTAGTTTACTAAATTATATCTTAAGGTTTTTATAGTTAATTATCCTAAGTATTCATTAGCTGTATTTACCCTTAATTTATGTTCCTCATACTGCTCTGCGTTGCCTTATGACCTAATCTAATCTATTACTAACCTACTAAGCCAGCTTTAGCCTGCTAATATTTACAGTTTTTCCCTTAATGCTAAAACCTTTATTTTACAATTTACCTTTTTATCTCTCTTTTCCCCTTTACTTCCTTTCCTTTACCTTACGATAGCCCTCGATTCCTGCGATATAATATTTACACTGTTAATTCGACTACTTTAACCATGTATTTTAACTCTATAAACTATGCCTAGTATTAGCCGTTGCTACTGCCTGATCTGATGGCTGTAATAAAGGCCTATTACTCTATTAATAGGTCCTGATCCTGCCTTAAGCGATTAGCTAGGTTTTCTAAGGCTTTTAATTTATTTATGATAGTTAGTATAATAGATACATTTTATATATCTAGGAGCCTTATAGTGTAATTAAAGATTGCAAGATTAACTTGCTATATTAGTATTAATTTGTTAATGTGTAGCAGGTCTTTACTTATAATATTTAGATGCTAAAGGAAGGTATATAAATTAGGGATATTATTAATATTAAGATCGTTGATATTAGTTAGATTACTGTTTATATAAGTATTAACTGCCATAATGGGATAGTTATGGCTGTTGATGCTAATTGTGTAGTGTGGTATTTTTAGATAGTTTTTATAGTTTCTAGCTTATTTGGAATTAGGCCTTTAGGGTTGGAGCCTTGGTGTTAATTACCTTAACTGGGTGATAATAGAGAAGGCCTTTAGCCTGCTAAGGCTGGGGAAAACATCTTTTTATGCTTGTAGATTAAGGCCACTTATTTAGTTAGATTATAAGGTTAAAGGCAGTGCTATATAACCTTAAGACTTACTTTTAAAGTTATTGTGTTTTTTAGCGTTATATATAATGCCTTATATATGATATACTGAAAAATAAGTATTATATTATGTTATTCTTATTATAAGACCTTATTGGCTATACCTTGCGTATTGCTGCAGAGATATTTTATCTTTTTAATATATAAGTAAATAAATTAAGTAAAAAGATTATATATTTCTTTTTAATTAGATTATAACTTTAATATAATAAATAATATTAATATAGTAAGAGATTTAAATTAATATATATTTTATTAAATATATATAAAAAAGTAACTTTAAATATTTTTAATTCCTTTTACTATTTACTTTATTAAGTTTATATAATATACCTTTATAGACTAATTAAATTAATATATATATTATTTTACTAAGCTACTTATAAAGTTAAAGTATATATAGTTATTTTAACTATAAATATAGGCTATATTATAGTAAGGATTAAAGGCTTTACTTAATATATTATATCTTATTATTATAATATTTAAACTATTTAATATTATATATATAACTTACTAAAAGCTTTATAATAAAAATGCCTTTATAGTTAAAAAGCTTACTTTTACTAGTATTAAATAATAGTAAATTAAGACTTACTTACTATAAAATTTAAATATATTATTTATTAACTTAGACTTTATAAATTATATCTTTTAAGTAAAATAAGACTTTACTAATAAGTAGAATTATATAATTACTTTACTTTAATATTTTAATTTAAAAAGCTTTTAAAGTTATTACTTTATTAAAAAGGACTTTTAATTATAATTAGTTATATTTATTTATTAAGACTTAGTCTAGTTTACTAAATTATATCTTAAGGTTTTTATAGTTAATTATCCTAAGTATTCATTAGCTGTATTTACCCTTAATTTATGTTCCTCATACTGCTCTGCGTTGCCTTATGACCTAATCTAATCTATTACTAACCTACTAAGCCAGCTTTAGCCTGCTAATATTTACAGTTTTTCCCTTAATGCTAAAACCTTTATTTTACAATTTACCTTTTTATCTCTCTTTTCCCCTTTACTTCCTTTCCTTTACCTTACGATAGCCCTCGATTCCTGCGATATAATATTTACACTGTTAATTCGACTACTTTAACCATGTATTTTAACTCTATAAACTATGCCTAGTATTAGCCGTTGCTACTGCCTGATCTGATGGCTGTAATAAAGGCCTATTACTCTATTAATAGGTCCTGATCCTGCCTTAAGCGATTAGCTAGGTTTTCTAAGGCTTTTAATTTATTTATGATAGTTAGTATAATAGATACATTTTATATATCTAGGAGCCTTATAGTGTAATTAAAGATTGCAAGATTAACTTGCTATATTAGTATTAATTTGTTAATGTGTAGCAGGTCTTTACTTATAATATTTAGATGCTAAAGGAAGGTATATAAATTAGGGATATTATTAATATTAAGATCGTTGATATTAGTTAGATTACTGTTTATATAAGTATTAACTGCCATAATGGGATAGTTATGGCTGTTGATGCTAATTGTGTAGTGTGGTATTTTTAGATAGTTTTTATAGTTTCTAGCTTATTTGGAATTAGGCCTTTAGGGTTGGAGCCTTGGTGTTAATTACCTTAACTGGGTGATAATAGAGAAGGCCTTTAGCCTGCTAAGGCTGGGGAAAACATCTTTTTATGCTTGTAGATTAAGGCCACTTATTTAGTTAGATTATAAGGTTAAAGGCAGTGCTATATAACCTTAAGACTTACTTTTAAAGTTATTGTGTTTTTTAGCGTTATATATAATGCCTTATATATGATATACTGAAAAATAAGTATTATATTATGTTATTCTTATTATAAGACCTTATTGGCTATACCTTGCGTATTGCTGCAGAGATATTTTATCTTTTTAATATATAAGTAAATAAATTAAGTAAAAAGATTATATATTTCTTTTTAATTAGATTATAACTTTAATATAATAAATAATATTAATATAGTAAGAGATTTAAATTAATATATATTTTATTAAATATATATAAAAAAGTAACTTTAAATATTTTTAATTCCTTTTACTATTTACTTTATTAAGTTTATATAATATACCTTTATAGACTAATTAAATTAATATATATATTATTTTACTAAGCTACTTATAAAGTTAAAGTATATATAGTTATTTTAACTATAAATATAGGCTATATTATAGTAAGGATTAAAGGCTTTACTTAATATATTATATCTTATTATTATAATATTTAAACTATTTAAAAAGATATAATATTAAGAATTAGTTAAGCTAACTATTAATTAACTATATTATAAAGCTAGCTAATATATTAATTTCTATTAATAATATACCTATAGTTTACTAATACTATAACTATTAAAGCCTTAATAAGAATAAAGCTAGTATTATATATTATATATAGCTAAGCTAGTATTAAAAAACTAATATTTATATTAGCTTTTAAAGGAGTATATTAAGCTATTTAATTATTAATATTAAATATATTTTATACTAACTATACTATTTTTAGATTTTCTTAGCTATAAAAAATAAGTTAAAGGATAAGTAAAAAAAAACCTACTACTTTATATATTTTATTACTATTCTTTAAGTAAAAAGGAAAGTTATTTATAATTATAGTAAGCTATAAAATAAACTAGTTATTTTAATTTAAAGGAATAAGGCAGGGGATAGTTTAAGTATTATCTTTAAAAATCTTAAAATTATTATTATTAAGAGCTATTATTAAAGAGATAGAGATATTATAAGCTAAAATATTTATTAAATTACTTAATATTTTAAAAAAAGATATTATATTAAAAAAAGAGAAAAAAGATTTTATTTTTTAATTTATATACTTATTTACTAATTAATTTACTATTATATTAAATACTTACTATATAAATTAAAAGTAATAAAAGATTTATTTTTATAGTATTATTAAAGGAATAATAATAGATATCTTATATATAATACTTTCTTTAATTAATTTAAGTTATAGAAAAAAGATTATATATTATTAAGTTAATTATATTATAATTAAGGTAAAGAGAGCTTTTATATCTTAGTATTAGTAATCTCTTTAATATAATAAGGCTTTCTTTTTATTATTAATATTATAAATAGATAATTATTTTTATATAATACTATAAGTTAAAAGGTAATATTATTTTTATATTATTTATAGTAATTAAAGGCTAGATAGTAGATTAATAATATAAAATATAAAAAGATAAGTAGTTATAAAGATAAAAAATACTTCTAAATAGCTATTTTAATTATAAATAGTATTATTATTAAATAGTAGCTATATATTTAATCTAAAGTTAGAGATTTAGCCTTATCTATATAGCCAGCTGTGTAATAAGCACGTGACACTAATCGCACAGCCGGCTGTGCGGGTATGAGCCGCCTGGAAATGGAGGTGGCTTAGTCAATTCGGTAGGTAACCATGTCTCGCCCAGAGTGCGCCTTTGGATGTTTTGTGGCATCGGATACTGTGTTGGAATGAAACTAGAGATGGTGTGGACTGATACCCTATAGTGTTGCGAGTATCCTCTAGTATGAGGATCACGAGAAAAGGGCATCACGGACCTCATCAGGCTTCATCTCGATCAAGGAGACAATTTCGTACTGCGAGATATGGAAAAGAGTCACAAGTTTAATGAGCCCACCGGTTCCTTTATAATAAGTTTAAAATCTCGCAGAGCTAAAAGTGTCTTGAGAGATCGAGCGATCGAGTAGAATATCATGATGGTTGCAACCAGGAACATTGGTTTGGAGTATCCCTACCTTCAAAAACCAGTTCTCTAGATATGAGTCTTGCTTCTACATACAGCATATTTACCATCGCGGTCCTCTCACTGGACGCCTCAAAAGTTGATCGAGATTTTTTGGTTGCTTCTCAGACAGAGAGACGGCTCATCTCGAATGTTGTCGAGTAACAAGTCGGCCATGAGAGAGCCAGGGGAAATAGGCTCTCATCTGATGTGATGGGAATAACATCTGGTTGGCTTGCTATACGAAATGTGTCAGTGAGCTCTCAGCCCTAAGCACGCTCCATCAAGGGCCAGTCGGGACCGCGGTTATCGAATCCAATGTGCGAAGACTGCAAGAAGCCACCGTATACAATTCAGATGCGCAGACAGTTCGGATGAATGATCATGCAGCCAGAAAAGATCACCACTCGGGTTGTCCCTCTAGTAAATCTCTGCTTAGACAGATCTTTCATAGCTCAAGGACATGCACCTCATCTGCAACTAAGATGCAAGATGCAGGCACACTTTGCACTCTGCATTTCAGCTGCTGAACGATCGGAAAATCATTGATCTGGCACTTTCTCGATCGCAACTATGTGACACGTACAAGACGTGCATGAAAGCCACGAGATAGCTATCTTCTCAACACCATCACCATTCCTGCGCTCGACGAAACATCAGATTTTGGACGTCACGACCGATAGGGGAGAGCAGAAACACAGTCAGATCGTCGATCTAAGATCGAGAGGAAAGGCTTATGCATGAGCAATTTGGGTGCTATAAGCCCTTGCGGTAGCGAGGCTGGTGGCCTGACGCAAGACCATTCTAAGACATGCATCGCGCGAACTGGCCAGAGAAGGGGGCTGCAAAGGCTCAGAAACTGTCACTATCGTGTCATGCAGGTTAGTTCTGATGCTAGAGTAAGGGGTTCGACTCAACAACTTTGTACATTTTGAAGGATGAAGCTCATCTTTTGACGGGAAAGGTTTTCTTTATGCGGGAGAAAGGGTCCAAGGTGACATCGAGGGAGATGTAGTGAGTAGATGAGGGAGTTTGGTCAGGAGAGGGAGAAGAACTAACTTAGTACCTTACCTAGTAAGTAGAGATATGGTACAGGATATACTCGATAAGAATATTTCAGGGTCACAAATACAGATGCTGGAAAAGAAAAAGCAATATGTATCCGTTGGCTCTACCTGTTGTTGAGTTGAACTCTGCCTAGATCGCCACACTGTGATCAATTAAAATTAAATTGCTTCGTTCTTCATCTCTGAGTTTGCAAACAACTTACTAGGTAGTTAGTACCTCTGCAGTAGGTTAGTGAAGCTTTTCCTCTCTTTTCTCCGTGGGCTTGGTTCCTGGAGATGGTGGGGACCCTGCGTCTACGATGCAGTACATACGGTACCCTAGCTCAAGAGATGTGCAAGCTTATGCAGGGTACAGCTGCCGATACACCATCAAGCCAGGGATAAAAAGTTGTTCAGTGCATTATTTCCTACACATCACTTTTCCAGTCATCGGCAGCTGTTCTGATTGGCAAATAGTGAGGCAGGGAGATATCTAGCTCATGATAGTATACATAATAATGGACTAAGGGAACTAACAGTCGCTTACGTGCCTCCTTTGAGCCAAGCTGAAGTTTACTGAGGACTGCCCCTACGAGCGCTAACAAGTGACCCTTCCTCAGCTTTCTCTTCCACTTGTGAATTCTTCGCCACTGAATCCTCAGCTCAGTCTTCATCATCACAGCCTCTATCCCCTGGGACATTCTCAACTCTGAACCGAGCGGAGTCGCCGGTCAATGAATGCAGACGTGATAGAGCATTTTTTCATATCCCACAAAAAGACTGCGTTGCTATGGATCAAAGATCCACAATCTCAGCTCAAGTAACACTTATCCGATGTTGTTCTGAGCTATCGGAGACAAGTGTCTCACGACTCCACTCAGTCAGAGACTGCGCAGTTCTCTGAGTCCCATCTTCTGGATACCTACCTACCTATCCAAGCAGGGAGAATCCCTCGAGACCTCGACACTGAACCCTCGGCTCAGGCCGTGCCTGTGTCAGTCACTTTCGTCGCGATTCGCGTTCTGTCTGCTCCAGCTGGTCCAGGTCTCGCTGGTCTCCATATTGAATGCCTTATCCTGAGTCTCGTATGTCGAGATGCTTCAGTTGAGTAGAGCGCTCAGACGCGTCTTATACTGAGCGTGCCAACACACACTGCCATCATTTTTCTCATGATGCTTTTGAAACCATACAATAACCGCTATACCGAGTGTGAGTTACAAGTCTCGGCCACACTGCGGTATTCAATGCGAACAAAGGGCTCAACTGCTGTTTAAAGACACGGGCCAAACATAGCTCTCAGCATCGGCCTTGTTCGCCGATCGTGGGCAGAGTCTGACATTCCCCATGGACCAAACCTCACGAGCTCCTGCGTGTCTCGACCTAGTACTAAGGACCCGATTCCTTGGAAACCTGCCGTCTCGCTTAAGGGATGATCACAACGCGTGTTGAACGGACACACTAATTATTCTGGTCCCGAGTAAACAACTCAGAATCAAGGAATTAAGCTTGTTGAAGCCGTCTGGATGCGACTTCATCATACCATTGCTGCTCAGAAGACCTTTGTTGCTTACATGAACGAGTCAAGCATACTGTGCTTTGTTTGTGTCTTCTCGTCCAGCTTTCCTTTGTTTATTGTCGATTGGTCTATTTTGGTACCTACCAGCAATTGACTGCTTTTTTCTGTGTCGTCGGATCTAAATCTCCTATCCGAATCAATATCTCACATTGCTTCTTTACACAAGATGCACTCTGGTCATCCGCCAACAGGCTACTGCACTTCAGATGCAGAAAAGAAAAGAGAATCATGCATCCGCAGCAGACCTGTAATACTGTGCTGTATGTACGGATACTGCAAGTCTGAGAGTGCAGAAAAATGACAGTCAAAAAGTGTGACGCAAGGGATCAATCGCGCGTCTGCATACCAAACAAACCCCCGAGGCCCGAGCCCGAACTAGAGCAAGCCCATGTTCCTGTCAAAGCCCTTGGGAAGATGCAAGTGTTCGGAATGCTCTTGGGGTTGTCTGAAAAGAGGGATGGCTTCATGGCTAGAGCTAGACTGGGAAGCCCCTCTACCCAGGAATGCCCCTCCAGGTCAAGGGCGTCTGCTTGATCAACAGAGACACATGCAATGCAACGCTCAAAGTGGGTGTCCTGGACCCACGCTATGTTTCAACTTCCTTTGACAGCTTCTCTCTGCTTTCATATCTATTTGTATATCATGCCGTCTGCATCCCTGGTTTATTCATTTCGATATCAATATTATTGCAAGTTAATTTCATGCTTCAGACTTCACGATCCACCATGGAGCCTTCTAGCAGATTGGCCGACCTCAAGCTCGTCTCAAAGTATTACCCTGTCACCAACTACTCGTATCCCCAACAGCCGGAACGCCCAACGCACTATCGAAGTCGCTTCTCTGACGACAGAGCCTCATTGGGCTCCGAGGGATCCTCGCCCAGTCTGATTGACGACCGAACAGACTCGGAGGTTTCTCTGGACGACGACTACCAGTATCACGCTCATGCTACAGAGCTTTGGGATAGCTTCTGGCTTCCTAGCAAGAGCAACAACCACGAGGCACACCCAAAAAAGCAGTATCCAGCTTTGATTCCATCTCCTCACCCACAAACCCAACTACATATTCAGCAAAAGCCGCAGATCCAGCAGATGCCACAACAGAAGCAGCCTGAGCAGCGCCGTCTCAACCCATGGCCTCTCCCCAAGAGTGCTCAGAACCAAGGCCGAAAGCCAAGTGCAGCTTACTCCCCCTTCCCAAAGCCTCTCCCACTTCCACCTCGAGATGCACCAATGACCCCATCTTGGCAATGCTCTCGAGATGTGAGGCAGAAGCCTCAACGTCCTCCTCGTCCCCACGAAGAGGTTTACGTCTTCCGCTCCCTCCAGAACTCACCACTTGCTGCCCGCTTTGCCTTCTCTCAAGACTCACCCCGACCTACTACACCAAAGGACAGACGTCCCACGACATCTCAAGAGATACGAGCCCCAACACCCTCAAAGATCATTTCACACTCTGAAACCGCCTTACGCCATTCTGCGGGACATGTTTGTGTACCCAAAACCCAGCCACCCGCTTCTGTGATGCGCTCAAAGAAGTCTCTCCCTTGCATGCGTCCTCTTCCGCCAACTCCACAACCGGAGACGGAAGAGAAACCGGAGGCTGAGCCCCACTCAGTCTTTGAATACGATGACTCTGATACCGAGTCTGGCAGCCGCTCATTCTGGTTTCATCGTCGGTCCGGAAGTGACCAACGAAAGACAGGCCAGCGAACTGCACCCTCATCGCCTCGCAAGAGACAAAACGATGTCATAGGGCGTATGCTAGGACGACGCAGTCGAGGCTGATGATCATATCACTTTTCTTTTTCTTCAGCTTGCTTTTGCTTTTTCTTCTTCTTACGACCACCTTCTTTTCACGTACATGATGATACCAACTACGATGTCTCTACGACCTATGACAACTTTACACTCATTTATGACTCAAGTGGACAACTCCACTACACGCATCGACGTTGCCAGACGCGACATGACTATAACGACCTTTCTTTTCTCTTTCTTTTTTTTCTCTTTCTTATTTTATTCTCTTCCTTTTACGGATGAATGCCGAGAGAACCAGCACGGAGTTCCGGAAAACCCCCAATCGAGGGGTGGGCGAGTGGCACGTGGACCACCAGTCGTTATTCATTATTTCCTTTGTTATACTGGGTTCGGCTCTTGGGGCCAGACACATTCGCCTGAATACAAGATTCAGAGCAGGCGCAAGAAAAAGGTGGCTGGGTCTTTGACTGACGAACAAAGGTGTGGGTATACTCAAACCAACGGGATATGAGTTCTCATGAAAGAACATTCCTGATTTGAGACCAGAAAGACGAAAAGAGGACAAGGCTATGGGGAGTTCGTTATGATAGCAATTCTTTTATACAGGATTAAACAACCAACGGTTATTGCCGAATGAAAATAGCTTGATGATGACGTCCACATACTACCTGACTTATTCTCAGACATATAATCATGTGCTTCGCTTTGGTGCTGTGAATGCCTTCATGTGGTTGGTGATGTCTCACCCAACCACACAGACATTTGTTGCCCATGACAATTATCACATACGCATTGAAACCATGTCATGATACTTATAGCAGCTGAAAATCGACAATAATGGAGCCTGGAGACCCAGTTATTGTCTCCTCTTCTTGGGTATTCATCCGTTCTAAAGTTCCCCAGCCAAGCACACAACACAAGCAGTCTAAGAGCAACTGAGACATTACTTTTTCTCCAAGCTGTGACGAATTCCTCAAGGCTCCCCAGCAACATGATACATTCCAATACTTCCATTCCATTCGTCCCAAGCTATCCCTCTCTTCAACGTACATAAACAAGCCAACCTTTAACGTGTGAACATCAACCAAGTATTTATCCTTTTCCAAAACGCCCAAACAATGCAGCCATAACATGCGAGTAAAACCCAATACACGCTTCGAGTACACCAAAACAATCAAAACTACACGCGTATCGCAACACAATCAAATCATGACTGGGTCCGTATCATGAGCCCATTCGACCTCATTAACCCCCTTTAGACATTACAACATCAAGTCGTGCTTATGAGCATCATTATCAGGTAGATCTATGAGATCTCATTCTTTTTTCGGTAAATCGTTTCATAGGGCGGATGCTGTCGTAGCGCTCGTCCCGGGAACTGCCAAAGTACCACATTGACTGCTCACGGGGATCAGAGCGATCAAGACCCAGGCGGGCCTTGAGGTCTGTGGTGTCCTTGACGGCTAAGAAAGCAGGGTCTGAAAGAGTCTCCCGAGCCGCAGTGAGAGAAATGATCTCAGCAAGATTGTCGACAGAATGAGGGATGCGGAGGGCCCGGCGACCGGGCAGCATTAGAGAGAGGCAGCCGAGGTAGAGGAAGAGGAAGGCGAGGAGAACGCCAAAGACGGGCATGTTGGGGAACATCTTGACCTGGCCACGGAAGTTGGTCAGGGCCATGAAGAGACCACCTGCGAGGATGGGGATGAAGATGAAGATTGTGGCCATGAAAGAGATCACAGCAACACGCCAGTGGCCATTACGGAGAGCCTTCCATGTACACTGGAAGGGGTAGCAAGCAGCGTAATCGGCGAGGATGGACTTGGACGCAATCTCACCAGAAGACTTGGACATATCTGCCCAAGGCTGGTGGACACGGAGAGCGTTGTCGAGGCTTTGGAAAAGTAAGAACATAATCATGCCCACCAGAGAGGGGATAAATGCGTAGAGGAAGTTGGCCGCAGAGAAAGCTCCGCTCCCAGGTCGGGCAGGGACCTGAGGGAAGTATCCCTGGTCCAGGCGAGTCTGAGGCAAGAAGGAGACAATAACAATTGCGAGGATCAAGAGGGTCATCAAGATGACTGAGCCCAGCATCACGGAAGTTCGCAAGGCGATAGGGGTGTATTTGCAGTGGCGAACTTCAGCCTCAATGTCATCGAGAGAAGACGCAGGCGAGATTTCGGGCTTCTTGAGGACGAGGTCGTAGGTTCTGTAATCAGGGTGACCACCGTCACCAACGGAGCCGATGCCGTACCACACGCCACCTTGTTGACCATCCAGCTGCCAGTATCCGAGTCGGTCAAGAGCACGTTGGCGAAGTTGGTCCTGTTGTACAGCGCAGCTCTGAATAACCTCCGGGGTGTTGTAGCTACTGGTAGTGTTGCTCTGACTTAAAAGGGGAAGAAGATGTCCCACAGATCGAACATCCCACAAAAGCCCCGTCCATCGGTTGCGCCAGAACATCATCAACGCGATGGTGGCTGCCAACAACAAGACATAGAGCGCGACAAGTGTCCAAGCAATACCCTGAACTGCAGCCCATACCCAACCCTGGTCCCTGAAGATGCATGAGAAGGCAGTGCTCATTAGAGGGATCGTGAAATTGGCAAGCCATGTGCACACGCTGAAGCACTGGAATTGCCAGGGTCCTGTGAACGAGGGAATGAGAAATGTCATAGGACGCAATCGTCGGAAGAGTGCGAGATATCGTTCTCGGGGTTCAGCATCAGCCATGGCAGTGAATGGTACAGTTCGCATTGAAGCAGTGACGATGGATTGGGCGTAGATTAAGATGACTCCTGCGAAGATTTGAGGCAAGATTCTGAATAAAAAGTATTGACCGCTGTAGATACTTCCAGGATACGGAGTGAAACCGCCATCCTTTTGCGAGTAGACAGCACAGAAGATGAGAGCGGCTATCATGAGTAAACACAACAAGGCAAAGATGCACATAAAGACTGGTCGAAGGATGGCGGGCTTGAAGACGAGAGGAGGATGCGCTTGGTCAAGGGGGATGGATCGAGGGCGAGCCTTTTCCTTCTGAGCAAACTGGTCAGGCTCAGAGTGATCCGAAGGAGTGGGTGACCGAGGAACGGCTGGTACATTGTGATGAGCAGCGGGCTCGTTGTGATGACGAGCATTTGGCGCAGGGTGCACGGAGGTATCGGGCATCTCGTGGCGAGGAGCTTGCGTCTCGATCGGTTCTGGTAAACGATCTTCAACGTAAGCGGGCTCCGGTTGTGTCAATTGAGGGTACCTCCCCGCCATGTCCTCATCGGCGTACCGTCTTGGTTGTGGGTAGTCCTCCTCGTAGTCATTGGAAGATCCGGAGGGGAAATGCGCAGCAGAAGGACCGCCGTGATTTCTCGTGAGAGCCTCGAGAGCGTACTGAATATATGGTGTATCGTCAACGCCGGGAGTGACCTTGCCAGCGGCTATTGTCAACTCGTCTTTGATACTCGCCATGCGAGCTGCGTTCTCAGCGGCGAACATGGCCAACTGAGCCTCGTCGAATCGAACGGACCCAGGTGTAGGAGCCGTAGGAGCTGGAGGTGCAGTTGGAGCAGCTGGAGGAGCAACGGGTGGTGCAGTGTGATGCGTCTGCGTCGGTGGTGTAGGTGCCGCAAACCCTCCGGGAAGATCAGAACCGAATAATCGTTCAGGGCCGTAGATCTCAGCTGTCGAGGCTGTGACCTTTGATGGTGGCAGAGAAGGAGGTGACGGAGCAAAGAACAGAGCACCAGGCGGTGATGCTGAAGGATTGGTAGAGTTTCGTCCTACACGCTGTCTAAGATCATAATATGGGTGAAGAATTGGTTGAGATGATTGATCGTCGTCGTCAATTGAATGTTGACCAGGAGTCTGCCTCTTTGGTGGACCTTGACCTGTGATGGTAGGCTCGTCAGCGACACTGACAGACGAAGCCAGTTAAGTGCCAAGTGTGTGTGTGTGTGAGTGTGAGTGGTATTGGTGTAGATGTATGTAAGTGTAGTGAGTGTAGGTGTATAGCAATGTAGTGCAATGTAATGTAATGTGTGTATGTGTGTGTATCTGTAAAAAGAGGGTGTGATAGTGTCACGTACGAGGTGCTTCCACAAAGTCGAAGTTGAGGTTTTGGAAGTTCATTCTTGTTCTGGTTTCTTTTCTGGGCGAGATCAAGAGCAACAGGCTGAGAGAGGGTGTAAAACCTGGAATGCAGACCGACTTCTTCCCACTCCACACACTCACATACAACACACAAGCTCGTTTTTGACCAATTGATATCACAAAACAAGATACGAGAAGAAGGACAGCAAGTGCATGCTGCAAGCTAAGAGAGAAGAATGAGATATGGTTGGACTATGAGGGTTCTTTGCGCGAGGTTGGGTTCCTTGGAGAGGCTGGTAATACTAGACTAGACGAGTAGCGATGCCATTCCCAGCCTCTTTTTGCTCCACCAAACAAGGATTGGGTGTCTGAGACAGGGATCGAGGGAGGAGGGGTGATACTTACCAAAGGAAGAGGATAAAAAGTCGGATACGGATTCACACAGACCTGGAAAAAAGAGAATGTTGAAAAGGACTTGATTCGAGACAAGATGTGCTTTTGTACTCGAAGAGAGAGTGGGAAACCACTAATGTTGGGCACACAAGAATTGGCCCTCGTGTTCTCACCTCAGGCGATAATGCAGCTGAACTGCTGTGTTGTCACAGCGCTTTTCGTTGGACAACACACTGAACAAAGTGCAGCTAAGCCTATAGAAGTATAGCTCGCACGGCCCGTCGGGAACTTGCTATGACGGTGTGAGATGGTCCATCCTCAATTGAGTTAAATGGGTTGCATGTGAAGTCGATAAGTGAATGTTGTTTAAAGGCTATGAACACGAGCTATTCTTAACGAGTTCCAATTGACTTGGGCTACTCCGTATTGAGCAACCACATTTAATTGCCTGAAAGAACCGATCAGCTATGGTGACATGATGTTTGTGCCGCCTATCACGATGGACAGGGGTCTGAGACATGACCAACCACCTCAAAAGTTATCTGGGTCAATCAGCTTGACATCTATCCGCAATAAACCAGCTTCTGCTAGAACTCAGATTACCCGCCTCTTTATCCTTAAACTCATATCAATCGTTTCAGGTGCATTGTGTTGCTGAAATTGGTCTCATCTAACTTTATTCTTTGGTGGTGGTGATGATGAGATCCTATAATCAGAGGAGATGCGTGTAACACAAACAATGCTCAACTTTGGTTATGCTGGGTGACTTGAGATGAAGGGAGTACTTGGAGACCTTGACCCCATGAATGAGACAACTCAGAGTGATTAATCATAATCGTCACTGATGTTAAACCCTTCAATGGCACAAGAGCAAGCTGAGCTCTTGGCTCATACAGCTGAAGCTCAAACTCCACCACCTTCAAGGGCTTGAGCCGCATTTCCTGCCTCCTCATGCAAGGCACATGCAACATTGACAGCCATGATTAATTAATAGACTGGGATCACTTCTTTCCCTCCATCCTTGGCATGTCTGTCTCGCTCTCTAAGAGGCTGGTATCGGAAGGGCTGAGCCTTGGATGTTTGTACTCTGCGTCATGGTGACCAAGCCAACAGGGGAGAAGCACCCCTCATGGAGTAGAAAACCGGATACCTACCCTTGCTGATCGGGGAGGGAGCTGGAAGAACCCCTATCCAGATTATTGGAACGGCTGTCAATTGGCGACTGAGTTACAAAAATGTTTGCTTGTTATGATGTTGAAGGGATGAATGCTGCATCTCGTACTTGTAAAACGAATGAGTGGTGGTTGGCTGTGAAAAGGGAGAATCAGCAACCAATGATTTCGACCAATCAGCTCTCAGTCTAATGTCTTTCAGTCCTTTGTTCTGGGCTGTCGGTCATAAGAACAAGCTCGCATATCGTATTCATAATGCGAGGCTGAATCGGTTTTCATTCGAGAACTTATTATTAGTCGAAATATACTCGATTGCCCCTCCAATTGAGCTTCAATCTGATGCCAGCTTCGTCATTGGAGGGTGACTTGGTGGTAGCGTGTGCCCAAAGCCCACCTCGATTGGCGAAGACGATGGACGTCACGTCACGTGATATTAGTAGTATCTCTGTAAGCCTGAGATAATCACCAAATTCTTTCCGTTTACCCCACATTATTGCGTAGTAGCGAACCAAATCGCTGAGCAATCATTACAAAGTCAATTACACAGCAAAGCATACTTAGCTATATCTTGTCAGCGTTTTTCAATCATCATCAATCGAATCTATTTTCATGCAGGCAACTTCTCGTGAATTCGGTGATTTCGTCTATATATGTTTCGCGTCAGTTCCTTGATTGCGATTTTCGTCGCTGCAATTTCCATCCTCATCATCATCATCTATCCAAGCAACTACTTCACTCACATTCAACAACTCACAACAAACATTTTCACAAGCAAAACCACAACAATTACTTCGACTACTCAGAGTCAAATGAACGCTGCAAAGAACATGTCCAAGTCTCTCCGTCACGCAAAGATCACTCCTCATCGCTCCAGCAGCCGAGGTCACAGTGATCATGGCTGGCTGAACACTTACCATAGTTTTTCTTTTGCCGACTGGTATGACCCGAGGTTCAGTCACTTTGGATCTCTTCGCGTTCTCAATGAGGACCGAGTAAAGGCCAACTCGGGTTTCCCTACTCACCCTCACCGGGACTTTGAGATCTTCAGCTACATCCTATCCGGAGAGCTCACACACCGAGACTCAATGCTCACCAAGGGCAAGGAGGGAGGACAATCTGACAAGTTCTACCGCATGCATCGTGGCGATGTCCAGTTTACCACTGGTGGAACTGGCATTGCCCACTCGGAATTCAACGAACACAAGTCAGACACAGTCCACTTTCTTCAGATCTGGGCCACTCCCTGGAAGCGTGGTCTTACCCCTCGATACCACACCCGTCACTTCAGCGATGAGTCCAAGAGGCAGGGCTTTGTCAAGATCCTGAGCCCTCTCAAGGGAGGCGAGGAAGCTACAGCACAGCAGGAGAAGGACGCTGAGCCTGTCATCCCCGACACTATTCCCATCCACGCTGACTTTGTCATGGCCGCTGGTATCATCGAGCCAAGTAAAAAGTTTGAGTGGACCGTCGGTGGAGGCGCTACTGAGCAAACAAAGAGAAAGGTCTATGTGCATGTGCCCATGACCAAGGGTGGAAAGGCCAAGATCCGTCTAGATGGGCGGGAGGATTCAGAGATTCAAGAGGGTGATGGTGCCTTCATTGATGGTGTCAATGCCGGTGATAGGCTCGCCGTTGAGAGCATTGGTGAGGCTGAGGCCGAGGTTGTCGTTCTTGATACAGCTTAAGTACAGGCTGACCACTCTGCCCAAGCCCGGGAAGCTATTTGAATGGGAAAAACGGTAGCATTACGACCAGTAGAAGTCTCTAGATGTATTTAGCGCGAGTCAGTAAAATTGATTTCTTAACATGAAAACAAAAAGCCCGTGCCAAATTGAAGTTGTCCTTCCACAGTCTCCAGCGAGTGGGGATTGTAAGTTTTAGAAAGGGATATTCGCTGTTGGCGAACTACGTACTAAAATCATCCTTTCTACCCACCTCGCGATCAAGCAGTGGGGAGCGGATCAAACCCGTTTTATGCCCTGTTGAGTGGTAGGTTAATCCGTCTGTCCAACAAAGCACCGAGAGTGACATTTGTTGGCCCATGCATTTATGGACCGTCCTCGGACACATCGAGGAGGATCGTCGACCAACAGATGACTCGACACCAGAGAAGAGCATGAAGTCAAAAGGCAAGGATGAGGTGAGCTCAGTTTAGCCAGCGAGATGCGTTCTGGCAAAGAGTCGAGAGCCATGCTGTGTAACACCTTGAGGCCAGAAAGAAAGAAACCCCAATATCGAATGGTGATTGGTAGAAGTAAGCCTCCAGACGGTGCAAGGGACAGCCTTGGCAGCTGGAGATTCTATGCCGACTGCCAAGCAACGCGCGGTAATTTGGTGAGAGACGGCCCAGTGAGAAAGTTGTATGGTATAATATGAATGGGAGCGAAATTATACTGGCAATTGGCGAGCTTTGGTAAATAACCATCTCTCAGGGGGGGGGCATTGCATCAATTATAAGCAATATCAATAAACACCATGAACGTGCTTTTTCTAAAATTCGGCCAAGCTGAAAAGCCTGGAAGATTGGAAAGTATTGGGCTAGCTGACAAGATGGTTAGCGTGTGGTTGAAAGACGAGGCTATGGGTTCTAGGCTCATCAAAAAGAAAGAGAAGAGAAAGCCACACTCGAGGTTAATAAGCTGACGACGCTTCGGAAGATTATTTGACTCCTTTTCACAGCTGTTAAGCCAGCCACTCTCCAAAAACTGTTTTCATCTGGCTACATAGGTACCTCAGTGACAGTAATTTGCCATTGACAGCTCAATGCCACTCGGAAGAAAGCGAAAAATGTCGATCAAAGGCAGGGACTCACCCCGGATCGGCAATCTCCCAACGTGGTAGGTACCTAGATGTCAAGCCTGAACCCTTCTCATCATCATCATTATCGTCAGGGGTTCACGCTTCACACTTCACGCTTCACGCTTCACCACTGCCAAGTCTCTAAGGCATACGCCGTCACTTCTGTGATTAAACTTCCTACTGGCTAAAACCTCCGGATGTATCAGGGGTTTGCTCAAAGTGGAAATCAGGAGCGGTGACGGACTGGCGAGGTGAGTAGTCGCGCTAGAAGATTAGCCCTACAACGTGTTGATCAAAGCAAACACAACACGCTATTGGTCGATTCAGATGCAGGAACCACTAGCTCTATCGCTTAGTCTTTCACGACTCCACGTGTAACAGGGGTAGATACCAACATCGAGTGACAGCCCCTCTCAGTTTCTTTCATCACACTGAGATATTTTGCTGAAAAGTCAGTTGAAATGACTCAAGTTCATTCATCATCTAAAGACCGAGGCAAAGTGATACTTGTGAAAATCTTGCTAACATAGCCTATCACTGCGGACTCACTTCCATGGACACTGTGCTAGGCCCTCGACCAGACTATCAACTGCGTAGGTAGGTATTCGGACCAACGACACTCTAAACATGCATACTCGGAGATAATCGAACCGAGTCAATTCCCTATCCCGATCCACACTACCCCCCAAGACTTACATCTTCGCCGTAGTGACCAGACACCTTGATGTTGGCGCCGTCTCCAAACGGACATCAACCATCTCCATATCATCAGCCTTAGATGGGAGTCATTGGCCTGCCAAGATACAATTTCCATAATGCCCGCTCTGAACCGTTTCCCATATCAATCATAGCGTGGTATAATGACACCATAAACGCAGCTTAGCGGCTGAGTCTACCTTATCACCATCCCCATTCTCACCTTGGCGCATCGGCTACGCGGCTCAGACGCCCATTTTCGATAGTCCCTTAGCCGCCCAAGTCCACTCTCGACCAACGCTTAGCCTGTTCCTGAAATCGATAGCCTCCTTCAGGTGTCCGAACTGCAAGAGTTTCCAGAAAGAGCCTTCTTCTGCTGTCCAATGGAGGAGATTACTTTGCACGATGTGGCCGATTTCGCCGTACCCCATCGACAAACCCCGGGGTCTACGTGTAAATGGTTCTCTTCTAGCGACAAGACTCCTTACTATGTCCTAGATAGGTAACCACCGGTTCAAATGGCTGGGAACCAACAGCTGAGATGGCTCTGGCCGTCATGAGATGTGTCTAGGCAGAAATTTCCGAGTGATAGTTCCCTCCATAATAGATGGCTTTCCCTCTCCTCCCCGATATTTCTCTCTGTCTTTCCCATCAACTCTGTTGACAGTAATTTCAAGACGGCTCGGTCCCAGGCCTTATTGCAAACTTTGGTTTGCGTCCTTTCTTTGATAATCGTATCATAACACAGTCTTTAACGGCCTAGGCCACATTACAGTCTTTTACAGCCTTCAGTCTTTTACAGTCTTTCAGTCACTCATCTCGTGATAATGTCCTCTATCTCTTTTCCGGGTGGCTCTGGTCTCTCCCTGGGACTCAATGGATACTGGGTTTGTTCAACTTATAGTCTTGGAGATAACCAACTGACCAACCTCTGTAGGGTCAACTTGGATCCGATTCACTCAAGTCCTACTGTGATTCCGCCCCCGAGTACGTTACTCTGTCTTTCGTGAACCAGGCACCCGAAAATACAGAGTCAGGCTATCCTGGTACCAACTTTGCCGGACACTGTGCGGCCGGTGTCTACAGTAACAAAGAAGGAGTTGCCTCATCACTTCTCAGTGAATGCTACACTATCAAAGAGGGCATTCCATACTGCCAGGAGCGTGGAGTTAAGGTTCTTCTGAGCATTGGTGGAGTCTACAACGAAGCTGGAAGCAACTACAAGGTGACCACTGATGACAAGGGCGTTGATTTCGCCGACTTCCTGTACAAGGCATTCGGTCCTTACGATCAAACCTGGGATGGTCCTCGTCCTTTCGACAGTGACGATGGCACAGCCCGTCCTGCTGTTGATGGTTTCGACTTTGATATCGAGCATGACCTCCGTACGTGATGACCTACATCTTCAAGGCCTCAGTACCAACTAACAACCATCAGCCAACGGCCCCTATATCGCCATGATCAACGAGCTTCGCCGATTAAACAGCGATGTCATCATTACCGGCGCACCCCAGTGCCCTACCAGCAACCAATACTTCTACATGAAAGACATGATCAACCAGGCCAAGTTCGACGCCCTCTTCATTCAGTTCTACAACAACCCTGGCTGTGATGCTATCCCCGACCCCTCCGTTTCATGGGATAGATTCAATTACGATGACTGGGAGGGCATTGTCGAAGACAGTGCATGCAGTCAGAACGCCAAGCTCTATGTTGGTCTGCCTGCTAGCGCTGCTGCTGCTCCAGGCGGAGGTTATCTCGAGCCGGAAGCCATGAAGGATCTCGTCTGTGCTCTCAAGGACAAGACTCACTTCGCTGGTATCTCTCTCTGGGACTTGACTCGTGGCGCTGGCAACGAGATCGATGGAAAGAACTATAATGAGCATGTCATGGATGCCCTGAAGTATGGTTGTGACCCTGTTCCTGTTACAAGCACCACTGCCTTGGCCACTACCTCTGAGGCTACTTCCACCGCCGAATCTACAACAGCAGGCACAACTACTGCCGATGTCTCTACCACTACTGGTGTAGCAATCACATCTGATGCTTCTTCATCTGATGTTTCCTCCACTGATGTTTCTTCAACCGGCACTTCTTCTACGGAAACTGCTACAACCAGTGGGTTGACGACTGTAGATACTACTGTAGCCTCTGGTGTTTCTTCCACTGAGGATCCTACAGTCAGCTCTAATACCTCCGCAGCTACTGGTGGCATATCAACACTGGTTACCTCTGCTACATCTGATGCTCCTTCAGCAACCGAGACAACCGATAGCTCTGCCACAAATGTTTCTGGTTCTGTGACTGACACTACCGCTTCTGAAACATCTGCCACTGCTACTGATTCTTCAGCTGACGCCGCTGAGACCTCTGCAACTGGTAGTGTCTTGAGTACCGGTACTGCGTCTACCACAGTCGATACCACAGCTACTAGTGATTCGTCTGCCATCACTGAGGATGCCGCCACCGCGACCACTGATTCCACTCTCGAGAGTAACACAATCACCGGAACTGTCAAGACTACAGATTCTGCTCAGGAAACTGAGTCTGCCACTGCTGAGACTACTTTTAGCACCTTCAAGGGCTGGAACACCACCTATGGTGCTCCCTCTTTTACTCAGAAGTATAGCAACCCTACGACCCTTACCCCCTCTGGCACTGCAACTATTACCAAGGGATCGCCTGTTTACACCAAGTACCCTGACGACACTTATGCTGTCAGCATGACCACCAGCACTGTCTGCACAACCCGAGTCCACACTGCGGTGGATGGTTACGTGGTCACCGAGACCATCCCTCTGTACACCACTGTCTGCCCCGTTACTGGTAAGGCCAAGCCCACTAACTACGCTGTGCCGTCTCAGTACGAGACCAAGACTGTCTACACCACAAGTGTCCACACCGTCACCAGTTGTCCTCCTGAAGTTGTGGACTGCCCCTATGGATCTGTTACCACTGAGACCATCCCTGTCTACACCACTATCTGCCCTGTGACAGAGGTTAGCAAGCCTACTCCCACTGATGTCCCTTACAACCATGAGATCAAGACTCTCTACACAAGCCAGGTCAACACCATCAGCCACTGTGCTCCCGGTACTCCCGACTGTGTCGTCGGCGCCATCACCACGGAGATCGCTTCGTGGACCACAGCTACTGTGCCTGCGCAGCAAACTCAGCCCATCAAGATCTACAAGCCTGTGCCTGAGATGCCCAAGATGGCCACTAAGGAGGCTCATTTTTATTACAACGGCACGGTCTACACCAGCGTTGCTGTCCCTCCTGTTACGCTCAAGACAGCTGCTAAGCCCGGAGTTTTCGAGCAGGCTAAGCCCACGCATCAGCAGTCCTCCGGTGTTGCCGCACCTACCGCTGGCTACACATCAGTACCGGCGTCGGCCCCAACCTATGCTCCGGCTCCGATCACTCCCGCTACTGCCGGAGCCTCTTCTCTCGCAGTGGGTTTGACCTTAATGGCCGGGATGGTGCTCTTCCAGGCGCTTGCGCTGTAGCGAGAGATACACTCCTTACTTAGACCTTCTTTGATCGCTCCCCTTTCTTCTCTTGTCCCCAAGGTCAAGATTCTTTTGATTATACCTTCTTAATGTAGAGGTCAGTGGCCTTTACAATTTCATGCCATCCTATTTTATGTTAATGTGTATAGAACAAATACATATAAATGTTACTGTTAGAACTCAATGATATTGGATACATGGAGTCCAACTATGTAGATTATCTCATGACCTGAAACGCCATAAATGGTTCATGCTCTGTACCTAATGAACTGTTCCTAAGTATAATATTGCAACGTTGTTTGCTGATCAATCGAATTCTGCTCTGCAGTATAGCCTATATGCGCTTTGGTGACACTTGTTATCTGATGGGCGCTTCAGTGTCAAAATAGGGATATTTTTTAATGCAGAATGATACGTCAGCGGCTGCCGCTATATCTCAATCTGTGCTGGATCGTTGGGTGTGCCTCATGGCTACATCAAACACGTTCAAGGCAGGGTAAATATAAACAACAAGGTCTGTTCAGTTTCACGTGCCTCTGATTATGGAATGGCAAAGCTTCTGAGCAGTGTTGATTAATAACTAAAGTTACCTTGGCGACGTCAAACTCAAAGGCTTGCCTGATTTACTTAGCGGTTTAGTCATTATTCCTGGTGGCGGGCGGATTGATCTTGGAGGCTCGAGCCTCTTTGGAGCTAACAAAGGAACCCGGTTGTTGTCACGGTAAAGCTTGATTGATTGATTGGTTCGAGGGAAGACGTCATTGGACGGAAGGGATATGAGGAGAAGCTCCCATTAGAGGCAACACCTCATACAGAGTGACAGAGCCCAAGTGAGGACGAGGTGAGGTAGCAACGGTATGAAATCTCCGAATGGTGACGAATGCTCAGCTGTACCAGGTTAAGCGATGTACATATGGCATATGTTACATTGGAGATTACAGGGACCTCGGATTCAACTTATCAGGTTGTTTTGGTAGAATCTGAAGGTTGTCACGATAGTGGCAGTGCCCCCTGGACTACATATTCATCGCCTGTCCACTTCAACAAGCTTAGACTACTAGGTTAGATTCCCCACCTGGCGTGAAGCTCCAAAAGGGCCCCTTCATGACCGGTTACAGCGCTGTTGCTAAGGCACAATATCCTTTCTCTGGGCTGTACCTTAGTACAGTAAGGCCGCAACCTACTAGGTACTTACTTTACCTAGTAGGTAACCTTGGATTTTTGGCTGATCAGCTCTGTTGTGACGAATTCATCCCATCAACCGCATCATCTAAATCCGGCCGCTTCTGTTTTCCTTGCAACTTGGCTACCAGCATAAGTTTCCCCCCTTTCCCCTCGCCAACATCAACACCAAAGCTCAGTATTCACAACTGCTTGGCATTGACCAGCACGACCCCTGTACACGATACCTACCTACCTACTGCAGCGCCCTTCCTTGTTGCAAATCCAGTGTTTGGCCCCTATTTTTCTCTTGTTCCCCGCCTCGACTCAATATACATCCAGTACAGTAACTTTGGGGGGGGAGCTCGATCTATTGGTAGACGTTGGCCAAGATGTCTGACGCCGGTGACGGGTGAGTTTCCAAGTGATAGTGATAATTACTATTGTTACTGGGCATTTACAGCACCAAGAGAGTCGCTGTATTGTCAGATTGGCTCGCAATTACCGCTGCATATGCGCGCACACCAGATGCAGTAGATGCAATGGAGTTGCAACTGGGCCACATCACACATGCTTCGCTTCGTACTTAAACTTAGCTTCCCCTCTACTGCTTGACCAACCCCCCAGCATCAAAAGTCGTTCCACCTACTGACCGCTGTTTATCTTTTCATCTTCAGCACCCACAAGCGGTCCAAATCCGCCGCCGCTCTTTCTCTTTTGCGACGCAACAATACTCGCGACGAAGAGTCCGGTTCCGAAGACGGGAGGCTTCGGAGAACTCCCTCATCCTCAAACCCAATCAACCCCATGGCGCACCAGCAGACCCCGCGAGGCCACGGGGCCAAGCAGTCCGTCTCCTCGGCTGGCCTCTCGCCTACAGCTTCTCAATCAAAGTCCCAGCAGTTCCTCTCATCACCCTCTGCCGAGAAGAGCACTGCAAGCCTCGAGCAG
The DNA here is from genome assembly GCF_019915245.1 of Fusarium musae. Lineage (NCBI taxonomy): Eukaryota > Fungi > Ascomycota > Sordariomycetes > Hypocreales > Nectriaceae > Fusarium > Fusarium musae. The sequence goes on along the minus strand of NC_058392.1, from coordinate 2,443,485 downwards.
TCCGTTCGAAAGTTCAGGTTCGTCGAGGCACTCCGAAGCGGCGACACCTCATCCATTTCACGTGCCATTCGCGAGACAGCTGAGAATGCCCCGCGAGCGAGCATCTCATCAGTGGGCGCTTCTGCAGCAAGCGCTCTCGACGATACCACAATCCTTCACCTAGCGATCCAGTGTGCCGAATTCCCTGTCATTGAATACGTTTTGTCCGAGGGACAGGGATCGATCGATGTGAATGCCCGCGACAAGGATGGCAACACCCCGCTTCACCTGGCTGCAATCCAGGGCCGCACCACAGTCGTGAAGCTTCTTCTCGAGCAAAAGGATATCAACGATGCTATTGCCAACGCCCAAGGCAAACTGCCACTCGACGTCGCACGAAACCCCGAGATCTTCCAGCTGCTGCAACTCTCACGATCGCTTTTCGCCGAGGCCAAGGTCAAGCAAGTCCAAGAGCTGATTGCGCGGGGCAATTATGGCGCACTCGCTGGTGTTCTCGAGGAGCACCGAGTCAAGACCGTCCTCGACATCAATAGCCCCGAATTCGCATCCGAACCATTCACAGTCCAGACTGGAGGCACGTTGCTTCACGAAGCTGCAAGAAAGAAAAACACCAACCTCATCCAGGTTCTGCTTCTGCATGGTGCCGACCCCTTCCGTCGCGATCGAAAGGGCAAGCTGCCTCAATCCGTTACAAACGACGATGCTACAAAGGCCATCCTCAAAAAGTCTCCAGCAGCTGTGGCTGCCCAGCGTGGAATCCAGGAGAAAGCCGTGCTGGGGCAGGCCGCTTCCCAGGGCACGGCAGGTTCTGCTTCCAGTGATCCTCTAGCCGGCCGAGAGGCTCGTGAGATGAAGGGGTATCTCAAGAAATGGACCAACTACAGGAAGGGCTACCAACTGCGATGGTTTGTGCTTGAGGACGGCGTTCTCAGCTACTACAAGCACCAAGACGATGCAGGCTCCGCATGCCGAGGTGCCATAAACATGCGTATCGCGAAACTCCACATGAGTCCTGATGAAAAGACAAAATTCGAAATCCATGGCAAATCCTCTGTCAAATATACCCTTAAAGCCAACCATGAGGTTGAGGCCAAGCGATGGTTCTGGGCTCTCAATAACTCCATCCAGTGGTCCAAGGACCAGGCTAAGGAGGAAGAGAAGCGGGCAGCTCGAGGTGCGGAGCTCTTGAGGCAGGCCAAGGCCGACCCAAGTACACTTTCTCTCCAGGACTCTCATAGCGAGAACACCAGCGTCACAGATCTACGCAGGAATAGCTCTCAACTTCCAAGCAGGTCTCTGTCCAAGATATCGTCTGTGGATCAGAGACCAAACCATGCCAGCCCTGGTACAACCGGTAGCTTTGAGGAAGATGAGTTTGTTGATGTTGAGACTGATGCAGGCACCTCGCGGGCGCCCAGGAATGGAGCGCCAACGCATAACGATATGGATGACGACGACGATTATGGCGACGATATGAGCATCCATGAAGAACCCACAGCTACTAAGGATGCACTCAACATTACTGCTCAATCAGCTAAGCTCCAGCTCGAAACAATGTCTCACGTGCACCAAGCTCTTCTCAACGAGCTGAACCAGAACCCGAACACACCTCTGTCTGACAACAGCGTGACACAGGCCCTGGGAACATACGATGCCGCCATTCGAAGTTTATCAACTCTGGTGGCCGACTTACTGCGCATTTCTAAAGACCGTGACGCCTACTGGCAATACCGCCTTGATCGTGAGGCAAATATGAGACGTATGTGGGAGGAAAGCATGGCGCAAGTGGCCCGTGAACAAGAGGTTCTGGAGGCTCGCGTTGGAGAGGCCGAGAAGAGACGCAAGGCAACAAAGAGGGCGCTAAGAGAGGTGATCGAAAGTGGGATACCCATCGGTGTAGAAGAGGCCATGCCCCGTGTTGAGGACACAATTGTTGAGAAAGAATTGAGCGACGACAGAGAGAAGGAAGACGAAGAAGGAAAGTTTGAAGATGCGGCCACCAAATTGTCACCAGTACCGCCTAAATCGCCTACGATGAACAGCGTCCGAAGGAAACCCACAATCATCGTGGACTTGTCCGAGAGTGAATCTGAAGAAGAGGACGAGTTCTTCGACGCTGTGGATGCTGGCCAGGTTGAGGTATCTGAACTGCCCGCGGAGGAGGTCAAGCCAAAATCCCAGGATATTGTCGTTTCTGGCGGTCTGGACATCAGCTCCTCTTTCAAGGGCTACGAGAACGGCATTCGAACAAGGCTCAAGATGGACGCCGATGACCGCCCCAAGATTTCTCTCTGGGTACGTTTATTACATATAAGTGACATACGAACAATACTAATCTGGAGTAGGGTATTCTGAAGTCGATGATTGGCAAGGACATGACCAAGATGACCCTGCCTGTTTCTTTCAACGAGCCAACTTCACTCCTCTACCGAGCCGGAGAGGATATGGAGTATGCCGATTTGCTTGACCTGGCTGCTGACCGAGCCGACTCGATTGAACGACTTATCTATGTGGCTGCTTTTGCTGCTAGTGAGTACGCATCAACTATTGGTCGTGTGGCTAAGCCTTTCAACCCCCTGTTGGGAGAGACGTTTGAGTATGTGCGGCCAGACAAGAACTACCGCTTCTTCATTGAGCAAGTCAGCCATCACCCTCCAGTCGGCGCTGCGTACGCCGAGTCACCTAAGTGGTCTTATTGGGGTGAATCAGCTGTGAAGTCGAAGTTCTATGGTAAATCCTTCGACATTAACCCGCTGGGTACATGGTTCCTCAAGCTTCGGCCTACCGCTGGAGGAAAGGAGGAGCTTTACACATGGAAAAAGGTTACATCGTCTGTCATTGGTATCATCACTGGAAATCCGACGGTCGACAACTATGGTGTCATGGAGATCAAGAACTGGACAACGGGCGAGGTGGCTCACGTTGAGTTCAAACCACGTGGCTGGAAGGCATCAAGCGCATATCAAGTATCTGGAAAGGTTACTGATGCAACTGGAAAGGTTCGCGTCAGTCTTGGTGGTCGCTGGAACTCGAAGCTGTACGCTCGCCTAACCCCAGGGTACGAAGCAGCTGTGGATGAACCTAAGGAGAGCGGCGGTGACATGGCCCACGGTGGTCTTACAGACCCCAACCGTGCGTATCTCATCTGGAAGGCGAATGAGCGGCCAACTGGCATACCTTTCAACCTGACACCATTCGTCTTGACTTTCAACCATATCGATGACAAGCTCCGACCATGGCTTCCACCTACTGACTCTCGCCTTCGACCTGATCAGCGGGCGATGGAGGATGGGGAGTACGATTTTGCTGCTGATGAGAAGAATCGACTGGAGAATGCTCAACGAGCGCGCCGGCGTCTCCGAGAAGAGCGTGGCGAGGAGTTTGTGCCAGCGTGGTTTCGAAAGGCGCGCTGCGAGATCACGGGAGAGGAGTATTGGCAATTTACTGGCAAATACTGGGAGCGACGCGAGAAGGCCGGTCCAAACGGTGATCCCCAAGTTGCGTGGGAGGGGTTGGAACCAATTTATGAAGACCATGTGGATGAGGATACGATTCGGTGATATATCCATTGATTATTAAATTGTTAATTACACGAAAAAGAGAGAGGGTTGAGAGACGTGAGAAATGTAGCTATTGCGATGGTAGGGAGGGGAGTTGTTTAGATAATCTAAAGTAAGTTAGCTGGTAGAGTTCTGGAAGCTTGAAGTACAAGTTGCAACGCATCCCCATCGCTCGCAATTGAGGGTCAAATTAACTAATGTACCGCTGTAATTCCCGGAACGGAGAATACGGTATCCGTAACTTGGTTAACTGTGCTCTGCCGGGCTCTGAGTGGCCGATAACGAGGTAGATTCGGCTCCGACTCCGAACCTCGGTAAAAAAAGGCCCAACCTTAAACTCATCAGGGGCAAGTTTACGTAGACTAAGCCTCTAAGGGCCTCTAAGGTACCTTATTATAAGGTAGGTAGGTAGGGAGCTCGTAGTGAGGCAGCACATGAAAGCTCGGCCTCTAAATACATCATCCTTCTCCTTAAAGATAGTGTCTGCCTCTACTACTCCGTACCTATTTACTATTCCTGAGTATCCACAACTTCTTTCCAGCATCACCCAACAGTAATACAGCGCATTCAATTGGAGCAGAATAGCGAAATGACAGTCATTGAGGACCACCCTAGACCGACTCTACTGCGACCACCAGAGCACGATGAGAGCAAGTCTCTGATTGAGAATGTATTGGACGTCACAGAGATCAAGGTTCTAGGCCCTGTAAGTTGTGCCTCTTTTTTTCATCACCTACTTCAGTTGCGTCAATGACACAGCTATGTATATGGATATCAATGAATGATATGTGATACTGCTCTCACTGCATGGTATCAATACAAATAATCAGTCAGCGTTACTGACTGGTCACAGGACATCTTTACAAACACACAACCTCAATGGCATCCTCCTGGTGCTCGCGGTATCTATGGAGGTGCTGTCATTGCACAATGTCTTGCTGCCGCGCAAAAGACCGTCCCAGAGACGTTCCTAGTACACTCATGCCACTGCTACTTCCTGCTCGCGGGCAACTCTGAGATACCCATTCTCTACCACGTTGAGCGTGTACGCGACGGACGCTCGTACTCAACACGCACGGTCCAAGCGCGGCAAAAGGGCGCGTGCATCTTTACCACCACCATCAGTTTCGTGCGTGAGACACCTCCTGAGAAGAAGCGACGGGAGGTCAGCCATGCGGCAAGCCTGCCCAAGGATGTGAGCCCGCCCACGGACGACTGGGATGGCGAGCCAGAGTGGGCAAGGACTGGGCCGTTCCAGAGCCACAGAATTGAAGTATTGGGCGCCCAGGACCCAAACTGCAAGCCACAGGACCGCAAGAGCAGACAGTGGATGCGCTCGCGGCAAAAGATCTCAGCTGGTGGTGGCCACCAGGCACATCTCAACGCCTTGGCCTACATGTCAGACAGCTACTTCATCGGCACAGTCTCCCGCCTCCACGGACTGTGGCGCTTCCCGTTCTCCCCAGAAGAGGTGCCCTCGCTGGATGAGAAGACCCAGGAGCAGGTCAAGAGCCTGTGCGAGTTTGAAGGCATGGGCAGCAACGTGGAGGACTGGAAGGGGCGGGCACAGGTGGGAATGCTGGTGAGTCTGGATCACAGCATCTACTTCCACGAGCCAATGGCAGTCAAGGCGGACGAGTGGATGTTTACGGAGATGGAGAGTCCGTGGGCGGGAGATGGCAGGGGTGTTGTTACACAGAAGATATTTGGTAAGGACGGGGCGTTGCTGGCGACGTGTTTCCAAGAGGTGAGTCTTGACTGTGATCTGATTTGAGTGACGTGAGTTGTGCTAACTATGTTCAGGGTGTTGTTCGACTTAAGCAGGATGGCGGAGAGAAGGGTGCGAAGCTGTGATCTGTTTTTAAGCCGTGAGCCGTTTTTGTTTGCTTGTTTGTTCGTTCCGTTTGTTGACTGATACCATACATAATAATTACCATCTTTGACAACTATGTCACACTTGAACCCTCCCCTTTTAATGACCTTCTCTTTCACTTTCACTGTTCAGACACTGAACAGCTGGTTGATATATTGTTCGCCCTTCACCTCCTCTGCCCTTTGGCTTGTTCAGAGTATGAGTATCCTTGTTCTCTGGTCAAAGCGTTATTCAATGGATCATATGTGGGAAATTTCGTTAGACTCATTGGCTATAGTATTGTGATAGCTCCCATTCTCCTCCATATATTAGCTCCCAACAACACTTCCCGTGGCTCTGTGCATTGAACCAAGTGCATACCCTTCGGCAACTTGCATTAATGATGGTGGCCTTCAGTGCCCTTCAGTTGTCTCTTGTCATTTTCTGCCCTGTCCGCCTGAACACTGGAGAACAAGCATATGTCCAGCCAGAGTCCGAATACGGTTCATGACTGCTATTGCCTCCAAGATTTTGGTATAAATATGTGACCTCTTCTCTACCCAGACTCTTCTCCTTTCCTCATTATTCTCAACTTTCCACCACGATCAAAAACACCAACTCGGGGTTTCAAACATCATAATCACAATCGTTTGGTCTTGATACCTACTATACAAACATTCCAACATCCCAACATTCTAACTCTCCGACACTACAACATACTTACAACCAATTTCGAGGCAAGCTTTGATTTAATTTTCCATCTTCTTCAGCTTTTGCTTTCCCTTTACAGATTATACTAATAAGATGTGTCAAGACCGTCATCTTCTCTTCGCTCCTTGTGGCCACTCCCGGCACGAGGAGAGATGGACATGCAAGTTGGCCAAGTCCTTCATCGGTTTTGCCAGGTTCCTCCTCCAGAAGAAGTGCGAGCCAGTCAGTGTCATCGCAATTGCCATTGACTGGTGTCCTGACTGCAAGGTGGCCTTCGAGAGGGTCGTACGGACTATCGGAGCCCACCCTGTGACATTCGACTGCCTCTGGGACCCGAGACTGATGGAACGGTATTGGTCCATCAAGTCTGAGAACGAAAGGGTCCGGCCAGCTGATCCGGAGGTGATAGGCCCCATTGCTTTCCAGTGCTACGACCAGATCAAGTACAACAAGATCAGGGCGGGGGCTAAGACTGTCAAGAGAGACATGGACAGCTGGGAGTTACGCTGTCTACAGGCCGAAGTGCGGCGACTGAAGCCTGTCTGCGTGTGGATAGAAGACTATGAGCACGAACCCGCCGAGACTCCAGAGGATCAACTGAACCTTTGCAGAGTCTCACTGGATGAAACCCAGAAGAAGGCGTGGCACCACGGACTCGTCCCGTAAGTTCTGTTCTTCTATCCACAACTTCTGTCACTCACTCACTCACTCACTCCGTTTGTCACTATGAGCCATCGCTAATTAATATACTAATTTAAGATTTGATTCATTCCCATATCATGCTCGCTTTTTGGGGAGAAGTTTAGACTTCTTTCTAGTAAGAAATCACATGCAAAGTCACACGCAAAGTACCAATGCCCCAGGAAGTTATGCTATAAGGGAGTCTATGGTGGACGGGATGTCTGTGCTTGTTGTTCTGTCATGTTGATACTTTGATGACAGAACAACAAGAAGAGAAACACTTTACAGTACAGAAACGACAAAACTCAATCCTCTAATGCTACACAAAAATCTTCACCCTGTCTGATATCTCTTGATCAGTGAAGCCTCTTACAAGACTCATGAAACATGATCCCTCAGGCTCCAACTGACTCGTAGGTTCCGAGACGGCTCAACAAAGCTAAGCCTCGTACACGTAGCAATTGCCAATTCCTTCTTCCTACAAACCCATAGAAGGATTGGATCCATGGAATATTCCCGCCCGACTTGAATGGGCATCCACTGTAGCGTAAGGTAGCATTAGGTAGTTAGGACCGCTATAATGGAACCCCCCCCCCCCCCCCCCCCCCCCTTCTGGAACTTCCCCAGGGGCAGCCTACAGTGCCTAAGGTAGATACGTATATGTAAGGGCTCTCTAGTGGCTGAATTGCATGGATCCACATCTATCAAGGCAGACTCAGACTCAGACTCGGGCGTTTTAGTGGCGTAGGCACTGCCTACCTACCTTAGGTACCTACCTGCCTCAACCGCCTGGGTACCTTAAGTCTTGGCACTCTCCAGCTCATCAAAAGCCAAAAAGTTCAGCTCCTCCTCTAGAAATCAAAAACTACAGTTGTCATCTTCATCTTCGTCTTCGTCTCACTCCTTTGTATTAAACTGCCGACGCTAAATAAATACCTTGGAATTAAGCTTATTTCTTTCTTTCTCATCGTACAAAGTCCATATATATATATATATATACATATATTTTTTTGGTTTTCGTTTCTTGTTTCTTGTTTCTTGTTATAACTACATCTTTATACCGTTGCAGATCGACGCGTGCTAGATTTTCATCGTGCACACCAGTCATCAACTCTATTCGCCCGCCTCCCAATTGACTTTGGCACAATGCGAACCTTTACGCTCCTAACGTCTCTCGCCGTTGGGGTTTCTGCTGGCACTGTCTCTGCTCCAATTGTAAAGCAAAGATTCCACCATGAATCGTCCCTTCACAGCCGCGACACTCTCAGTCTCGCTGCTCTGAACAATATCACAGGGGGTGGATATTACGCCGAATTTCAAGTCGGTACCCCAGGTCAAAACATCAGCTTTCAGCTTGACACAGGCAGCAGTGATACTTGGCTCAACTCAGATGAGACCGATCTCTGCAATAGCAGAACCAAGCAAGAGGCTATTGGCCCTTGTATGACTACATGTAAGCTACTCTCCCATCTCACCCAACAAGGAAGGCTCTTATTCTCTGTAGTTAAACCTGACGACAGTCGTACCTATAAACTGGTCGACCCTGATGGATTCGACATCACCTATCTTGATACCCGCTCTATTAGTGGTGATTACTTCAACGACACCGTCACCATTGATGGAAAAAGCATCAAGCAGCAGAGACTAGGCCTCGCGACGAAATCTGTTCGTCCAACGGGCCTGATGGGCTTGGGCTTCTCTGCAAATGTCGTCGCTAATGGGACGTACCCAACCATTGTCGAGAATATGGTGTCTCAGGGCCTGATCGACCGAGCTGCCTTCAGTCTCTGGCTGGTAAGTCACCAATGGGAACAACAATAATTGACCCCTGGCTAATAAACTCCCGTAGAACGACCTCAGTGCTGAGCAAGGAACTATCCTCTTCGGCGGTCTCGACACTGAAAAGTTCGTCGGCAAGCTTGCAACTCTGCCCCTGTTGCCTGACCCTTCTACTCTCAACCTCACTCACTTCACCGTCGCCTTTGAAGGCTTCGAGGTCAAGACACCAAAGGGCCAGGAGATCAAGATAGACAGTCTCAAGAAAGACACCACTGCCATTCTCGACTCTGGTGCTACCGTCTGCCTCTTGCCAGAGGCCCAAGTAGGACCTATCTACAAGGCCTTCAACGTCCTGAGTGTGGAGGATGTCGCTATCCCCTTTGTAGACTGCGCCTACGGCAAAGACAAGGGCAAGGGTGTTAGCTTCGACTTCAAGTTTGACGGCAAGACAATCTCTGTTCCCATGAGCGAGATGGTCATCGATGCCTTCCCCGACAAGCAGGAAATTTTCGACGACCCTCAAGTCTCTTCCTACTTTGATGATTGGGACAGCGTCTGTATGTTTGGAATCAGCCCTGTTAGTCAGTATGGTCTCACTGGGGGCGTTACTCTCCTTGGAGACACATTCCTGCGCTCTGCCTATGTTGTTTATGACCTGGCAAATGAACAGCTGGGCATCGCTGAGGCGAACCACAATACTGACGAGTCAAATATTGTTGAACTCAAGGAGAAGGACACCAAATTCCCAGATGTTACTGGTGTTGAGGGTGAGTCGTCTATCTTGTCCGTTTCATTCTTATTTATTTACTCGACTAACACGTTTACAGGCACCTCCAGTTCTGAAGAGGACGATAATGCCGCCGGTCATTTGTCTCCTGCTTCCATGGTGACACTCATCGTGGCTGCGGGCATTACATGGGCTCTCTTGTAGGCATGGGAATAGACTGGCAATGGAAGTTGAAAGCCAGCGTCAGACGTTGCAAGCGAGTTCGCGCATGTACATAGAATCAAGACACTGGTTTCTTCAAGTGCTGTATTTAAAAATGATACCCATTAGTCAAAGATGTGCGCCTGTCGTTGGCATGTCGAGTTTCGTCCTCGGTTCCTCAGCAAATTCTGAACGCCTTTTCCTATCTATGTATATCCCAACCTACAATTACATTGCCTTTGTATCAACATCTCAGCCCATCTTGTTGTATCGCTCCCGTGCCCTGTCCTGTACCGTGTTCACATATTCAGCGTAACTGTTCTTTGTCTTGCGTTCAGCAAATTGCGCTGCGTCGCCAAGATTGCCACCCTCTGCCCCCAATCCAACGCCCTCCTGGTAAGCATTTGTCTCGATGACCTCGGTTCGCCCATCTCCATTGGCTCCGAGACCTGCACCGGTTGCCCATCCCATCTTGGCCAGCATGCCTGCTCCCTTAGACTGAACGGGCTTCGGAGGGGGCGCAGCCTCTTCCGCCTTTGGGCCCGACTTGAGTTTGCCTTGTGGTGCGGCTGTTGGCTTTGTGGGCTGGTTGAAGGCAGCTCGCCTCTCTTTAGCACGATCGCGATATTGCGATGTCGCAGCTGCTGAGTCGGGGTTCTCTTGGACCTGTTTCTGAAGTCTCCTGTCGCGTGCTGCTAATCTGGGCAATGCCGCCTTGACCTGTTCTTCGTTTTCCATTGCGTTCTTGTGGTTCCGAGATTTTTCATGAATGTTAACTTCATCCACAGATTTGTACTTGCGCATGCAAATCAGGCACATCAATCGATCACGATCGACATAAGAGACTGGTGCATCTCCAGAGACTGAAGTCGCCTGTGTCGTGCTGCCGGGAGTATCCGCCTCATCAGGCGAGCCCTGCTTGCTGGGGGCCGCATGCTCTGGAGGACCAAGCTTCTGTGTCCCTGAAAGTGAGATCTTAATAGCACTCTGGGGTTTCGATAAGTCTCCTCCTGAACCTGACAGGTTTATGCGAAGTGGGGTCCGATTCACATCGCTGAACTCAGCCTTGTCCTGTCGTGCTGGTCTAGCATCTTTCTCGACGCGAAGCTCATCCCTCTTGCGCTGCCACATGGCCATTTGGCCCGCCATCATTGGCACAGACTTCTTCGTAGAAGAAGCAGCGAGAATTCCCTCTGCTTTGCGCTTCTTTGACTTCTTATCGTTGCCATCTTCCTCGGTTGTTCTTGAGGCACCTTCGCCTCCAGGAGGCTGCTCATTAACAACCTGTGGGCTCGGATACACATGGTAGTCTCGGTAGCGAACACGAAGGTTGGGGTTGAGCAAGGGTCTGAACGACAGGTGCTCGATTTCCGGTGTAACCTCGCGCTGTTCAGGCAAGAAAACTCCCATATGAGTGCTAGATACTGTCACTGGGCATGCTGCAACAGTAAATGATCGAGATTTGTGAAACTTTGTCATCGCGGCGGATGCGTCTTCCAAAGTCCAGAACTCGGCAAACCCATATTTAAAGGATTCGTTTGTGTGCGAGTCACGCATAAGGAAGACCCGATGAAGGGAACCAGGTCGAGCGCCGTAACCTGTCGTGTCACCCGTCGGAGCTGTGGATTTCAGTTTGGGTGCTCCATTAGACGTGTCCTTGGTTTGGTAGGGCTTCACAAGCTCTAGTCGCTTCATGTCTTCGGCTAGCATGTCTTCAGTCACAAACGACGCCAAGGGGTAAACGACAAGGATTTGTGCGGGTACATCCGAAGCATCTGCCATGCCTGTGAGGCTCAATTGCCAGGCTGGGGCTACAACTTTAACATTAGCTTCCATCATTACTGAAATGTTCGCTCAACTTACCAGCCTGTGGACCGCCACAAATCTTGCATTTGGTTCGGGTAGAAAAGTTGGAAAAGTCACACTATCTCGTTAATGGTTGTGTAGCTGAAGCTGTGGGAGCAAACATACAGTAGGACAGATCCAGTCACCACTGGGCACTCCCCGAACATCGGCTTCATCACGCGCATCTCGATTCCGAGCGTAATGGATGTACGCATCGAATCTCCCTTCTGGGACGTCATCAGTGGAATGCGTCATCTCAACAGGAAGCTTTGGATAATGTTCTCTCATAAAAGCAACGGCATGGTCAACTTCCTGGAACTGCACAAACGCTCTGCGATTTCCTGTTTGTAAGTGTCAGCAACAAGAACCTGAAATACCAAGTACATCTCACTAACCCTTGGAAGCGGAGACGCGTACGTCAATGGAAGGGAACTCGGCGGCAACTGAGTTGCTCAGGATACTGTCGCGCAGCTATAGGCGGGGAAATTAGTCTTGAGAACTGGCATCAACTGGTTTCAAGGAATATGTTGCGCCGCTGGTGCCGGCTAATTGAGGACAAATGCAAAGGACAACAGCAGCCTTGTGTCCGTCCTCCAAAGCAGTGAGGCTTGACTCCATCAGGCCCAGAAGTGTGCATTTGGTTCTTGTAACAATTTGTTTAGACCGATAGGGTACCAACCTCGTTCGACGATATACTGAAAGGCAGGCCTTCAAGAATGACGGTGTCGCTAGGCTTGCCAGCATCTCGCGTTGGGCTGCCGGAGCGACCGCGGTTATGATAGCTTCCAGATGGAGACTGTGATCGTGGATCATCGCCATCGCGGTACCGTCCTCTGCCACTCCGCTTGTCGTCCTCATGGCGTCGTTGCCCTTGATCGTTGCTGTTGTCTATGTAGCCATCATCATACATGCCTCGGTAGTCATGTTCGTCGCGGGAGTTGTAGCGCGCTTCTCGAGATGCGCCGCCTCTTCTTGAGTATCCATCATTGTGACGGCCAGACCGGTTGTCGTAATCGTAGTCGTGGTCTCTTTCGTCATCCCGGTATCGAGAATTTCTCTCTTGAGGATCGTTGCGGAAAGCTTGCTTGGGCGGAGACCTGGAATGATCTCGCCGTCCCGTGGGGAAGTTAGCTAAGAGGCTCAAATCATCCATGAAGGTCCTTCTCAAGTTTCCCATCTCTGCCTGAGGCTCGGGTTGTGTGTTTACCCTGCCGCGATCGGTAGCCGGCATCTCGGTCTTGAAATTCGTCGCTCATGTTCATCTTGGTTTGCTAGTCGTCCCTCGAGCGATCGGAGGATCGCATTTGGTAGCCGTCACGCACAGCAGCTTTGGTTAACGCGGCGTCGTTTGTCAACTCGAGGCGATCTCGGATTTAGAAACGGTTGGATGTGAGAGAGATGGGGAAAAGAAGGGTTTAAGTATGATGAAAATTGTCTAAACGAAAGTCAAAGTCAAGGCGGCAGGGAGGAATAAGATGTCGAAGTGGGGCTTAGTCACCGCGATGTGATGCGCTCATGTGAGTGCCATCACCAGCGAATAACTTGAGCAGGCAATCATAGGTAAGGTAGCAGGAGAAAGTGATTAAGTACAGAAATCAGATAGATCAAGCTATCTAATATCTACTATAGGTACCTATCTAGTAATTTCTATTGGGCCTTTCCCGGCCATGATAGTCTCAAACAAACAGTATGGCTTGACATCTATCTGACCCCCTTCCTTACATAAACCAAGCCCACTCTTGATAGAACAACTCCGAAATATAAACTCATTCTTATCTCATCTCATCTCTCCTCCAACACTTGTTTAATAGAAAATGGCAACTCAAGAAAAGGCTCAAGATCTCTGGGAACTATCAGAACAAAACTGCTATGTCGCTCTGACTCACGATCATCTCAATGCCCAGGCCATCATGGACCGGGTGCGCAGCCCCTCAGCTGGCGCAATCGTGCTATTTGCAGGTAGCAAGTTCTTATCCCTCACAGGTCTTTGTTCACAGCGAAACTGACCCAGCCCAGGTACCACTCGTGATAACTTTGCAGGAAAGCCAGTGAAGGAACTACAATACACAGCTTATCACCCCAGAGCTCTCAAGTCCATGATGGCCATTGCAAAGGACGTTCGCGATAAGCATGGTCTCCGCGGGGTAGCCATGATCCATCGCCTCGGACCTGTACCTATCGCAGAAGAGAGCATACTAATCGCCGTCTCGTCACCTCATCGACAAGCGGCGTGGCGAGCTGGTGAAGAGGCGTTGGAAGAATGCAAATCCAAAGTTGAGGTTTGGAAACGTGAGGAGTTTGAAGGTGAGGGGGGGATATGGAGAGCAAACCGAGACGGAGCTATCGGACAGCGTGAAGAAAGCTGATGCCATTTCACGCGGATTGGAAATAAAAGGGATATTTAGGTAATTCATATTCTTTTCTTAAGATCATCAATATTTAGACGTTACTATTCTGTCTTGCCGGCATGACGGATCCCCTTACCTCTAAACCACCAACGCTACCATGCTCCGGGCGTCCCGTTATCGCCAAACCTGATTCCAATAATACACAGAAAACATATTTTTGACTCTAGAAACATCAAGACTCTATCTTTGGCGTTTCCTTCTCGTAGGCAGGCGGAGGTTCTCGTATGAGCTCAATGGGACATCGGGGAGGGTATTTGATTCCGTGCGCTCCACCATACATCACTATCGCTTGTGTAAGTACTAACGAGCGGACGGCCAAAGACTGAACTTATACATACCGATGTGTCCGTCGTAAGCCTCGGTAAATGTGACGTCCATGCTAAGGCCTCGAATATTGATGTCTTCTTTTAATGCCGTGGGATAGACGATGATACCATATTCAGCATGGAGGACTCGCCAAAACGAAAGAGGAAGTCTGAGTCCAGTTAGTTAGTTCAATGCTCATGCATGTTGCAGGTAGTGAAAAAAACTACGTACTTGTACTGATTGTGTCTGATGCAAGCGTGTACAAACAAGCACACGGTCTCGAGAACCAAGCGCCCGTCATTGATAGCATCGTCCAGTTCATCAGCTGCGAGGTCATGTACCCGTTGAAGACGCTCCTTGGAGTATTTCATGGCGATTTCCCACCCCTTGGCGATTTTATCGAGGTCTGTAACTGGCCACGCCTCCATTTTTACTGATTTTGTACCTTGAGTTGGAGAGGGATTTGAAGATAGCAAATGGTGAGGTGGTGTAAGTGGTTACTGTTGTGGTTGTTGCACTATCCTCCGCCTACCAAGAGCTTGTGGTAATGTTAAGTATCTGAAGACTTGAGAAATGATACGGAAGTAATTACGAATGGGGGATAATGTTTTGGGTGTTGAGAAGTTGAAGATACTCAGTCGCGAGGACCTCTTTGACTCAAATATCCAGTTCCTACCTATTCTTTTCAGGTTCTTCTCACAGAATAAGTCAGGGACCATCAAGGTGTCTCCTCCTGCCTCCACGCCATACGCCATCACGGCCATAGGTACCTTACCTACTACTACTTACCTACCTAGTACCTTAACTTGTCTTAATCGTTAATCACAAAGGTCCTCGTACCTTATTCCACCTTCTCGATTCGAGTTGAAGCCATTCTCCAATCACGACCCTTGAACGTGCGTCCCTCTTGATTAAGCGTGGGGTTCATCATGACTCTGCATGAGGGGGAGGGGCAATCTCGTGAACCCTTCTGGCCACTTCCTCATGTCATCATGCCATGGCAACTCCGATCACGGGGTCTCCACTAGTGTTGCAATTCACAGATATGTGCTATAAGTGCTAAGATAGTAGATAGGGTATCGATATTATATAAGTAGCTGAGGCTCAATTGCCTACTCATACAGCCAAGGCACCTCCAAACGTACCTGGGTAGGTTGGTATATATATACTAGGTCATAAAAAAAATCAGATCGCTCATGGTATCTCTTCGCTCAGTCTCCATCAACCCATCAAATCTCATAGTATTACAGACCTCTAAACACATCCACAAAATGCTCTCTTCTTACAAAGCGTAGTTTTCGGTATGTAAGAAGATCTCTTCAAGCTCATCATCTCCCCAGATCTCTGCCTGGAGTCGGGCAACCGTATTGGCAACACCAACTCTCATAGAGGGTGGGCCACATACGAAGACCGCCGTGCGTCGGCCAAGGATGCCTCGTCCATCAGCACCTCCTGTTGCCCATTCCTTCAGCATGTAGCCTAGGTCAGGACGGCCATACTCAACGCTCCATCCTCCATCGATCTGATGAGGCACAGGGAACGCGAAGCGCATCAGACTCTTTTGAAACTCGGTTGGGGTTTGGGGGAAGCCGAAGTCAAAGCCGGATGGGGGACCGAAAGTTGATGTCGGTCGTGGTCTTCCGGCCTCGGGGTTAGATGTCCTGAGGTGAGCAAGCTCAGGAGCCCGAACTGGGAATGCTTCTTCTTCCGTAGGGAACGACTCTGGAAGTCTTCTCGGAGACCTTGGCGCGTAGTTAAACTGGGGTGGATTATCTTGCTTCATGGGTCTGAAATGGAACTCAGGGTCGTTTTTAATGGGTTCTTCACTGTCACCAAGAGGAATCTTCTTGTCCTCGGGATAACCGTGACCCTCAAGTCTCCTCAGGGTCTCATCTTGGTTGGTAGGGGGTGGTCCCGGAGGAGGAGGAGGGATTGAGTGAGGTTGCAGGTACTTCTGTTGAGGGAGGGCCGTGATACGGTCCTCGTCCTCGGCCCGTAGCTCCCTCTCACGCTCGGGGTCACCCTGAGCCTCGGATTGGATCAGGGCAGAGTTTCTTTTTGAAGCGATGCCCGCTACAAAACCGTCGAGCTTGTCATGGAACATATGACTCAAAGCTCGGGGTCCGTTGGGACCACCAGGGCCAACCTGACTGAAGGGTCCAGGTCCTTCCATGCCTGGTCTCGCTCTCACAGCTGATGTTACAAAGAACTTGCAAGTGACGCTCTCGGGGGGGGCGGCCTCGCGACAAATTCGCAGCTCTTCTCTGAACCAATCCATAGCTTCAAGTCGCTTCAGAGCCCAGACTACAACAACCTTCTTAGTGATGGCCTTGCCATCCCTCATTCTCTTGATGAGGTTAAGGAGCTGTGACACAAGGGCAGTGATACCGCTGCCACCGGCAATCAGGATGCAGGTGTCAAAGGCAGCTAGATCGCGTCGCATACCGCCATAGGGGCCGTCAAGAAACGCGCGATAGGTATGAAATGGTCCTTTCTCAATGGCAGTATCAAGCACCTTTCGTGTAAATCCACCATAGGGTCTGAATACCAGAGTACAGTCACGGTATTGCTCGCCGTACTCTGATGGGAAGTCATCGCTGCATAGCGACGAAATGGTGAAAGGATGGTTCTCGAAGATGGAGATACCAGGCATACGAAGATAAACGTATTGGCCAGGCTTCCATTTCATCTGCGTTGGGATTGTAACTTTGATGGCGTTCTCTGCCATAAGAGTAATAGCAGCCTCATCTCCAACCATGAAAGACATACGCCAAGGCTTGAGCCAGTTAAGCTTGAACAGCCTGATGAAATAACAGAATGCCCATATACCTATTGTTGCATAGAGGTAGGCCCACGACATGAGGAAGTTCTTAGTGTGCCAGAAAAGGAGACCAACGTAGACGATTCCAACGGGTACGTGGAGAACCACAAAGATCTCGTAGGCTGTCCTCCTAATGAAGGGCAGTGATGCGACACATAGCCAGATAAGGGGTACAAGACAGGCGATGCCAGTGCCATAAATGATGCCACTGCCACCGGGAAACAAGCGTTGAAACACCTTCATTCCACCGTCATCCCATACAGGCTGGATATAAAATGGAATGGCGTGGACGAGGGATAGGAACAGACAGAGGTAGCCTGCCCATCGGTGGAAAACATTAAGCCGCTCGGGGCCGATGCCAATGATAGCAGTAAGGATATTCGCCTTCATGCTGGTTGCGATGATCCATGGTGTCAAAGCAATCGCAATCATGCCGGCTCTAATCGCCAAGGGAGGTGATCCGAACTGAATGCTCTGCCAGTATAGAGGCTGTTGCAGGAAGCAATAAAGGACGACAAAGGCGAGAGTAATGAAGACAGTAGTAAGAACTGCCAGTGAGGAGAAGGTGATTCGGCGTTTTCCAATCACCAAGTCCGGGATAGGACGATAAAAGATCCATCGAAATAGAGCCAAGGTATCGTTGATGATATTAACGGAGGAAAAGTGTGCTTTCGGTCGGAAGTTCTTCTCGCCCATCATGTCATGACCTTCCGGGAAGAAATGCTGGCTCTGAGCACTGCGCATCCCAGACATGGCTTCTACCTCAGCATTGTAGAGATTTTGGTAGTGCTCCTCGACCTCCTGTTTGTAAATAGCTTGTCGAATCTTGTCCTGCCAGAAATGCCAGACACGCGTAATGAGAACAGTGCCCATCAAGGCGAGGGCGAAATAGGACCATCCTCGGCCGTATTTACCAGACTTCTCCCATGGGTCTATTGTATGCGCCTGGACTAAACCAGGTGGGCTTGTCGGTGTTAGGGGAATAGAAATACGCTTGATGAGGCCGGAGAAGGTCCTTGTAGCCTCGTCCATATATGAGTTGGGAGCCATTTCGACCAGCGTTAAAGCTCAGTAAATTTTGGTGGTATTTGGCGACAGAGCGCGGAGCAGGTTTTTTAATTCGACATCAACGGCGGCGACTTCGTATATCTTTATGTGTGTGACTTAAAGTAAGTTGAGACCAAGGGCATAAGACGGCAGCTTGGCTGACTGGTCTCAATGGATGGCGATCTGTTGAGTTGCGCCCAGGTGAAATAGTCAATCGGCTCGAATCGAAGAATTCCAGACTCTCCGATTAGAGGTACAAAGGCAATAACACAGAAGATAAACGAAAGGATGCGAACGCCTTGAACTTAGGGTATTGGGAAGCAGGGTCTTAAGACGGGGAGCTACAGTGGAGTCTAAATGGGCATGCGGCCGAATATATGGCCTCAGGCGATCGGATCCTCACCGTCGAGCGGAGAATGGTAGACTGCAGATGTAAGGCTCAGCAAACATATTGCAGCTGGTGGGTGGCTCTTGTGATACGGCGGCGGCAAGCATGTCACTACTGTGCAGGCAGACAGGGATAGGAAGAGGTGGAATCCAAGATTGACATGCGGGAAGAGTCTGTGCAGAAAACGAGCCAACACAAGGACCAGCGGCTGACGGAGCTCTGATATTGGCCAGCTCATGAAATGCCGTCTCCCCATGAGTGGATCATTCGGCTATCACACAGCCGCGAGCTGGCGTGGTTGAGAGAAACAGACGCAGCCAGAGTGATGAAGGTGGGTGACATGCAGAATTAAGAGAAAGGTCAATCCATAATGAGAGAAACACGATGGCGGGATGTGGATGTTTTCTGGTTGAGGGGACCAGGATGTAGGCTCTATGTCTGCATGTTGGCCGGGGATCATCATCAACGACGGCTGGGGCATGTTATTGTTTCTCTACTCGAAACTTTGAAGTAAAGTTATTTCTTGGACAAAAGCTTCATTGCGTCTTTCCAAGGCTGCTGTGAAGATGTGATGAACGCTGTAACAGCTTGACAGTAAAATGAGACCTAGCGCTTGCTGTACGGGACGAGAAATTAGCGTTGTGATAATATAGCTGCCGAATGTTTAAGCTCTCAACGGCTGTTGGCTCTTCCACAACCACGGGAAAGATGAGCATCTGAATAAGGCTCAGGATTGGGTGCTGGAAGCTCCCGACGCATCTGGCCAAGATGTTCCTGGCACTCGAGCCGTGATCCAAGCACTTGCTTGAGCCATCTGCGTTGGTCTATCCCCCTTCCAAGAACGGGTAATTGCTCTTAGAGGCCGCTGATGGACTTGGGGGCTGAATGGTAGTCGAGAGGAGAAGCAACCAGGGTGGAGTCTTCAAGGTGTAACGCTGTGATGAAATGCGATAGGCTAACATGATTGGCCGACAGACGCAGTGACGATCCTTGCAGATTTTCGATGGCTTCTTTAACGGGCGGTAACAGGCGAGTTCTGATTCGCTCTTTGAGGTGATTAGCCTTCTCGAGATTTAATCGCATGCGTCCTTGGATTCGTGTACCGCTTCCTTCTTTCAAAGCCTCGAACCTCATTTGAGGATTCCCTTGTTCATATCGGGCATTTAGAAGCTCAAAATGGTCGAGAATCATCCGGGCGTAATATGATGGGCCAGGAACGGTTTGCGTTGATGTTGAAAGGGTCTCTAGTCGTTCGATAATGTATCGAAAAAGCCTGAACCAACAGAGAGTCGCACGACATCATCATGGCCGTTAAGCATGTTGGTGATATGTTGCCTCCCATGCAGTTTCTGCGGACCGTGGCGGGATAAATGCCATGATGCGAGGGGACCGACAAAGGATCCAAGCTCCCTGTCAAATTTTGCTGTCGCCTTTGCCACGCCTCATGGATACCTCACGATGTACAGTAGTGTCGGATGAGACGGAATATGTTGTTGGTGATGTTGGTTGACTTGTGCTTCTTGTGACTGTCGATCTTAACGGTGTTGTTGGTGATTGACCTTTTGACGGTGGGTAATGTACCAGGAAAAGAGGTCGGCAAGTCCCTAGTCAAGAACAACGAAGAGCATTCTCAATACAGAAGTTGTGACGTTGGAAAGCGAAATTCCAATAGCCACAAGAGGTGTCTCAATTGCATCAACCGCACAATATGGCCAGGCAGTGGATGATCTTCATTGATTATAGCTGAGGTAACGAAGTGCAATAATTGAGTCCAGTCAAGTGAGTCAATAGGAAACAAGATCAATTATAATGCCTAATTGAGCCAAATACAATAGCAGTTTGTCAAATGTGATTGTTGATATCACGAAATATCCTAATACAAATATTAACTATTTGGGTAACTTACCCTGCGTTGAAGCTTGAGGTAGGTCAGCCTTGCACCTGATAGAGCCTATCTGACTGGTCGGAGCTCAACCGAGCCCCACCAAGGACCCCACGAGGCTGCGAACATTGCTCCAACTTTTCATCATCCATTTCTCATATCAAAAGTCAACCACGGTCGAAATCCAAACTTACATTAATTTCTGACCGAGGGTCCAGTTAAACTCACTACTATGGCCTCTACTAAGGGACTCACAAGGACGACTTTCGCTAAGCTGTCGCCTCATCCGTATCTGCTTGCCAGTCTCGATCCCACCTCTGATGATACCCGCCCAGCTCGAAGCAATGGCCGAGCCCGAAACGAATCTCGCAAGCCAACAGTCAACTTAGCGAGCTTGTCACACGCTCATGGGAGTGCTGTTGTTCGCGTCGGCGACACTACCGTCATTTGTGGTGTACGAGGCGAGACTATCTTGACATCCAACATCCCGAATTATCGTGCCTCCAATACTGAGACCGAGTTGAAGGACTACGACCTCCTGGTGCCCAACATTGAGCTTGCTACGGGTTGCGCTCCTCAGTTTCTCCCAGGCGGTCCACCAAGCACTCTTGCCCAGACTCTCAGCACACGTATATACTCCCTTCTTCACAGCTCCAGAATCATCAAGCCTGATGACCTGCGAATATGGCACACGCCACCATCAGAAGACCTCGAAGATCGCATGGAGGAGGACGGAGAGGATACAAGCAACGAGAACCGATCCGTTGTGGCTTACTGGGTGCTCTACATTGATATTTTTTTCATCTCATTTGATGGAAACCCGTTTGACGCCGCATGGGCTGCTACAATGGCCGCGCTACGAAACACGAAGCTTCCTGGAGCACGATACGACATTGACCGAGAGATGATCATCTGCTCCCGCAAACAGGCCCGACCTCTTCAAATCATGAACATTCCAATCGCATGCACAGCAGTTGTCTTTACCGGCAAAGAAACTGACCGACCCACTGACGGCAGGTTCTGGCTACTCGTTGACCCAGACAGACTTGAAGAGTCACTCTGCGACGAGAGTGTAACGGTCGTGGTGGATTGCAAGGACGGGGATCTCAAGATCTTGTCCATCTCCAAGCATGGAGGGACTGCCTTGACGCCCCAGTTCCTCACGTCAGAGCAATTCTTAGGCTGGGCAACGAAGAGATGGGAGGAGTTCAACGCGGCCATTACCCCATCTTAGATTAATGATACCCTAATGAAAAGAACATGTATCCATTCACAATTGCATACAGTCGTGGTTTTTTACCATTATAATCATGAACCAAGTTGGATCAAGAAATGTGTCAAGGCCATTCGACCCACCCTTTCAGACTTTATTCTAGGGCAGGAGATACCGGAAGACAAATTGCTCTACCACTCATAAAGTGAGTAGTAATGAAACTACCACGCCACGAGCAATGTTCCGCCAGAAGTGGTAGATATTGCGTAGAGGGCTGAGCGGATGGTGAGAAAAAAAAGAAGAAGAGAAAGAGAGGAAAATCTCGGCCAATCCTTTTTCATTGCTGGGTGCTGAAGTGCACGGGCCATTTGATTTTACTGCTTACATACCTATCAACCCTGCCCCACCTGAAATCTTCTTCAAACTTCGCGCATCATAAAAAGGCTGATCAACTTCCTCTCCCTTCCTCTCCTTCTATCCTCCCAGTCTCAACCTCATCATGGAATCCCTCTCAGACACCCTATGGGATGTAGTGATCAGCGGCACTGGGCTACAACAGTCCCTCCTCGCCCTGTAAGCTCTGGATTCCATTGTTGAGATGTTGCCTCGGTCGGACTGACCCAGTCTTCATTCTTGAAGAGCTTTGTCGCGTTCAGGCAAGAATATTCTACACGTCGACCCCAACGACTTCTACGGAGGCAGCGAAGCCGCGTTCAGCCTTCAGGAGTTAGATGAGTGGGCTGAGAAGAACCGGTCAACAGAGCCCTCGCGGTTGTTCTCTTCTGCGGAGGTGAAGCGAGACGTTGACGCTTTGGGTGCTACACGATCTTATAGCTTGGCTCTCGCGCCGCAGCTGATACATTCGCGGTCGAAGCTGGTGACTCAGCTCGTCGACTCGAAAGCATTTCGCCAGATCGAATTTCTTGCTGTCGGTTCCTTCTACATCTTCCAGCCACCTTCAGATTCCTCGTCGACACCATCGCTTAGTCGGATACCATCGACCCGCGAAGATGTCTTCTCCAACAAGTCCATTCCAGCTCGGTCCAAGCGGTCCCTCATGAAGTTCCTCAAGTTTGTGCTTGACTTTGATTCGGAACCTCATAGCGATGCATGGCAGGCGCGTGCTGATGAGGAGCTGGCCCAGTTCCTGGCCTCAGAGTTCAAGCTCGATGCTGCACTTCAATCTTACATCATCACACTGACGCTGAGTCATGATGGGAAAATATCGGTCAAAGATGGCTTAACCGCCATCAACCGACACATGACATCGATGGGTGTTTTCGGTCCTGGCTTCGCTGCAGTCTATCCCAAATGGGGTGGATTGTCAGAGGTGGCTCAAGTGGGCTGCCGTGCTGCTGCGGTCGGTGGTGCAACATATATGCTGGGATCTGGCATAAAGGATCGGAAACGATCGGACCAACTCGATGCTCCGCTGGAGCTCTCATTCACGAATGATATCGACGTCAAGGCCAAATTGGTGGTCCAAGGCGCCGATGCAGCTGACTCTCGCAGGATTCGAATCAGCAGGCTCACTGCGGTCACAAAGTCAAACTTGTCTCCGGTCTTTGAACTTCTTACTGACGGTGCTCCCACACCGGCTGTCGCAGTAGTGGCATTTCCTTCAAGCACTGTCACCGTCGAGGACGAAAGTCTGCACGAGTTTCCAGTCTATGCTATGGTACACTCAAGCGACACTGGGGAGTGCCCTTCTGGACAATGTGAGTTGCACCTTATTCTTTCTTTTATTCTCCTTGGTGTTATGATGATTCACATACCGAATACTTATCTACATTGTCTGAATCCTAATGACGATCATTATCTCTGACAACCTGATATACACCTCACGCTTTTTATTATTGTACTCGACACATGATCAAAAGACAATCATGCTAACAAAAGGTCAACAGATGTTATATATCTCAGCACTGTCTATACCACATCAGCGAAATCAGTCCTCAACAAGGCTCTTTCGTCTCTGATTGCCGCTATTTCCAAAAGCCAAGATGTGCCTTCGCCTATCTACCAGGTTTACTACGAACAAAGTAGTGGATCAAACTCTTTGAGCGTCGATAGAGACATTGCTACTTTCCCGCCCCCGCCGCTGGGTCTAGCATTCGATGATTCCATCCTTGACTCTGTTCATGACGCTTGGCAATTGATTACTGCTGAGTCGGAGGGCACACCTGCTGATTACATGCAGTTTGAAGATCGAGAGGGCGGGGTGGATGATGACCCCTTCGACTAGATAATATCAAGAATAATAATAACAATCATCATGAGCGAAGTATTTCAATTTTTGTTTCACTAAATATGATGATGTATCAAGTGCTTGCCCGCTGAATGAATATCTTACGGACCAGAAATTCCCCGTTACTGCCTCGTTTGCCATCCCCAAATCAAGATATATACCGTTGACCATATTCCACATATGCTGTCAATACCTGTGATCCCATTTTGATTTCATGTCAAGTGTTCCCCGAACTCCAAGAATTTGGTGACTGATTTCCCCTGCAAATGAAATAGGCAACGCCGCGTGAAAACGTAAAGTCATTGCCAATAAAAGTCGTTCCTGTCGTAAGCTTCATCGCCATGCGTCTAAAACACTGACATGAATGATAGTGTGCCAATTGAACTCTTGGTCCAAAAACAAGTCTATGCCAGCTCGTCGGCCATTTCGACCTCTTGTTGAGGAAGAGTGAGGCCAATGCGGATGGTGCCGAAGGGCTTTTTGTCGGCAATCCCATCTTGCTCGATAGCAATGGCGTTCTTAGTTGCAAGAACGAGAACATGCATGAAAGCTTCCGACGCGAACTTCTTGGAGTTGGCAGGGTCATCGAGCTCGTCGGTAAGAGTATTGAAATCAATCCAGAGACGGTCAGCTTGGTCGCAAGAACGACTATACCCTTTGGATTCTACACGAGAAGTGGCATAGCCTAAGAAGTCAAGAGCAGAGGCATCAATGACTGCACCAGAGCCCTGTGTTTCGTCACCATTGCCGAATTCGACATCACACATGAATCCCTCATCGCCGATAGAAGAATCTTGAGAACGGAGCATAGCCCAGTCATCAGAGCCATGTTGCGGCCCAAGCTGATCACTCCAGCGCTCAATCGGACGAATTGCACTACCACGGGCATGCAGAGGACTTGGAGCAGGGAGTCTTTTCTGTGCGCTACCCTGTCCCCGAATAGACGAACCAGGTGCAGCAGAGGGAGGACGACTCCAAGGAGCCATGGATGAGGAATGCCGGTCTTCGAGACCCTTTGCTGCATCCATTCCAATTTCAGGGGCAACGTCTTCACCAAACATTATAGCACCCATGTCATAATCAACACCACGACTGAGCTCGTCGGCATGGTCTACCTTCTGACGGACATTCCGTGCTTCATTGTACTCGTCTTCAAAAGCTTCAGCAGAAGCACGGCGGCGGCCCCGCGTCACAGGTTCTGGTTCTTGCTCAGAATTCTTTCCCTGCAACTGCGCCAAGAGGGCCATACCAGAGAAGTGTTCTGCGAGGGGATGTGACGCCCCTGAACAAGCTTTACCAATACCCGCAAGCCCATTGTCAAAAAGAAAAGCCTTCGCGTTGTGGCGTGCCTGAGCGACAGTGGTAGCAGAACGGGGTTTGTAGTTGGCCTTCATGTTGTCAAGATAGTTCATAGACCAGCTTCGCATCTCTGCTGCAGCAATATGGTCCTTTCCATCGACCATTTGGCGGATTCGGCGTCGCCTTTGCCGTCGTAGTGGTTCCTTGGCTTCCTCAGTCGAAACTGATTCAGAGCTGGGCTCAGCCGAGGAAGTGGCTTTTCTGGCAACAGGGCGCTTGGGGAAAGGCTCAGCGTCTGGCAAGGCATCTTCACCCATGATGATCACATTGTCTCCAAGGGGTCCATTTTCGATACCGAGGCCAGCCGCGTTGGCAGCTTGAACCTGAAGTTGCTCTTCAAATGCCGCCGTTCCAGGAAGGGGAGGGAGCTGTGGCTCCATGTCGCCAAACTCAATGAGGTTGCCGTCTAGGTCAAAGTTGAGGTCAAGACCGGGCATATTTGCAATATCTACGCCGAACGGATTGAAATCTTCCACAGGGTCATGCGCATAAAAAGGTTTTGCAAAAGGAGAATCGTGGTCAAGATCCGTTGGGAGACGGTAACTTCGGCCAGAATGCGAAGACTGAGGAATGTCGAAGTTGAGTAGTGAATTGCCTCGACCTGAAGAGCTAGAACCTTGAGTCTTAGGAGTCATTTGAGAGACACTGCCCTGCGACGAAAACTTTGTCGATAGAAGAACCAAATCATCAACGCTAGCCAAAAGGTCGAGCTTTGGGATAGTCGACAAAGGATCAAAGGACGGGTCATCCTGCAAGGTGATTTGATGTCGCCTTGAAAGAATATATCAGAACATGGACCTTTATGAGGTAACAAGGGGCCCCTTACTTTGATTTACCGGCGTTTGGGTCCGTTGCACTTGTGTCCATAACCCGAAAGAAGGTCATCATGTCAGATTGTGTCTTTTCAGCGTCTGAGAGCATATAGCGGCACTGCTGGGCGTAGACCCGAGAGACTCCATAAAGGAGGTTTCCCTGGAGGCGGAGAGCCAACGGGGCTCCTGGGTCGATGATGGTCTCGCATGCCTTGGGAACGTTGACTTGTTGAATTGCCTTGCGAGTCAACCGCTTCTGATTAGACTTGCCCACGGTAGCGACGAGCCTATATTGTAAAGTCAGTGAGTAGAATAAGATGATGAGATGGTACTGATATATACCAAATGGTGGCAACCCCATACTGGGTATTGCTGAGGACTGAAGCGATGTTAGTTGTGCCCTGGTTGATGATATATT
The DNA here is from genome assembly GCF_019915245.1 of Fusarium musae. Lineage (NCBI taxonomy): Eukaryota > Fungi > Ascomycota > Sordariomycetes > Hypocreales > Nectriaceae > Fusarium > Fusarium musae. The sequence continues at coordinate 2,417,227 of NC_058392.1, read as the reverse complement.
ATGAGGTGACTTACTCTCGTGGCTATAGAACATGCTACTCGTGGATGCGCCTTAGAATCTCTGAAAAAAAGCCGGAAACTTCGACTAAGAAGGGCAAAACCAGGTTGTTTAACGAGGAAGTCTCGCTCTAACTGCCCCCTATATTGATGAACTGGCTTGAAATTGGTTGCGATGCTGTAGTTAGTAGGAGAGGTTGAAAGCTTAGGAGGTGATGATGCAGGACAAGGAGAATAAAATTGGAAGGAGGAGAGAAGGGAAGATTTCAGTCGCGTGTGATATTGATCAAGAGGGGCCTATCGCGGAGGCAGTTTCAATGCCTGGCAGTCACTGTCAAGCACCTGGCACCTCAGGCAGCAGCAACTAGGAACTTACAGCACATGAAGTATGAACGAATCTCTTCGTAATTACTGTCTTCATTGGATTTCTATTGTTACATCGAGTTATTGGTAGAGATGACAGTTCCCATCATCTTCTCTGAGTACCTTGGCTTCACCTGCAATGCTCCGATGTCAGTATCTCAGCTACGGCTAAGGCACCTTAGTAGAGTAATCAGTGATCATTGCAACTACCTCTGCAGAATAAAGCATGAGATCATTGATTATTGTAAAGAAAGGAAAAGCCGGTACGACAACCTCGAAGTTGTTCGTGGTCAAGGTAGTTGGTGTCACTTGATTAACATATCTATAGAGCGGTCTTTCGAGGATACATTTCCTTTAAAGCTACCTACTTACTGCACCCAGTCTCTATGGGCGCTATGTACTCACCTTAGGTAAATCAGGCCTAAAGCCTTCGTTATCTCATTCATGTCGACCCTTAATCCCCCTTGCGAGAGGACCCTAGCAGCTCAGTGGCTAGGGGCAGTCACAATATGTTTCAAATTGCAATAAGAGTTTAGCAATTCACCCGCCTAGGTTCCGTGGTCTAGTTGGTTATGGCATCTCGTTAACACCGAGAAGGTCCCCGGTTCGATCCCGGGCGGAACCATGCTTTTTGTTCTCTGTGTGTCCAACGAAGAGGAAAGTGTTCTTTTTATTTACCTGCATTACGCTGATCAGCAGGCACATGATGCCGTCGAGGTTTAGTCCCTCTATTTACAGGTGATGCACTACAACAATCGAATTGGTTCTATCTAAGGAGCCCTGGAACTTTGCCAATGACCCCGAGTAACAGTCATGAAGAGAATGCATGCTCAGAGAAATTCGATTGCACGCAGGAGACTGAAACTCCTTTAGCGTTTGATGAACCCAGACCACTCGGCCACCTCCGACTACTTGTGAGTTGTTCGAAGGCTAGTTCCACTGGCAATCAAGGCAGCGCAGAGTCCTAGAAGGGCTACGGCAGTGGAGGCGCCAAAGGCATATCTCAACCCATCATAGTAAACCAGACGTGCCTTGAGTTGCACGTCGGGAGGTAATTGACGGATATAGTCAACAGAGTGTCTGATTTGTTCGATAATCTATGCGGGAAAGCACGATTAGCATCAGATCAAGGGCTTCACGACGGAAATTGGTGACAAGAAAAAGGGCATACTCTCCATTTATCTGCTATCTCACTCAATGCAGCAGGCAGACGAACGCTGAGTGTAGTCTGAACGATGGAAGATGTGACTGAAACTCCCCAGACGGTTCCCAGTGAGCGGATGAGGTATACTGTCGAGGCCGTGACAGCGTGATCTGTAAACTTGTCAGCTTGCAATATTAATCGATAGAGACTCATGTGCTTACCGGCGTGGTCAAACGAGGCGAGTGAAGTAAACAGTATACTGGGATAAATAATGCCTTGACCAAGGTTTGCCGGAAAGACATAGACAAAGTACTTCCACTTCGAATCTTGAAACTGGAGTAAGGTCACCAAGCCGTTGCCTAGAACCATCAACAGAGCTCCAGTTCGCACAAGAGCAATTAGTTTGCCCCAACGAGACATAACCACCCCAGCAATAAGGCCACCAATTGGAGTGGCCAGTGAAGGAATTGCTAGTCGAGCACCGGCTGTGGTGGCCGAGTCAAGCAGAACAACCTGAAAGAAAAGCGGAAGCATGAAAAGGTACTCGTGAAGAGTTAGTTAGAATCAGTAAACCTGGGTAACTCGCGGAAGCTTACTCCATATGCAGCCATACCTGCACATACGTTTGCACACTGCGTTGCAATAGGTAGCCTTCCTTGCAGCAAGTGGAGAGGGATAACTGGGATGGCACTCGTCTTTTCCTCAACAAAGAGGAAAAGACCAAACAAGAAAATGCTCCCAATTAAGGCTCCAATCACCCAAGGACTACACCAGGGAAGCTCGTTTCCACCCAGGCTGAGTCCTACGAGCTGAACCGAGATAGCTATGACGAGGAGAAGTGACCCAGAGAAGTCGACTCTGTGCCAGACAGTACCCAGATTGCCATCGAGCGAGAAAGCTCCAGACTGATCAGAGACGACTAGAGCACCAATGATCAGAGCAAGGATTGATACGGGTACCTGAAAGAGAAAACACCATCTCCAGCCAATATGGTCGGCAATCGAGCCACCAAAGGAAGCTCCAGAAATAGCCCCAAAGCCATAGATGCCGTTCTGGAGAGCTTGGTACATGCCGCGCTTCCTAAATGGAATCATGTCCGAATTGACGATAGTGGCTTTCACTTATTAGTGGAGTGAATTAGAGAAGTTGGAGTTACAATTACCCATGGTCATCAAGCCTCCACCGCCAAAGCCAGTCAATGCTCTCATGACATTGAGAAAGATGATGTTGTTCGCAACACCGCACCCAAGACATCCAAAAGCAAACGTAATGGTCGAAATGAAGAAACACAGTCGCCGTCCAAAGATATCAGATACTCTGCCATAGAGAGGTTGGAACGCTGTGCTAGTGACAAGATACGACGTAGTCAACCATGAGGCTGTGTTTGCGGCATCGAACTCAGAGCTGATGACAGCATAAGTCGCAGCGGTGATGGTACTATCGAGGCCGTAGAGGAAGACATTGGACATAATCGCCAACTGAATCCAGACGAACCCACGAGGAGGCCTCCAACTGTCCTCATCGGGAGGTTGAAGTAGCGGTTGATCCTCGCGAGGCTCCAGGGCATTAATTTCACTGTTGTTTTGCAGCGAAGGGCCCAATGCTTCAGGATCCTGATCTGCGAGAGACGAGTTACTCATTATGAAACGATTTATTGCGAATGCGATTAAGGACTGTTGTTTTTCAAATGCAGGAATTATCACTGGCAGTTTAGGAGACAAACGTTGAAACGCTGCGGCTAAAGATGCTTTTTGTATCACGAAAATTGTGAATAAGAAAACCAATCTGACACGACGTGGGGCATCAAACGGGTCATCGGCCATGACCCAACTTCAAGGAACCAGGAACATTGACGTAGGTATGTACTGCAGAGATAAATCGGGCTTAATCGATGGTGAAATCTCGCATTGAGATCACGTATTGGCTGATCCAACAAGAGCCGGTAGATCGTTACCTTGTTACACAGCAAGATCTATGGAATTTGGCAAACAATTACCATCTATATAAAGAATATTCATACCTATAAGTCTGTATTAGTATGGGAAGCATGATACAGAGATTTTGAAATGAGTTGTTTCTTTGTCACACCCCGTCTCAAACACCCAAAGATGCCCAGCGCCTGAGGGTTGTTCACTCATAACAAACCATACAAGTCTTTCTTTTAACTCACCTTCAGGCGATCAGAGGGATGAAATCAAGTTAATGTTCGCAGCCTCTGGGTCCAACCAGCAAACGTGAAGAGCATACCTACACTATGTACCTTGGGTAATAACTTGGGCCAAGAACTTGATAGGCCGCCTTGAAAGAGCTCAGCTGGTGATAGTATGTTGCTTTCACAGAATTTTCCCGACATGCGAGAGATCTTCATTGTAAACAGAAACCAAGGCTTTGGTCATAAAATAAAGTCTACCCCAGCATGATTTATAGTTGTCCAGAATCTCATTGACCCCTCCTGTCTCATAGATTCGTTGTAAATTTATCTCACTTGTGTGATTTATGACACTGGGAGAAAAAAGTTATTACAGGTAGAGCCGCAGTCATTGTAAAGCCCGCTTTAGGCAGGAACGCAGTCTGCAGTAGCAAACATCCACTCAAACCAATCGCTTACCTTGCCTTATCTTATGGCAAAACGCAACACTCTCACCAAAAGCCAAGAGAATCCTATTCTACGAAAACAGGATTTCCAAGGATCAACTTGGCGCGTCAACGCTGTGGGCACATCGCGCGCAAGAGACATCAACTGTCGAAGTTCATCTCGTGCCACAGCAGTCACGCAACACCATCGACAAATCAGCAAATACAAAGAAAGCATTGCTTTGATACGGGCTTTCCCGGCAACCCTCTCAGAAAGGGAGGTCACAATGGCGAATAGGACACCACTCATCCTTTCGGATTCCAGGGTCCAACCATCCAACGTAGCCCTACGCGCCCAAAATACTGCGCCTGGGGAGGAAGGAAAACGGGGCTCACCAAGATATGTGTTTAAATCATAACATACGGCGGGTCTGGCATAATATAATATATTGTTACAGAAATAGCACTTTGAAACACGATGCGTAAGGCTATTTTATTTGTTGCAACATGGTGTTGACTCGATTTACAAACCTCGAGAAACAAAATGATTCGACATCTATCATTTCCAAAGTTTCCTTTCTGCTCCAGCTACCAAACCAAACTAGGTTGTCATGCACCTCGATGCACATCAGCAGACACTCACCGCCGTCTATCACTATCAGGGCGCAACCTGCATACTTGTGTGACAAGTTGAACAAGATGTACCTTCGAATTTTGGAATAACGGTCGCGATTTAATCCTCCCCGCTCAACACTTCCGTGCCAAGCGTGCCGCTTCACCTGAATTATGAGTCGCAACTATCTAACTGAATTCAACCGAGGGCCTCGACACCCCGGTGAAATGGGGCCGGACCAGCCGCTTAGAAGCAGGTAGATTCCTCCTTTCCCATGAGAGAAAGCGGGGAATATCCAATAGTGCTTCATATTGCTGGTGCGGACAATACATAACAATCTGCCTATACTGATAAGATGCGATCTGAAAGTGGCCTTTGATGCCCCACGGGTTGTTCCTGCATCTGAGATGCGCCAAAAGTCACCAGTTAAGAATTCTATATCTGGTGATCAAGCAAGCCCCCCGCTTTTGATCAGCAACTCTTCACACCAAGAGGCTGGCTTATAGCATCTATCAAATGGCTCGAAGCAAAGATGAGCAGGACATCGCTTCGTTGAGGCCTTCAGCGCCTTCAGACTTCGATGAATGTGGAGAAAGGATGCCAAGCTAAACCTATTTGAAGCTGGGAAGAAGAGGTGGGTGTTGAGTTCCAGCAAGGATAAATGGACTTGGGCGTCACATAGCGTTCTTTGAGAATCCCAAAAGAATAGCCAGGTCTGGCATCATAGGCCGGCCCGACCACGCGGTTCACAGCGGTTAGGAAGATCGGCAACCTTACTGTAAGGAAATAATGGAAGCTGCGCCAACATTCGTGCGACAGGACAGGACAGGACAGGGCGAAACGAAACGGAAATTAAACAAACTTGGTCCTGGAAATGCAAGCTCCACGTCAAATACATCATTCAGCCCCACCACTTGGCGCAAGGTCGACCGCCGTCTTGAACAAAACCGGATTGAGATACCGTCGACGCAGTCGTTGTGCAACATTGGCTTCCGTCAGTTACGCTGCTTCTTCTGCTTCTGCCAGGGAACTTCTCACAGCCAAGACGACACCCGCCAGCCGTCTTATCCATTGGCCATCTGGACTTCTGGACTTCTAGGGCTCTCTCCCCGCCCCAGAGACTCTCCCTGCACACATAGCCCGATCATGATCCACAGCATACACAACCCCGCCATTCACAGTGGGTAAATGCCCTCCGAGGCCTCGCCGGAAAACTGTCCGTGATACCCCGCTATCACCGTATCGTGTCGAAGCATCCATGGAAGCTCGTTATGCCAACTAAGGAAAACGCCCGAAGGTGTCTTCAGGGGAGCTTGCTGACGGTTGTCCCTAATTAGGGATGTCAATGTGCAGCCTTTAGATCCTCTTGTGCACCCTGCATTCACAATTGTTGGAGTTGTGGCGGTTGTACAGAGCGGATGCAGGAGAGCTTGTGACACGAATATACACTGGGCGGGATCAACAAACTTTCTTAACGGTGCCCAGAAGCGAGAGACTTTTGTTCAAGACCTGCATTGAACAGAACGCGTCATGGTGCTTTCGATGGTCTCCCACAGCATCATCGTCGTGTCTTTTCTCACGTGTCCCCGCATCTCAGTCCCCCTTGCAACCTCCACGCCAGAGAAATCCACGCCACGATGCGATACGGCTGCCCAGCCTAGACCTTGGCTCGGTTTGAACCTGGTACTTCTCCGAAGTGCTCCGGTCGCCAATAGGTTTGCTGTACTCTGTACTCCTCCGAGCTGGGCTCTTCACCTCGCTCGCTTGCTCGCTTCCCACCATCCTCTCCTGCATACCTGGAAACTCCATGCATGTTTATCCGCGGCTGTGCATCAAACTCCTGGGCATCCTGACCCTCCCTGTCTTACCTAGCTTGGCGTCTTAAACACCGGTCAAAAAGGCCATTATTCTGGCTCCCGCACACTTTCACAGGTCTCACTTATCTTGCTTTCTGACTCTTCATGCACCGTTCAGCCGTCCCAGCCGCCTGCCGTGTGATCCTGTTATTGTCTCGTATCGCTACTTAACCGCAACATCCCCAATAGTTCTCTTGGACGGATGCTCGAACTGTCGTGTGCTAGCTCTCTTCCGCTTCGCTCTCAACTGTGCTTCCTCCATCGCAATCAGCCATCATGACGGGCGCTCTCGCAACTCCACGCTATAGTAACGACGACTTCGAGACAGCTTCTATTCGCTCTGCTGCTCCTTCTTATGGTGAGTAGGCAAAAGTAGTCGCGATTCTTTGTATCCTGCTGGGATATCGGCTCTACTTATACACCAGACTGGAGCTCAATGCCAGAGCTCCACTACCTGGCACGAGACCAGCCTTACTGACCTGTGCATTGCCTCAGTATCGGAAGCTCCCTCATACCACTCAACAAATCCATACCCTGAGACTCTGCCATCATACACCCCTCCAGCTCGGTCTCACACGGTTGCGAGGTCCTCCTTAATTCCCCAAGGGAGCGGTACCTCAACTCCACGCCAGCAGACTATCGGCTTGCCTCCAGTACCTGCTCTTCCCCTGCGATCGCAGCCGAACCTGAACAATTTTCGTATCGCGACATGGTCCTCCGTCTCTAGCAACCCCAACGCCCGACACTACCAGAATGTCGCGAACCGGCGACTGACTGCTCAGCGAGATCCCGTAGACAGCCTTCGTCGAGTCATGACCGATGTTAGCGAGCAAGAACAAGAGCGGTACATAACCAGACCGTTAGAAGATCCCTATCTGGTTGGCGAGGTGGCTGCCGCCCGTGCTCGCACAGAGCGACTTGCACGAGAGTCAGGGGATGATATTCTTCTGCGAGAGGATCGCCAGTGGGACTGGTTCTTAGGTAAGTTAAAAAAAAAAAAAAATACATGCTTGTCAAGTGTTGTGTCGCAGCTGTTAACGCTGAATTAGCTCGAATGAGAGACTCGGATGAGAGACAGCGGAACTGGACTCCGACAAACCCATACAGGCGTGAGGTGGAGGCTGGGAGCCGAAAGAAGCTCCTTCGCCGTTTTGGAGGACGACGCTTGCTATGATTTTCCCTTCATCTCTGCATTTTTATGTTTTCTTTGCATCTCTGTTGCGCTGGGTCGCGGTTGTCATGTCTGTTACGTTGGCTGAAACGACATTGTCGCATTCTCATGGCGTTTTGATGATCTAGATTGGGTTGTCGGGATAAGGCATGGCATGCGAGTTGGGGGTTCTCAAATTGTCAACTGCACTCCGATCGATGGATGGCATGAAACGGTCGCCGTGAGCATATTCTTCTCTTTCGTCGCTCGTTCTCGAACATAGGGTCGCATAGGGCTTGGTGAACCTGGGCTGGTATTAGGTAGCTCACCCCTCAAATGAAATGAAACATTGAAACTATCTTGAGACGTATAGTGCCAACATGTTGGAGAAATCGTGTCAGCATAAACTTTGTGATTATACTCGAAGCTAGATACGGTCAACTTGCCCACCATTTCTCTACCTGTTTGCAAAAGATATGTTACACGTCCAATAACGCCATGCCCGATGTACACATAATGGTATGCCTCCGTAACTCGATGGCAGCTCAAAACCTCCACGACGTACAAGTCGACCATTCAATGGAAAGCCGACAGAATAGGTGTGTGATTGTCGGTTGAATAGGACTTGTTTAACCCTTGCTCTTGCTGTTCAGGAGAAGAGCAACGATGAGTCTACAGGATAATTAGCATGACCAAAACATACTCAAAATTCATCAATGACGTACCCATAGAGACCAAGAACTTCGCCGAAGATAAGAATCAGGACCATGCCAACAAAGATCCTAGACTGCTCCATGTAAGCACGAACGCCAGTGTCGCCGACAACTCCGATGCAGTAACCGGCGGCAAGACCAGTCATGCCGACTGCAATACCACATCCGAGATGCAGAAAACCACTAATACTGTTAGTGTTCGTTTTCGTTGATGAGACTTCGCGTCGACGTACGAAAACAAGCTGTAGTTCTTGCCCGGGTCGAGATCCTCAGCGATGAGGACGGAGATAACAAGCGAGTAAACGGCAATAATACCGGACATGACGACGGGGATGAGGCACTGCAAAAGGCGTCAGCGATGGCCCTGACCAAGCCAGGGGACAGTTGTACCTTCATGATGAGGTCTGGTCTAAATGTACCGACACCAGCAATGCCGATGCCAGACTTGGCTGTGCCGTAAGCAGCACCAATACCTATCGGAGTCGTTCAGTATTCGATCTCGGTCATATCGCATCGCGTAAAGAGGGAGGAAGTATCGTACATCCGAAGACCATTGCAGCTGCAATTCCGGCCTACAAACTCGCAGCATCAGCATTCGCGTCCACCCCTGGTTTCAGACCAACAGAAAGACCAGCACGGGAATACTCACCATCCCAATAAAAGGGGCAAATTTGGGGGCGAGCTCTGATTCTGCCATGGTGAGGATATGAGGCCGTCAGCGAGCTCTAGTGCCAAGTGCGACGTGAAGAGTTGACGTTATAGCTTGATGATGATGTAGCCTACTACTGGCCAAGGCTACCAGAGGAGTTGGAAGCTGAGGTGGAAAGCCACATTGGAACGGGTTGATTTGACCAATGACGAGCGAGTGGCTTCGAGATGGGTCACGTGATGACATCAGTCATGAAGTACCCAAAAGGCCTGTATCGAAGAATTCGGGACTCGAGAAGTAGGACAAGAAGAACAGCCTCTAGTCATTATTAAGAAATACATCTATACATGATAGAGATTATAAAAATTCTTTCTATTTTTGCTTCCATACCTAGCTCTACCTGGTTTTGACTGGTCTGGTGTTTACATATAAATAAGGTTGCCATATTAATTAGAGTGAGTACCTGTGAATGATGGGAAATAACAGGCTTCTGCCAAGTGATATCTCGACTTTACTTGAGGCAGTCGATGTGAATGGCGGTTTCCGGGATTCTTTTTCTTTGTCTCGGTTCCATTGGCTGCTATGATTGTTCTCCTTAAACCTAAAGACGAGATTAGGTATCCCTTCGAAGCTGCTATGGTGCATATTAGTGAACTCTGCCCTGTATGTATCATTGACCAAGGCTGAAGGGGCCGAGACAGCCGGCAATACCTGGTCTTTGATTCCACAGCTCCAGTCACAGAAACGTTGAACGGGATGCAATCAGAACCAAGGGCAGCATGGCCATGGAGATGCCTATCTGCTAATATTGTTCTCGGCAACTCTCGTTAGTAAGATTGCCCGAGTTCAGCCGTGACAAACAACAAACAAACAAGCACCCGCTGCATAATCAAAGGATGCAGGTTAATGTTAGAAGTAAGAATCAACGGCCACTAGCGTACCCCTTGGGTCCCTCCAGTTCAACAGGAGGTTTAATTGCCGTGACTCCCGTCTAAGGTGTGGCAACGCAACCACTGAATCAATTAACCTTTGAATTGAATTCGACTCACCACAAAGGGTCCATTGCGAATAAAGATCCTGTGCAACGAGTAACTAAACGAGTACATACACGGGTACAATTGAGCGACGCCAGAGGAGATATGACATGTGCTTGCTACATGAACGAGGCAGCAGTAACAATAGCTGTAGCAGCATCTGTTCCAGGTATCGGACTGGGCGGGAGCATCAACACCAAGGTACCTACAGTTAGTTAGGCGACCAGCCTCAGGTTGGACTACGATACACAAACAAAGAGGCTCAACTTCACTGTAACAGCTCGAGTTGACGCCTTGAAACAAGGAACCGGCTCTAGTACCGACTAAAGATAAATTACTATTTTAACCTGCTCCTGAATAACTACCTTACCTAACTTAACTCGTCCGTCCACTTCTCTTTTTCGTATCCACGGCCCAACGCCAAAGATCCATGCTCTTACACTGCTACTTTATACCCCAGTATATTCATCCCCTGAAATTGTACTAAATAATTTAACTGCCCATAGCCCATCCACTACGGCGCGCCCACATTGCCGGCCCCCCGTCACCACATTCATCTCGACCCCCAAAGAGCGCAGAGGCCGCCATCAGACAGGTGGACTCTGTGGTGGATCTAGCACTGGCGTGTCCGTCGTTGGCTCCTACAGTTGACTCCTTGTCCTGTCCTGTTCCATTCAGTACCTGAACGTGGATTCCATTGGCGTGGATTGCCTTTACTGTACCTCTTTACCTGCGACGAGTCGGGTGCCTGGCCTAGATCGTGAACCTGCAACTGCAACTCCCTCCAAACTCCATCACCAGAGGGCCACTCCCCCAAGAAAAACCCTCTCGAGACGGCGACCGCCCATTGCCTGCAATCACATTCCCTATCGTCGTCCCTCCACCTCCTCGATCGGTCGACGAGCTTCGGCCCCAAGGCGAGAGGTTTGCCATTTTGCTCAGCCGGCCGCCTTGCCCGACGGCCCCCCTCGAGCCCAAACTTGCAAATTCCGACACGACACTTTGCTTGGGTAGAATTCACACCTCGATCCCTCATCATCTCTCCCACCGTAACGACGAGCGCTACCTGCGAGAGTATTCGCAGCGCCAGTATATAACGGACGGTTATCGCTCACGCAACACCTATCTTAAGCTTAAGGGGACGCACAGTATCGGCGTCGACTGACGGCGGCGCATCCGTCGAAGTCGGCTGTTGATACGCCAGATAACGAGCTTTTAGCCCTTGGCGCTCAAAACCCTACCGGTAATGCAATTCCCATCCCCAGGTATCACCCCTTTCTTGGAAACTCTCCTGACATGCTCTCGATCAAGTTTCCCTTATCATGTCGAACTACGGTTACGATCCTCGAGGAGCTCCTCAAAGACCGCCGCAGAGGGGCTACGGCGACGACAACAATTACGGTCAACGAGATGCTGCATTCTCCAACATCTTCGGCGCGGCTCCGCCTCCTGGCCGATCCCAAACGATGACTTCGTCCTCTTCGATGCCTCAAAACATGATGGATCCCGGTCGCACTCAGACTATGTCTTCAATGTCCTCTGGTATGCAACGGCAGCCACCGCCTCGTGCTCCCCCAGGACACTATGGGGACCCAGCAGCTGGCAGGACTCGGACAATGGATAGCAATAGCATGATGGGGAATGGCTACTATCCAAGTCAACGCTCAGCATCGGGTGGTCAAATGCCATCTCACTATATGCAGCAGCAGCAACAACATCAACAACAACGACGTCCATATCCTGGCCCTGGAGGACCTCCACCTCCTCGAATGGAGCAAAGGGGTCCGCCGCCTCCGCAAGCTCCTGGTGCAAGGACTCCCGCCCAGCGATTCTATCAGGGAGGACCGGCACCTTCAATGAACAATGACCCTTATCGCTCGCAGTCACTCGCTTCTGCTCCTCGCCAGCCAATGTATCACCCTCCTCCTAGCGCCTATCAGCAAGCACCAGCAAACCACCTTCGACAAGCCCCGTACGCGCAGCAGAACTCGGCGAGGACGACCGCTCAAGGGCGAATTGTGCCGGAACGTCATGAAGACCGCACCATGTCGCTGACTGGCAATTACCAACCCCAGAGCATGGACGCCCACCAGACCATGAGCGGTCGAGTCATCCCTAACCGACGAGCACCTACCGAGCTGCCGACCACCAACGGTTATCCTAATTCGATGCCTCACGCTCCAGGAGCACAAACTCGAACATCTAGCATGGTTTCGTCCAATGGTGCTGGCGATTATAGTAGGACAATGTCGATGGCCTCTACCGTGGCTCCAACCATCACCCCTTCCGAGTCTGATGCTTCTACTTTGGTCCAGCGACCAACCAGAAGCAAGTCTATCGAGAGCGAGCGCCCACCGACTGCCACGAAGATTCGACCACCCCTCGTATATCCAGCCCTACTGTCTCGAGTCGGAGAGTGCTTCCGTCGCAAGATTATTGTTGGTGACCGGACCAAGAACGAGCTGACATACAAGAATGCTTTCAGCGGTTCTGAGGCTGTCGATGTCTTGTCATATATTATTAGGACTACTGATCGCAACCTTGCCCTTCTTCTTGGCCGAGCTCTGGATGCCCAGAAGTTTTTCCACGATGTCACATACGAACACCGTTTACGAGACTCCCAATCAGAGATGTACCAGTTCAGGGAGACATTGATGGATGAGCCAGAAGATAAGCCCGCAGTTAATGGTGTCTTTGTCCTACTTTCCGAATGCTATTCCCCAACCTGTACCAGGGATCAACTTTGTTATTCAATTGCCTGCCCTCGACGATTGGAGCAGGTTTCGAGACTGAATCTTAAGATCAACCCTGGATTACGAAAGGAGGATGCTGTTAATGCTGTCGATGACGAAGGTGATCAGACAGACGAACAAAAACTCTGGATTAACTCCGTTCCCAAGGAAGTTGCTGAGAAGGTCGATGAGCGGGAGAAGAAGAGGCAGGAAGTTATTTCGGAGATCTGTTATACCGAGCGAGATTTCGTTAAGGATTTGGAATATTTACGAGACTTCTGGATTCTGCCTTTACGATCAAAGGCTTCCCCAGTTCCTGTTCAGCGTCGCGAAAAGGTTGTCAAAACCATTTTCAGCAACATCATCGACCACCCCAGTATTCATACTGTCAGCTCCCGGTTTGCGTCTGGACTCACAACTCGACAACAAAAGGAACCTATTGTCCATAATATCGGTGACATTTTCCTTGAGTATGTGCCCCAGTTCGAGCCCTTCATTCTGTACGGTTCAAAGCAGTTGGAAGGAAAGTTTGAATTCGAGAATGAGAGATCAGTCAACCCCTACTTCGGCAAATTCGTAGACGAGATTGAAAGGCGCAAGGAGTCGAGGAAACTGGAGTTGAATGGTTATCTGACCAAGCCTACGACCCGTCTGGCACGATACCCCCTACTTTTGGAGAACGTCTTGAAATACACAGAAGATGGCAACCCTGATAAGGAGGACATTCCTAAGGTTCTGGTTATGATTCGAGATATTCTTGGCAGAGTCAACGCAGAGTCTGGAAAGGCTGAGAACCGATTTAATCTCAGGAGGCTTCACGAGCAGCTTCGTTTCAGACCCAATGAGAGGGTTGATCTTCGACTCACAGAAGAGGGACGTGAAATGGTCTTCAAATGCCAGTTCAAGAAGTCGCCCACGGATCCTGCAGAAATTACGGCCTTCCTCTTTGATCACGCCGTCCTTCTTGTTCGCATCAAGCAGACTGGCAAAACTGAGGAGATCAAGGCATACCGACGACCCATTCCTCTGGAGCTTCTCGCAATCAGGGAAATGGACGAAGTGATTCCCAAGGATGGCAATATGAAGCGTACCTCGTCGAGCCTGATTCCTTCAATCCGGAACAACGCCAACGACCCAGCGAGAAAGGAAGGCTGGCCGATCACCTTCCGCCATCTGGGTAAAGCAGGCTACGAGCTGACGCTTTATGCGTCTAACCAAGCTGCTCGTCAAAAGTGGCTTGAGTTTATCCATACTGCACAGGAACGTCTTCGATCCCGTGCCGACTTCTTCAACACAACCGTCATCTCAAGCAAGTTCTTTGCCGGTACCAACCGTGTTAACTGTGTCACGCCATTTGGTAAGTCTTTTCTGCCTTTTCCGGGCCGTTCGCTAATATTATGACAGATGGCGGGCGTAAACTCTTGTACGGTACTGACAATGGTGTTTACCTGTCGGACCGCAAGGTGAAGGATCAAGTGCCTCGTAGGGTATTGGAGACTGCAAGCGTTACTCAGATTGATATTCTGGAGGAGTACCAACTACTCTTAGTCTTGTCTAACAAAACACTCCAGTCTTACCCAGTTTCTGCCCTCAACCCTGATGAGCCCGCATTGTCCAGAAGGCCCAAAAAGATCCAGAACCATTGCAGTTTCTTCAAGACGGGCATCTGCTTGGGCAGACATCTGGTGTGCTGCGTCAAGTCATCTGCCCTATCTACTACGATCAAGGTCTTTGAGCCTAATGATGCTATGACCAAGGCCAAGAAGCAGAAGGGTATCGGTAAATTCATGAGCGGCGGTCATGATGAGCTCAAGCCATTCAAGGAGTTCTACATTCCCACCGAATCTTCGTCCGTTCACTTCCTCAAGTCCAAGCTCTGCGTCGCCTGCGCTCGAGGTTTCGAGGTCGTTTCTCTCGAAACCCTGGAAACACAATCATTGCTCGACCAGGCCGATACATCACTTGACTTTGTGGCTCGCAAAGAAGGAGTTAGGCCAATCCACATTGAACGACTTAACGGAGAGTTCTTGCTCAACTATTCGGAATTCTCCTTCTTTGTTAACCGCAACGGCTGGAGGGCCCGGCCAGAGTGGCGAATTGACTGGGAGGGTACACCACAGAGCTTCGCACTCAGCTACCCCTGGATCCTTGCTTTCGAGCCAAACTTCATTGAGCTCCGGAACATGGAGAACGGCGCTGTGCACATTGTCCCTCGTAAGAACATTCGCATGCTTCATAGTAGTACACATGAGGTAAGTTTTATCACACAGAAGGCTATTTCTTTCCAGGATGCTAACATGATGTCAGATTCTATTTGCACACGAGGATGATAAGGGAGACGACGTTGTTGAGGCAATCGACTTTTGGAAGAGTAACCGCAAGTCAGAGCTGCTCGGTTCATAACAATAAATAAATCCCGGACCCATTGGGGGAGCGTTTCTTTTTCCTGGAAAGATATTTCTTCTTGTATTATTTGGCGGCGCCCGGTTACTACGACGTCGACTGTCCTTAGGCGCGAGGTACTCGCAAGGGTATTGACGATTTTTGGCTTCTTTGTGGTATCCCTATTCTTTGGGAAGACGCAAGCTTTTGGGCCGCACTTCGAACCGCTCACCGGATTTGGTTGTAGTGTTCCTGGCTATATAAATCGTCAAGTCAGCACATGATGGGCCTTGATGCCAGCTGAACCAGAGCAAAGCCATCACTCCAATGGCGTCGATAAGATGATTGAAATATAGGGGCAGTAGATACGGAGACGGGGCATGATCAGCAGGATGTAGGATGGGACAAGATGAGATGACGAGATGGGAAAAGAGAAAGACGATATATCGTAGCTTGTACTCTGGAAGGATGAGCGATGTTTAGCATGGCATGGCAATGGCATAATCTTGCTTCGCATGGCATGAAATATTTTGGAGCAGCTTGGAGCGATTTGAAAGTGAGGAGGGTCGTGAAATAATGGCCTGGACAGGACAGGGGAAGGGAAGGACTGGGCTCTACGGTACTATAGTGGTTGAGTTTACAATTGCGATGGTAGTAGTAATTGGAGATATCCTCATCGAATTTCTTTAATTGCTGTCACTCACTTATTCACTTCTCACCCACTCACGCAATCTACCTTATCTATCTGTATGTCTTATCTACCTAGGTACTTACCTACCTAATTCTTAGCCAAGTGTCGATGGCCCACTATAAGAGAACCAATCCCCTCTCCTGCGACCCTGACATTGGCGTATGCCATGTGGCAGTGTCTTCTGTGGCTCGCTTGTGGTAATAACTGTTTCATATGGGTATCATGGAAGAAAATATGGGATATCTTGTCGACCATTGGGTTCTTTCAGCATCTTGAGGCCTGATGGAATCTCCATTTTTCTCGTTTCTTCACCGAGTTTCTTTCAACTCGGGGTTACTTATTCTGTAGTTGACTCGCCTAAAGGTCTGAGGTCATGATTCGTTAGGTGCGCTAGCTAGGTACTTTAGTGCGACCTCGTTGTAACTCAGTAGACCAGGCACTAACTCTATCACTATCCCCAATTGCATGTGATTCATTGAATACTGACATCACCTCCATCTGGACAAGACGGGGACCTTGAACTACCTTATCAACCTCTTTTGCTAGCTACTTCGCTCATCGATCCTTGTCCCTACAACAACAAAAACCTTAAGCTGGGATAAGCTTGTATCGCGGCAATCCTCAGACAAAGATTGTCGCGATGGCTATTCCTTTCATCGGGAGGCTTCGCCCGTAAGTATCTCCCCTATTCGTTTTTGTCTTGGCCTGGAAGATCTGCGTGGCGCTCATCCACATTCTCATCTCTAATCTACTATGCGCCTACTCTACTAACCTCTAATACGAATAGTCACGAGTATCTCGCTCTCGTGGGATCATTTATTCTCGTCGGTCTCGAGGCAATCATTCGGGTCTTGACTTTGGCTTTGCGTGAGTCGCAGACCCTTTCCGAGCGGTGTAGGGGTCATACTAACAACAACATCGCAGCCCCATTTCTTGTTACGCTTTTCTATAGAGCTTCAAGACGACTCTTCAATAGGTTTTCTGCGCCTGCGAGGCGACGAGCGGAGAGTAAACGAAAAAGTTGGCTTTTTGGCTGTTTCTACTAGCACCGGACTAACATCGTATAGCGATATCCACCAAGGTACGAGACGCGCCAGACTTTGTTGAGCTGTGTCGCATTTGGGGCTACGAAGCAGAGGAACATATCGTTCAGACCAAGGATGGATATCTTTTAGGTCTTCATCGTCTGCAGTGGCGAAAAGGCGAAGAAGGACAGAAAGTCAACTACGGCCCCACAAGTCTGAAAAAGAAGGTCATCTACATGCACCATGGCCTTCTTATGAATTCAGAGGTTTGGGTTGCTCTCACGGATGAGCAGAGATGTCTACCA